>NC_141009.1:66173467-66773467 GCF_052327205.1 Somniosus microcephalus | reverse complement strand
CGAGTGTGTGAGCGCTGTGTATTTTCATAACTCAGGAGTGTGAGCGCTGTGTGTTCTATTAATTCAGGAGTGTGATTGCTGTGCATTCTCTGAACTCGAGAGTGTGAGCGCTGTGCGTTCTCTGAAATCAGGAGTGTGAGCGCTGTGTGTTCTCTGTACTCGGGAGTGTGAGCGCTGTGCATTCTCTGAAGTTGGGAGTGTGAGCGCTGTGTGATCTTGTAATCTGGAATGGGATCGCTGTGCTTTCTCTGAACTTGGGAGTGTGAGCACTGTGCGTTCTGTGTATTCGGGAGTGTGAGCATGGTGCGTTCTCTGAACGCAGGTGTGTGAGCGCTGTGCATTCTCTGAACTGGCGAGTGTGAGCGCTGTGTGTTCTATTAATTCAGTAGTGTGATCGCCGTGCTTTCTCTGAACTCAGGAGTGTGAGCGCTTTACGTTATCTGAACTTAGGAGTGTGAGCGCTGTGATTTCCCTGAACTCAGGAATGTGACGGCTGTGCGTTCTCTAAACTCAGGAGTGTGAGCACGGTGCGTTCTCTGAACTAGGGAGAGTGAGCGCTGTGTGTTCTCTGAACATGGAAGTGTGAGCGCTGGGTGTTCTCTGTACTCGGGAGTGTGAGCACTGTGCATTCTCTGAAGTTGGGAGTGTGAGCACTGTGCATTCTCTTAACTCGGGAGTGTGAGCGCTGTGTGTTCTCTGAACTCCGGAGAGTGAGTGCTGTGTGTTCTCTGAACTCGGGACTGTGAACGCTGTGTGTTATCTGAACTCAGGAATGGGAGTGTTGTGCATTCTCTGAACTTGGGAGTGTGAGTGCTGTGTGTTCTTTGGACTCGGGAGTGTGAGTTCTGTGCCATCTCTGAACTGAGGAGTGTGTGCACTGTGCATTCTCTGAACTCTGGAGTGTGAGACTGTGCATTCTCTGAACTCGGGTGTGTGTGCGTTGTGCATCCTCTGAAGTCGGGAGTGTGATTTCTGTGCATTCTCTGAACTTGGTCGTGCGAGAGTTGTGTGTTCTCTATACTCGGGAGCATGAGCTATGTGTGTTCTCTATATTCAGGAGTGTGAGCATTGTGCATTGTCTGAACTCGTGAGTGTGAGCGCTATGTGCCCTCTGTACTCGTGTGTGTTAGCGCTTTGTGATCTTGGAAATCTGGAACGGGATCGTGTGCTTTCTCTGAACTTGGGAGTGTGAGCGCTGTCCATTCTGTGTATTCGGGAGTGTGAGCGCTGTGCGTTCTCTGAACTCGGGAGTGTGAGCGCTGTGCGTTCTCTGAAATCAGGAGTGTGAGCGCTTTGCGTTATCTAAAGTTAGGAGTGTGAGCGCTGTGATTTCACTGAACTCAGGAATGTGACCGCTGTGCATTCTCTGAAATCAGGAGTGTGAGCAGGATGCATTCTCTGTACTCGGGAGTGTGAGTGCTGTGCATTCTCTGAAGTTGAGAGTGTGAGCACTGTTCATTCTCTGAACTCAGGAGTGTGAGCACTGTAAATTCTCTGAAATTGGGAGCGTGAGCACTGTTTGTTCTCTGAACTCGGGTGTGCGAGCGCTGTGCATTCTCTGAAATCGGGACTGCTGGCAATATGCATTCTCTGTACTCGTGAGTGTGCCTGCCGTGCATTCTCTGAACTCGGGAGTATGAGCGCTGTGCATTCACTTAACCCAGGGGTGTGAACACTGTGCATCTGTGAAGATGGGAGAATAAGCACTGTGCATTCCCTGAACACAGAAGTGGGATCGCTGTGTGTTCTCTGCACTCAGGAGTGTGAGTGTGGTGTGTTCTCTGAACTCAGGTTTGCGAGCTCTGTGCCTTTTTGAGCTCAGGAGTGTGAGCACTGTGGGTCCTCTGAACTCGGGAGTGTGAGAGCTGTGTGTTCTCTGAATTCGGGAATATGAGCGCTGTGCGTTCTCTGTAGTTGTGAGTGTGAGCGCTCTGCATTCTCTGAACTCGGGAGTGTGCCTGCTGAGAGTTCACTGAGCTCAGGAGTGTGAGTTCTGTGCCTTCTCTGAACTGAGCAGTGTGAGCACCGTGCATTCTCTGAACTCGGGAGTGTGAGCACTGTGCATTCACTGAAATTTGGAGTGTGAGACTGTGCATTCTCTGAACTCGGGAGTGTGAGTTCTGTGCATTCACTGAACTTGGTCATGTGAGAGTTGTGTGTTCTCTATACTCGGGTGTAAGAGCACTGTGTGTTCTCTATATATTCGGGAGTGTGAGCATTGTGCATTCTCTGAACTCGGGAGTGTGAGCGCTATGTGCCCTCTGTACTCAGGGGTGTTAGCGCTGTGTGATCTTGGAAATCTGGAACGGGATCGATGTGCTTTCTCTGAACTCGGGAGTTTGAGTGCTGTGCGTTCTGTGTATTCGGCAGTGTGAGCGTGGTGCGTTCTCTGAACACAGGAGTGTGAGCGCTGTGCATTCTCTGAACTCGGGAGTGTGAGCGCTGTGTATTTTCTCAGCTCAGGAGTGTGAATGCTGTGTGTTCTAGTAATTCAGGAGTATGATCGCTGTGCATTCTCTGAACTCGAGAATGTGAGCGCTGTGCCTTCTCTGAAATCAGGAGTGTGAGCGCTTTGCGTTACCTGAACTTAGGAGTGTGAGCGCTGTGATTTCTCTGAACTCAGGAATGTGACCGTTGTGCATTCTTTGAACTCAGGAGTGTAAGCAGGGTGCATTCTCTGAACTCAGGAGTGTGAGCGATGTGAATTCTCTGAAATTGGGAGTGTGAGTGCTGTGTGATCTTGGAAATCTGGAACGGGATCGCTGTGCTTTCTCTGAACTCGGGAGTGGGAGCACTGTGCGTTCTGTGTATTCGGGAGTGTGAGCGTGGTGCGTACTCTGAACTCAGGTGTGTGAGCGCTGTGTATTTTCTGAACTCAGGAGTGTGAGCGCTTTGCATTACCTGAACTTTGGAGTGTGAGCGCTGTGATTTCTCTGAACTCAGCAATGTGACTGCTGTGCTTTCCCTGAACTCAGGAGTGTGAGCACGGTGCATTCTCTGAACTCGGGAGGGTGAGCGCTGTGCCTTCTCTGAACTTGGGAATGTCAGCACTGTGCATTCTCTGAAATCGGGAGTGTGAGCGCTGTGTGTTCTCTGTACTCGGGAGTGTGGGCGCTGTGAAGTCTCTGAAGTTGGGAGTGTGAGCGCTGTGAATTCTCTGAAATTCGGAGTGTGAGCGCTGTGTGATCTTGAAATCTGGAACAGGATCGCTGTGCTTTCTCTGAACTCGGGAGTGTGAGCACTGTGCGTTCTGTGTATTCGGGAGTGTGAGCGGGGTGCATTCTCTGAACTCAGATGTGTGAGCGCTGTGCATTCTCTGAACTTAGGAGTGTGAGCGCTGTGATTTCTCTGAACTCAGGAATGTGAACGCTGCGCATTCTCTGAACTCAGGAGTGTGAGCGCTGTGCATTCTCTGAAGTTGGGAGTGTGAGCGCTGTGCGTGCTCTGAACTCAGGAGTGTGAGCGCTTTGCGTTATCTGAACATAGCAGTGTGAGCGCTGTGATTCCTCTGAACTCAGGAATGTGACCGCTGTGCGGTCTCTAAACTCAGGAGTGTGAGCATGGTGTGTTCTCTGAACTCGGGAGAGTGAGCGCTGTGTGTTCTCTGAACTCAGGAGTGTGAGTGCTGGGTGTTCTCTGTACTCGGGAGTGTGAGCGCTGTGCATTCTCTGAAGTTGGGAGTGTGAGCACTGTGCATTCTCTTAACTTGGGAGTGTGAGCACTGTATGATCTCTGAACTCGGGAGAGTGAGCGCTGTGTGTTCTCTGATCTCGGGATTATGAATGCTCTGCGTTCTCTGTACTCGTGAGTGTGAGCGCTGTGCATTCTCTGAACTCAGGAGTGTTTGCACTGTGCATGCTCTGAACTCGGGAGTGCGAGCACTGTATTTTCTCTGAACTCGGGAGTGTGAGCGCTGTGCATTCTCTGAACTCGGGAGTGGGAGTTCTGTGCCATCTTTGAACTGAGGAGTGTGAGCACTGTGCATTCACTGAAATCTGGAATGTGAGACTGTGCATTCTCTGAACTCGGGTGTGTGTGCCCTGTGCATTCTCTGAACTCGGGAGTGTGAGTTCTGTGCATTCTCTGAACTTGGTCATGTGAGAGTTGTGTGTTCTCTATACTCGGGTGTATGAGCGTTGTGTGTTCCCTATATTCGTGAGTGTGAGCATTGTGCATTCTCTGAACTCGGGAGTGTGAGCGCTATGTGCCCTCTGTACTCAGGTGTGTTAGCGCTGTGTGATCTTGGAAATCTGGAACGGGATCGATGTGCTTTCTCTGAACTCGGGAGTGTGAGCGCTGTGCGTTCTGTGTATTCGGGAGTGTGAGCGTGGTGCGTTCTCTGAACTCAGGAGTGTGAGCGCTGTGTATTTTCTGAATTCAGAAGTGTGAACGCTGTGTGTTCTATTAAATCAGGAGTATGATCGCTGTGCATTCTCTGAACTCGAGAGTGTGAGCGCTGTGCATTCTCTGAACTCGGGAGTGTGAGCGCTGTGTATTTTCTGAACTCAGGAGTGTGAACGCTGTGTGTTCTATTAAATCAGGAGTATGATCGCTGTGCATTCTCTGAACTCGAGAGTGTGAGCGCAGTGCGTTCTCTGAAATCAGGAGTGTGAGTGCTTTTCGTTATCTGAACTTAGGAGTGTGAGCGCTGTGATTTCTCTGAACTCAGGAATGTGACCGCTGTGCATTCTCTGAACTCAAGAGTGTAAGCAGGGTGCATTCTCTGAACTCGAGAGGGTGAGCGCTGTGCATTCTCTGAAGTTGGGAGTGCGAGCACTGTTCATTCTCTGAACTTTAGAGTGTGTGCGCTGTTTGTTCTCTGAACTCGGGTGTGCGAGCGCTGTGCGTTCTCTGAAATCAGGACTGCTGGCAATATGCATTCTCTGTACTCGTGAGTGTGAGTGCCATGCATTCTCGGAACTCGGGAGTTTGAGCGCTGTGCATTCTCTTAACCCAGGAGTGTGAACGCTGTGCATTCTGTGAAGATGGGAGAATGAGCACTGTGCATTCTCTGTACACAGAAGTGTGAGCGCTGTCTGTTCTCTGAACTCAGGAGTGTGAGTGCGGTGTGTTCTCTGAACTCGGGTGTGTGAGCTCTGTGCCTTTTTGAACTCGGGAGTGTGAGCGCTGTGTATTCTCTGAACTCAGGAATATGACCGCTGTGCGTTCTCTGTAGTTGTCAGTGTGAGCGCTCTGCGTTCTCTGAACTCGGGAGTGTGAGTTCTGTGCCTTCTCTGAACTGAGGAGTGTGAGCACCGTGCTTTCTCTGAACTCAGGAGTGTGAGCGCTGTGCTTTCTCTGAACTCGGGAGAGTGAGCGCTGTGTGTTCTCTGAACTCAGGAGTGTGAGTGCTGGGTGTTCTCTGTACTCGGGAGTGTGAGCGCTGTGCATTCTCTGAAGTTGGGAGTGTGAGCACTGTGCATTCTCTTAACTTGGGAGTGTGAGCACTGTATGTTCTCTGAACTCGGGAGAGTGAGCGCTGTGTGTTCTCTGATCTCGGGATTATGAATGCTCTGCGTTCTCTGTACTCGTGAGTGTGAGCGCTGTGCATTCTCTGAACTCAGGAGTGTTTGCACTGTGCATGCTCTGAACTCGGGAGTGCGAGCACTGTATTTTCTCTGAACTCGGGAGTGTGAGCGCTGTGCATTCTCTGAACTCGGGAGTGGGAGTTCTGTGCATTCTCTGAACTTGGTCGTGTGAGAGTTGTGTGTTCTCTATACTCGGGTGTATGAGCGTTGTGTGTTCTCTATATTCGTGAGTGTGAGCATTGTGCATTCTCTGAACTCGGGAGTGTGAGCGCTATGTGCCCTCTGTACTCAGGTGTGTTAGCGCTGTGTGATCTTGGAAATCTGGAACGGGATCGATGTGCTTTCTCTGAACTCGGGAGTGTGAGCGCTGTGCGTTCTGTGTATTCGGGAGTGCGAGTGTGGTGCGTTCTCTGAACTCAGGAGTGTGAGCGCTGTGTATTTTCTGAACTCAGAAGTGTGAACGCTGTGTGTTCTATTAAATCAGGATTATGATCGCTGTGCATTCTCTGAACTCGAGAGTGTGAGCGCTGTGCATTCTCTGAACTCGGGAGTGTGAGCGCTGTGTATTTTCTGAACTCAGGAGTGTGAACGCTGTGTGTTCTATTAAATCAGGAGTATGATCGCTGTGCATTCTCTGAACTCGAGAGTGTGAGCGCTGTGCATTCTCTGAACTCGGGAGTGTGAGCGCTGTGTATTTTCTGAACTCAGGAGTGTGAACGCTGTGTGTTCTATTAAATCAGGAGTATGATCGCTGTGCATTCTCTGAACTCGAGAGTGTGAGCGCAGTGCGTTCTCTGAAATCAGGAGTGTGAGTGCTTTTCGTTATCTGAACTTAGGAGTGTGAGCGCTGTGATTTCTCTGAACTCAGGAATGTGACCGCTGTGCATTCTCTGAACTCAAGAGTGTAAGCAGGGTGCATTCTCTGAACTCGAGATGGTGAGCGCTGTGCATTCTCTGAAGTTGGGAGTGCGAGCACTGTTCATTCTCTGAACTTTAGAGTGTGTGCGCTGTTTGTTCTCTGAACTCGGGTGTGCGAGCGCTGTGCATTCTCTGAAATCAGGACTGCTGGCAATATGCATTCTCTGTACTCGTGAGTGTGAGTGCCATGCATTCTCGGAACTCGGGAGTTTGAGCGCTGTGCATTCTCTTAACCCAGGAGTGTGAACGCTGTGCATTCTGTGAAGATGGGAGAATGAGCACTGTGCATTCTCTGTACACAGAAATGTGAGCGCTGTCTGTTCTCTGAACTCAGGAGTGTGAGTGCGGTGTGTTCTCTAAACTCGGGTGTGTGAGCTCTGTGCCTTTTTGAACTCGGGCGTGTGAGCGCTGTGTATTCTCTGAACTCAGGAATATGAGCGCTGTGCGTTCTCTGTAGTTGTGAGTGTGAGCGCTCTGCATTCTCTGAACTCGGGAGTGTGAGTTCTGTGCCTTCTCTGAACTGAGGAGTGTGAGCACCGTGCTTTCTCTGAACTCAGGAGTGTGAGCGCTGTGCTTTCTCTGAACTCAGGAGTGTGAGCGCTGTGTATTTTCTGAACACAGGAGTGTGAGCACTGTGTGTTCTATTAATTCAGGAGTATGAGCGCTGTGCCTTCTCTGATCACAGGAGTGTGAGCACTGTGCGTTCTATTAATTCAGGAGTGTGAGCGCTGTGCCTTCTCTGAACTCGGGAGTGTGAGCGCTGGGTGTTCTCTGTACTCGGGAGTGTGAGCGCTGTGCATTGTCTGAAGTTGGGAGTGTGAGCACTGTGCATTCTCTTAACTCAGGAGTGTGAGCGCTGTGCATTCTCTGAAATCTGGAGTGTGAGACTGTGCATTCTCTGAACTCGGGTTTGTGTGCGCTGTGCATTCTCTGAACTCGGGAGTGTGAGTTCTTTTCCTTCTCTGAACTTGGTAGTGTGAGAGTTGTGTGTTCTCTACACTCGGGAGTATGAGCGCTGTGTGTTCTCTATATTCGGGAGTGTGAGCATTGTGCATTCTCTGAACTCGGGAGTGTGAGCACTATGTGTACCCTATACTCAGGGGTGTTAGCGCTGTGTGATCTTGGAAATCTGGTACAGGATCGCTGTGCTTTCTCTGAACTTGGGAGTGTGAGCACTGTGCGTTCTGTTTATTGGGATGAGGGCGTGGTGCATTCTCTGAACTCAGGAGTGTGAGCGCTGTGCATTCTCTTAAATCGTGAGCGTGAGCGCTGTGTATTTTCTGAACTCAGGAGTGTGAGCGCTGTCTGTTCTATTAATTCAAGAGTGTGATCGCTGTGCATTCTCTGAACTCGAGAGTGTGAGCGCTGTGCATTCTCTGAACTCAGGAGTGTGAGCGCTTTGTGTTATTTGAATTTAGGAGTGTGAGCGCTGTTCATTCTCTGAACTCAGGAGTGTGAGCGCTGTGAATTCCCTGAAATTGGGAGTGTGAGCGCTGTTTGTTCTCTGAACTCGGGTGTGCGAGTGCTGTGCATTCTCTGAAATTGGCACTGCTGGCAATATGCATTCTCTGTACTCGTGAGTGTGATTGCCGTGCATTCTCTGAGCTCAGGAGTTTGAGCGCTGTGCATTCTCTTAACCCGGGAGTGTGAATGCTGTGCATTCTGTGAAGATGGGTGAATGAGCACTGTGCATTCTCTGAACACAGAAGTGTGAGCGCTGTGTGTTCTCTGAACTCGGGATTGTGAGCGCTGTGTGTTCTCTGAACTCAGGAGTGTGAGTGCGGTGTGTTCTCTGAACTCGGGTGTGTGAGCGCTGTGCCTTTTTGAACTTGGGAGTGTGAGCACTGTGCATTCTCTGAACTCGGGAGTGTGAGCGCTGTGTGTCCTCTGAACTCAGGAATATGAGCGCTGTGCATTCTCTGTAGTTGTGAGTGTGAGCGCTGTGCATTTTCTGAACTCGGGACTGTGAGTTCTGTGCCTTCTCTGAACTGAGGAGTGTGAGCACCGTGCATTATCTGAACTCGGGTGTGTGAGCACTGTGCATTCTCTGAACTCGGGAGTGTGAGTTCTGTGCCTTCTCTGAAATGAGGAGAGTGAGCACTGTGCATTCTCTGAACTCTGGAGTGTGAGACTGTGCATTCTGTGGACTCGGGAGTGTCACTGCTGTGTGTTGTCTGAACTCGGGTGTGTGAGCCCTGTGTGAACTCTGCACTCGGGTGTGTGTGCGCTGTGCATTCTCTGAACTCGGGAGTGTGAGTTCTGTGCATTATCTGAACTTGGTAGTGTGAGAGTTGTGTGTTCTTTATACTCGGGAGTATGAGCGCTGTGTGTTCTCTATATTCTGGAGTGTGAGCATTGTGCATTCTCTGAACTCAGGAGTGTGAGCGCTATGTGCCCTCTGCACTCAGGGCTGTGTGATCTTGGAAATCTGGAACGGGATCGCTGTGCTTTCTCTGAACTCGGGAGTGTGAGCACTGTGCATTCTGTGTATTCGGGAGTGTGAGCATGGTGCATTCTCTGAACTCAGGAGTGTGAGCGCTGTGCATTCTCTGAACTCGGGAGTGTGAGCGTTGTGTGTTTTCTGAACTCAGGAGTGTGAGCGCTGTGTGTTCTATTAATTCAGGAGTGTGATCGCTGTGCATTCTCTGAACTCGAGAGTGTGATCACTGTGCGTTCTCTGAACTCAGGAGGGTGAGCGCTTTGCGTTATCTGAACTTAGGTGTGTGAGCGTTGTGATTTCTCTGAACTCAGGAATGTGACCGCTGTGCCTTTTCTAAACTCAGGAATGTCAGCACTGTGCGTTCTCTGAACTCGGGAGTGTGAGTGCTGTTCATTCTCTGATCTCGGGAGTGTGAGCACTGTGTGTTCTCTGTACTCGGGAGTGTAAGTGCTGTGTGTTCTGTGTACTCGGGAGTTTGAGTGCTGTGCGTTCTCTGTAGTTGTGAGTGTGAGCGCTGTGCATTCTCTGAACTCAGGAGTGGTTGCACTGTGCCTTCTCTAAACTCGGGAGTGCGAGCGCTGTATGTTCTCTGAACTCGGGTGTGTAAGCGCTGTGCATTCTCTGAACACAGGAGTGGGAGCGCTGTGTGTTCTCTGAACACGGGAGTCTGAGCAGTGTGCGTTATCTGAAATCAGAGGTGTGCGCGCTGTGCCTTCTCTCAAATTGGGTGTCTGAGCGCTCCGTGTTCTCTGAACTCGGGATTGTGAGCACTGTGTGTTCTCTGAACTCAGGAGTGTGTGCACTGAGCATTCTCTGAACTCGGGAGTGTAAGCGCTGTGCATTCTCTGAATACAGGAGTGGGAGCGCTGTCTGTTCTATTAATTCAAGAGTGTGATCGCTGTGCATTCTCTGAACTCGAGAGTGTGAGCGCTGTGCGTTCTCTGAACTCAGGAGTGTGAGCGCTTTGCGTTATCTGAACTTAGGAGTGTGAGCGCTGTTCATTCTCTGAACTCAGGAGTGTGAGCGCTGTGAATTCTCTGAAATTGGGAGTGTGAGCGCTGTTTGTTCTCTGAACTCAGGTGTGCGAGTGCTGTGCATTCTCTGAAATTGGGACTGCTGGCAATATGCATTCTCTTGTACTCGTGAGTGTGATTGCCGTGCATTCTCTGAACTCAGGAGTTTGAGCGCTGTGCATTCTCTTAACCCGGGAGTGTGAATGCTGTGCATTCTGTGAGGATGGGAGAATGAGCACAGTGCATTCTCTGAACACAGATGTGTGAGCGCTGTGTGTTCTCTGAACTCGGGATTGTGAGCGCTGTGTGTTCTCTGAGCTCAGGAGTGTGAGTGCGGTGTGTTCTCTGAACTCGGGTGTGTGAGTGCTGTGCCTTTTTGAACTCGGGAGTGTGAGCACTGTGCGTTCTCTGAACTCGGGAGTGTGAGCGCTGTGTGTTCTCTGAACTCAGGAATATGAGCGCTGTGTTTTCTCTGTACTCGTGAGTGTGAGCGCTGTATTTTCTCTGAACTCGGGTGTGTGAGCGCTGTGCAGTCTCTGAACTCGGGAGTGTGAGTTCTGTGCCTTCTCTGAACTGAGGCGAGTGAGCACTGTGCATTCTCTGAACTCTGGCGTGTGAGACTGTGCATTCTGTGGACTCGGAAGTGTCACTGCTGTGTGTTGTCTGAACTCGGGTGTGTGAGCCCTGTGTGAACTCTGCACTCGGGTGTGTGTGCCCTGTGCATTCTCTGAACTCGGGAGTGTGAGTTCTGTGCATTATCTGAACTTGGTTGTGTGAGAGTTGTGTTTTCTCTATACTCGGGAGTATGAGCGCTGTGTGTTCTCTATATTCTGGAGTGTGAGCATTGTGCATTCTCTGAACTCAGGAGTGTGAGCGCTATGTGCCCTCTGCACTCAGGGCTGTGTGATCTTGGAAATCTGGAACGGGATCGCTGTGCTTTCTCTGAACTCGGGAGTGTGAGCACTGTGCATTCTGTGTATTCGGGAGTGTGAGCGTGGTGCGTTCTCTGAACTCAGGAGTGTGAGCGCTGTGCATGCTCTGAACTCGGGAGTGTGAGCGTTGTGTGTTTTCAGAACTCAGGAGTGTGAGCGTTGTGTGTTTTCAGAACTCAGGAGTGTGAGCGCTTTGCGTTATCTGAACTTAGGTGTGTGAGCGCTGTGATTTCTCTGAACTCAGGAATGTGACCGCTGTGCCTTTTCTAAACTCAGGTGTGAGCACGGTGCATTCTCTGAACTCGGGAGTGTGAGCGCTGTGCCTTCTCTGAACTCGGGAATGTCAGCACTGTGCGTTCTCTGAACTCGGGAGTATGAGCGCTGTTCATTCTCTGAACTCGGGAGTGTGAGCACTGTGTGTTCTCTGTACTCGGAAGTTTGAGTACTGTGTGTTCTCTGTACTCGGGATTTTGAGTGCTGTGCGTTCTCTGTAGTTGTGAGTGTGAGCACTGTGCATTCTCTGAACTCAGGAGTGGTTGCACTGTTCCTTCTCTAAACTCGGGACTGCGAGCGCTGTATGATCTCTGAACTCGGGAGTGTAAGCGCTGTGCATTCTCTGAACACAGGAGTGGGAGCGCTGTGTGTTCTCTGAACACAGGAGTGTGAGCAGTGTGCGTTATCTGAAATCAGGGGTGTGCGCGCTGTGCCTTGTCTCAAATTGGGTGTCTGAGCGCTCCGTGTTCTCTGAACTCGGGAGTGTGAGCACTGTGTGATCTCTGAACTCAGGAGTGTGTGCGCTGAGCATTCTCTGAACTCGGGACTGTGAGCTCTGTGTGTTCTCCATTTCGGGAGTGTGAGCGCTGTGCATTCTCTGAAGTCGGGAGTGTGAGCGCTGTGCACTTTCTGGACACGGGTGTTAGCGCTGTGTGGTCCTGGAAATCTGGAGTGGGAGCGCTGTGCTTTCTCTGAACTCGGGAGTGTAAGCACTGTGCGTACGCTGTACTGGGGAGTGTGAGCGCAGTGCGTTCTCTGAAATCAGGAGTGTGAGCACTGTACATTCCCTGAACTCGGGAGAGTGAGCGCTGTCTGTTTTCTGAAATCAGGTGTGTGAGCGCTGTGCATTCTATGAACTCAGGAGTGTGATCGCTGTGCATTCTCTTAACTCAGGAGTGCAAGCGCAGTGCGTTCTCTGAACTCAGGAGTGTGAGCACTTTGCGTTATCTGGAATTAGGTGTGTGAGTGCTGTGCGTTCTCTGAACTCGGGAGTGTGAGCGCTGTGCATTCTCTGAAGTTGGGAGTGTGAGCACTGTTGATTCTCTGAACTCAGGAGTGTGAGCACTGTGAATTCTCTGAAATTGCGAGTGTGAGCGCTGTGTGAACTTGGAAATCTGGAACGAGATCGCTGTGCTTTCTCTGAATTCGGGAGTGTGAGCACTGTGCATTCTGTGTATTCGAGAGTCTGAGCATAGTGCGTTATCTGAACTCAGGTGTGTGAGTGCTTTGCGGTCTCT
Organism: Somniosus microcephalus; assembly: GCF_052327205.1. Taxonomy (NCBI): domain Eukaryota; kingdom Metazoa; phylum Chordata; class Chondrichthyes; order Squaliformes; family Somniosidae; genus Somniosus; species Somniosus microcephalus. The sequence continues at coordinate 66,761,125 of NC_141009.1, read as the reverse complement.
GAACTCGAGAGTGTGAGCGCTGTGTATTTTCTGAACTCAGGAGTGTGAGCGCTGTGTGTTCTATTAATTCAGGAGTGTGATTGCTGTGTGTTCTCTGAACTCAGGAGTGTGAGTGCTTTGCGTTATCTGAACTTAGGAGTGTGAGCGCTGTGATTTCTCTGAACTCAGGAATGTGACCGCTGTGCATTCTCTAAACTCAGGAGTGTGAGCTCTGTGTATTCTCTGAACTCGGGAGAGTGAGCGCTGTGTGTTCGCTGAACTCGGGAGTGTGAGCGCTAGGTGTCCTCTGTACTCGGGAGTGTGAGCGCTGTGCATTCTCTGAAGTTGGGAGTGTGAGCACTGTGAATTCTCTGAAATTGGGATTGTGAGCGCTGTGTGATCTTGAAATCTGGAACGGGATCGCTGTGCTTTCTCTGAACTCGGGAGTGTGAGCGCTGTGCAATTTCTAAACTCGGGAGTGTGCCTTCTCTGAACTGAAGAGAGTGAGCACTGTGCATTCTCTGAACTCTGGCGTGTGAGACTGTGCATTCTCTGGACTCGGGAGTGTCAGCGCTCTGTGTTGTCTGAACTCGGGAGTGTGAGCGCTGTGTGTGATCTCTGAACTTGGGTGTGTGTGCGCTGTGCATTCTCTGAACTCGGGTGTGAGTTCTGTGCATTATCTGAACTTGACAGTGTGAGATTTGTGTGTTCTCTATACTTGGGCGTATGAGCGCTGTGTGTTTTCTATATTCTGGAGTGTGAGCATTGTACGTTCTCTGAACTCGGGAGTGTGAGCGCTATGTGCCCTCTGTACTCAGGGCTGTGTGAGCTTGGAAATCTGGAACGGGATCGCTGTGCTTTCTCTGAACCCGGGAGTGAGAGCACTGTACGTTCTGTGTATTCAGGAGTGTGAGCGTGGTGCGTTCTCTGAATTTGAGAGTTTGAGCACTGTGCATTCTCTGAACTCAGGAGTGTGAGCGCTTTGCGTTATCTGAACTTTGGTGTGTGAGCGCTGTGATTTCTCTGAATGCAGGAATCTGACCGCTGTGCGTTCTCTAAACTCAGGAGTGTGAGCACGGTGCGTTCTCTGAACACGGGAGTGTGAGCGCTGTCCCTTCTCTGAACTCGTTAGTTGGAGCGCTGTGTGTTCTCTGTACTCGGGAGTGTGAGCGCTGTGTGTTCTCTGTACTCGGGAGTGTGAGCGCTGTATGTTCTATGAACTTGGGAGTGTAAGCGCTGTGCATTATCTAAACTCAAGAATGTGAGCGCTGTGCATTCTCTGAACACGGGGGTGTGAGCAGTGTGCCTTTTCTGAAATCAGGGGTGTGCGCGCTGTGCCTTGTCTCAAATTGGGTGTCTGAGCGCTGCGTGTTCTCTGAACTCGGGAGTGTGAGCGCTGTGTGTTCTCTTAACTCGGGAGTGTGTGCGCTGTGCATTCTCTGAACTCGGGAGTGTGAGCGCTGTGCATTCTCTGAACTCCGGATTGTGAATCCTGTATGTTTTCTGGACTCGGGAGTGTTAACGCTGTGCCTTCTCTGTACTCGGGAGTGGGAGCAATGTGTGTTCTCTATATTCGGGAGTGTGAGCACTGTCTGTTCTCAGAACTCGGGAGTGTGAGCACTGTGCATTCTCTGAACTAAGGAGTGTGGGCACTGTGAATTCTCTGAACTCTGGAGATTGAGTGCATTGTGTTCTCTGAACTCGGTAGTGTGAACGCTGTGCATTCTCTGAACACGGGACTGTGAGCGCTGTGTGTACTCTATACTCGGGAGTCTGAGCGCTGCATGTTCTCTATATTCGGGTGTGTGAACAATGTGCAATCTCTGAAGTCGTGAGTGTGAGCGCTCTGCGCTCCCTGTACTCAGGTGTGTTAGCACTGTGTGATCTTGGAAATCTGGAGCTGGAGCACTGTGCTTCTCTGAACTCGGGAGTATAACCACTGTGCGTTCTCTGCACTGGGGAGTGTGAGCGTGGTGCGTTCCCAGAATTCAGGAGTGTGAGCACTGTGCATTCTCTGAACTCGGGAGTGTGAGTGCTCTGTGTTCTCTGAACTCAGGAGTGTGAGCGCTGTGCATTCTCTGAACTCAGGAGCGCAAGCGCTGTGTGTTCTCTGAACTCAGGAGTGTGATCGCTGTGCCTTCTCTGAACTCAGGAGCGCAAGCGCTGTGTGTTCTCTGAACTCAGGAGTGTGAGCGCAATGCGTTTTCGGAAATTAGGAGTGTGAGCACTGTGCTTACTCTGAACTCGGGAGTGTGAGCACTGTGTGTTCTCTGAATTTGGGAGTGTGAGTGCTGTGTGTCCTCTGAACTCGGGAGTGTGAGTGCTGTGCGTTCTCTGAACTAAGGTGTTTGAGCAGTGGGCATTATCTGAACTCAGGAGTGTGCGCACTGTGCCTTGTCTGAAATTGTGTGTCTGAGTGTTGTGCATTCTCTGAACTCGGGAGTGTGAGCATTGTCTGTTCTCTGAACTCGGGAGTGTGAGCGCTGTGCATTCTCTGAACTTGGGAGTGTGAGCACTGTGCATTCCCTGAACTTGGGTGTGCGAGCACTGTGCATTCTCTGAAATTGTGTATGCTGACAATATGCGTTCTCTGTACTCGTGAGTGTGAGTGCTGTGCGTTCTCTGAACTCAGAAGTGTGAGCGCTGTGCCTTTTTGAACTCGGGAGTGTGAACACTGTGCATTCTCTGAACTCGGGGGTGTGAGCGCTGTGTGTTCTCTGAACTCGAGAGACTGAGCACTGTGTTCTCTGAACTCAGGAGTGTGAGCGCTGTGCATTCTCTGAACTTGGGAATGTGAGTCCTGTGTGTTCTCTGAACTCCACAGTGTGAGCGCTGTGTTTTCACTGAATTCGGGAGTATGAGCGCTGTGCGTTCTCTGTACTCGTGAGTGTGAGCGCTGTGCATTCTCTGAAATCAGGAGTGGTTGCACTGTGCATTCTCTGAACTCGGGTGTGCGAGCGCTGTAAAATCTCTGAACTCAGGAGTGTAAGCACTGTGCATTCTCTGAACTCAGGAGTGTGAGCGCTGTGCGTTCAATGAACTCGGGAGTGTGACTGCTGAGAGTTCTCTGAACTCAGGAGTTTGAGTTCTGTGCCTTCTCTGGACTTAGTTGTGTGAGCACTGTGCATTCTCTGAATTCGGGAGTGTGAGTGCTGTGTCTTCTCTGAACTCGTGAGTGTGAGCACTGTGTGTTCAGTAAACTCGGGAGTATGAGCGCTGTGCATTCTCTGTACTCGTGAGTGTTAGTGCTGTGCATTCGCTGAAATCAGGAGTGTTTGCACTGTGCATTCTCTGAACTCGATAGTGCTAGTGATGTATATTCTCTGAACTCGGGTGTGAGCACTGTGCCTTGTCTGAAGTTTGGTGTCTGAGCGCTGTGCGTTCTCTGAACACGGGAGTGTGAGCGCTGTGTGTTCTCTGAACTCGGGAGTGTGTGCGCTGTGCATTCTCTGAACTCGGGAGTGTGAGAGCGGTGCATTCTCTGAACTCGGGAGTATGAGCACTGTGCATTCTTTGTACTTGTGAGTGTGAGCGATGTGCATTCTATGAACTCCGGAGTGTTTGCACTGTGCATTCTCTGAACTCAGGAGTGCGAGTGCTGTATGTTCTCTGAACTCGGGAATGTAAGCGCTATGCATTCTCTGAACATAGGAGTGTGAGCGTTGTGCTTTCTCTGAACTCGGGAGTGTGAGTGCTGTGCATTGTCAGAACTCATGAGTGTGAGCAGTGCCTTGTGTGAAATTGAGTGCCTGAGCACTGTGCGTTCTCTGAACATAGGGAGTGTGAGCGCTGTGTGTTCTCTGAACTCAGGAGTTTGTGCATTGTGCATTCTCTGAACTCAGGAGTGTGAGCGTTGTGCATTCTCTGAACTTGGGAGATTGAATGCTGTGTGTTCTCTGAACTCGTGAGTGTGAACGCTGTGCATTCCCTGAACTCGGGAGTGCGAGCGCTGTGTGTTATCTGAACTCGGGAGAGTGAGTGCTGTGTGTTCTCTGAACTCAGGTGTGTGAATGCTGTGCATTCTCTGGACTTGGGAGTGTGAGCGCTGTGTATTCTCTGAACTAGGGTCTGTGAGTGCTGTGTGTTCTCTGAACTCGGGAGTGTGAGCGCTGTGTGTTCTGCAAACTCGGGAGTGTGAGCACTGTGCATTTTCTCAACTAAGGAGTGTGAGCGCTGTGCACTCTCTGTACTCAGGGATTTTAGAGCTGTGTGATCTTGGAAATCTGGAATGGGAGCGCTGTGCTTTCACTGAACTCAGGAGAGTTTGCACTGTGTGTTCGCTGAACTCGGGAGTGTGTGCGCTGTGTGCTCTCTGAACTCGGGAGTGTGAGCGCTGTGCATTCTCTAAATTCAGTCGTGTGTGCGCTGTGCATTCTCTGCAATCGGGACTGTGGCTGCTGAGATTTCTCTGAACTCAGGAGTGTGAGTACTGTGCGTTCTCTGAACTCAGGAGTGTGAGCACTGTGCATTCTCTGAACTCGGGAGATTGAGCGCTGTGTTCTCTGAACTCGGGAGTGTGAACTCTGTGCCTTCTCTGAACTTGGGAATGTGAGCACTGTGCATTCTCTGAACTCGGGAGGGTGAGCGCTGTGTGTTCTCTGTACTCGGTAGTTTGAGCGCTGTGCATTCTCTGAACTCGGGAGTGTGAGCGCCTTGCATTCTCTGAACTTGGGAGTGTGTGCGCTGTGTGATCTCTGTACTCGGGAGTGTGAGCGCTGTGCGCTCTCTGAACTCGCAAGTTTGAGCTCTGTGCGATCTCTGAACTCGGGTGTGCGAGCGCCTTGCATTCTCTGAAAGTGGGACTGCTGGCAATATGCGTTCTCTGTGCTCATGAGTGTGAGTGCTGTGCGTTCTCTGAAGATGGGAGTGTGAGCACTGTGCGTTCTCTGAACTCAGGTGTGTGAGTGCGGTGTGTTTGCTGAAATCGGGAGTGTGAACTCTGTGCGTTCTCTGTACAGGTGAGTGTGAGCGCTGTGCATTCTCTGAACTCAGGAATGTTTGCACTGTGCATTCTCTGATCTCGGTAGTGTGTGCACTGTGTGTTCTCTGAAGACGCGAGTGTGAGCGCTGTGCATTCTCTAAATTTAGGTGTGTCGGCGCTGTGCATTCTCTGAACTCGGGATTGAGACTGCTGAGATTTCTCTGAACTCAGGAGTGTGAGTTCTGTGCGTTCTCTGAAATCTGGTGTGTGAGCACTGTGCGTTGTCTGAACTCGGGAGTGTGAGTGCTATGTGTTCTCTGAACTCGGGAGTGTGTACGCTGTGCATTCTCTGAACTCGGGAGTGTGAGCGCTGTGCATTCTCTGAACTCAGGAGATTGAGCGCTGTGTGTTCTCTGAACTCGGAAGTGTGAACACTGTGCCTGATCTGAACTCAGGTGTGTGAGCGCTGTGCGTTCTCTGAACTTGGGAGATTGAATGCTGTGTGTTCTCTGAACTCGTGAGTGTGAACGCTGTGCATTCTCAGAAATCGGGAGTGCGAGCGCTGTGTGTTATCTGGACTCGGGAGAGATTGTGCTGTGTGCTTTCTGAACTCAGGTGTCTGAACGCTGTGCATTCTCTGGACTTGGGAGTGTGAGCACTGTGTATTCTCTGAACTAGGGTCTGTGAGCACTATGTGCTCTCTGAACTCAAGAGTGTGAGTGATGTGTGTTCTGCAAACTCGAGAGTGTGAGCACTGTGCATTTTCTCAACTGAGGAGTGTGAGTGCTGTGCGCTCTCTGTACTCAGGGGTGTTAGCGCTGTGTGATCTTGGAAATCTGGAATGGGAGCGCTGTGCTTTCCCTGAACTCAGGAGTGTTTGCACTGTGCGTTCTCTGAACTCGGGAGTGTGTGCGCTGTGTGTTCTTCTGAACTCGGGAGTGTGAGCGCAGCGCAATCTCTAAATTCAGTCGTGTGTGCGCTGTGCATTCTCTGAACTCGGGATTGTGACTGCTGAGATTTCTCTGAACTCAGGAGTGTGACTTCTGCGCATTCTCTGAACTCTGGAGTGTGAGCACTGTGCATTCTCTGAACTCGGGAGTGTGAGTGCTATGTGTTCTCTGAACTCGGGAGTGTGTACGCTGTGCATTCAATGAACTCGGGTGTGTGAGCGCTGTGCATTCTCTGAACTCGGGAGATTGAGCGCTGTGTGTTCTCTGATCTCGGGAGTGTGAACATTGTGCCTTCTCTGAACTCGGGAATGTGAGCACTGTGCATTCTCTGAACTCGAGAGGGTGAGCGCTGAGTGTCTCTGTACTTGGTAGTTTGAGCGCTGTGCATTCTCTGAACTCGGGAGTGTGAGCGCTGTGCATTCTCTGAACTCGGGATTGTGAGCACTTTGCTTTCTCTGAAAGCAGGACTGCTGGCAATATGCGTTCTCTGTGCTCATGAGTGTGAGTGCTGTGCGTTCTCTCAAGACGGAAGTGTGAGCACTGTGCATTCTCTGAACTCAGGTGTGTGAGTGCGGTGTGTTCGCTGAACTCGGGAGTGTGAACACTGTGCTTTTTTGAACTCGGAAGTGTGAACACTGTGCATTCTCTGGACAGGTGAGTGTGAGCGCTGTGCATTCTCTGAACTCAGGAGTGTTGGAACTGTGCATTCTCTGAACTCGGTAGTGTGTGCACTGTGTGTTCTCTGAAGTCGCAAGTGTGAGCGTTGTGCATTCTCTAAATTCAGGTGTGTGGGCGTTGTGCATTATCTGAACTCGGGGTTGTGACTTCTGAGATTTCTCTGAACTCAGGAGTGTGAGTTCTGTGCGTTCTCTGAACTCAGGTGTGTGAGCACTGTGCATTCTCCGAACTCGGATGTGTGAGTGCTATGTGTTCTCTGAACTCGGGAGAGTGTACGCTGTGCATTCTCTGAACTCGGGAGTGTGAGCGCTGTGTGTTCTCTGAAATCGGAAGTGTGAACACTGTGCCTGCTCTGAACTCGGGAATGTGAGCACTGTGCATTCTCTGAACTCGGGAGCGTGAGCGCTGTGTGTTCTCTGTACTCGGGAGTTTGAGCGCTGTGCATTCTTTGAACTCGGGAGTGTGAGCGCTGTGTGTTCACTGAACTCGGGAGTATGAGCGCTGTGCGTTCTCTTTAGAGTCATAGAGTCATAGAGTCATAGAGTTATACAGCACGGATAGAGGCCCTTCGGCCCATCGTGTCCATGCCGGCCATCAAGCCCTGTCTAATCTAATCCCATATTCCAGCATTTGGTCCATAGCCTTGTATGTTATGGCATCTCAAGTGCTCATCCAAATGCTTCTTCAATGTTGTGAGGGTTCCTGTACTCGTGAGTGCGAGCGCTGTGCATTCTCTGAAATCAGGAGTGGTTGCACTGTGCATTCTCTGAACTGGGGCGTGCGAGCGCTGTAACTTCTCTGAACTCAGGAGTGCAAGCACTGTGCATTCACTGAACTCAGGTGTGTGAGCGCTGTGCATTCTCTGAACTCGGGACTGTGAGTGCTGTGCATTCTCTAAACTCGGGAGTGTGACTGCTGAGAGTTGTCTGAACTCAGGAGTGTGAGTGCTGTGCATTCTGTGAACTTGGGAGTGTGAGCGCTCTGCCTTTTTGAACTCGGGAGTGTGAACACTGTGCGTTCTCTGAAATCGGGAGTGTGATCACTGTGTGTTCTCTGAACTCGAGAGACTGAGTGCTGTATTCTCTGAACTCAGGAGTGTGAACGCTGTGCATTCTCTGAACTCAGGAGTGTGAGTCCTGTGTGTTCACTGAACTCGGGAGTATGAGCGCTGTGTGTTCTCTGAACTCGTGAGTGTGAGCGCTGTGCATTCTCTGAAATCAGGAGTGGTTGCACTGTGCATTCTCTGAACTCGGGCGTGCGAGCACTGTAACTTCTCTGAACTCAGCAGTGTAAGCACTCTGCATTCACTGACTCAGGAGTGTGAGCGCTGTGCATTCTCTGAACTCGGGAGTGTGAGCACTGTGCGTTCTCTGAACTCGGGAGTATGAGCGCTGTGCATTCTCTGAAGTTGGGAGTGTGAGCACTGTTGATTCTCTGAACTCAGGAGTGTGAGCGCTGTGAATTCTCTGAAATTGCGAGTGTGAGCGCTGTGTGAACTTGGAAATCTGGAACGGGATCGCTGTGCTTTCTCTGAACTCGGGAGTGTGAGCACTGTGCATTCTGTGTATTCGAGAGTGTGAGCATGGTGCGTTATCTGAACTCAGGTGTGTGAGTGCTTTGCGGTCTCTGAACTCGAGAGTGTGAGCGCTGTGTATTTTCTGAACTCAGGAGTGTGAGCGCTGTGTGTTCTATTAATTCAGGAGTGTGATTGCTGTGCGTTCTCTGAACTCAGGAGTGTGATTGCTTTGCGTTATCTGAACTTAGGAGTGTGAGCGCTGTGATTTCTCTGAACTCAGGAATGTGACCGCTGTGCATTCTCTAAACTCAGGAGTGTGAGCTCTGTGTATTCTCTGAACTCGGGAGAGTGAGCGCTGTGTGTTCTCTGAATTCGGGAGTGTGAGCGCTAGGTGTACTCTGTACTCGGGAGTGTGAGCGCTGTGCATTCTCTGAAGTTGGGAGTGTGAGCACTGTGAATTCTCTGAAATTGGGATTGTGAGCGCTGTGTGATCTTGAAATCTGGAACGGGATCGCTGTGCTTTCTCTGAACTCGGGAGTGTGAGCACTGTGCAATTTCTAAACTCGGGAGTGTGCCTTCTCTGAACTGAAGAGAGTGAGCACTGTGCATTCTCTGAACTCTGGCGTGTGAGACTGTGCATTCTCTGGACTCGGGAGTGTCAGCGCTCTGTGTTGTCTGAACTCGGGAGTGTGAGCGCTGTGTGTGATCTCTGAACTTGGTTGTGTGTGCGCTGTGCATTCTCTGAACTCGGGTGTGAGTTCTGTGCATTATCTGAACTTGACAGTGTGAGATTTGTGTGTTCTCTATACTTGGGCGTATGAGCGCTGTGTGTTTTCTATATTCTGGAGTGTGAGCATTGTACGTTCTCTGAACTCGGGAGTGTGAGCGCTATGTGCCCTCTGTACTCAGGGCTGTGTGAGCTTGGAAATCTGGAACGGGATCGCTGTGCTTTCTCTGAACTCGGGAGTGAGAGCACTGTACGTTCTGTGTATTCAGGAGTGTGAGCGTGGTGCGTTCTCTGAATTTGAGAGTGTGATCACTGTGCATTCTCTGAACTCAGGAGTGTGAGCGCTTTGCGTTATCTGAACTTTGGTGTGTGAGCGCTGTGATTTCTCTGAACGCAGGAATCTGACCGCTGTGCGTTCTCTAAACTCAGGAGTGTGAGCACGGTGCGTTCTCTGAACACGGGAGTGTGAGCGCTGTCCCTTCTCTGAACTCGTTAGTTGGAGCGCTGTGTGTTCTCTGTACTCGGGAGTGTGAGCGCTGTGTGTTCTCTGAACTCGGGTGTGTAAGCACTGTGCGTACGCTGTACTGGGGAGTGTGAGCGCAGTGCGTTCTCTGAAATCAGGAGTGTGAGCACTGTACATTCCCTGATCTCGGGAGTGTGAGCGCTGTCTGTTTTCTGAAATCAGGTGTGTGAGCGCTGTGCATTCTATGAACTCAGGAGAGTGATCGCTGTGCATTCTCTTAACTCAGGAGTGCAAGCGCAGTGCGTTCTCTGAACTCGGGAGTGTGAGCGCTGTGCATTCTCTGAAGTTGGGAGTGTGAGCACTGTTGATTCTCTGAACTCAGGAGTGTGAGCGCTGTGAATTCTCTGAAATTGCGAGTGTGAGCGCTGTGTGAACTTGGAAATCTGGAACGGGATCGCTGTGCTTTCTCTGAACTCGGGAGTGTGAGCACTGTGCATTCTTTGTATTCGAGAGTGTGAGCATGGTGCGTTATCTGAACTCAGGTGTGTGAGTGCTTTGCGGTCTCTGAACTCGAGAGTGTGAGCGCTGTGTATTTTCTGAACTCAGGAATGTGAGCGCTGTGTGTTCTATTAATTCAGGAGTGTGATTGCTGTGCGTTCTCTGAACTCAGGAGTGTGAGTGCTTTGCGTTATCTGAACTTAGGAGTGTGAGCGCTGTGATTTCTCTGAACTCAGGAATGTGACCGCTGTGCATTCTCTAAACTCAGGAGTGTGAGCTCTGTGTATTCTCTGAACTCGGGAGAGTGAGCGCTGTGTGTTCTCTGAACTCGGGAGTGTGAGCGCTAGGTGTCCTCTGTACTCGGGAGTGTGAGCGCTGTGCATTCTCTGAAGTTGGGAGTGTGAGCACTGTGAATTCTCTGAAATTGGGATTGTGAGCGCTGTGTGATCTTGAAATCTGGAACGGGATCGCTGTGCTTTCTCTGAACTCGGGAGTGTGAGCGCTGTGCAATTTCTAAACTCGGGAGTGTGCCTTCTCTGAACTGAAGAGAGAGAGCACTGTGCATTCTCTGAACTCTGGCGTGTGAGACTGTGCATTCTCTGGACTCGGGAATGTCAGCGCTCTGTGTTGTCTGAACTCGGGAGTGTGAGCGCTGTGTGTGATCTCTGAACTTGGGTGTGAGTTCTGTGCATTATCTGAACTTGACAGTGTGAGATTTGTGTGTTCTCTATACTTGGGCGTATGAGCGCTGTGTGTTTTCTATATTCTGGAGTGTGAGCATTGTACGTTCTCTGAACTCGGGAGTGTGAGCGCTATGTGCCCTCTGTACTCAGGGCTGTGTGAGCTTGGAAATCTGGAACGGGATCGCTGTGCTTTCTCTGAACTCGGGAGTGAGAGCACTGTACGTTCTGTGTATTCAGGAGTGTGAGCGTGGTGCGTTCTCTGAATTTGAGAGTGTGAGCACTGTGCATTCTCTGAACTCAGGAGTGTGAGCGCTTTGCGTTATCTGAACTTTGGTGTGTGAGCGCTGTGATTTCTCTGAACGCAGGAATCTGACCGCTGTGCGTTCTCTAAACTCAGGAGTGTGAGCACGGTGCGTTCTCTGAACATGGGAGTGTGAGCGCTGTCCCTTCTCTGAACTCGGTAGTTGGAGCGCTGTGTGTTCTCTGTACTCGGGAGTGTGAGCGCTGTGTGTTCTCTGTACTCGGGAGTGTGAGCGCTGTATGTTCTATGAACTCGGGAGTGTAAGCGCTGTGCATTATCTAAACTCAAGAATGTGAGCGCTGTGCATTCTCTGAACACGGGGGTGTGAGCAGTGTGCCTTTTCTGAAATCAGGGGTGTGCGCGCTGTGCCTTGTCTCAAATTGGGTGTCTGAGCGCTGCGTGTTCTCTGAACTCGGGAGTGTGTGCGCTGTGCATTCTCTGAACTCGGGAGTGTGTGCGCTGTGCATTCTCTGAACTCCGGATTGTGAATCCTGTATTTTTTCTGGACTCGGGAGTGTTAACGCTGTGCCTTCTCTGTACTCGGGAGTGGGAGCAATGTGTGTTCTCTATATTCGGGAGTGTGAGCACTGTCTGTTCTCAGAACTCGGGAGTGTGAGCACTGTGCATTCTCTGAACTAAGGAGTGTGAGCACTGTGAATTCTCTGAACTCTGGAGATTGAGTGCATTGTGTTCTCTGAACTCGGTAGTGTGAACGCTGTGCATTCTCTGAACACGGGACTGTGAGCGCTGTGTGTACTCTATACTCGGGAGTCTGAGCGCTGCATGTTCTCTATATTCGGGTGTGTGAACAATGTGCAATCTCTGAAGTCGGGAGTGTGAGCGCTGTGTGTACTCTATACTCGGGAGTCTGAGCACTGCATGTTCTCTATATTCGGGTGTGTGAACAATGTGCAAACTCTGAAGTCGGGAGTGTGAGCGCTCTGCGCTCCCTGTACTCAGGTGTGTTAGCACTGTGTGATCTTGGAAATCTGGAGCTGGAGCACTGTGCTTCTCTGAACTGGGGAGTATAACCACTGTGCGTTCTCTGCACTGGGGAGTGTGAGCGTGGTGCGTTCCCAGAATTCAGGAGTGTGAGCACTGTGCATTCTCTGAACTCGGGAGTGTGAGCGCTGTGCAATTTCTAAACTCGGGAGTGTGCCTTCTCTGAACTGAAGAGAGTGAGCACTGTGCATTCTCTGAACTCTGGCGTGTGAGACTGTGCATTCTCTGGACTCGGGAGTGTCAGCGCTCTGTGTTTTCTGAACTCGGGAGTGTGAGCGCTGTGTGTGATCTCTGAACTTGGGTGTGTGTGCGCTGTGCATTCTCTGAACTCGGGTGTGAGTTCTGTGCATTATCTGAACTTGACAGTGTGAGATTTGTGTGTTCTCTATACTTGGGCGTATGAGCGCTGTGTGTTTTCTATATTCTGGAGTGTGAGCATTGTACGTTCTCTGAACTCGGGAGTGTGAGCGCTATGTGCCCTCTGTACTCAGGGCTGTGCGAGCTTGGAAATCTGGAACGGGATCGCTGTGCTTTCTCTGAACTCGGGAGTGAGAGCACTGTACGTTCTGTGTATTCAGGAGTGTGAGCGTGGTGCGTTCTCTGAATTTGAGAGTGTGAGCACTGTGCATTCTCTGAACTCAGGAGTGTGAGTGCTTTGCGTTATCTGAACTTTGGTGTGTGAGCGCTGTGATTTCTCTGAACGCAGGAATCTGACCGCTGTGCGTTCTCTAAACTCAGGAGTGTGAGCACGGTGCGTTCTCTGAACACGGGAGTGTGAGCGCTGTCCCTTCTCTGAACTCGTTAGTTGGAGCGCTGTGTGTTCTCTGTACTCGGGAGTGTGACCGCTGTGTGTTCTCTGAACTCGGGAGTGTAAGCACTGTGCGTACGCTGTACTGGGGAGTGTGAGCGCAGTGCGTTCTCTGAAATCAGGAGTGTGAGCACTGTACATTCCCTGATCTCGGGAGTGTGAGCGCTGTCTGTTTTCTGAAATCAGGTGTGTGAGCGCTGTGCATTCTATGAACTCAGGAGAGTGATCGCTGTGCATTCTCTTAACTCAGGAGTGCAAGCGCAGTGCGTTCTCTGAACTCGGGAGTGTGAGCGCTGTGCATTCTCTGAAGTTGGGAGTGTGAGCACTGTTGATTCTCTGAACTCAGGAGTGTGAGCGCTGTGAATTCTCTGAAATTGCGAGTGTGAGCGCTGTGTGAACTTGGAAATCTGGAACGGGATCGCTGTGCTTTCTCTGAACTCGGGAGTGTGAGCACTGTGCATTCTTTGTATTCGAGAGTGTGAGCATGGTGCGTTATCTGAACTCAGGTGTGTGAGTGCTTTGCGGTCTCTGAACTCGAGAGTGTGAGCGCTGTGTATTTTCTGAACTCAGGAGTGTGAGCGCTGTGTGTTCTATTAATTCAGGAGTGTGATTGCTGTGCGTTCTCTGAACTCAGGAGTGTGAGTGCTTTGCGTTATCTGAACTTAGGAGTGTGAGCGCTGTGATTTCTCTGAACTCAGGAATGTGACCGCTGTGCATTCTCTAAACTCAGGAGTGTGAGCTCTGTGTATTCTCTGAACTCGGGAGAGTGAGCGCTGTGTGTTCTCTGAACTCGGGAGTGTGAGCGCTAGGTGTCCTCTGTACTCGGGAGTGTGAGCGCTGTGCATTCTCTGAAGTTGGGAGTGTGAGCACTGTGAATTCTCTGAAATTGGGATTGTGAGCGCTGTGTGATCTTGAAATCTGGAACGGGATCGCTGTGCTTTCTCTGAACTCGGGAGTGTGAGCGCTGTGCAATTTCTAAACTCGGGAGTGTGCCTTCTCTGAACTGAAGAGAGAGAGCACTGTGCATTCTCTGAACTCTGGCGTGTGAGACTGTGCATTCTCTGGACTCGGGAATGTCAGCGCTCTGTGTTGTCTGAACTCGGGAGTGTGAGCGCTGTGTGTGATCTCTGAACTTGGGTGTGAGTTCTGTGCATTATCTGAACTTGACAGTGTGAGATTTGTGTGTTCTCTATACTTGGGCGTATGAGCGCTGTGTGTTTTCTATATTCTGGAGTGTGAGCATTGTACGTTCTCTGAACTCGGGAGTGTGAGCGCTATGTGCCCTCTGTACTCAGGGCTGTGTGAGCTTGGAAATCTGGAACGGGATCGCTGTGCTTTCTCTGAACTCGGGAGTGAGAGCACTGTACGTTCTGTGTATTCAGGAGTGTGAGCGTGGTGCGTTCTCTGAATTTGAGAGTGTGAGCACTGTGCATTCTCTGAACTCAGGAGTGTGAGCGCTTTGCGTTATCTGAACTTTGGTGTGTGAGCGCTGTGATTTCTCTGAACGCAGGAATCTGACCGCTGTGCGTTCTCTAAACTCAGGAGTGTGAGCACGGTGCGTTCTCTGAACATGGGAGTGTGAGCGCTGTCCCTTCTCTGAACTCGGTAGTTGGAGCGCTGTGTGTTCTCTGTACTCGGGAGTGTGAGCGCTGTGTGTTCTCTGTACTCGGGAGTGTGAGCGCTGTATGTTCTATGAACTCGGGAGTGTAAGCGCTGTGCATTATCTAAACTCAAGAATGTGAGCGCTGTGCATTCTCTGAACACGGGGGTGTGAGCAGTGTGCCTTTTCTGAAATCAGGGGTGTGCGCGCTGTGCCTTGTCTCAAATTGGGTGTCTGAGCGCTGCGTGTTCTCTGAACTCGGGAGTGTGTGCGCTGTGCATTCTCTGAACTCGGGAGTGTGTGCGCTGTGCATTCTCTGAACTCCGGATTGTGAATCCTGTATTTTTTCTGGACTCGGGAGTGTTAACGCTGTGCCTTCTCTGTACTCGGGAGTGGGAGCAATGTGTGTTCTCTATATTCGGGAGTGTGAGCACTGTCTGTTCTCAGAACTCGGGAGTGTGAGCACTGTGCATTCTCTGAACTAAGGAGTGTGAGCACTGTGAATTCTCTGAACTCTGGAGATTGAGTGCATTGTGTTCTCTGAACTCGGTAGTGTGAACGCTGTGCATTCTCTGAACACGGGACTGTGAGCGCTGTGTGTACTCTATACTCGGGAGTCTGAGCGCTGCATGTTCTCTATATTCGGGTGTGTGAACAATGTGCAATCTCTGAAGTCGGGAGTGTGAGCGCTGTGTGTACTCTATACTCGGGAGTCTGAGCACTGCATGTTCTCTATATTCGGGTGTGTGAACAATGTGCAAACTCTGAAGTCGGGAGTGTGAGCGCTCTGCGCTCCCTGTACTCAGGTGTGTTAGCACTGTGTGATCTTGGAAATCTGGAGCTGGAGCACTGTGCTTCTCTGAACTGGGGAGTATAACCACTGTGCGTTCTCTGCACTGGGGAGTGTGAGCGTGGTGCGTTCCCAGAATTCAGGAGTGTGAGCACTGTGCATTCTCTGAACTCGGGAGTGTGAGCGCTGTGCAATTTCTAAACTCGGGAGTGTGCCTTCTCTGAACTGAAGAGAGTGAGGACTGTGCATTCTCTGAACTCTGGCGTGTGAGACTGTGCATTCTCTGGACTCGGGAGTGTCAGCGCTCTGTGTTTTCTGAACTCGGGAGTGTGAGCGCTGTGTGTGATCTCTGAACTTGGGTGTGTGTGCGCTGTGCATTCTCTGAACTCGGGTGTGAGTTCTGTGCATTATCTGAACTTGACAGTGTGAGATTTGTGTGTTCTCTATACTTGGGCGTATGAGCGCTGTGTGTTTTCTATATTCTGGAGTGTGAGCATTGTACGTTCTCTGAACTCGGGAGTGTGAGCGCTATGTGCCCTCTGTACTCAGGGCTGTGCGAGCTTGGAAATCTGGAACGGGATCGCTGTGCTTTCTCTGAACTCGGGAGTGAGAGCACTGTACGTTCTGTGTATTCAGGAGTGTGAGCGTGGTGCGTTCTCTGAATTTGAGAGTGTGAGCACTGTGCATTCTCTGAACTCAGGAGTGTGAGTGCTTTGCGTTATCTGAACTTTGGTGTGTGAGCGCTGTGATTTCTCTGAACGCAGGAATCTGACCGCTGTGCATTCTCTAAACTCAGGAGTGTGAGCACGGTGCGTTCTCTGAACACGGGAGTGTGAGCGCTGTCCCTTCTCTGAACTCGTTAGTTGGAGCGCTGTGTGTTCTCTGTACTCGGGAGTGTGACCGCTGTGTGTTCTCTGAACTCGGGAGTGTAAGCACTGTGCGTACGCTGTACTGGGGAGTGTGAGCGCAGTGCGTTCTCTGAAATCAGGAGTGTGAGCACTGTACATTCCCTGATCTCGGGAGTGTGAGCGCTGTCTGTTTTCTGAAATCAGGTGTGTGAGCGCTGTGCATTCTATGAACTCAGGAGTGTGATCGCTGTGCATTCTCTTAACTCAGGAGTGCAAGCGCAGTGCGTTCTCTGAACTCGGGAGTGTGAGTGCTGTGCATTCTCTGAAGTTGGGAGTGTGAGCACTGTTGATTCTCTGAACTCAGGAGTGTGAGCGCTGTGAATTCTCTGAAATTGCGAGTGTGAGCGCTGTGTGAACTTGGAAATCTGGAACGGGATCGCTGTGCTTTCTCTGAACTCGGGAGTGTGAGCACTGTGCATTCTTTGTATTCGAGAGTGTGAGCATGGTGCGTTATCTGAACTCAGGTGTGCGAGTGCTTTGCGGTCTCTGAACTCGAGAGTGTGAGCGCTGTGTATTTTCTGAACTCAGGAGTGTGAGCGCTGTGTGTTCTATTAATTCAGGAGTGTGATTGCTGTGCGTTCTCTGAACTCAGGAGTGTGAGTGCTTTGCGTTATCTGAACTTAGGAGTGTGAGCGCTGTGATTTCTCTGAACTCAGGAATGTGACCGCTGTGCATTCTCTAAACTCAGGAGTGTGAGCTCTGTGTATTCTCTGAACTCGGGAGAGTGAGCGCTGTGTGTTCTCTGAACTCGGGAGTGTGAGCGCTAGGTGTACTCTGTACTCGGGAGTGTGAGCGCTGTGCATTCTCTGAAGTTGGGAGTGTGAGCACTGTGAATTCTCTGAAATTGGGATTGTGAGCACTGTGTGATCTTGAAATCTGGAACGGGATCGCTGTGCTTTCTCTGAACTCGGGAGTGTGAGCGCTGTGCAATTTCTAAACTCGGGAGTGTGCCTTCTCTGAACTGAAGAGAGTGAGCACTGTGCATTCTCTGAACTCTGGCGTGTGAGACTGTGCATTCTCTGGACTCGGGAATGTCAGCGCTCTGTGTTGTCTGAACTCGGGAGTGTGAGCGCTGTGTGTGATCTCTGAACTTGGGTGTGAGTTCTGTGCATTATCTGAACTTGACAGTGTGAGATTTGTGTGTTCTCTATACTTGGGCGTATGAGCGCTGTGTGTTTTCTATATTCTGGAGTGTGAGCATTGTACGTTCTCTGAACTCGGGAGTGTGAGCGCTATGTGCCCTCTGTACTCAGGGCTGTGTGAGCTTGGAAATATGGAACGGGATCGCTGTGCTTTCTCTGAACTCGGGAGTGAGAGCACTGTACGTTCTGTGTATTCAGGAGTGTGAGCGTGGTGCGTTCTCTGAATTTGAGAGTGTGAGCACTGTGCATTCACTGAACTAAGGAGTGTGAGCGCTTTGCGTTATCTGAACTTTGGTGTGTGAGCGCTGTGATTTCTCTGAACGCAGGAATCTGACCGCTGTGCGTTCTCTAAACTCAGGAGTGTGAGCACGGTGCGTTCTCTGAACATGGGAGTGTGAGCGCTGCCCTTCTCTGAACTCGTTAGTTGGAGCGCTGTGTGTTATCTGTACTCGGGAGTGTGAGCGCTGTGTGTTCTCTGTACTCAGGAGTGTGAGCGCTGTATGTTCTATGAACTCGGGAGTGTAAGCGCTGTGCATTATCTAAACTCAAGAATGTGAGCGCTGTGCATTCTCTGAACACGTGGGTTTGAGCAGTGTGCCTTTTCTGAAATCAGGGGTGTGCGCGCTGTGCCTTGTCTCAAATTGGGTGTCTGAGTGCTGCGTGTTCTCTGAACTCGGGAGTGTGTGCGCTGTGCATTCTCTGAACTCGGGAGTGTGTGCGCTGTGCATTCTCTGAACTCGGGAGTGTGTGCGCTGTGCATTCTCTGAACTCGGGAGTGTGAGCGCTGTGCATTCTCTGAACTCCGGATTGTGAATCCTGTATGTTTTCTGGACTCGGGAGTGTTAACGCTGTGCCTTCTCTGTACTCGGGAGTGGGAGCAATGTGTGTTCTCTATATTCGGGAGTGTGAGCACTGTCTGTTCTCAGAACTCGGGAGTGTGAGCACTGTGCATTCTCTGAACTAAGGAGTGTGAGCACTGTGAATTCTCTGAACTCTGGAGATTGAGTGCATTGTGTTCTCTGAACTCGGTAGTGTGAACGCTGTGCATTCTCTGAACACGGGACTGTGAGCGCTGTGTGTACTCTATACTCGGGAGTCTGAGCGCTGCATGTTCTCTATATTCGGGTGTGTGAACAATGTGCAATCTCTGAAGTCGAGAGTGTGAGCGCTCTGCGCTCCCTGTACTCAGGTGTTTTAGCACTGTGTGATCTTGGAAATCTGGAGCTGGAGCACTGTGCTTCTCTGAACTCGGGAGTATAACCACTGTGCGTTCTCTGCACTGGGGAGTGTGAGCGTGGTGCGTTCCCAGAATTCAGGAGTGTGAGCACTGTGCATTCTCTGAACTCGGGAGTGTGAGTGCTCTGTGTTCTCTGAACTCAGGAGTGTGAGCGCTGTGCATTCTCTGAACTCAGGAGTGCAAGCGCTGTGTGTTCTCTGAACTCAGGAGTGTGATCGCTGTGCCTTCTCTGAACTCAGGAGCGCAAGCGCTGTGTGTTCTCTGAACTCAGGAGTGTGAGCGCTATGCGTTTTCGGAAATTAGGAGTGTGAGCACTGTGCTTACTCTGAACTCGGGAGTGTGAGCACTGTGTGTTCTCTGAATTTGGGAGTGTGAGTGCTGTGTGTCCTCTGAACTCGGGAGTGTGAGTGCTGTGCGTTCTCTGAACGAAGGTGTTTGAGCAGTGGGCATTATCTGAACTCAGGAGTGTGTGCACTGTGCCTTGTCTGAAATTGTGTG
The DNA here is from genome assembly GCF_052327205.1 of Somniosus microcephalus. Taxonomy (NCBI): domain Eukaryota; kingdom Metazoa; phylum Chordata; class Chondrichthyes; order Squaliformes; family Somniosidae; genus Somniosus; species Somniosus microcephalus. The sequence continues at coordinate 66,742,424 of NC_141009.1, read as the reverse complement.
TCTGAGTGTTGTGCATTCTCTGAACTCGGGAGTGTGAGCGTTGTCTGTTCTCTGAACTCGGGAGTGTGAGCGCTGTGCATTCTCTGAACGTGGGAGTGTGAGCACTGTGCATTCCCTGAACTTGGGTGTGCAAGCACTGTGCATTCTCTGAAATTGGGTATGCTGGTAATATGCGTTCTCTGTACTCGTGAGTGTGAGTGCTGTGCGTTCTCTGAACTCGGGAGTGTGAGTGCTATGCCTTTTTGAACTCGGGAGTGTGAACACTGTGCATTCTCTGAACTCGGGAGTGTGAGCGCTGTGTGTTCTCTGAACTCGAGAGACTGAGCACTGTGTTCTCTGAACTCAGGAGTGTGAGCGCTGTGCATTCTCTGAACTTGGGAATGTGAGTCCTGTGTGTTCTCTGAACTCCTCAGTGTGAGCGCTGTGTTTTCACTGAATTCGGGAGTATGAGCGCTGTTCGTTCTCTGTACTCGTGAGTGTGAGCGCTGTGCATTCTCTGAAATCAGGAGTGGTTGCACTGTGCATTCTCTGAACTCGGGTGTGCGAGCGCTGTAAAATCTCTGAACTCAGGAGTGTAAGCATTGTGCATTCTCTGAACTCAGGAGTGTGAGCGCTGTGCGTTCAATGAACTCGGGAGTGTGACTGCTGAGAGTTCTCTGAACTCAGGAGTTTGAGTTCTGTGCCTTCTCTGGACTTAGTTGTGTGAGCACTGTGCATTCTCTGAATTCGGGAGTGTGAGTGCTGTGTCTTCTCTGAACTCGTGAGTGTGAGCACTGTGTGTTCAGTAAACTCGGGAGTATGAGCGCTGTGCATTCTCTGTACTCGTGAGTGTTAGTGCTGTGCATTCGCAGAAATCAGGAGTGTTTGCACTGTGCATTCTCTGAATTCGATAGTGCTGGTGATGTATATTCTCTGAACTCGGGTGTGAGCACTGTGCCTTGTCTGAAGTTTGGTGTCTGAGCGCTGTGCGTTCTCTGAACACGGGAGTGTGAGCGCTGTGTGTTCTCTGAACTCGGGAGTGTGAGAGCGGTGCATTCTCTGAACTCAGGAGTATGAGCACTGTGCATTCTTTGTACTCGTGAGTGTGAGCGATGTGCATTCTATGAACTCCGGAGTGTTTGCACTGTGCATTCTCTGAACTCAGGAGTGCGAGTGCTGTATGTTCTCTGAACTCGGGAATGTAAGCGCTATGCATTCTCTGAACACAGGAGTGTGAGCGTTGTGCTTTCTCTGAACTCGGGAGTGTGAGTGCTGTGCATTGTCAGAACTCATGAGTGTGAGCAGTGCCTTGTGTGAAATTGAGTGCCTGAGCGCTGTGCGTTCTCTGAACATAGGGAGTGTGAGCGCTGTGTGTTCTCTGAACTCAGGAGTTTGTGCATTGTGCATTCTCTGAACTCAGGAGTGTGAGGGTTGTGCATTCTCTGAACTTGGGAGATTGAATGCTGTGTGTTCTCTGAACTCGTGAGTGTGAACGCTGTGCATTCCCTGAACTCGGGATTGCGAGCGCTGTGTGTTATCTGAACTCGGGAGAGTGAGTGCTGTGTGTTCTCTGAACTCAGGTGTGTGAATGCTGTGCATTCTCTGGACTTGGGAGTGTGAGCGTTGTGTATTCTCTGAACTAGGGTCTGTGAGTGCTGTGTGTTCTCTGAACTCGGGAGTGTGAGCGCTGTGTGTTCTGCAAACTCGGGAGTGTGAGCACTGTGCATTTTCTCAACTAAGGAGTGTGAGCGCTGTTCACTCTCTGTACTCAGGGATTTTAGAGCTGTGTGATCTTGGAAATCTGGAATGGGAGCGCTGTGCTTTCACTGAACTCAGGAGTGTTTGCACTGTGTGTTCGCTGAACTCGGGAGTGTGTGCGCTGCGCGCTCTCTGAACTCGGGAGTGTGAGCACTGTGCATTCTCTAAATTCAGTCGTGTGTGCGCTGTGCATTCTCTGCAATCGGGACTGTGGCTGCTGAGATTTCTCTGAACTCAGGAGTGTGAGTACTGTGCGTTCTCTGAACTCAGGAGTGTGAGCACTGTGCATTCTCTGAACTCGGGAGATTGAGCGCTGTGTTCTCTGAACTCGGGAGTGTGAACTCTGTGCCTTCTCTGAACTTGGGAATGTGAGCACTGTGCATTCTCTGAACTCGGGAGGGTGAGCGCTGTGTGTTCTCTGTACTCGGTAGTTTGAGCGCTGTGCATTCTCTGAACTCGGGAGTGTGAGCGCCTTGCATTCTCTGAACTTGGGAGTGTGAGCGCTGTGTGATCTCTGTACTCGGGAGTGTGAGCGCTCTGCGCTCTCTGAACTCGCAAGTGTGAGCTCTGTGCGATCTCTGAACTCGGGTGTGCGACCGACTTGCATTCTCTGAAAGTGGGACTGCTGGCAATATGCGTTCTCTGTGCTCATGAGTGTGAGTGCTGTGCGATCTCTGAAGATGGGAGTGTGAGCACTGTGCGTTCTCTGAACTCAGGTGTGTGAGTACGGTGTGTTTGCTGAAATCGGGAGTGTGAACTCTGTGCGTTCTCTGTACAGGTGAGTGTGAGCGCTGTGCATTCTCTGAACTCAGGAATGTTTGCACTGTGCATTCTCTGATCTCGGTATTGTGTGCACTGTGTGTTCTCTGAAGTCGCGAGTGTGAGCGCTGTGCATTCTCTAAATTTAGGTGTGTCGGCGCTGTGCATTCTCTGAACTCGGGATTGAGACTGCTGAGATTTCTCTGAACTCAGGTGTGTGAGTTCTGTGCGTTCTCTGAAATCTGGTGTGTGAGCACTGTGCGTTGTCTGAACTCGGGAGTGTGAGTGCTATGTGTTCTCTGAACTCGGGAGTGTGTACGCTGTGCATTCTCTGAACTCGGGAGTGTGAGCGCTGTGCATTCTCTGAACTCAGGAGATTGAGCGCTGTGTGTTCTCTGAACTCGGAAGTGTGAACACTGTGCCTGATCTGAACTCAGGAGTGTGAGCGCTGTGCATTCTCTGAATTTGGGAGATTGAATGCTGTGTGTTCTCTGAACTCGTGAGTGTGAACGCTGTGCATTCTCAGAAATCGGGAGTGCGAGCGCTGTGTGTTATCTGGACTCGGGAGAGATTGTGCTGTGTGTTCTCTGAACTCAGGTGTGTGAACGCTGTGCATTCTCTGGACTTGGGAGTGTGAGCACTGTGTATTCTCTGAACTAGGGTCTGTGAGCACTATGTGCTCTCTGAACTCAAGAGTGTGAGTGATGTGTGTTCTGCAAACTCGAGAGTGTGAGCACTGTGCATTTTCTCAACTGAGGAGTGTGAGCGCTGTGCGCTCTCTGTACTCAGGGGTGTTAGCGCTGTGTGATCTTGGAAATCTGGAATGGGAGCACTGTGCTTTCACTGAACTCAGGAGTGTTTGCACTGTGCGTTCTCTGAACTCGGGAGTGTGTGCGCTGTGTGTTCTTCTGAACTCGGGAGTGTGAGTGCTGCGCAATCTCTAAATTCAGTCGTGTGTGCGCTGTGCATTCTCTGAACTCGGGATTGTGACTGCTGAGATTTCTCTGAACTCAGGAGTGTGACTTCTGCGCATCCTCTGAACTCTGGAGTGTGAGCACTGTGCATTCTCTGAACTCGGGAGTGTGAGTGCTATGTGTTCTCTGAACTCGGGAGTGTGTACGCTGTGCATTCAATGAACTCGGGTGTGTGAGCGCTGTGCATTCTCTGAACTCGGGAGATTGAGCGCTGTGTGTTCTCTGGTCTCGGGAGTGTGAACATTGTGCCTTCTCTGAACTCGGGAATGTGAGCACTGTGCATTCTCTGAACTCGAGAGGGTGAGCGCTGAGTGTCTCTGTACTTGGTAGTTTGAGCGCTGTGCATTCTCTGAACTCGGGAGTGTGAGCACTGTGCATTCTCTGAACTCGGGATTGTGAGCACTTTGCATTCTCTGAAAGCGGGACTGCTGGCAATATGCGTTCTCTGTGCTCATGAGTGTGAGTGCTGTGCGTTCTCTCAAGACGGAAGTGTGAGCACTGTGCATTCTCTGAACTCAGGTGTGTGAGTGCGGTGTGTTCGCTGAACTCGGGAGTGTGAACATTGTGCTTTTTTGAACTCGGAAGTGTGAACACTGTGCATTCTCTGTACAGGTGAGTGTGAGCGCTGTGCAATGTCTGAACTCAGGAGTGTTAGCACTGTGCGTTCTCTGAACTCGGTAGTGTGTGCACTGTGTGTTCTCTGAAGTCGCAAGTGTGAGCGTTGTGCATTCTCTAAATTCAGGTGTGTGGGCGTTGTGCATTATCTGAACTCGGGGTTGTGACTTCTGAGATTTCTCTGAACTCAGGAGTGTGAGTTCTGTGCGTTCTCTGAACTCAGGTGTGTGAGCACTGTGCATTCCCCGAACTCGGATGTGTGAGTGCTATGTGTTCTCTGAACTCGGGAGAGTGTACGCTGTGCATTCTCTGAACTCGGGAGTGTGAGCGCTGTGTGTTCTCTGAAATCGGAAGTGTGAACACTGTGCCTGCTCTGAACTCGGGAATGTGAGCACTGTGCATTCTCTGAACTCGGGAGTGTGAGAGCTGTGTGTTGTTTGAACTCAGGAGTGGGAGCACTGTGCGTTCTCTGAACTTAGGAGAGTGCGCTCTGTGCCATCTCTGAAATTTGGAATCTGAGCGCTGTGCGTTCTCTGAACTCGGGAGTGTGAGCGCTGCACATTACCTGGACTCGGGAGTGTGAGAGCTGTGCCTTCTCTGAACACGGGACTGTGAGCGCTGTGTGTACTCTATACACGGGAGTGTGAGCGCTGCATGTTCCCTATATTCGGGAGTGGGAACAATGTGCAATCTCTGAAGTCGGGAGTGTGAGCGCTCTGTGCTCCCTGTACTCAGGGGTGTTAGCACAGTGTGATCTTAGAAATCTGGAGCTGGAGCACTGTGCTTCTCTGAACTCGGGAGTATAAGCACTGTGCGTTCTCTGTACTGGGGAGTGTGAGCGCGGTGCGTTCCCAGAACTCAGGAGTGTGAGCACTGTGCATTCTCTGAACTCGGGAGTGTGAGTGCTCTGTGTTCTCTGAACTCAGGAGTGTGAGCACTGTGCATTCTATGAACTCAGGAGTGTGATCGCTGTGCCTTCTCTGAACTCAGGAGCGCAAGCGCTGTGCGCTCTCTGAACTCAGGAGTGTGAGCACTGTGCTTTCTCTGAATTTGGGAGTGTGAGTGCTGTGTGTCCTCTGAACTTGGGAGTGTGAGTGCAGTGCTTTCTCTGAAATCAGGTGTTTGAGCAGTGGGCATTATCTGAACTCAGGAGTGTGCGCACTGTGCCTTGTCTGAAATTGTGTGTCTGAGTGCTGTGCGTTTTCTGAACTCGGGAGTGTGAGCGTTGTCTGTTCTCTGAACTCGGGAGTGTGAGCGCTGTGCATTCTCTGAACTCGGCAGATGGAGCACTGTGTGTTCTCTGAACTCGGATGTGTGAACACTGTGCCTTTTCTGAACTCGAGAATGTGAGCACTGTGCATTTTCTGAACTCGGGAGTGTGAGCGCTGTGTTTTCTCTGTACTCGAGAGTGTGAGCGCTGTGCATTCTCTGAACTCGGGAGTGTGAGCACTGTGCGTTCCCTGAACTTGGGTGTGCGAGCACTGTGCCTTCTCTGAAATCGGGAATGCTGGCAATATGCGTTCTCTGTACTCGTGAGTGTGAGTGCTGTGCGTTCTCTGAACTCGGGAGTGTGAGAGCTGTGCCTTTTTGAACTCGGGATTGTGAACACTGTTTTGTTTTCTTTTTGGGTTCAATAAAGATTCATTTCTGAAAGAGAATGTTGTTTAATCTAAAGTCTTGTTCAAGACTTTCTACAGCTTTTTACAGAACACACTATGCTGTAATGCTTCTAGAATGAAACTGAAAGTAAAACTCCTCTGGACTGCTTGTCTCTCACATGACCTCTGCTGGTCAGGCACAAGTAATCAAAAACACAGACAAATATGCTGTAAGGCATAAGTAATCAAACACAGACAAATATCATCACTATTTGCTGATATCATTACATCTCCCTTTCTTAAAACAAAAGTATTTTACTTTTAACTAACAACATTTAATGAACTTACATTATCATTATCATGATCAAGGTTTTTTACCCTTGCTTTGTGTGTTCACATGAAATATGTCAATACACTAGAACTTGAAGAAAGAATAAGATAACATTACTTCCTTCTTTAACAATAGTCCTTAAATTTGCTCAATGAGTCTCTCAGGAGGCTTCACGTGTCTTGAGTATTTTCTGATTGATTGTCCTTGAATCTGAGTTGTTGCCTCAGATGATTGGTTCTCAGCTGTGTGATCAGGTTGTTCACCAGTATCAGTCTCTTGACCTGCTGTGGCTGGTCCCATGAGAAGATCTCGACGATTTCTTCTCAGAACAGCACCCTCATCTGTCTGAATGGTGCATGATCTTGGTTGAACTTCACTCAGGACAGTTCCCTTCTGAGTCCATGTGTTTGTTTTGTCTTTCAACCTTACTTGGTCACCAGTGTAGAGTTCAGGTAGGTTTTGTGTTCCTCTGTCATAGTAGTACTTTTGCTTTTCTTTCTGTTGCTCTTTGAACTTCCTCACTTTCTCCCCCTCTTTTGTTTTCAGGAGGTTCTCCGGGATGGGTAGGTTTGACCTTAGCCGACGTCCCATCAGGAGTTGGGCTGGTGACATACCACACTCGAGCGGCGTTGTGCGGTATACAAGCATGCTTTGGTAGAAGTCAGTTCCACTGTCTTTTGCCTTGTACATCAGTCTTTTCACTGTCTGGACCGATTTTTCCACTAGTCCATTGGACTGTGGATAGTGAGGACTTGACGTTGTGTGGACAAAGTCCCACTCTTTGGCAAAGTGTCGGAAATTTGCATTGTTAAACTGGGGTCCGTTGTCTGTGAAGACCTCGCTTGCCACGCCATGTCTGGAGAATATGGCTTTCATACTTCTTATCACAGCTTCTGCAGTGGTGGTGTACAGTCTACAAACCTCTGGATACAGGGAGTAATAGTCTGTGACGACAAGATAGTCCTTCCCTTGACATACGAATAGGTCAGCGCCTACCTTCTGGTAAGGTCTGTCTGGTGCTGGGTGTGGCTTTAGTGGTTCTACCGGATTGCTTGCTCGATATTTCAGGCATATTGTGCAGTTTGACACCTCATTTGTCACATCTTGGTTGATTCGTGGCCAGTACATCACCTCTCGTGCTCTTTTCTTACACTTTTCGATTCCCAGATGTCCTCCATGGATCTTTTTTAGCATCTCTCTTCTCAGACTCTTTGGGATAACTATTTTACTTCCTTTGTAGAGGATGTCTTGGACCACTGATAGTTCCACCCTGCAGTTCCAGTACTCTGCCATATCAGGTGAGCAGTCTTGCTTCATGTTGGGCCATCCATCCAAGATGCTTTTTCTCAGTCGTCTCATTGTTTCATCTTTGTTTGTCTCAGTCTTTATGAGCTCCATTTTTGCATCTGCTATGGGCAGTGCACTTGTGATCATGTCCACGTAGGCGTTCACTTTTTCATCCATTGTGGTGTTTGCGGGCTCACTTGGGTCAACAGCTCTGGACAACGTGTCTGCTGTATACATCAGCTTACCCGGTGTGTACGCAACATTCAGTTCATCATAGACTGTCTCACCTTCGCTTTCCACAACGAGGACTCTCTTTACCAGGTTCAGTCTCTCACAGGCTTTTAAACCTAGTATGGCTTGCACATCCTTTGGCACCACGATTAATGCTAGCGTGTGCTCTCTGTCCTTGTGTGTTACTTTGACAATGCATTTTCCTTTCACTGGCATATCAGTACCTGAGTATCCAGTCACTTTCACTTGTATTCCATGTAACTTTGGTCTGGGTGTAATTCTCTTAAAATCGGTCTCTGATATCACATTAACTTGTGCTCCAGTATCCAATTTAAATGGAATGTGTATGTCGTTCACTTTTAGTGTCAACATCCAGTCTCTTTCTTCTCTTTTGTTTTCAGACACAACATCTACATAGAATTCCTCTATGTCGCTTTCATCTACTGCATGGACCTTGCTTTGTTGCACTTGGTTCTTGCAGCAGCGGGCATAATGGTTGTTTTTGTTGCATCTATTGCATGTTTTACCATATGCTGGACACTTTCTTGGTGGATGCTGTGTACCGCATCGACTACATGACTTCCGATTGTCCCTTTTATTTTCGTTTGCTGGCCACGTCTCTTTTTTCACATTGGCGCTCTCTTTGTTAAACGGTTTGTATCCGTTCTTTCTCACTGTATCCACGTTGCAGCTACTGTCACTGAACAGCTCCTTTGCCTGCAACTTCACAGTCTCTGTAGCCTTACACAGTGCTATGGCTTTTCCCAGGTCTAGATCTTGCTCTCTTAGCAGTCTTTCCCTCAGACCATTATCTGGAATACCACACACCAGTCTGTCTTTTATCAGCGAGTCTGTCAGTCCCCCAAATTCACACGATTTGCTCCGGTTTCTCAGTTCAGTCACATACTGATCAATAGTCTCACCGATTTTCTGTACACATGTGAAAAATTTGTGCCTCTCAAAGGTCACGTTGCGTTTAGGTATGCAGTAGGCCTCAAACTGTTCCATTATTTTATCTAGCTTCATTTTGTCTCCATCAACAGCAAATATGAAATTATTATTTACCTCCAGTGCTGCATCACCCACGACATGTAAGAACACGGACGATTTTTGTTTATCACTTTTCTTGTCAGCTCCGATTGCCGCTAAATACAACTCTAAACGTTGTTTGTACCTTCTCCAATTTTCAGCCACATTACCTGTTAATTGAAGCGTCGCCGGTGGGTGTAAACCTTCCATTTTTCACTTCGTTAGCTATTCTCTAATGGTAAGTGTAAGAATTCACTGTAAGAATTCGCAATAATTTACAGTTATGAAGATTCATTTTTTTGATTAAAGGATCCCTGAGCGAGGTGCTTTTAAGTTTCCAAAGATAAAATGGCTGTCACACCACATGGCCGAAGGACAAAAGAGGTTTGGAATGCAGCTTTCTGTGTCTGGAAGTAAGATTCAATGAAGACAAAGGACAATGCTTTGTTTACAAAGCAATTGAATGCTATTAGCATTTGTTTGTATGTCCAGTGGATCCAAAGGACATCTAAACTGCAGAAGTGACTTTTTGTATCTTAAATGGGAAGTGTTAACATTTGAAAGGATTTTTAAGACACCCAGTACTGGACAATGGAGCAGATGTATCTCCCTTTTGTTTCAGCACAGGGAGCTCTGAAAATCACATGAACTCAATCGAACCACTTTGAGTTAGCCTATCACAGCTTTGGGGTTAATTTTGCACACAGCCCTTGCAAGGCAGAACGGCAGGGGGGCTCACCAGGTATAAAGATAGATGCCGAAGCCAGCTCTTTCTCTTGACTTCCTGGGACGATAAGGTGAGCTCTCTCTCTCTCTCTCTCTCTCTCTCTCTCTCTCTCTTCGCTGGACCATGTGAGCAGAGATTTTCTGACTCTCAACAAGGCAACCTAGCAGGAGTTAAGGGGGGATGGTGATTTAAGGGAATTGCTAAGATTGTTTAAATAACATTGTAGCCATTGTACCCCTCGTTTTTGACATGTGTACCCCCTTGATATATAGTTTTACAATTTTACTGTGTTCGTGTGGGATAGTTTGATATTGTGATTGTAGTTTCTTTTAGTTAATAAAGCTTGATAATTTTCTCTCATCCAAACCACGTGTTCCGTTTTAATATCATTAATTATAAGTTCCTCCACTCAGAACTAAAGGAGGGGGAGCGATTCGAGACCGCTCTTTGTAAATTGGTTTAGAGTGCAGCAGCAAAAAGACTGCTGGCCAGGTAGATTACCTTAAACCAGTTTAAAAGAAGCCCCCAAAATCCTTACAGTAAGCAACGATGTTCTCTTCTGGCTTGCTAATATGTGGAGAGCTGATTTCACTTACTTGCCACAACTGCTTTCACTGTCCCATCAAGTTGCTAACTTCAGATTTTTTCTCTTTCAGCCACTTCTGACATCATGTTTTGATTTCTTTTTGGGTTCAATAAAGACTCATTTCTGAAAGAGAATGTTGTTTAATCTAAAGTCTTGTTCAAGACTTTCTACAGCTTAAAAACAAAAAGGGGGCAAGCACTTTGCTGGGAGTGTACTATAGGCCCCCAAACAGTCAGGGGGAGATAGAGGAACAGATATGTAGGCAAATCTCAGAGAAGTGCAAAAATAATAGGGTAATAATAGTGGGGGGATTTCAACTTCCCCAATATAAATTGGGATAGTCAGAGTGTGAAAGGCTTAGAGGGTGCAGAATTCTTAAAGTGCATCCAGGAGAGCTTTTTGAGCCAACATGTAGAAAGTCCTACAAGAGAGGGGGCGGTACTGGACCTAATTCTGGGGAATGTAGCCAGGCAAGTGGTGGAAGTATCATTGGAGAGCATTTTGGCGACAGTGACCATAATTCGGTGAGATTTAAGGTGGTCATGGAAAAAGACAAAGACGGCCCGGAAATAAGGGTTCTAAATTGGGGAAAGGCCGATTTTAATATGATAAGGCAGGATCTGGCCAAAGTGGACTGGGAGCAGCTACTTATAGGAAAATCCACATCAAAACAGTGGGAGACTTTCAGAAGGGAAATAGAGAGTACAACGCCAACATGTTCCTGTAAAGGTCAAGGGTGGGACCAACAAGCAAAGGGAACCTTGGATGACAAGGGATATACAAAAATGCATTAGAAATAAAAGGGGGGCTTTTGGCAGTTACAAAAGACTAAAGACGGAAGAAGCCCTAGAGGAGTATAAAAAGTGCAGGGGCATACTTAAAAAAGAAATTAGGAGGGCGAGGAGGGGCCATGAAATAACACTGGCGAGCAAAATAAAGGAAAATCCTAAGATGTTTTATAAGTATATTAAGGGCAAGAGGATAACCAGGGAAAGGGTAGGGCCCATTAGGGACCAAAGTGGCAATCTGTGTGTAGAGCCAGATGATGTAGGCGGGGTTTTAAATGAATTTTTTGCATCTGTGTTCGCTATGGAGAAAGACGATGCAGACATAGAAATCGGGCAAGGGGACTGTGACATACTTGAACATATTAGCATCGAGAGGGAGGAGGTGCTAGCGGTTTTAGTAGGCCAAAAAGTGGATAAATCCCCAGGCCCGGACGAGATGTATCCCAGGCTGCTGTGGGAGGCAAAGGAGGAGATTGCAGAGGCTCTGACACTAATTTTCAGAACCTCTCTGGCCACAGGGGATGTACCAGAGGACTGGAGAACAGCTAATGTAGTACCATTATACAAGAAGGGTAGCAGGGATAAACCAGGGAATTACAGGCCAGTGAGCCTAACATCTGTTGTAGGGAAATTATTGGAACAAATTCTGAGGGACAAAATTAGTCTCCACTTGGAGAGGCAAGGATTAATCGGGGATAGTCAGCATGGCTTTGTCAAGGGTAAATCATGTCTGACAAATCTGATTGAATTTTTCGAGGGGGTGACTAGGGGGGTGGATGAGGGAAATGCTTTGGATGTGGTTTACATGGACTTCAGTAAAGCTTTTGACAAAGTCCCGCATAGGAGACTGGTCAAGAAGGTAAGAGCCCATGGGATCCAGGGTGCCTTGGCACGTTGGATCCTAAACTGGCTGAGTGGCAGGAGGCAGAGGGTGATGGTCGAAGGTTGCTTTTGTGACTGGAAGCCTGTGTCCAGTGGGGTACCTCAGGGATCGGTGCTGGGACCCTTGCTGTTTTTGATCTACATAAATGATTTGGATGAGAATGTCAAAGGTATGATCAGTAAGTTTGCAGATGACACGAAAATTGGTGGGGTGGTAAATTGTGAGGAGGAAAGCCTCAGGCTACAGGACGATATAAACGGGTTGGTCAGATGGGCGGAAAAGTGGCAAATGGAATTTAACCCTGAAAAGTGCGAGGTGATGCATTTTGGACGGACAAATAAGGCAAGGGAATACACAATGAGTGGTAGGACCCTAGGAAGTACAGAGGGTCAGAGGGACCTTGGTGTACATGTACATAGATCCCTGAAGGCAGCGGAACAGGTAGATAAGGTGGTTAAAAAGGCATATGGGATACTTGCCTTCATTAGCCGAGGCATAGAATATAAGAGCAGGGAGGTTATGATGGAGCTGTACAAAACGCTGGTGAGGCCACAGCTGGAGTACTGTGTGCAGTTCTGGTCGCCTCACTATAGGAGGGATGTGATTGCTTTGGAGAGGGTGCAGAGAAGATTCACCAGGATGTTACCTGGGATGGAGCGCCTCAGCTATGAAGAAAGACTAAACAGGCTGGGGCTGTTTTCCTTGGAGCAAAGAAGGCTGAGGGGGGACCTGATTGAGGTGTACAAAATGATGAGGGGCATAGATAGGGTAGACATAGAGGAACTTTTCCCCTTAGTAGGGGGGTCAATAACAAGGGGGCATAGATTCAGGGTAAGGGGCAGGAGATTTAGAGGGGATTTGAGGAGGAACTTTTTCACCCAGAGGGTGGTTGGAATGTGGAACTCAATGCCTAAAAGGGTGGTAGAGGCAGGAGCCCTCACAACATTCAAGAAGCATTTGGATGAGCACTTGAAATGTCATTGCATACAAGGCTATGGACCAAATGCTGGAAAATGGGATTAGACTGGACAGGGATGGATGGGCGGCGCAGACACGGTGGGCCGAAGGGCCTCTCTCTGTGCTGTGAAACTCTATGACTCTATGATTCTATGACACTATGCTGTGATGCATCTAGAATGAATCTGAAAGTAAAACTCCTCTGGACTGCTTGTCTCTCACATGACCTCTGCTGGTCAGGCACAAGTAATCAAAAACACAGACAAATATGCTGTAAGGCATAAGTAATCAAACACAGACAAATATCATCACTATTTGCTGATATCATTACACTAAGGAGTGTGAGCGCTGTGCACTCTCTGTACTCAGGGGTGTTAGCACTGTGTGATCTTGGAAATCTGGAATGGGAGCGCTGTGCTTTCACTGAACTCAGGAGTGTTTGCACTGTGCGTTCTCTGAACTCGGGAGTGTTAGCGCTGCGCATTCTCTAAATTCAGTTGTGTGAGCGCTGTGCATTCTCTGAACTCGGGATTGTGACTGCTGAGATTTCTCTGAACTCAGGAGTGTGAGTTCTGTGCGTTCTCTGAACTCAGGAGTGTGAGCACTGTGCATTCTCTGAACTCGGGAGTGTCAGTGCTATGTGTTCTCTGAACTCGGGAGTGTGTACGCTGTGCATTCTCTGAACTTGGGAGTGTGAGCGCTGTGCATTCTCTGAACTCGGGAGATTGAGCGCTGTGTGTTCTCTGAACTCGGGACTGTGAACACTGTGCCTTCTCTGAACTCGGGAATGTGAGAACTGTGCATTCTCTGAACTCGGGAGTGTGAGCGCTGTGCATTCTCTGAACTCAGGAGTGTGAGCACTGTGCATTCTCTGAAATTGGGAGTGTGAGCGCTGTGTGATCTCTGTACTCGTGAGTGTGAGCACAGTGCGATCTCTGAACTCGGGTGTGCGAGCGCTTTGCATATTCTGAAAGCGGGACTGCTGGCAATATGCGTTCTCTGTGCTCATGAGTGTGAGTGCTGTGCGTTCTCTGAAGACGGGAGTGTGAGCACTGTGCGTTCTGTGAACTCAGGTGTGTGAGTGCGGTGTGTTCGCTGAACTCGGGAGTGTGAGCGCTGTGCCTTTTTGAACTCGGGTGTTTTAACACTGTGCATTCTCTGTACAGGTGAGTGTGAGCACTGTGCATTCTCTGAACTCAGGCGTGTTTGCACTGTGCATTCTCGTAACTCAGGAGTGTGTGCGCTTTGTGTTCTCTGAAGTCGCGAGTGTGAGACCTGTGCATTCTCTAAATTCAGGTGTGTGGGCGCTGTGCATTCTCGGAACTCGGGATTGTGACTGCTGAGATTTCTCTGAACTCAGGAGTGTGAGTTCTGTGCGTTCTCTGAAATCTGGTGTGTGAGCACTGTGCATTGTCTGAACTCGGGAGTGTGAGTGCTATGTGTTCTCTGAACACGGGAGTGTGTACGCTGTGCATTCTCTGAACTCGGGAGTGTGAGCGCTGTACATTCTCTGAACTCAGGAGATTGAGCGCTGTGTGTTCTCTGAACTCGGAAGTGTGAACACTGTGCCTGATCTGAACTCAGGGTTGTGAGCATTGTGTATTCACTGAACTTGGGAGATTGAATGCTGTGTGTTCTCTGAACTCGTGAGTGTGAACGCTGTTCATTCTCTGAAATCGGGAGTGTGAGCGCTGTGTGTTATCTGGACTCGGGAGAGATTGTGCTGTGTGTTCGCTGAACTCAGGTGTGTGAACGCTATGCATTCTCTGGACTTGGGAGTGTGAGCGCTGTGTATTCTCTGAACTCGGGTCTGTGATCTTTATGTGCTCTCTGAACTCAAGAGTGGGAGTGATGTGTGTTCTGCAAACTCGGGAGTGTGAGCACTGTGCATTTTCTCAACTGAGGAGTGTGAGCGCTGTGCGCTCTCTGTACTCAGGGGTGTTAGCGCTGTGTGATCTTGGAAATCTGGAATGGGAGCGCTGTGCTTTCACTGAACTCAGGAGTGTTTGCACTGTGCGTTCTCTGAACTTGGGAGTGTGTGCACTGTGCCTTGTGTGAAATTGGGTGTCTGAGCTCTTTGCGCTTTCTGAACATAGGGACTGTGAGCGCTGTGTGTTCTCTGAACTAAGGAGTGTGTGCGCTGTGTGTTCTCTGAACTCGGGAGTGTGAGCGCTGTGTGTTCTGCAAACTCGGGAGTGTGAGCACTGTGCATTTTCTCAACTAAGGAGTGTGAGCGCTGTGCACTCTCTGTACTCAGGGGTGTTAGCACTGTGTGGTCTTGGAAATCTGGAATGGGAGCGCTGTGATTTCACTGAACTCAGGACTGTTTGCACTGTGCGTTCTCTGAACTCGGGAGATTGAGCGCTGTGTGTTCTCTGAACTCGGAAGTGTGAACACTGTGCCTGCTCTGAACTCGGGAATGTGAGCACTGTACATTCTCTGAACTAGGGAGTGTGAGTGCTGTGTGTTCTCTGTACTCGGGAGTTTGAGCGCTGTGTGTTCACTGAACTCGGGAGTATGAGCGCTATGCGTTCTCGGTACTCGTGAGTGTGAGCGCTGTGTGTTCACTGAACTCGGGAGTATGAGCGCTGTGTGTTCTCTGTACTCGTGAGTGTGAGCGCTGTGCATTCTTTGAAATCAGGAGTGGTTGCACCGTGCATTCTCTGAACTGGGGCGTGCGAGCGCTGTAACTTCTCTGAACTCAGGAGTGCAAGCACTGTGCATTCTAAGAACTCAGGAGTGTGAGTGCTGTGCATTCTCTGTACTCGGGAGTGTGACTGCTGAGAGTTGTCTGAACTCAGGAGTGTGAGTGCTGTGCATTCTCTGAACTTGGGTGTGTGAGCGCTTTGCCTTTTTGAACTCGGGAGTGTGAACACTGTGCGTTCTCTGAAATCGGGAGTGTGATTGCTGTGTGTTCTCTGAACTCGAGAGACTGAGTGCTGTATTCTCTGAACTCAGGAGTGTGAACGCTGTGCATTCTCTGAACTCAGGAGTGTGAGCGCTGTGCATTTTCTGAGCTTGGGAGTGTGAGTCCTGTGTGTTCTCTGAACTCGTGAGTGTGAGCGCTGGGTGTTCACTGAACTCGGGAGTATGAGCGCTGTGCGTTTTCTGTACTCGTGAGTGTGAGCGCTGTGCATTCCCTGAAATCATGAGTGGTTGCACTGTGCATTCTCTGAACTCGGGCGTGCGAGCGCTGTAACTTCTCTGAACTCAGGAGTGTAAGCACTGTGCATTCACTGAACTCAGGAGTGTGAGCGCTGTGCATTCTCTGAACTCGGGCGTGTGACTGCTGAGAGTTCTCTGAACTCAGGAGTGTGAGTTCTGTGCTTTCTCTGAACTTAGGTGTGTGAGCACTGTGCGTTCTCTGAATTCGGGAGTGTGAGTGCTGTCTGTGCTCTGAACTCGTAAGTGGGAGCACTGTGTGTTCACTAAACTCGGGAGTATGAGCGCTGTGCATTCCCTGTACTCGTGAGTGTGAGCGCTGTGCATTCGCTGAACTCAGAAGTGTTTGCACTGTGCATTCTCTGAACTCGAGAGTGCGAGTGCTGTATGTTCTCTGAACTCGGGTGTGTAAGCGCTGTACACTCTGTGAACACAGGAGCGTGAGCACATTGCGTTCTCTGAACTCAGGAGTGTGAGCAGTGTGCATTCACTGAACTCAGGTGTGCGCGCACTGTGCCTTGTCTGAAATTGGGTATCTGACCGCTGTGCATTCTCGAACACGGGAGTGTGAGCGCTGTGTATTCTCTGAACTCGGGAGTGTGTGTGCTGTGCATTCTCTGAACTCGGGAGTGTGAGAGCTGTGTGTTCTATGAATTCGGGAGTATGAGCACTGTGCATTCTTTGTACTCGTGAGTGTGAGCGATGTGCATTCTCTGAACACAGGAGTGTTTGCACTGTGCATTCTCTGAACTCAGGTGTGCGAGTGCTGTATGTTCTCTGAACTCGGGAATGTAAGTGCTGTGCATTCTCTGAACACAGGAATGTGAGCGCTGTGTGTTCTCTGAACTCGGGAGTGTGAATGCTGAGAGTTCTCTGAAATCAGGAGTGTGAGTTCTGTGCCTTCACTGAACTGAGGAGTGCGAGCACTGTGCATTCTCTGAACTCGGGAGTGTGAGTGCTGTGTGTTCTCTGAACTCGGGAGTGTGAGTGCTGTGCTTTGTCAGAACTCACGAGTGTGAGCTGTGTGCGTTCTCTGAACTCAGGAGAGTGCGCGTTGTGCCTTGTGTGAAATTGGGTGTCTGAGCTCTTTGCGCTTTCTGAACATAGGGACTGTGAGCACTGTGTGTTCTCTGAACTAAGGAGTGTGTGCGCTGTGTGTTCTCTGAACTCGGGAGTGTGAGCGCTGTGTGTTCTGCAAACTCGGGAGTGTGAGCACTGTGCATTTTCTCAACTAAGGAGTGTGAGCGCTGTGCACTCTCTGTACTCAGGGGTGTTAGCACTGTGTGGTCTTGGAAATCTGGAATGGGAGCGCTGTGATTTCACTGAACTCAGGAGTGTTTGCACTGTGCGTTCTCTGAACTCGGGAGATTGAGCGCTGTGTGTTCTCTGAACTCAGAAGTGTGAACACTGTGCCTGCTATGAACTCGGGAATGTGAGCACTGTGCATTCTCTGAACTCGGGAGTGTGAGTGCTGTGTGTTCTCTGTACTCGGGAGTTTGAGCGCTGTGTGTTCACTGAACTCGGGAGTATGAGCGCTGTGCGTTCTCGGTACTCGTGAGTGTGAGCGCTGTGTGTTCACTGAACTCGGGAGTATGAGCGCTGTGTGTTCTCTGTACTCGTGAGTGTGAGCGCTGTGCATTCTTTGAAATCAGGAGTGGTTGCACCGTGCATTCTCTGAACTGGGGCGTGCGAGCGCTGTAACTTCTCTGAACTCAGGAGTGCAAGCACTGTGCATTCTAAGAACTCAGGAGTGTGAGCGCTGTGCATTCTCAGTACTCGGGAGTGTGACTGCTGAGAGTTGTCCGAACTCAGGAGTGTGAGTGCTGTGCATTCTCTGAACTTGGGAGTGTGAGCGCTTTGCCTTTTTGAACTCGGGAGTGTGAACACTGTGCGTTCTCTGAAATCGGGAGTGTGATTGCTGTGTGTTCTCTGAACTCGAGAGACTGAGTGCTGTATTCTCTGAACTCAGGAGTGTGAACGCTGTGCATTCTCTGAACTCAGGAGTGTGAGCGCTGTGCATTTTCTGAGCTTGGGAGTGTGAGTCCTGTGTGTTCTCTGAACTCGTGAGTGTGAGCGCAGGGTGTTCACTGAACTCGGGAGTATGAGCGCTGTGCCTTTTCTGTACTCGTGAGTGTGAGCGCTGTGCATTCCCTGAAATCACGAGTGGTTGCACTGTGCATTCTCTGAACTCGGGCGTTCGAGCGCTGTAACTTCTCTGAACTCAGGAGTGTAAGCACTGTGCATTCACTGAACTCAGGAGTGTGAGCGCTGTGCATTCTCTGAACTCGGGCGTGTGACTGCTGAGAGTTCTCTGAACTCAGGAGTGTGAGTTCTGTGCCTTCTCTGAACTTAGGTGTGTGAGCACTGTGCGTTCTCTGAATTCGGGAGTGTGAGTGCTGTCTGTGCTCTGAACTCGTAAGTGTGAGCACTGTGTGTTCACTAAACTCGGGAGTATGAGCGCTGTGCATTCCCTGTACTCGTGAGTGTGAGCGCTGTGCATTCGCTGAACTCAGAAGTGTTTGCACTGTGCATTCTCTGAACTCGGGAGTGTGAGCGCTGTATGTTCTCTGAACTCGGGAGTGTGAGCGCTGTGCATTATCTGAACTCAGGAGTGTGAGCACTGTGCATTCTCTGAAATTGGGAGTGTGAGCGCTGTGTGATCTCTGTACTCGTGAGTGTGAGCGCTGTGCGATCTCTGAACTCGGGTGTGCGAGCGCTTTGCATATTCTGAAAGCGGGACTGCTGGCAATATGCGTTCTCTGTGCTCATGAGTGTGAGCGCTGTGCGTTCTCCGAAGACGGGAGTGTGAGCACTGTGCGTTCTGTGAAATCAGGTGTGTGAGTGCAGTGTGTTCGCTGAACTCGGGAGTGTGAGCGCTGTGCCTTTTTGCACTCGGGAGTTTTAACACAGTGCATTCTCTGTACAGGTGAGTGTGAGCTCTGTGCATTTTCTGAACTCAGGCGTGTTTGCACTGTGCATCCTCGTAACTCAGGAGTGTGTGCGCTTTGTGTTCTCTGAAGTCGCGAGTGTGAGCCCTGTGCATTCTCTAAATTCAGGTGTGTGGGCGCTGTGCATTCTCGGAACTCGGGATTGTGACTGCTGAGATTTCTCTGAACTCAGGTGTGTGAGTTCTGTGCGTTCTCTGAACTCAGGTGTGTGAGCACTGTGCATTCTCTGATTTCGGGAGTGTGAGTGCTATGTGTTCTCTGAACTCGGGAGTGTGATCACTTTGTGTTCTCTGTACTGGGGAGTGTGAGTGCTGTGCATTCTCTGAACTCAGGAATGTAAGCGCTTTGTGTTCTCTGTACTCGGGATTGTGAGCGCTGTGCATTCTCTGAACTCGGGAGTGTGAGTGCTGGGTGTTCTCTGTACTCGGGAGTGTGAGCTCTGTGCATTCTCTGAACTCGGGAATGTGAGCACGTTGTGTTCTCTGTACTCGGGAGTGTGAGTGCTGTGCATTCTCTGAACTCAGGAGTGTGAGCGTTGGGTGTTCTCTGTACTCAGGAGTGTGAGCGCTGTGCATTCTCTTATCTCAGGAGTGTGAGCGCTGTGTGTTCTCTGAACTCGGGACTGTGAACGCTGTGCATTATCTGAACTCAGGAATGGGAGTGTTGTGCATTCTCTGAACTTGGGAGTGTGAGTGCTGTGTGTTCTTTGAACTCGGGTGTGTGAGCGCTGTGTGTTCTCTGATCTCGGGATTATGAGTGTTGTGCATTCTCTGTACTTGTGAGTGTGAGCGCTGTGCATTCTCTGAACTCAGGAGTGTTTGCACTGTGCATTCTCTGAACTCGGGAGTGCGAGCGCTGTATTTTCTCTGAACTCTGGAGTGTGAGCGCTGTGCATTCTCTGAACTCGGGAGTGTGAGACTGCATTCTCTGAACTCGGGTGTGTGTGCGCTGTGCATTCTCTGAACTCGGGAGTGTGAGTTCTGTGCATTCTCTGAATTTGGTAGTGTGAGAGTTGTGTGTTCTCTATATTCGGGAGTGTGAGCATTGTGCATTCTCTGAAATCGGGAGTGTGAGCGCTATGTGCCCTCCATACTCAGGGGTGTTAGCGCTGTGTGATCTTGGAAATCTGGAACGGGATCACTGTGCTTTCTCTGAACTCGTGAGTGTGAGCGCTGTGCATTCGTTGAACTCAGAAGTGTTTGCACTGTGCATTCTCTGAACTCGAGAGTGCGAGTGCTGTATGTTCTCTGAACTCGGGCATGTAAGTGCTGTACACTCTGTGAACACAGGAGCGTGACCACATTGCGTTCTCTGAACTCAGGAGTGTGAGCACTGTGCATTCTCTGAACTCGGGAGTGTGAGTGCTATGTGTTCTCTGAACTCGGGAGTGTGTACGCTGTGCATTCTCTGAACTCGGGAGTGTGAGCACTGTGCATTCTCTGAACTCGGGATTGTGAGCGTTTTCCATTCTCTGAAAGCGGGACTGCTGGCAATATGCGTTCTCTGTGCTCATGAGTGTGAGTGCTGTGCGTTCTCTCAAGACGGAAGTGTGAGCACTGTGCATTCTCTGAACTCAGGTGTGTGAGTGCGGTGTGTTCGCTGAACTCGGGAGTGTGAGCGCTGTCCTTTTTTGAACTTGGAAGTGTGAACACTGTGCATTCTCTGTACAGATGAGTGTGAGCGCTGTGCATTCTCTGAACTCAGGAGTGTTAGCACTGTGCGTTCTCTGAACTCGGTAGTGTGTGCACTGTGTGTTCTCTGAAGTCGCAAGTGTGAGTACTGTGCATCCTCTAACTTCAGGTGTGTGGGCGTTGTGCATTATCTGAACTCGGGATTGTGACTTCTGATATTTCTCTGAACTCAGGAGTGCGGGTTCTGTGCGTTCTCTGAACTCGGATGTGTGAGTGATATGTGTTCTCTGAACTCGGGAGAGTGTACGCTGTGCATTCTCTGAACTCGGGAGTGTGAGCACTGTGCATTCTCTGAACTCGGGAGATTGAGCGCTGTGTGTTCTCTGAACTCGGAAGTGTGAACACTGTGCCTGCTGTGAACTCGGGAATGTGAGCACTGTGCATTCTCTGAAATCGGGAGTGTGAGCGCTGTGTGTTCTCTGTACTCGGGAGTTTGAGCGCTGCGTGTTCACTGAACTGGGGAGTATGAGCGCTGTGCGTTCTCTGTACTCGTGAGTGTGAGCGCTGTGTGTTCACTGAACTCGGGAGTATGAGCGCTGTGCGTTCTCTGTACTCGTGGCTGTGAGCGCTGTGCATTCTTTGAAATCAGGAGTGGTTGCACTGTGCATTCTCTGAACTGGGGCGTGCGAGCGCTGTAACTTCTCTGAACTCAGGAGTGCAAGCACTGTGCATTCTAAGAACTCAGGAGTGTGAGCGCTGTGCATTCTCTGTACTCGGGAGTGTGACTACTGAGAGTTGTCTGAACTCAGGAGTGTGAGTGCTGTGCATTCTCTGAACTTGGGAGTGTGAGCGCTTTGCCTTTTTGAACTCGGGAGTGTGAACACTGTGCGTTCTCTGAAATCGGGAGTGTGATCGCTGTGTGTTCTCTGAACTCGAGAGACTGAGTGCTGTATTCTCTGAACTCAGGAGTGTGAACGCTGTGCATTCTCTGAACTCAGGAGTGTGAGCGCTGTGCATTTTCTGAGCTTGGGAGTGTGAGTCCTGTGTGTTCTCTGAACTCGTGAGTGTGAGCACTGGGTGTTCACTGAACTCGGGAGTATGAGCGCTGTGCATTTTCTGTACTCGTGAGTGTGAGCGCTGTGCATTCTCTGAAATCAGGAGTGGTTGCACTGTGCATTCTCTGAACTCGGGCGTGCGAGCGCTGTAACTTCTCTGAACTCAGGAGTGTAAGCACTGTGCATTCACTGAACTCAGGAGTGTGAGCGCTGTGCATTCTCTGAACTCGGGAGTGTGACTGCTGAGAGTTCTCTGAACTCAGGATTGTGAGTTCTGTGCCTTCTCTGAACTTAGGTGTGTGAGCGCTGTGCATTCTCTGAACTCGGGAGATTGAGCGCTGTGTGTTCTCTGAACTCGGGTGTGTGAACACTGTGCCTTCTCTGAACTCGGGATTGTGAGCACTGTGCATTCTCTGAACTCGAGAGGGTGAGCGCCGAGTGTCTCTGTACTCGATAGTTTGAGCGCTGTGCATTCTCTGAACTCGGGAGTGTGAGCGCTGTGCATTCTCTGAACTCGGGATTGTGAGCGCTTTGCATTCGCTGAAAGCGGGACTGCTGGCAATATGCGTTCTCTGTGCTCATGAGTGTGAGTGCTGTGCGTTCTCTCAAGACGGAAGTGTGAGCACTGTGCGTTCTCTGAACTCAGGTGTGTGAGTGCGGTGTGTTCGCTGAACTCGGGAGTGAGAGCGCTGTCCTTTCTTGAACTCGGAAGTGTGAACACTGTGCATTCTCTGTACAGGTGAGTGTGAGCGCTGTGCATTCTCTGAACTCAGGAGTGTTAGCACTGTGCATTCTCTGAACTCGGTAGTGTGTGCGCTGTGTGTTCTCTGAAGTCGCAAGTGTGAGCCCTGTGCATTCTCTAAATTCAGGTGTGTGGGCGCTGTGCATTCTCGGAACTCGGGATTGTGAATGCTGAGATTTCTCTGAACTCAGGTGTGTGAGTTCTGTGCGTTCTCTGAACTCAGGTGTGTGAGCACTGTGCATTCTCTGATTTCGGCAGTGTGAGTGCTATGTGTTCTCTGAACTCGGGAGTGTGATCACTTTGTATTCTCTGTACTCGGGAGTGTGAGCGCTGTGCATTCTCTGAACTCAGGAATGTAAGCGCTTTGTGTTCTCTGTACTTGGGAGTGTGAGCGCTGTGCATTCTCTGAACTCGGGAGTTTGAGCGCTGTGCATTCTCTGAACTCGGGAGTTTGAGCGCTGGGTGTTCTCTGTACTCGGGAGTGTGAGCGCTGTGCATTCTCTTATCTCAGGAGTGTGAGCGCTGTGTGTTCTCTGAACTCGGGACTGTGAACGCTGTGCATTATCTGAACTCAGGAAT
The DNA here is from genome assembly GCF_052327205.1 of Somniosus microcephalus. NCBI lineage: Eukaryota > Metazoa > Chordata > Chondrichthyes > Squaliformes > Somniosidae > Somniosus > Somniosus microcephalus. The sequence goes on along the minus strand of NC_141009.1, from coordinate 66,719,805 downwards.
GGGAGTGTTGTGCATTCTCTGAACTTGGGAGTGTGAGTGCTGTGTGTTCTTTGAACTCGGGTGTGTGAGCGCTGTGTGTTCTCTGATCTCGGGATTATGAGTGCTGTGCTTTCTCTGTACTCGTGAGTGTGCGCGCTGTGCATTCTCTGAACTCAGGAGTGTTTGCACTATGCATTCTCTGAACTCAGGAGTGCGAGCGCTGTATTTTCTCTGAACTCTGGAGTGTGAGCGCTGTGCATTCTCTGAACTCAGGAGTTTTTGCACTTTGCATTCTCTGAACTCGGGAGTGCGAGCGCTGTATTTTCTCTGAACTCTGGAGTGTGAGCGCTGTGCATTCTCTGAACTCGGGAGTGTGAGTTCTGTGCCATCTCTGAACTGAGGAGTGTGAGCACTGTGCATTCTTTGAACTCTGGAGTGTGAGACTGCATTCTCTGAACTCGGGTGTGTGTGCGCTGTGCATTCTCAGAACTCGGGACTGTGAGTTCTGTGCATTCTCTGAATTTGATAGTGTGAGAGTTGTGTGTTCTCTATACTCGGGAGTATGAGCGCTGTGTGTTCTCTATATTTGGGAGTGTGAGCATTGTGCATTCTCTGAAATCGGGAGTGTGAGCGCTATTTGCCCTCCATACTCAGGCGTGTTAGCGCTGTGTGATCTTGGAAATCTGGAACGGGATCACTGTGCTTTCTCTGAACTCGTGAGTGTGAGCGCTGTGCATTCGCTGAACTCAGAAGTGTTTGCACTGTGCATTCTCTGAACTCGAGAGTGCGAGTGCTGTATGTTCTCTGAACTCGGGTATGTAAGCGCTGTACACTCTGTGAACACAGGAGCGTGACCACATTGCGTTCTCTGAACTCAGGAGTGTGAGCACTGTGCATTCTCTGAACTCGGGAGTGTGAGTGCTATGTGTTCTCTGAACTCGGGAGTGTGTACGCTGTGCATTCTCTGAACTCGGGAGTGTGAGCGCTGTGCGTTCTCTGTACTCGTGAGTGTGAGCGCTGTGCATTCTTTGAAATCAGGAGTGGTTGCACCGTGCATTCTCTGAACTGGGGCGTGCGAGCGCTGTAACTTCTCTGAACTCAGGAGTGCAAGCACTGTGCATTCTAAGAACTCAGGAGTGTGAGCGCTGTGCATTCTCTGTACTCGGGAGTGTGACTGCTGAGAGTTGTCTGAACTCAGGAGTGTGAGTGCTGTGCATTCTCTGAACTTGGGAGTGTGAGCGCTTTGCCTTTTTGAACTCAGGAGTGTGAACACTGTGCGTTCTCTGAAATCGGGAGTGTGATCGCTGTGTGTTCTCTGAACTCGAGATACTGAGTGCTGTATTCTCTGAACTCAGGAGTGTGAACGCTGTGCATTCTCTGAACTCAGGAGTGTGAACGCTGTGCATTTTCTGAGCTTGGGAGTGTGAGTCCTGTGTGTTCTCTGAACTCGTGAGAGTGAGCGCTGGGTGTTCACTGAACTCGGGAGTATGAGCGCTGTGTGTTTTCTGTACTCGTGAGTGTGAGCGCTGTGCATTCTCTGAAATCAGGAGTGGTTGCACTGTGCATTCTCTGAACTCGGGCGTGCGAGCGCTGTAACTTCTCTGAACTCAGGAGTGTAAGCACTGTGCATTCACTGAACTCAGGAGTGTGAGCGCTGTGCATTCACTGAACTCAGGAGTGTAAGCACTGTGCATTCTCTGAACTCGGGCGTGTGACTGCTGAGAGTTCTCTGAACTCAGGAGTGTGAGTTCTGTGCCTTCTCTGAACTTAGGTGTGTGAGCACTGTGCGTTCTCTGAATTCGGGAGTGTGAGTGCTGTCTGTGCTCTGAACTCGTAAGTGTGAGCACTGTGTGTTCACTAAACTCGGGAGTATGAGCGCTGTGCATTCCCTGTACTCGTGAGTGTGAGCGCTGTGCATTCGCTGAACTCAGAAGTGTTTGCACTGTGCATTCTCTGAACTCGAGAGTGCGAGTGCTGTATGTTCTCTGAACTCGGGTGTGTAAGCGCTGTACACTCTGTGAACACAGGAGCGTGAGCACATTGCGTTCTCTGAACTCAGGAGTGTGAGCAGTGTGCATTCACTGAACTCAGGTGTGCACGCACTGTGCCTTGTCTGAAATTGGGTATCTGACCGCTGTGCGTTCTCGAACACGGGAGTGTGAGCGCTGTGTATTCTCTGAACTCGGGAGTGTGTGTGCTGTGCATTCTCTGAACTCGGGAGTGTGAGAGCTGTGTGTTCTATGAATTCGGGAGTATGAGCACTGTGCATTCTTTGTACTCGTGAGTGTGAGCGATGTGCATTCTCTGAACACAGGAGTGTTTGCACTGTGCATTCTCTGAACTCAGGTGTGCGAGTGCTGTATGTTCTCTGAACTCGGGAATGTAAGCGCTGTGCATTCTCTGAACACAGGAATGTGAGCGCTGTGCGTTCTCTGAACTCGGGAGTGTGAGTGCTGTGCTTTGTCAGAACTCACGAGTGTGAGCTGTGTGCGTTCTCTGAACTCAGGAGAGTGCGCGCTGTGCCTTGTGTGAAATTGGATGTCTGAGCTCTTTGCGCTTTCTGAACATAGGGACTGTGAGCGCTGTGTGTTCTCTGAACTAAGGAGTGTGTGCGCTGTGTGTTCTCTGAACTCGGGAGTGTGAGCGCTGTGTGTTCTGCAAACTCGGGAGTGTGAGCACTGTGCATTTTCTCAACTAAGGAGTGTGAGCGCTGTGCACTCTCTGTACTCAGGGGTGTTAGCACTGTGTGGTCTTGGAAATCTGGAATGGGAGCGCTGTGATTTCACTGAACTCAGGAGTGTTTGCAATGTGCGTTCTCTGAACTCGGGAGTGTGAGCATTGCGCATTCTCTAAATTCAGTTGTGTGTGCACTGTGCATTCTCTGAACTCGGGATTGTGACTGCTGAGATTTCTCTGAACTCAGGAGTGTGAGTTCTGTGCGTTCTCTGAACTCAGGAGTGTGAGCACTGTGCATTCTCTGAACTCGGGAGTGTGAGTGCTATGTGTTCTCTGAACTCAGGAGTGTGTACGCTGTGCATTCTCTGAACTCGGGAGTGTGAGCGCTGTGCATTCTCTGAACTCAGGAGATTGAGCGCTGTGTGTTCTCTGAAATCGGGTCTGTGAACACTGTGCCTTCTCTGAACTCGGGAATGTGAGCACTGTGCATTCTCTGAACTCGGGAGTGTGAGCGCTGTGCATTCTCTGAACTCAGGAGTGTGAGCACTGTGCATTCTCTGAAATTGGGAGTGTGAGCGCTGTGTGATCTCTGTACTCGTGAGTGTGAGTGCTGTGCGGTCTCTGAACTCGGGTGTGCGAGCGCTTTGCATATTCTGAAAGCGGGACTGCTGGCAATATGCGTTCTCTGTGCTCATGAGTGTGAGTGCTGTGCGTTCTCTGAAGACGGGAGTGTGAGCACTGTGCGTTCTGTGAACTCAGGTGTGTGAGTGCAGTGTGTTCGCTGAACTCGGGAGTGTGAGCGCTGTGCCTTTTTGCACTCGGGAGTTTTAACAGTGCATTCTCTGTACAGGTGAGTGTGAGCTCTGTGCATTTTCTGAACTCAGGCGTGTTTGCACTGTGCATTCTCGTAACTCAGGAGTGTGTGCGCTTTGTGTTCTCTGAAGTCGCGAGTGTGAGCCCTGTGCATTCTCTAAATTCAGGTGTGTGGGCGCTGTGCATTCTCGGAACTCGGGATTGTGACTGCTGAGATTTCTCTGAACTCAGGTGTGTGAGTTCTGTGCGTTCTCTGAACTCAGGTGTGTGAGCACTGTGCATTCTCTGATTTCGGGAGTGTGAGTGCTATGTGTTCTCTGAACTCGGGAGTGTGATCACTTTGTGTTCCCTGTACTCGGGAGTGTGAGCGCTGTGCATTCTCTGAACTCAGGAATGTAAGCGCTTTGTGTTCTCTGTACTCAGGAGTGTGAGCGCTGTGCATTCTCTGAACTCGGGAGTGTGAGCGCTGGGTGTTCTCTGTACTCGGGAGTGTGAGCTCTGTGCATTCTCTGAACTCGGGGATGTGAGCGTGTTGTGTTCTCTGTACTCGGGAGTGTGAGCGCTGTGCATTCTCTGAACTCAGGAGTGTGAGCGTTGGGTGTTCTCTGTACTCGGGAGTGTGAGCGCTGTGCATTCTCTTATCTCAGGAGTGTGAGCGCTGTGTGTTCTCTGAACTCGGGACTGTGAACGCTATGCATTATCTGAACTCAGGAATGGGAGTGTTGTGCATTTTCTGAACTTGGGAGTGTGAGTGCTGTGTGTTCTTTGAACTCGGGTGTGTGAGCGCTGTGTGTTCTCTGATCTCGAGATTATGAGTGCTGTGCATTCTCTGTACTCGTGAGTGTGAGCGCTGTGCATTCTCTGAACTCAGGAGTGTTTGCACTATGCATTCTCTGAACTCGGGAGTGCGAGCGCTGTATTTTCTCTGAACTCTGGAGTGTGAGCGCTGTGCATTCTCTGAACTCGGGAGTGTGAGTTCTGTGCCATCTCTGAACTGAGGAGTGTGAGCACTGTGCATTCTCTGAACTCTGGAGTGTGAGACTGCATTCTCTGAACTCGGGTGTGTCTGCGCTGTGCATTCTCTGAACTCGGGAGTGTGAGTTCTGTGCATTCTCTGAATTTGGTAGTGTGAGAGTTGTGTGTTCTCTATACTCGGGAGTATGAGCGCCGTGTGTTCTCTATATTCGGGAGTGTGAGCATTGCGCATTCTCTGAAATCGGGAGTGTGAGCGCTATGTGCCCTCCATACTCAGGGGTGTTAGCGCTGTGTGATCTTGGAAATCTGGAACGGGATCACTGTGCTTTCTCTGAACTCGTGAGTGTGAGCGCTGTGCATTCGCTGAACTCAGAAGTGTTTGCACTGTGCATTCTCTGAACTCGAGAGTGCGAGTGCTGTATGTTCTCTGAACTCGGGTATGTAAGCGCTGTACACTCTGTGAACACAGGAGCATGACCACATTGCGTTCTCTGAACTCAGGAGCGTGAGCAGTGTGCATTCGCTGAACTCAGGTGTGTGCACACTGTGCCTTGTCTGAAATTAGGTGTCTGAGCGCTGTGCCTTCTCCGAACACGGGAGTGTGAGCGCTGTGTATTCTCTGAACTTGTGAGTGTGTGTGCTGTGCATTCTCTGAACTCGGGAGTGTGAGAGCTGTGTGTTCTCTGAATTCGGGCGTATGAGCACTGTGCATTCTTTGTACTCGTGAGTGTGAGCGATGTGCATTCTCTGAACTCAGGAGTGTTTGCACTGTGCATTCTCTGAACTCAGGTGTGCGAGTGCTGTATGTTCTCTGAACTCGGGAATGTAAGCGCTGTGCATTCTCTGAACACAGGTGTGTGAGCGCTGTGCGTCCTCTGAACCCGGGAGTGTGACTGCTGAGAGTTCTCTGAAATCAGGAGTGTGAGTTCTGTGCCTTCACTGAACTGAGGAGTGCGAGCACTGTGCATTCTCTGAACTCGGGAGTGTGAGTGCTGTGTGTTCTCTGAACTCGGGAGTGTGAGTGCTGTGCATTGTCAGAACTCACGAGTGTGAGCAGTGTGCGTTCTCTGAACTCAGGATTGTGCGCGCTGTGCCTTGTGTGAAATTGGGTGTCTGAGCACTGTGCGCTCTCTCAACATAGGGAGTATGAGCGCTGTGTGTTCTCTGAACTACGGAGTGTGTGCACTGTGCATTCTCTGAACTCAGTAGTGTGAGGGATGTGCATTCTCTGAACTTGGGAGATTGAATACTGTGTGTTCTCTGAACTCATGAGTGTGAATGCTGTGCATTCCGTGAACTCGGGAGTGTGAGCGCTGTGTGTTATCTGAACTCAGGAGAGTTATGCTGTGTGTTCTCTGAACTCAGGTGTGTGAATGCTGAGCATTCTCTGGACTTGGGAGTGTGAGCGCTGTGTATTCTCTGAAATAGGGTCTGTGAGCGCTGTGTGTTCTCTGAACTCGGGAGTGTGAGCGCTGCGTGTTCTGCAAACTCAGGAGTGTGAGCACTGTGCATTTTCTCAACTAAGGAGTGTGAGCGCTGTGCACTCTCTGTACTCAGGGGTGTTAGCATTGTGTGATCTTGGAAATCTGGAATGGGAGCGCTGTGCTTTCACTGAACTCAGGAGTGTTTGCACTGTGCGTTCTCTGAACTCAGGATTGTGAATGTTGAGCATTCTCTAAATTCAGTCGTGTGTGCGCTGTGCATTCTCTGAACTCGGGATTGTGACTGCTGAGATTTCTCTGAACTCAGAAGTGTGAGTTCTGTGCGTTCTCTGAACTCAGGAGTGTGAGCACTGTGCATTCTCTGAACTCGGGAGTGTGAGCACTGTGCATTCTCTGAAATTGGGAGTGTGAGCGCTGTGTGATCTCTGTACTCGGGTGTGTGAGCACTGTGCGATCTCTGAACTCGGGTGTGCGAGCGCTTTGCATATTCTGAAAGCGGGACTGCTGGCAATATGCGTTCTCTGTGATCATGAGTGTGAGTGCTGTGCGTTCTGTGAACTGAGGTGTGTGAGTGCGGTGTGTTCGCTGAACTCGTGAGTGTGAGCGCTGTGCCTTTTTGAACTCGGGAGTGTGAACACTGTGCTTTCTCTGTACAGGTGAGTGTGAGCTCTGTGCATTCTCTGAACTCAGGCTTGTTTGCACTGTGCATTCTCTGAACTCAGGAGTGTGTGTGCTGTGTGTTCTCTGAAGTCGCGAGTGTGAGCCCTGTGCATTCTGTAGGGGTTTTTTTCCTGCTCTCTTGCCCGTTCTGGCCCCCTGCCAGGCTTCGTGCAAGAATTACCCTTGAGTGGTTCGACCCACCCCCCGCTACGGTTCTAGACCTTGGACTTAGATGCAGAGAACAGTAGTGCAGAGAAGAGGACTCAATAGACCAGGCTGAATAGCACGAAATGGATGCTTTTATTTTTCAACAGTTTAAAGCATTACAAAATACATGTCATAGGCACAGATTAAAGTAACTACAATCATGCACAAATTTATGAACTTGACTCTATGGAAATGGGGAACACACGGCACATCGTAAAAGGGGAAACACATTACGATTTCCCTTAACTCCCTCCCCTATACCTAAACTAAGTTTCGACCTGGGGAACTTGGGATCATGCTCACCACTCTCGAAATCGCGAAAAGGGGTTCGCAGCCTTTTTGACACCGCTTCCCGTCGTCACGTGGATTGGAAGCTTCTGGCGCAGTCGATATTCTCTCCTCCCTCGAGGCGGTGGGGTAGACCCAGCCTCGATGAGCGCTCGTCAAGGTTGAGATCCACAATCGTGGGTTTGGGTTCATGGAGTAGACCTAGATGCAGGTTATGCACATGGGAGAATATTGTGGCATCGATCGCCGGTTCTCCAGAGGTTTTCTTCTCCGTCGGCCTGGGTCGTCGATGATCTCCCGAGCCCAGTACCCGGGCCACCCTTGTCGTCTTCTCGTCGTGGCCGAGCCTTGTTTGGCTGAACACCGGCCACGTTGTCCTTTTTCCGAAACCGTCCGTCTTTAAAAAGACGAAAACGTTTTCATCGATCTGCCGAAGTGGAAGAGGCGCCGATCCGGGCACCGTCCGCCCTTCGTTCGTTCCTCGTAGAAGAAAGTTCTTGAAGAAATGGAAGCCTGAAGTCGCCCAACAAGAAGCCGTAGCAGTGAAGAAGTTCGAAGTTGTCCAGGTCACTTAGATAGACTTTCAAATCCATAGTTATACTCTTTTGGGACAGTCTTATCTCCCGCCAAATCATAGTCCTGTCTTTGTATTAATTTTGGCGGGCAGAGATCTCTGCAGGGGCGCTTTGTCTTGTAACGGAGCCGGTGATAACTTGAACTGGCCTTCCTGGCCGATAATGTCTGTTAATGTCCTTTGCATTGTCACCGTGGCTCAGTTCGCATATTGATCGGTCCGGACATTTTCCTTGATGGCTGCTAAACGGTTTTTCCTTTGTACAATAAATGGGTATAAGTGTTTTTACATTGTCCGCCCATATCTTGATGGGCCCCATCCTGTACTTATAATCCATTGAATATGTATGCTGTTGCTCTGAGTTTCGGTTCCCAGATACTGGCTTTCGCGGGTTCACTGTCTTCAATCCACAAGCCTGTCTAGCTTGCAGTAACAGAAATAAACTGGTTCAGAAACTGATCACGGGGCCTGGTGGCCATTTTGTATGCCCTTTTATCAAAGGTTTTTCTGTGCAAGCTTACTTTGGTCAATAAACAGTCTTATTTTATCCAGTTTTCTTGCGTGATTTTTGCTGAAAATTTTCGAATCTTACAGTTCTCTAAATTCAGGTGTGTGGGCGCTGTGCATTCTCGGAACTCGGGATTGTGACTGCTGAGCTTTCTCTGAAATCAGGAGTGTGAGTTCTGTGCGTTCTCTGAACTCGGGAGTGTGAGTGCTATGTGTTCTCTGAACTCGGGAGTGTGTACGCTGTGCATTCTCTGAACTCGAGAATGTGAGCGCTTTGTGTTCTCTGTACTCGGGAGTGTGTACGCTGTGCATTCTCTGAACTCGGGAATGTGAGCGCCTTGTGTTCTCTGTACTCGGGAGTGTGAGCGCAGTGCATTCTCTGAACTCGGGAGTGTGAGCGCTGGGTGTACTCTGTACTCGGGAGTGTGAGCGCTGTGCATTCTCTGTACTCGGGAGTGTGAGCGCTGTGCATTCTATGAACTCAAGTGTGTGAGCGCTGGGTGTTCTCTGTACTCGGGAGTGTGAGCGCTGTGCATTCTCTGAAGTTGGGAATGGGAGCACTGTGCATTCTCTTAACTCAGGAGTGTGAGCGCTGTGTGTTCTCTGAACTCGGGACTGTGAACGCTGTGCATTCTCTGAACTCAGGAATGGGAGTGTTGTGCATTCGCTGAACTTGGGAGTGTGAGTGCTGTGAGTTCTTTGAAGTCGGGAGCGTGAGCGCTGTGTGTTCTCTGATCTAGGGGTTATGAGTGCTGTGCATTCAGTTTACTCGTGAGTGTGAGCGCTGTGCATTCTCTGAACTCAGGAGTGTTTGCACTATGCATTCTCTGAACTCGGGAGTGCGAGCGCTGTATTTATTCTGAACTCGGGAGTGTGAGCGCTGTGCATTCTGTGTATTCGTGATGAGAGCGTGGTGCATTCTCTGAACTCAGGAGTGTGAGCGCTGTGCGTTCTCTGAACTCGGGAGTGTGAGCGCTGTGCATTCTGTGTATTCGTGATGAGAGCATGGTGCATTCTCTGAATTCAGGAGTGTGATTGCTGTGCATTCTCTGAACTCGAGAGTGTGAGCGCTGTGTGTTCTATTAATTCAGGAGTGTGATTGCTGTGCATTCTCTGAACTCGAGAGTCTGAGCGCTGTGTGTTCTCTGAACTCAGGAGTGTGAGTGCTTTGCGTTATCTGAACTTAGGAGTGTGAGCGCTGTTCATTCTCTGAACTCTGGTGTGTGAGCGCTGTGCATTCTCTGAACACAGAAGTGTGAGCGCTGTGCATTCTCTGAACTCAGGAGTGTTTGCACTATGCATTCTCTGAACTCGGGAGTGCGAGCGCTGTATTCTCTCTGAACTCGGGAGTGTGAGCGCTGTGCATTCTCTGAACTCGGGAGTGTGAGTTGTGTGCCATCTCTGAACTGAGGAGTGTGAGCACTGTGCATTCTTTGAACTCTGGAGTGTGAGACTGTGCATTCTCTGAACTCGTGTGTGTGTGTGATGTGCATTCTCTGAACTCGGGAGTGTGAGTTCTGTGCATTCTCTGAACTTGGTAGTGTGAGAGTTGTGTGTTCTCTATACTCGGGAGTATGAGCGCTGTGTGTTCTCTATATTCGGGAGTGTGAGCATTGTGCATTCTCTGAAATCGGGAGTGTGAGCGCTGTGTGCCATCTATTCTCAGGGGTGTTAGCGCTGTGTACTCTTGGAAATCTGGAACGGGATCACTGTGCTTTCTCTGAACTCGGGAGTGTGAGCACTGTGCGTTCTGTGTATTCGGGATGAGAGCGTGGTGCATTCAATGAACTCAGGAGTGTGAGCGCTGTGCCTTCTCTGAACTCGGGAGTGCGGGCCCCGTATATTTTCTGAACTCAGGAGTGTGAGCGCTGTGTGTTCTATTAATTCAGGAGTGTGATCGCTGTGCATTCTCTGAACTCGAGAGTGTGAGCGCTGTGCGTTCTCTGAACTCAGGAGTCTGAGCGCTTTGCGTTATCTGAACTTAGGAGTGTGAGCACTGTTCATTCTCTGAACTCAGTATTGTGAGCGCTGTGAATTCTCTGAAATTGGGAGTGTGAGCGCTGTTTGTTCTCTGAACTCGGGTGTGCGAGCGCTGTGCATTCTCTCAAATCGGGACTGCTGGCAATATGCATTCTCTGCACTCGTGAGTGTGAGTGCCGTGCATTCTCTGAACTCGGGAGTTTGAGCGCTGTGCATTCTCTTAACCCGGGAGTGTGAATGCTGTGCATTCTGTGAAGATGGGAGAATGAGCAATGTGCATTCTCTGAACACAGAAGTGTGAGCGCTGTGTGTTCTCTGAACTCAGGAGTGTGAGTGCGGTGTGTTCTCTGAACTCAGGAGTGTGAGTGTGGTTCGTTCTCTGACCTCGGGTGTGTGAGCACTGTGCCTTTTTGAAGACGGGAGTGTGAGCACTGTGCATTCTCTGAACTCGGGAGTGTGAGCACCGTGCATTCTCTGAACTCGGGAGTGTGAGTGCTGTGCGTTCTCTGTACTCATGAGTGTGACCGCTGTGCATTATCTGAACTCGGGAATGTGAGTGCTGTGCATTCTCTGAACTCGGGAGTGTGAGTTCTGTGCCTTCTCTGACCTGAGGAGAGTGAGCATTGCGCATTCTCTGAACTCTGGAGTGTGAGACTGTGCATTCTCTGGACTCAAGAGTGTCAGCGCTGTGTGTTGTCTGAACTCGGGAGTGTGAGCATTGTGTGATCTCTGCACTCGGGTGTGTGTGCGCTGTGCATTCTCTGAACTCGGGAGTGTGAGTTCTGTGCATTATCTGAACTTGGTTGTGAGAGAGTTGTGTGTACTCTATACTCGGGAGTATGAGTGCTGTGTGTTCTCTATATTCTGGAGTGTGAGCATTGTGCATTCTCTGAACTCGGGAGTATAAGCACTGTGCGTTCTCTGTACTGGGGAGTGTGAGGGCGGTGCGTTCCCAGAACTCAGGAGTGTGAGCACTGTGCATTCTCTGAACTCGGGAGTGTGATCGCTGTTCTTTCTCTGAACTCAGGAGCGCAAGCGCTGTGCGTTCTCTGAACTCAGGAGTGTGAGCGCTATGCGTTTTCTGAACTTAGGAGTGTGAGCACTGTGTGTTCTCTGAATATGGGCGTGTGAGTGCTGTGTGTCCTCTGAACTCGGGAGTGTGAGTGTTGTGCGTTCTCTGAACTCAGGTGTTTGAGCAGTGGGCATTACCTGAACTCAGGAGTGTGCGCACTGTGCCTTGTCTGAAATTGTGTGTCTGAGTGCTGTGCGTTCTCTGAACTCGGGAGTGTGAGCATTGTCTGTTCTCTGAACTCGGGTGTGTGTGCACTGTGCATTCTCTGAACTCGGGAGTGTGAGCGCTGTGCATTCTCTGAACTCGGGAGTGTGAGCACTGTGCGTTCCCTGAACTTGGGTGTGTGAGCACTGTGCATTCTCTGAAATCGGGAATGCTGGCAATATGCGTTCTCTGTACTCGTGAGTGTGAGCGCTGTGTGTTCACTGAACTCGGGAGTATGAGCGCTGTGCGTTCTCTGTACTCGTGAGTGTGAGCGCTGTGCATTCTCTGAAATCAGGAGTGCTTGCACCGTGTATTCTCTGAACTGGGGCGTGCGAGCGCTGTAACTTCTCTGAACTCAGGAGTGCAAGCACTGTGCATTCTAAGAACTCAGGAGTGTGAGCGCTGTGCATTCTCTGTACTCGGGAGTGTGACTGCTGAGAGTTGTCTGAACTCAGGAGTGTGAGTGCTGTGCATTCTCTGAACTTGGGAGTGTGAGCGCTTTGCCTTTTTGAACTCGGGAGTGTGAACACTGTGCGTTCTCTGAAATCGGGAGTGTGATCGCTGTGTGTTCTCTGAACTCGAGATTCTGAGTGCTGTATTCTCTGAACTCAGGAGTGTGAACGCTGTGCATTCTCTGAACTCAGGAGTGTGAGCGCTGTGCATTTTCTGAGCTTGGGAGTGTGAGTCCTGTGTGTTCTCTGAACTCGTGAGTGTGAGCGCTGGGTGTTCACTGAACTCGGGAGTATGAGCGCTGTGCGTTTTCTGTACTCGTGAGTGTGAGCGCTGTGCATTCTCTGAAATCAGGAGTGGTTGCACTGTGCATTCTCTGAACTCGGGCGTGCGAGCGCTGTAACTTCTCTGAACTCAGGAGTGTAAGCACTGTGCATTCACTGAACTCAGGAGTGTGACTGCTGAGATTTCTCTGAACTCTGGAGTGTGAGTTCTGTGCCTTCTCTGAACTTAGGTGTGTGAGCACTGTGCGTTCTCTGAATTCGGGAGTGTGATTGCTGTCTGTGCTCTGAACTCGTAAGTGTGAGCACTGTGTGTTCACTAAACTCGGGAGTATGAGCGCTGTGCATTCCCTGTACTCGTGAGTGTGAGCGCTGTGCATTCGCTGAACTCAGAAGTGTTTGCACTGTGCATTCTCTGAACTCGAGAGTGCGAGTGCTGTATGTTCTCTGATATCGGGTGTGTAAGTGCTGTACACTCTGTGAACACAGGAGCGTGAGCACATTGCGTTCTCTGAACTCAGGAGTGTGAGCAGTGTGCATTCACTGAACTCAGGTGTGCACGCACTGTGCCTTGTCTGAAATTGGGTATCTGACCGCTGTGCGTTCTCGAACACGGGAGTGTGAGCGCTGTGTATTCTCTGAACTCGGGAGTGTGTGTGCTGTGCATTCTCTGAACTCGGGAGTGTGAGAGCTGTGTGTTCTATGAATTCGGGAGTATGAGCACTGTGCATTCTTTGTACTCGTGAGTGTGAGCGATGTGCATTCTCTGAACACAGGAGTGTTTGCACTGTGCATTCTCTGAACTCAGGTGTGCGAGTGCTGTATGTTCTCTGAACTCGGGAATGTAAGCGCTGTGCATTCTCTGAACACAGGAATGTGAGCGCTGTGCGTTCTCTGAACTCGGGAGTGTGAATGCTGAGAGTTCTCTGAAATCAGGAGTGTGAGTTCTGTGCCTTCACTGAACTGAGGAGTGTGAGCACTGTGCATTCTCTGAACTCGGGAGTGTGAGTGCTGTGTGTTCTCTGAACTCGGGAGTGTGAGTGCTGTGCTTTGTCAGAACTCACGAGTGTGAGCTGTGTGCGTTCTCTGAACTCAGGAGAGTGCGCGCTGTGCCTTGTGTGAAATTGGGTATCTGAGCTCTTTGCGCTTTCTGAACATAGGGACCGTGAGCGCTGTGTGTTCTCTGAACTAAGGAGTGTGTGCGCTGTGTGTTCTCTGAACTCGGGAGTGTGAGCGCTGTGTGTTCTGCAAACTCGGGAGTGTGAGCACTGTGCATTTTCTCAACTAAGGAGTGTGAGCGCTGTGCACTCTCTGTACTCAGGGGTGTTAGCACTGTGTGGTCTTGGAAATCTGGAATGGGAGCGCTGTGATTTCACTGAACTCAGGAGTGTTTGCACTGTGCGTTCTCTGAACTCGGGAGTGTGAGCGCTGCGCATTCTCTAAATTCAGTTGTGTGTGCACTGTGCATTCTCTGAACTCGGGATTGTGACTGCTGAGATTTCTCTGAACTCAGGAGTGTGAGTTCTGTGCATTCTCTGAACTCAGGAGTGTGAGCACTGTGCATTCTCTGAACTCGGGAGTGTGAGTGCTATGTGTTCTCTGAACTCAGGAGTGTGTACGCTGTGCATTCTCTGAACTCGGGAGTGTGAGCGCTGTGCATTCTCTGAACTCAGGAGATTGAGCGCTGTGTGTTCTCTGAACTCGGGTCTGTGAACACTGTGCCTTCTCTGAACTCGGGAATGTGAGCACTGTGCATTCTCTGAACTCGGGAGTGTGAGCGCTGTGCATTCTCTGAACTCAGGAGTGTGAGCACTGTGCATTCTCTGAAATTGGGAGTGTGAGCGCTGTGTGATCTCTGTACTCGTGAGTGTGAGCGCTGTGCGATCTCTGAACTCGGGTGTGCGAGCGCTTTGCATATTCTGAAAGCGGGACTGCTGGCAATATGCGTTCTCTGTGCTCATGAGTGTGAGTGCTGTGCGTTCTCTGAAGACGGGAGTGTGAGCACTGTGCGTTCTGTGAACTCAGGTGTGTGAGTGCAGTGTGTTCGCTGAACTCGGGAGTGTGAGCGCTGTGCCTTTTTGCACTCGGGAGTTTTAACACAGTGCATTCTCTGTACAGGTGAGTGTGAGCTCTGTGCATTTTCTGAACTCAGGCGTGTTTGCACTGTGCATTCTCGTAAATCAGGAGTGTGTGCGCTTTGTGTTCTCTGAAGTCGCGAGTGTGAGCCCTGTGCATTCTCTAAATTCAGGTGTGTGGGCGCTGTGCATTCTCGGAACTCGGGATTGTGACTGCTGAGATTTCTCTGAACTCAGGTGTGTGAGTTCTGTGCGTTCTCTGAACTCAGGTGTGTGAGCACTGTGCATTCTCTGATTTCGGGAGTGTGAGTGCTATGTGTTCTCTGAACTCGGGAGTGTGATCACTTTGTGTTCTCTGTACTCGGGAGTGTGAGCGCTGTGCATTCTCTGAACTCAGGAATGTAAGCGCTTTGTGTTCTCTGTACTCGGGAGTGTGAGCGCTGTGCATTCTCTGAACTCGGGAGTGTGAGCGCTGGGTGTTCTCTGTACTCGGGAGTGTGAGCTCTGTGCATTCTCTGAACTCGGGGATGTGAGCGCGTTGTGTTCTCTGTACTCGGGAGTGTGAGCGCTGTGCATTCTCTGAACTCAGGAGTGTGAGCGTTGGGTGTTCTCTGTACTCGGGAGTGTGAGCGCTGTGCATTCTCTTATCTCAGGAGTGTGAGCGCTGTGTGTTCTCTGAACTCGGGACTGTGAACGCTGTGCATTATCTGAACTCAGGAATGGGAGTGTTGTGCATTTTCTGAACTTGGGAGTGTGAGTGCTGTGTGTTCTTTGAACTCGGGTGTGTGAGCGCTGTGTGTTCTCTGATCTCGGGATTATGAGTGCTGTGCATTCTCTGTACTCGTGAGTGTGAGCGCTGTGCATTCTCTGAACTCAGGAGCTTTTGCACTTTGCATTCTCTGAACTCGGGAGTGCGAGCGCTGTATTTTCTCTGAACTCTGGAGTGCGAGCGCTGTGCATTCTCTGAACTCGGGAGTGTGAGTTCTGTGCCATCTCTGAACTGAGGAGTGTGAGCACTGTGCATTCTTTGAACTCTGGAGTGTGAGACTGCATTCTCTGAACTCGGGTGTGTGTGCGCTGTGCATTCTCTGAACTCGGGAGTGTGAGTTCTGTGCATTCTCTGAATTTGGTAGTGTGAGAGTTGTGTGTTCTCTATACTCGGGAGTATGAGCGCTGTGTGTTCTCTATATTCGGGAGTGTGAGCATTGTGCATTCTCTGAAATCGGGAGCGTGAGCGCTATGTGCCCTCCATACTCAAGGGTGTTAGCGCTGTGTGATCTTGGAAATCTGGAACGGGATCACTGTGCTTTCTCTGAACTCGTGAGTGTGAGCGCTGTGCATTCGCTGAACTCAGAAGTGTTTGCACTGTGCATTCTCTGAACTCGGGAGTGCGAGTGCTGTATGTTCTCTGAACTCGGGTATGTAAGCGCTGTACACTCTGTGAACACAGGAGCGTGACCACATTGCGTTCTCTGAACTAAGGAGCGTGAGCAGTGTGCATTCGCTGAACTCAGGTGTGTGCACACTGTGCCTTGTCTGAAATTCGGTGTCTGAGCGCTGTGCCTTCTCCGAACACGGGACTGTGAGCGCTGTGTATTCTCTGAACTTGTGAGTGTGTGTGCTGTGCATTCTCTGAACTCGGGAGTGTGAGAGCTGTGTGTTCTCTGAATTCGGGAGTATGAGCACTGTGCATTCTTTGTACTCGTGAGTGTGAGCGATGTGCATTCTCTGAACTCAGGAGTGTTTGCACTGTGCATTCTCTGAACTCAGGTGTGCGAGTGCTGTATGTTCTCTGAACTCGGGAATGTAAGCGCTGTGCATTCTCTGAACACAGGTGTGTGAGCGCTGTGCGTCCTCTGAATTCGGGAGTGTGACTGCTGAGAGTTCTCTGAAATCAGGAGTGTGAGTTCTGTGCCTTCACTGAACTGAAGAGTGCGAGCACTGTGCATTCTCTGAACTCGGGAGTGTGAGTGCTGTGTGTTCTCTGAACTCGGGAGTGTGAGTGCTGTGCATTGTCAGAACTCACGAGTGTGAGCAGTGTGCGTTCTCTGAACTCAGGAGTGTGCGCGCTGTGCCTTGTGTGAAATTGGGTGTCTGAGCACTGTGCGCTCTCTGAACATAGGGAGTATGAGCGCTGTGTGTTCTCTGAACTACGGAGTGTGTGCACTGTGCATTCTCTGAACTCAGTAGTGTGAGAGATGTGCATTCTCTGAACTTGGGAGATTGAATACTGTGTGTTCTCTGAACTCATGAGTGTGAACGCTGTGCATTCCCTGAACTCGGGAGTGTGAGCGCTGTGTGTTATCTGAACTCAGGAGAGTGAGTGCTGTGTGTTCTCTGAACTCAGGTGTGTGAATGCTGAGCATTCTCTGGACTTGGGAGTGTGAGCGCTGTGCATTCTCTGAACTCGGGAGTGTGAGTTGTGTGCCATCTCTGAACTGAGGAGTGTGAGCACTGTGCATTCTTTGAACTCTGGAGTGTGAGACTGTGCATTCTCTGAACTCGTGTGTGTGCGTGATGTGCATTCTCTGAACTCGGGAGTGTGAGTTCTGTGCATTCTCTGAACTTGGTAGTGTGAGAGTTGTGTGTTCTCTATACTCGAGAGTATGAGCGCTGTGTGTTCTCTATATTCGGGAGTGTGAGCATTGTGCATTCTCTGAAATCGGGAGTGTGAGCGCTGTGTGCCATCTATTCTCAGGGGTGTTAGCGCTGTGTACTCTTGGAAATCTGGAACGGGATCACTGTGCTTTCTCTGAACTCGGGAGTGTGAGCACTGTGCGTTCTGTGTATTCGGGATGAGAGCGTGGTGCATTCTCTGAACTCAGGAGTGTGAGCGCTGTGCCTTCTCTGAACTCGGGAGTGCGGGCCCTGTATATTTTCTGAACTCAGGAGTGTGAGCGCTGTGTGTTCTATTAATTCAGGAGTGTGATCGCTGTGCATTCTCTGAACTCGAGAGTGTGAGCGCTGTGCGTTCTCTGAACTCAGGAGTCTGAGCGCTTTGCGTTATCTGAACTTAGGAGTGTGAGCACTGTTCATTCTCTGAACTCAGTATTGTGAGCGCTGTGAATTCTCTGAAATTGGGAGTGTGAGCGCTGTTTGTTCTCTGAACTCGGGTGTGCGAGCGCTGTGCATTCTCTCAAATCGGGACTGCTGGCAATATGCATTTTCTGTACTCGTGAGTGTGAGTGCCGTGCATTCTCTGAACTCGGGAGTTTGAGCGCTGTGCATTCCCTTAACCCGGGAGTGTGAATGCTGTGCATTCTGTGAAGATGGGAGAATGAGCACTGTGCATTCTCTGAACACAGAAGTGTGAGCGCTGTGTGTTCTCTGAATTCAGGAGTGTGAGTGCGGTGTGTTCTCTGAACTCAGGAGTGTGAGTGTGGTTCGTTCTCTGACCTCGGGTGTGTGAGCGTTGTGCCTTTTTGAAGACGGGAGTGTGAGCACTGTGCGTTCTCTGAACTCGGGAGTGTGAGCACCGTGCATTCTCTGAACTCGGGAGTGAGAGTGCTGTGCGTTCTCTGTACTCGTGAGTGTGACCGCTGTGCATTATCTGAACTCGGGAATGTGAGTGCTGTGCATTCTCTGAACTCGGGAGTGTGAGTTCTGTGCCTTCTCTGACCTGAGGAGAGTGAGCATTGCGCATTCTCTGAACTCTGGAGTGTGAGACTGTGCATTTTCTGGACTCGAGAGTGTCAGCGCTGTGTGTTGTCTGAACTCGGGAGTGTGAGCATTGTGTGATCTCTGCACTCGGGTGTGTGAATGCTGAGAGTTCTCTGAAATCAGGAGTGTGAGTTCTGTGCCTTCACTGAACTGAGGAGTGTGAGCACTGTGCATTCTCTGAACTCGGGAGTGTGAGTGCTGTGTGTTCTCTGAACTCGGGAGTGTGAGTGCTGTGCTTTGTCAGAACTCACGAGTGTGAGCTGTGTGCGTTCTCTGAACTCAGGAGAGTGCGCGCTGTGCCTTGTGTGAAATTGGGTATCTGAGCTCTTTGCGCTTTCTGAACATAGGGACCGTGAGCGCTGTGTGTTCTCTGAACTAAGGAGTGTGTGCGCTGTGTGTTCTCTGAACTCGGGAGTGTGAGCGCTGTGTGTTCTGCAAACTCGGGAGTGTGAGCACTGTGCATTTTCTCAACTAAGGAGTGTGAGCGCTGTGCACTCTCTGTACTCAGGGGTGTTAGCACTGTGTGGTCTTGGAAATCTGGAATGGGAGCGCTGTGATTTCACTGAACTCAGGAGTGTTTGCACTGTGCGTTCTCTGAACTCGGGAGTGTGAGCGCTGCGCATTCTCTAAATTCAGTTGTGTGTGCACTGTGCATTCTCTGAACTCGGGATTGTGACTGCTGAGATTTCTCTGAACTCAGGAGTGTGAGTTCTGTGCATTCTCTGAACTCAGGAGTGTGAGCACTGTGCATTCTCTGAACTCGGGAGTGTGAGTGCTATGTGTTCTCTGAACTCAGGAGTGTGTACGCTGTGCATTCTCTGAACTCGGGAGTGTGAGCGCTGTGCATTCTCTGAACTCAGGAGATTGAGTGCTGTGTGTTCTCTGAACTCGGGTCTGTGAACACTGTGCCTTCTCTGAACTCGGGAATGTGAGCACTGTGCATTCTCTGAACTCGGGAGTGTGAGCGCTGTGCATTCTCTGAACTCAGGAGTGTGAGCACTGTGCATTCTCTGAAATTGGGAGTGTGAGCGCTGTGTGATCTCTGTACTCGTGAGTGTGAGCGCTGTGCGATCTCTGAACTCGGGTGTGCGAGCGCTTTGCATATTCTGAAAGCGGGACTGCTGGCAATATGCGTTCTCTGTGCTCATGAGTGTGAGTGCTGTGCGTTCTCTGAAGACGGGAGTGTGAGCACTGTGCGTTCTGTGAACTCAGGTGTGTGAGTGCAGTGTGTTCGCTGAACTCGGGAGTGTGAGCGCTGTGCCTTTTTGCACTCGGGAGTTTTAACACAGTGCATTCTCTGTACAGGTGAGTGTGAGCTCTGTGCATTTTCTGAACTCAGGCGTGTTTGCACTGTGCATTCTCGTAAATCAGGAGTGTGTGCGCTTTGTGTTCTCTGAAGTCGCGAGTGTGAGCCCTGTGCATTCTCTAAATTCAGGTGTGTGGGCGCTGTGCATTCTCGGAACTCGGGATTGTGACTGCTGAGATTTCTCTGAACTCAGGTGTGTGAGTTCTGTGCGTTCTCTGAACTCAGGTGTGTGAGCACTGTGCATTCTCTGATTTCGGGAGTGTGAGTGCTATGTGTTCTCTGAACTCGGGAGTGTGATCACTTTGTGTTCTCTGTACTCGGGAGTGTGAGCGCTGTGCATTCTCTGAACTCAGGAATGTAAGCGCTTTGTGTTCTCTGTACTCGGGAGTGTGAGCGCTGTGCATTCTCTGAACTCGGGAGTGTGAGCGCTGGGTGTTCTCTGTACTCGGGAGTGTGAGCTCTGTGCATTCTCTGAACTCGGGGATGTGAGCGCGTTGTGTTCTCTGTACTCGGGAGTGTGAGCGCTGTGCATTCTCTGAACTCAGGAGTGTGAGCGTTGGGTGTTCTCTGTACTCGGGAGTGTGAGCGCTGTGCATTCTCTTATCTCAGGAGTGTGAGCGCTGTGTGTTCTCTGAACTCGGGACTGTGAACGCTGTGCATTATCTGAACTCAGGAATGGGAGTGTTGTGCATTTTCTGAACTTGGGAGTGTGAGTGCTGTGTGTTCTTTGAACTCGGGTGTGTGAGCGCTGTGTGTTCTCTGATCTCGGGATTATGAGTGCTGTGCATTCTCTGTACTCGTGAGTGTGAGCGCTGTGCATTCTCTGAACTCAGGAGCTTTTGCACTTTGCATTCTCTGAACTCGGGAGTGCGAGCGCTGTATTTTCTCTGAACTCTGGAGTGCGAGCGCTGTGCATTCTCTGAACTCGGGAGTGTGAGTTCTGTGCCATCTCTGAACTGAGGAGTGTGAGCACTGTGCATTCTTTGAACTCTGGAGTGTGAGACTGCATTCTCTGAACTCGGGTGTGTGTGCGCTGTGCATTCTCTGAACTCGGGAGTGTGAGTTCTGTGCATTCTCTGAATTTGGTAGTGTGAGAGTTGTGTGTTCTCTATACTCGGGAGTATGAGCGCTGTGTGTTCTCTATATTCGGGAGTGTGAGCATTGTGCATTCTCTGAAATCGGGAGCGTGAGCGCTATGTGCCCTCCATACTCAAGGGTGTTAGCGCTGTGTGATCTTGGAAATCTGGAACGGGATCACTGTGCTTTCTCTGAACTCGTGAGTGTGAGCGCTGTGCATTCGCTGAACTCAGAAGTGTTTGCACTGTGCATTCTCTGAACTCGGGAGTGCGAGTGCTGTATGTTCTCTGAACTCGGGTATGTAAGCGCTGTACACTCTGTGAACACAGGAGCGTGACCACATTGCGTTCTCTGAACTAAGGAGCGTGAGCAGTGTGCATTCGCTGAACTCAGGTGTGTGCACACTGTGCCTTGTCTGAAATTCGGTGTCTGAGCGCTGTGCCTTCTCCGAACACGGGACTGTGAGCGCTGTGTATTCTCTGAACTTGTGAGTGTGTGTGCTGTGCATTCTCTGAACTCGGGAGTGTGAGAGCTGTGTGTTCTCTGAATTCGGGAGTATGAGCACTGTGCATTCTTTGTACTCGTGAGTGTGAGCGATGTGCATTCTCTGAACTCAGGAGTGTTTGCACTGTGCATTCTCTGAACTCAGGTGTGCGAGTGCTGTATGTTCTCTGAACTCGGGAATGTAAGCGCTGTGCATTCTCTGAACACAGGTGTGTGAGCGCTGTGCGTCCTCTGAATTCGGGAGTGTGACTGCTGAGAGTTCTCTGAAATCAGGAGTGTGAGTTCTGTGCCTTCACTGAACTGAAGAGTGCGAGCACTGTGCATTCTCTGAACTCGGGAGTGTGAGTGCTGTGTGTTCTCTGAACTCGGGAGTGTGAGTGCTGTGCATTGTCAGAACTCACGAGTGTGAGCAGTGTGCGTTCTCTGAACTCAGGAGTGTGCGCGCTGTGCCTTGTGTGAAATTGGGTGTCTGAGCACTGTGCGCTCTCTGAACATAGGGAGTATGAGCGCTGTGTGTTCTCTGAACTACGGAGTGTGTGCACTGTGCATTCTCTGAACTCAGTAGTGTGAGAGATGTGCATTCTCTGAACTTGGGAGATTGAATACTGTGTGTTCTCTGAACTCATGAGTGTGAACGCTGTGCATTCCCTGAACTCGGGAGTGTGAGCGCTGTGTGTTATCTGAACTCAGGAGAGTGAGTGCTGTGTGTTCTCTGAACTCAGGTGTGTGAATGCTGAGCATTCTCTGGACTTGGGAGTGTGAGCGCTGTGCATTCTCTGAACTCGGGAGTGTGAGTTGTGTGCCATCTCTGAACTGAGGAGTGTGAGCACTGTGCATTCTTTGAACTCTGGAGTGTGAGACTGTGCATTCTCTGAACTCGTGTGTGTGCGTGATGTGCATTCTCTGAACTCGGGAGTGTGAGTTCTGTGCATTCTCTGAACTTGGTAGTGTGAGAGTTGTGTGTTCTCTATACTCGAGAGTATGAGCGCTGTGTGTTCTCTATATTCGGGAGTGTGAGCATTGTGCATTCTCTGAAATCGGGAGTGTGAGCGCTGTGTGCCATCTATTCTCAGGGGTGTTAGCGCTGTGTACTCTTGGAAATCTGGAACGGGATCACTGTGCTTTCTCTGAACTCGGGAGTGTGAGCACTGTGCGTTCTGTGTATTCGGGATGAGAGCGTGGTGCATTCTCTGAACTCAGGAGTGTGAGCGCTGTGCCTTCTCTGAACTCGGGAGTGCGGGCCCTGTATATTTTCTGAACTCAGGAGTGTGAGCGCTGTGTGTTCTATTAATTCAGGAGTGTGATCGCTGTGCATTCTCTGAACTCGAGAGTGTGAGCGCTGTGCGTTCTCTGAACTCAGGAGTCTGAGCGCTTTGCGTTATCTGAACTTAGGAGTGTGAGCACTGTTCATTCTCTGAACTCAGTATTGTGAGCGCTGTGAATTCTCTGAAATTGGGAGTGTGAGCGCTGTTTGTTCTCTGAACTCGGGTGTGCGAGCGCTGTGCATTCTCTCAAATCGGGACTGCTGGCAATATGCATTTTCTGTACTCGTGAGTGTGAGTGCCGTGCATTCTCTGAACTCGGGAGTTTGAGCGCTGTGCATTCCCTTAACCCGGGAGTGTGAATGCTGTGCATTCTGTGAAGATGGGAGAATGAGCACTGTGCATTCTCTGAACACAGAAGTGTGAGCGCTGTGTGTTCTCTGAATTCAGGAGTGTGAGTGCGGTGTGTTCTCTGAACTCAGGAGTGTGAGTGTGGTTCGTTCTCTGACCTCGGGTGTGTGAGCGTTGTGCCTTTTTGAAGACGGGAGTGTGAGCACTGTGCGTTCTCTGAACTCGGGAGTGTGAGCACCGTGCATTCTCTGAACTCGGGAGTGAGAGTGCTGTGCGTTCTCTGTACTCGTGAGTGTGACCGCTGTGCATTATCTGAACTCGGGAATGTGAGTGCTGTGCATTCTCTGAACTCGGGAGTGTGAGTTCTGTGCCTTCTCTGACCTGAGGAGAGTGAGCATTGCGCATTCTCTGAACTCTGGAGTGTGAGACTGTGCATTTTCTGGACTCGAGAGTGTCAGCGCTGTGTGTTGTCTGAACTCGGGAGTGTGAGCATTGTGTGATCTCTGCACTCGGGTGTGTGTGCGCTGTGCATTCTCTGAACTCGGGAGTGTGAGTTCTGTGCATTATCTGAACTTGGTAGTGTGAGAGTTGTGTGTACTCTATACTCGGGAGTATGAGCGCTGTGTGTTCTCTATATTCTGGAGTGTGAGCATTGTGCATTCTCTGAACTCGGGAGTATAAGCACTGTGCGTTCTCTGTACTGGGGAGTGTGAGGGCGGTGCGTTCCCAGAACTCAGGAGTGTGAGCACTGTGCATTCTCTGAACTCGGGAGTGTGATCGCTGTTCTTTCTCTGAACTCAGGAGCGCAAGCGCTGTGCGTTCTCTGAACTCAGGAGTGTGAGCGCTATGCATTTTCTGAACTTAGGAGTGTGAGCACTGTGTGTTCTCTGAATATGGGATGTGAGTGCTGTGTGTCCTCTGAACTCGGGAGTGTGAGTGTTGTGCGTTCTCTGAACTCAGGTGTTTGAGCAGTGGGCATTATCTGAACTCAGGAGTGTGCGCAATGTGCCTTGTCTGAAATTGTGTGTCTGAGTGCTGTGCGTTCTCTGAACTCGGGAGTGTGAGCGTTGTCTGTTCTCTGAACTCGGGTGTGTGTGCGCTGTGCATTCTCTGAACTCGGGAGTGTGAGCGCTGTGCATTCTCTGAACTCGGGAGTGTGAGCACTGTGCGTTCCCTGAACTTGGGTGTGCGAGCACTGTGCATTCTCTGAAATCGGGAATGCTGGCAATATGCGTTCTCTGTACTCGTGAGTGTGAGTGCTGTGCATTCTCTGAACTCGGGAGTGTGAGCGCTGTACCTTTTTGAACGCGGGAGTGTGAACACTGTGCACTCTCTGAACTCGGGAGTGTGAGCGCTGTGTGTTCTCTGTACTCAGGGCTGTATGATCTTGGAAATCTGGAACGGGATCGCTGTGCTTTCTCTGAACTCGGGAGTGTGAGCAGTGTGCATTCTATGTATTCGGGAGTGTGAGCATGGTGCGTTCTCTGAACTCAGGAGTGTGAGCTCTGTGCATTCTCTGAACTCGGGTGTGTGAGCGCTGTGTGTTTTCTGAACTCAGGAGTGTGAGCGCTGTGTGTTCTATTAATTCAGGAGTGTGATCGCTGTGCATTCTATGAACTCGAGAGTGTGAGCGCTGTGCGTTCTCTGAACGCAGGAGTGTGAGCGCTTTGAGTTATTTGAACTTAGGTGTGTGAGCGCTGTGATTTCTCTGAACTCAGGAATGTGACCGCTGTGCCTTCTCTAAACTCAGGAGTGTGTAGGGAGTTTCTCTTGCTCTTTCTGGTCTCCTGCCAGGCTTCGTGCAATACCACAGAAATCACAGAAACCCCACAGTACAGATAGAGGCCATTTCGGCCCATCGAGCCTGCACCGACACATACCCCACCCGAACCCCGTAACCCCTACACCAACACATATCCCACCCTATCCCCGCAACCCCATGTATTTAATCCCCCTAACACTAAGGGTCAATTTATCATAGCCAATCAACCTAACCCGCACATCTTTGGACTGTGGGAGGAAACCGGAGCACCCGGAGGAAACCCACGCAAACACGGGGAGAATGTGCAAACTCCACACAGACAGTCACCCGAGGCCAGATTCAAACCCGGGTCCCTGGCACTGTGAGGCAACATTGCTAACCACTATGCCACCGTGCATAATAAATAATTACCCTTGAGTGGTTCGACCCACTCCCCCTACGTTTCGAGACCTTGGACTTAGAAGCAGAGAACAGTAGTGCAGAGAAAGAACTCAATAGACCAGGGTGAATAGCACGAAATGGATGCTTTTATTTTTAAACAGTTTGAAGCATTACAAAATACATGTCATAGGCACAGATTAAAGTTACGACAATCATGCACAAATTTATGATCTTGACTCTATGGAAATGGGGAACACACGGCACATCGCAAAAGGGAAAACACATTACGATTACCCTTAACTCCCTCCCCTATACCTAAACTAAGTTTCGACCTGGGGAACTTGGGATCATGCTCACCACTCTCGAAATCGCGAAAAAGGCGGTTCGCAGCCTTTTGGCACCGCTTTCCGTCGTCACGTGGATTTGGAAACTTCTGGCGCAGTCGATATTCTCTCTCCCTCGAGGCGGTGGGGTAGACACAGCCTCGATGAGCGCTCGTCAAGGTTGAGATCCACTATTGTGGATTTGGGTTCATGGAGCAGACCTTCAGCTGCAGGCTGTTGAAGAACTGCATGCAAATGGGAGAATCTCTCCGGCCTGGATCGTCAGTTCTCCCGAGGGTTTCTTCTCCGTCGGCCTGGGTCGTCGATGATCTCCCGACCCCAGTACCCGGGCCACCCTCGTCGTCTTCTCGTCGTGGCCGAGCCTTGTTTGGCTGAACACCGACCACGTTGTCTTTTCACCGAAATTGTCTGTCTTTAAAAAGACGAAACGTCTTCATCGATTCCGCATCTATCGAAGTGGAAGAGGCGCCGATCCTGGCACCGTCCGTCCTTCGTTCGTTCCTTGTAGAAGAAGTTCTTGAAGAAGTAGAAGTCTGAAGTCGCCCAGCCAGAAGCATCAGTGAAGTGAAGTACGAAGTAACTTAGATGGACTTTCAATCCATAGTTATACTCTTTTGGGACAATCTTATCTCCCGCCAAATCATAGTCCTGTGTTTGCATTAATTTTGGCGGGCAGAAATCTCTGCAGGGGCGCTTTGTCTTGTAACGGGAGCCGGTGATAACTTAACTGGCCTTCCTGGCCGATAATGTCTTTTAATGTCTTTTACATTGTTATCGCGACTCGGTTCGCATATTGATCGGTCCAGAGATTTTTTTGATGGCTGCTAAACGGTTTCTCCATTGTACAATAAATGGGTATAAGTGTTTTTGCATTGTCCGCCCATATCTTGATGGGCCCCATCCTGTATTTAGAATCCATTGAATATGTATGCTGTTTCTCTGAGTTTCGGTTCCCAGATGCTGGCTTTCACGGGTGTGATGAAATATTCCATTTATCACTGCCTGTGACTGTGGTTGGTTTCAGGTTTCAGTTCCCTTACCTCAGTTCTGTCTCCTCACCATTGTATTGTATATTGTAATGTATTTTGTGTAGGGCTCCGCCCATACCTGGCCCCTATGTAAGCAAGCTCAGTCTGGCCTCATATCCAGTACTGCAGACCTCCAGATGGAAGATACCTCTCTCCACTGTGTGTTACCTTCTAAGTTAATAAAAGCCTTGTTTTGTTTCGCTAACATCGAGTCTCGGAATTATTGAGGCACATCAATTTTATTAACTTATTTTTCAACACAATGGATCAACTCCTAAAACCCGAACGTTTGGATTTGGACCAGCATGCTTCGGACGCATCGGCATGCTTCGGACACTGGTTTATGTGTATGGAATTCTTCCTGGACAATTCCGCAGCCGTCAACGACGCTACGGACGCTGCGAGTATGAAACTCGGAATTCTGCGGAATTGGGTAAGCCACCGGGTTTACCCCCTCATCCAAGACGCCGACACATACCTGGCCGCCTGCGACATCTTAAAGGCGCATTACCAGCAGCCTACGAATGAGGTGTATGCTAGGCATCTACTCGCTACTCGCGCACAGCGACCTGGGGAATCGGTGGAGGAGTTCCTAGGCACCCTGAAAATGCTTGGCAAAGACTGCAAGTGCCAAGATGTAAAAGCCGCAGTGTACACTGACGAGCTTGTTCGCGATGCCTTTGTCACAGGCCTCAGCTCCACTTACATCCGGCAGAGACTGCTGGAAAAAATGGGATTGGACCTGAAACAGGCTGCGGACACCGCGCGATCCCTGGATGTGGCCCAGAGAAACTCGAACGCCTGCTCTTCAGCCCGCGCCGTCCACGCCACCACGTGTGCACCAAGGGCGCCGCCACCTTGGAAGGCATCTTCCCCGCCCGGCAGCCCGACACCGTCGGGGCCCCGCTCTCCCCCCAGAAGCCCTACGACAGCCGCGACGCGTCGGGGACCCAACTGCTACTTTTGCGGGCAGCCAAAGCACACCAGAAACCTGTGCCCGGCGAAAGGCACCACCTGCTTTAAGTGCGGTAAGAAGGGGCACTTCGGGAAGGTGTGCAGAGGGAACCCCGCCGGGAAACCAACCGCCGGAAAACCCGCCACCGCCGCGTGTGTGCCGTGGGAGCGGCCATCTTGGACGCCATCTTGCCCGACCTCGTGGGGTCCGCCATCTCATGAGCAGACAGCTTGGACGCCATCTTGTCTCGATCAGGGCCCTACAGTGGCATCGGTCACAGTGGACCAGACCAGGCCGCACCCGCTATCCAAATCAATGGTGGACATCGAGGTAAACGGGTGCCGGGTTAAATGTTTAATTGACAGTGGAAGCACGGAGAGTTTTATCCACCCTGAACTGGCACAACAACTCTCCCTAAAGGTGGTCCCTACTCAGGGTACCATCTCTATGGCTGATAAAACCCAGACATCGACCATTCTGGGTTACTGCACGGTACAATTGTCCATTAACGGAACTGTATACGATAATTTTAAAGTATTAATCATGAAGAATCTATGTGCGAGCGTGATCTTGGGCCTGGATTTCCAGTGCAACCACCAAAGCATCACGCTCAAGTACGGTGGGTCCCAGCCACCCCTCACAGTGTGCGGTCTGGCTACCCTGAAGGTAAAGCCGCCTTCGCTATTCGCGAACCTTACCCCTAACTGCCGGCCAATAGCGACCAAAAGCAGGAGGTACAGCTGGGAGGACAGGCGGTTTATCGCGACCGAGGTAGAAAGGCTCCTGAAAGAGCGCATTATTGAATGCAGCAACAGCCCATGGTGCGCCCAAGTGGTAGTGGTAAGGGGTAGCGAGAAGAAACGGATGGTGATCGACTATAGTCAAACGATCAACAGGTACACCCAACTAGACGCCTACCCGTTACCCCGCATATCAGAAATGGTGAATCAAATCGCCCAATACCGGGTGTTCTCCACCATCGACCTCAAGTCAGCGTACCACCAGCTCCCTATCAGACCAGAGGACCGCCCGTACACCGCCTTCGAGGCGAACGGACGCATCTACCAATTCCTCAGAGTCCCCTTTGGGGTGACGAATGGGGTCTCGGTCTTCCAGAGGGAGATGGACCGCATGGTCGATGACCACCACTTGCAGGCAACATTCCCCTACCTCGACAACGTCACCATCTGCGGTCACAACCAGCAGGATCACGACTCGAACCTCGAGAGGTTCCTGAAAACCGCACAAAAACTCAACCTCACCTACAACGAGGACAAGTGCATTTTCTACACCACGCGTCTCTGCATACTAGGCAGCATGGTGGAGAATGGGGAAATCGGACCAGACCCCGACCGATTGCGCCCCCTACGGGAGCTGCCCCTGCCCAACACTCCCAAAGCCCTGAAAAGGTGCCTGGGGTTATTTTCTTATTATTCCCAATGGGTCCCCAACTACTCCGACAAAGCCCGCCCCCTCTTGAATGCATCCTCTTTTCCGCTCTCTGCTGAGGCCCACGCCGCCTTCAAAAGCATTAAGCAGGATATTGAGCGGGCCACGCTACAGGCAGTGGACGAGAACACTCCCTTTCAAGTGGAAAGTGATGCGTCTGACTTTGCCTTGGCGGCCACCCTCAACCAGGCGGGGCGGCCCGTAGCTTTCTTCTCGAGGACCCTCCAAGGGCCCGAGATCAGACACTCCTCTGTGGAAAAGGAGGCCCAAGCCATCGTGGAGGCAGTGCACCACTGGTGCCACTACCTAGCCGGCAAACGCTTCACCCTACTTACCGACCAGCGATCGGTAGCGTTTATGTTCAATAATAAACAGAGGGGGAAGATTAAAAATGATAAGATTCTTAGGTGGCGGATCGAGCTCTCCACCTTCGAGTACGACATCATTTACCGGCCAGGGGCCCTTAACGAATCCCCTGACGCCCTCTCACGAGGGATGTGTGCCAGCGCCACCGGGGATCGGCTACAGACCCTCCACAACGACCTCTGCCACCCAGGGGTCACGCGGCTGTTCCACTTCATAAAGTCCCGTAACTTACCCTACTCGATTGAGGAAGTTCGGTCTCTGACCAGGAACTGCCGCACTTGCGCTGAGTGCAAGCCTCGGTTCTACCGCCCAGATAGAGCCCACTTAATCAAAGCTACACGGCCCTTTGAGCGGCTCAGCTTAGATTTCAAGGGCCCCCTCCCGTCAGTCGACCGCAATGTTTACTTCCTGAACATTGTGGACGAATACTCCCGTTTCCCATTCGCCTTCCCCTGCCCAGCCATGACTAGCGCCACGGTCATTAAATGCCTCAACAGCCTGTTCTGCCTGTTCGGTATGCCGAGCTACATCCATACGGATAGGGGGGCGTCCTTCATGAGTGAAGAGCTACGCCAGTACATGCTGTCCAGGGGGATCGCCACGAGCCGTACCACCAGCTACAACCCCTGGGGTAACGGTCAAGTGGAGCGAGAGAACGGGACAGTGTGGAAAGCAGTCACTCTAGCTCTAAGGACCAAGGGCCTCCCTATCTCCCGCTGGCAGGAAGTCCTCTCAGATGTGCTCCATTCGATACGGTCGCTATTGTGTACTGCCACTAATGCCACGCCTCATGAACGAATGTTTGTCTTTCCCCGGAAATCCACCTCAGGCGTATCCATGCTGTCATGGCTCTCCACCCCAGGTCCGGTGTTCGTGCGAAGGCATGTGAGGGGCCAGAAGACGGACCCTCTCGTGGAGCCAGTGCACCTACTCCATGCCAACCCCCAATACGCGTATGTCCGGCACGCCGACGGAAGGGAGGACACCGTGTCCATAAAAGACGTTGCCCCAGCCGGTAACGACAACAACCACGGCAATAGCAACAACAACGATCACAGCAACTCTTACCCACCCACTACTCTTTCATCACCCCCGGAAGAACATCGACCAACGGCACCCCCACCAACTACCACTTCAACAAACCTGGCGGCACCACCGGCAGAGACCCAGGAGGCCACCGGGGACACCCAGCCGATGCCCGCGACACCACAACAGCCACGTCGGTCGCAGAGGACTATCAAACCCCCGAGCAGACTAAATCGAAAGAAGGGGTGAATGTGATGAAATATTCCATTCATCACTGCCTGTGACTGTGGTTGGTTTCAGGTTTCAGTTCCCTTACCTCAGTTCCGTCTCCTCACCATTGTATTGTATATTGTAATTTATTGTGTGTAGGGCTCCACCCATACCTGGCCCCAATGTAAGCAAGCTCAGTCTGGCCTCATATCCAGTACTGCAG
This sequence comes from Somniosus microcephalus, assembly GCF_052327205.1. Classification (NCBI taxonomy): domain Eukaryota; kingdom Metazoa; phylum Chordata; class Chondrichthyes; order Squaliformes; family Somniosidae; genus Somniosus; species Somniosus microcephalus. The sequence continues at coordinate 66,689,718 of NC_141009.1, read as the reverse complement.
ACCTCCAGATGGAAGATACCTCTCTCCACTGCGTGTTACCTTCTAAGTTAATAAAAGCCTTGTTTTGTTTCGCTAACATCGAGTCTCGGAATTATTGAGGCACATCAGCGGGCTTACTGTCTTCAATCCACAAGCCTGTCTGGCTTGCAGTAACAGAAATAAAATGGTCCAGAAAACTGATCACGAGGCCCGGCGGCCATTTTGTATGCCCTTTTATCAAAGGTTTTTCTGTGCAAGCTTACTTTGGTCAATAAACAGTCTTATTTTATCCGGTTTTCTTGCGTGATTTTTGCTGAAAATTTCGAATCTTACAAGTGTGAGCACGGTGCATTCTCTGAACTCGGGAGTGTGAGCGCTGTGCCATCTCTGAACTCGGGAATGTCAGCACTGTGCGTTCTCTGAACTCCGGAGTGCGAGCGCTGTTCATTCTCTGAACTCGGGAGTGTGAGCTCTGTGTGTTCTCTGTACTCGGGAGTGTGAGTGCTGTGTGTTCTCTGTACTCGGGAGTGTGAGTGCTGTGCATTCTCTGTAGTTGTGAGTGTGAGTGCTGTGCATTCTCTGAACTCAGGTGTGCTTGCACTGTGCATTCTCTGAACTCGGGAGTGCGAGCACTGTATGTTCTCTGAACTCAGGAGTGTAAGCACTGTGCATTCTCTGAACTCAGGAATGTGAGCGCTGTGCATTCTCTGAACATGGGGGTGTGAGCAGTGTGCATTATCTGAAATCAGGGGTGTGCGCGCTGTGCCTTGTCTCAAATTGTGTGTCTGAGCGCTGCGTGTTCTCTGAACTCGGGAGTGTGAGCGCTGTGTGTTCTCTGAACTCGGGAGTGTGAGCGCTGTGTGTTCTCTGAACTCGGGAGTGGGTGCACTGTGCATTCTCTGAACTCGGGAGTGTGAGCGCTTTGCATTCTCTCAACTCCAGATTGTGAAACCTATCTGTTTTCTGGACTCGCGAGTGTTAACGCTGTGCCTTCTCTGTACTCGGGAGTGGGAGCGCTGTGTGTTCTCTATATTCGGGACTGTGAGCACTGTCTTTTTTCAGAACTCAGGAGTGTGAGCACTGTGCATTCTCTGAACTAAGGAGTGTGAGCACTGTGCATTCTCTGAACTCGGGAGATTGAGTGCATTGTGTTCTCTGAACTCGGTAGTGTGAACGCTGTGCATTCTCTGAACTCGGGAGTGTGAGTGCTGTGTGTTCTCTGAACTCAGGAGGGTGAGCGCTGTGTCTTCTCTGAACTAGGGAGTGTGAGCGCTTTGTGTTCTCTGAACTCAGGAGTGTGAGAGCTGTGTGTTGTTTGAACTCAGGAGTGGGAGCACTGTGCGTTCTCTGAACTTAGGAGAGTGCGCTCTGTGCCATCTCTGAAATTTGGAATCTGAGCATTGTGCGTTCTCTGAACTCGGGAGTGTGAGCGCTGCACATTACCTGGACTCGGGAGTGTGAGAGCTGTGCCTTCTCTGAACTCGGGACTGTGAGCGCTGTGTGTACTCTATACACGGGAGTGTGAGCGCTGCATGTTCTCTATATTCGGGAGTGGGAACAATGTGCAATCTCTGAAGTCGGGAGTGTGAGCGCTCTGTGCTCCCTGTACTCAGGGGTGTTAGCACAGTGTGATCTTAGAAATCTGGAGCTGGAGCACTGTGCTTCTCTGAACTCGGGAGTATAAGCACTGTGCGTTCTCTGTACTGGGGAGTGTGAGCGCGGTGCGTTCCCAGAACTCAGGAGTGTGAGCACTGTGCATTCTCTGAACTCGGGAGTGTGAGTGCTCTGTGTTCTCTGAACGCAGGAGTGTGAGCGCTGTGCATTCTATGAACTCAGGAGTGTGATCGCTGTGCTTTCTCTGAACTCAGGAGCGCAAGCGCTGTGCGCTCTCTGAACTCAGGAGTGTGAGCACTGTGCTTTCTCTGAACTCGGGAGTGTGAGCACTGTGTGTTCTCTGAATTTGGGAGTGTGAGTGCTGTGTGTCCTCTGAACTTGGGAGTGTGAGTGCTGTGCTTTCTCTGAACTCAGGTGTTTGAGCAGTGGGCATTATCTGAACTCAGGTGTGTGCGCACTGTGCCTTGTCTGAAATTGTGTGTCTGAGTGCTGTGCGTTCTCTGAACTCGGGAGTGTGAGGGTTGTCTGTTCTCTGAACTCGGGAGTGTGTGCGCTGTGCATTCTCTGAGCTCGGGAGTGTGAGCGCTGTGCATTCTCTGAACTCGGCAGATGGAGCACTGTGTGTTCTCTGAACTCGGATGTGTGAACACTGTGCCTTTTCTGAACTCGGGAATGTGAGCACTGTGCATTTTCTGAACTCGGGAGTGTGAGCGCTGTGTTTTCTCTGTACTCGAGAGTGTGAGCGCTGTGCATTCTCTGAACTCGGGAGTGTGAGCACTGTGCATTCCCTGAACTTGGGTGCGCGAGCACTGTGCATTCTCTGAAATCGGGAATGCTGGCAATATGCGTTCTCTGTACTCGTGAGTGTGAGTGCTGTGCGTTCTCTGAACTCGGGAGTGTGAGAGCTGTGCCTTTTTGAACTCGGGATTGTGAACACTGTTTTGTTTTCTTTTTGGGTTCAATAAAGACTCATTTCTGAAAGAGAATGTTGTTTAATCTAAAGTCTTGTTCAAGACTTTCTACAGCTTTTTACAGAACACACTATGCTGTGATGCATCTAGAATGAAACTGAAAGTAAAACTCCTCTGGACTGCTTGTCTCTCACATGACCTCTGCTGGTCAGGCACAAGTAATCAAAAACACAGACAAATATGCTGTAAGGCATAAGTAATCAAACACAGACAAATATCATCACTATTTGCTGATATCATTACATCTCCCTTTCTTAAAACAAAAGTATTTTACTTTTAACTAACAACATTTAATGAACTTACATTATCATTATCATGATCAAGGTTTTTTACCCTTGCTTTGTGTGTTCACATGAAATATGTCAATACACTAGAACTTGAAGTAAGAATAAGATAACATTACTTCCTTCTTTAACATTAGTCCTTAAATTTGCTCAATGAGTCTCTCAGGAGGCTTCACGTGTCTTGAGTATTTTCTGATTGATTGTCATTGAATCTGAGTTGTTGCCTCAGATGATTGGTTCTCAGCTGTGTGATCAGGTTGTTCACCAGTATCAGTCTCTTGACCTGCTGTGGCTGGTTCCATGAGAAGATCTCTACGATTTCTTCTCAGAACAGCACCCTCATCTGTCTGAATGGTGTATGATCTTGGTTGAACTTCACTCAGGACAGTTCCCTTCTGAGTCCATGTGTTTGTTTTGTCTTTCAACCTTACTTGGTCACCAGTGTGGAGTTCAGGTAGGTTTTGTGTTCCTCTGTCATAGTAGTACTTTTGCTTTTCTTTCTGTTGCTCTTTGAACTTCCTCACTTTCTCCCCCTCTTTTGTTTTCAGGATGTTCTCCGGGATGGGTAGGTTTGACCTTAGCCGACGTCCCATCAGGAGTTGGGCTGGTGACATACCACACTCGAGTGGCGTTGTGCGGTATACAAGCATGCTTTGGTAGAAGTCAGTTCCACTGTCTTTTGCCTTGTACATCAGTCTTTTCACTGTCTGGACCGATTTTTCCACTAGTCCATTGGACTGTGGATAGTGAGGACTTGACGTTGTGTGGACAAAGTCCCACTCTTTGGCAAATTGTCGGAAATTTGCATTGTTAAACTGGGGTCCGTTGTCTGTGAAGACCTCGCTTGCCACGCCATGTCTGGAGAATATGGCTTTCATACTTCTTATCACAGCTTCTGCAGTGGTGGTGTACAGTCTACAAACCTCTGGATACAGGGAGTAATAGTCTGTGATGACAAGATAGTCCTTCCCTTGACATACGAATAGGTCAGCGCCTACCTTCTGGTAAGGTCTGTCTGGTGCTGGGTGTGGCTTTAGTGGTTCTACCGGATTGCTTGCTCGATATTTCAGGCATATTGTGCAGTTTGACACCTCATTTGTCACATCTTGGTTGATTCGTGGCCAGTACATCACCTCTCGTGCTCTGGTCTTACACTTTTCGATTCCCAGATGTCCTCCATGGATCTTTTTTAGCATCTCTCTTCTCAGACTCTTTGGGATAACTATTTTACTTCCTTTGTAGATATTGTCTTCGACCACTGATAGTTCCGCCCTGCAGTTTCAGTACTCTGCTATATCAGGTGAGCAGTCTTGCTTCATGTTGGGCCATCCATCCAAGATGCTTTTTCTCAGTCGTCTCATTGTTTCATCTTTGTTTGTCTCAGTCTTTATGAGCTCCATTTTTGCATCTGCTATGGGCAGTGCACTTGTGATCATGTCCACGTAGGCGTTCACTTTTTCATCCATTGTGGTGTTTGCGGGCTCACTTGGGTCAACAGCTCTGGACAACGTGTCTGCTGTATACATCAGCTTACCCGGTGTGTACGCAACATTCAGTGTACAGCGTTGCAGCCTGATCATCATTCTTTGTATTCTAAGCGGACAGCTATTCAGTGGCTTTTGGAACAATGCAATCAAGGGCTAATGGTCAGTCTCTACACTGATTGCTTGTCCTGCCACAAACTGGTGAAATCTTTCACAGGCGTATGTGATGCTGAGCAGCTCCTTTTCTATTTGAGCATATCGCGTCTCCACGTCTGTCATTGAGTGCGATGCATATGCAATAGGTTGCCAGTAATCATATTGTTGCAGAAGAACGGCACCGAGCCCACTCTGTGATGCATCTGATGATATCTTGATGGGTCTCGCTGGGTCATAAAACCTCAGAACTGGTTCCTCTGTGAGCAGTTCCTTTAGATCGCTCCATCACTTCTCATGCTCATGATTCCATTACCATTCTATGTTCTCTTCAGTTAGTCTTCTCAGTGGCGCTATTTTTTCTGAGAGGTTGGATATGAATTTACCCATGTAGTTGATCATTCCATTAAACCTCTGCACGTCCTTTTTGCATTGTGGCCTTGGCATATTCTCAATGGCGGACACCTTTCTGGGATCTGGTCTGATGCCCTCACTGCTAAGGATATCTCCCACGAATGTCAGCTCTGTCACCCCGAGCTGGCATTTCTCTCTATTCAGCTTCAGGTTTGTTTTCCTTGTTGCTTCCAGCACTTTTTTCAGTCTCTCGTCATGCTCAGTTCTCGTGGTTCCCCATACTATGATGTCATCCATTGATGTATCAACTCCCTCCAGGTGCTCATAGATCATATGGATAGTCTTGTGATACACTTCAGGAGCTGAGGCAATGCCAAATGGTAACCTTAGGAATCTGTATCTGCCAAATGGAGTGTTGAACGTGCACAGTCTTGAACTTGCTTCGTCCAGCTTCATCTGCCAAAATCCTGAGGACGCATCTAACTTGCTGAAATATTTTGCATTTGCCAACTGTGCCATGATTTCCTCACGTGTAGGAAGCTTGAAGTGCTCTCTTTATTGCTCTGTTTATTGCTCTTGGATCCAGGCAAATTCTGAGCTTTCCATTCTTTTTGTCCACTACGACAAGGGAACTCACCCACTCAGTTGGCTCATCTATCTTCTGAATCACGTTCAGGCTTTCCATCCTGTCCAACTCTGCCTTCAGTTGCTTTTGAAGAGCAAACGGAACTTTTCTGCATGGATGTATGACCGGTGTCATACTTTTATCTACTCTGATCGTGTGTTCTCCTGGAATGCAGCCTAGACCCTTAAATAGGTCTTTGTACTCTTTCATGAGTTCATCATAGACTGTCTCTCCTTCGCTTTCCACAACGAGGACTCTCTTTACCAGGTTCAGTCTCTCACAGGCTTTTAACCCTAGTATGGCTTGCACATCCTTTGGCACCACGATTAATGCTAGCATGTGCTCTCTGTCCTTGTGTGTTCCTTTGACAATGCATTTTCCTTTCACTGGTATATCAGTACCTGAGTATCCGGTCACTTTCACTTGTATTCCATGTAACTTTGGTCTGCGTCTAATTCTCTTAAAATCGGTCTCTGATATCACATTAACTTGTGCTCCAGTATCCAATTTAAATGGAATGTGTATGTCATTCACTTTTAGTGTCAACATCCAGTCTCTTTCTTTTTTGTTTTCAGACACAACATCTACATTGAATTCCACTATCTGGCTTTCATCTACTGTATGGACCTTGCTTTGTTGCACTTGGTTCTTACAGCAACGAGCATAATGGTCGTTTTTGTTGCATCTATTGCATGTTTTACCATATGCTGGACACTTTCTTGGTGGATGCTGTGTACCGCATCGACTACATGACTTCCGATTGTCTCTTTCATTTTCGTTTGCTGGCCACGTCTCCTTTTTCACATTGGCGCTCTCTTTGTTAAACGGTTTGTATCTGTTCTTTCTCACTGCATCCACGTTGCAGCTACTGTCACTGAACAGCTCCTTTGCCTGCAACTTCACAGTCTCTGTAGCCCTACACAATGCTATGGCTTTTCCCAGGTCTAGATCTTGCTCTCTTAGCAGACTTTCCCTTAGACCATTATCTGGAATACCACACACCAGTCTGTCTTTTATCAGCGAGTCTGTGAGTCCCCCAAATTCACACGATTTGCACCGGTTTCTCAGTTCAGTCACATACTGATCAATTGTCTCACCGATTTTCTGTACACATGTGAAAAATTTGTGCCTCTCAAAGGTCACGTTGCATTTAGGTATGCGGTAGGCCTCAAACTGTTCCATTATTTTATCTAGCTTCATTTTGTCTCCATCAACAGCAAATATGAAATTATTATATACCTCCAGCGCTGCATCACCCACGACATGTAAGAACACGGACGATTTTTGTTTATCACTTTTCTCGTCAGCTCCGATTGCCGCTAAATACAACTCTAAACGTTGTTTGAACCTTCTCCAATTTTCAGCCACATTACCTGTCAATTGAAGCGTCGCCGGTGGGAGTAAACTTTCCACTTTTTCACTTCGTTAGCTATTCTCTAATGGTAAGCAACGATGTTCTCTTCTGGCTTGCTAATATGTGGAGAGCTGATTTCGCTTACTTGCCACAACTGCTTTCACTGTCCCATCAAGTTGCTAACTTCAGATTTTTTCTCTTTCAGCCACTTCTGACATCATGTTTTGTTTTCTTTTTGGGTTCAATAAAGACTCATTTCTGAAAGAGAATGTTGTTTAATCTAAAGTCTTGTTCAAGACTTTCTACAGCTTTTTACAGAACACACTATGCTGTGATGCATCTAGAATGAAACCGAAAGTAAAACTCCTCTGGACTGCTTGTCTCTCACATGACCTCTGCTGGTCAGGCACAAGTAATCAAAAACACAGACAAATATGCTGTAAGGCATAAGTAATCAAACACAGACAAATATCATCACTATTTGCTGATATCATTACAAACACTGTGCGTTCTCTGAACTCGGGAGTGTGAGCGCTGTGTGTTCTCTGAACTCGAGAGACTGAGCGCTGTGTTCTCAGAACTTAGGAGTGTGAACGCTGTGCATTCTCTGAACTCAGGTGTGTGAGCACTGTGCATTCTCTGAACTTGGGAGTGTGAGTCCTGTGTGTTCTCTGAACTCATGAGTGTGAGCGCTGTGTGTTCACTGAATTCGGGAGTATGAGCGCTGTGCGTTCTCTGTACTCGTGAGTGTGAGCGCTGTGCATTCTCTGAAATCAGGAGTGGTTGCACTGTGCATCCTCTGAACTCGGGTGTGCGAGCGCTGTAACTTCTCTGAACTCAGGAGTGTAAGCACTGTGCATTCTCTGAACACGGGAGTGTGACTGCTGAGAGTTCTCTGAACTCAGGAGTTTGAGTTCTGTGCCTTCTCTGAACTTAGTTGTGTGAGCACTGTGCATTCACTGAATGCAGGAGTGTGAGCGCTGTGCATACTCTGAACTCGGGAGTGTGACTGCTGAGAGTTCTCTGAACTCAGGAGTTTAAGTTCTGTGCCTTCTCTGAACTTAGTTGTATGAGCACTGTGCGTTCTCTGAATTCGGGAGTGTGAGTGCTGTGCATTCTCTGTACTCGTGAGTGTGAGCGCTGTGCATTCTCTGAAATCAGGAGTGGTTGCACTGTGCATCCTCTGAACTCGGGTGTGCGAGCGCTGTAACTTCTCTGAACTCAGGAGTGTAAGCACTGTGCATTCTCTGAACACGGGAGTGTGACTGCTGAGAGTTCTCTGAACTCAGGAGTTTGAGTTCTGTGCCTTCTCTGAACTTAATTGTGTGAGCACTGTGCGTTCACTGAATGCAGGAGTGTGAGCGCTGTGCCTACTCTGAACTCGGGAGTATGACTGCTGAGAGTTCTCTGAACTCAGGAGTTTAAGTTCTGTGCCTTCTCTGAACTTAGTTGTATGAGCACTGTGCGTTCTCTGAACTCGGGAGTGTGAGCGCTGTGTGTTCTCTGAACTCGAGAGACTGAGCGCTGTGTTCTCAGAACTCAGGAGTGTGAACGCTGTGCATTCTCTGAACTCAGGTGTGTGAGCACTGTGCATTCTCTGAACTTGGGAGTGTGAGTCCTGTGTGTTCTCTGAACTCGTGAGTGTGAGCGCTGTGTGTTCACTGAATTCGGGAGTATGAGTACTGTCTGCTCTCTGTACTCGTGAGTGTGAGCGCTGTGCATTCTCTGAAATCAGGAGTGGTTGCACTGTGCATCCTCTGAACTCGGGTGTGCGAGCGCTGTAACTTCTCTGAACTCAGGAGTTTAAGCACTGTGCATTCTCTGAACATGGGAGTGTGACTGCTGAGAGTTCTCTGAACTCAGGAGTTTGAGTTCTGTGCCTTCTCTGAACTTAGTTGTGTGAGCACTGTGCGTTCACTGAATGCAGGAGTGTGAGTGCAATGCATACTCTGAACTCGGGAGTGTGACTGCTGAGAGTTCTCTGAACTCAGGAGTTTAAGTTCTGTGCCTTCTCTGAACTTAGTTGTATGAGCACTGTGCGTTCTCTGAATTCGGGAGTGTGAGTGCTGTGCATTCTCTGTACTCGTGAGTGTGAGCGCTGTGCATTCGCTGAAATCAGGAGTGTTTGCACTGTGCATTCTCTGAACTCGATAGTGCTAGTGCTGTATGTTCTCTGAACTCGGGTGTGTAAGCGCTGTGCACTCTGTGAACACAGGATTGTGAGCACAGTGCGTTCTCTGAACTCAGGAGTGTGAGCAGTGTGCATTCACTGAACCCAGGAGTGTTTGCACTGTGCGTTCTCTGAACTCGGGAGTGTGAGCGCTGCGCATTCTCTAAATTCAGTCGTGTGTGCGCTGTGCATTCTCTGAACTCGGGATTGTGACTGCTGAGATTTCTCTGAACTCATGAGTGTGAGTTCTGTGCGTTCTCTGAACTCAGGAGTGTGAGCACTGTGCATTCTCTGAACTCGGGAGTGTGAGTGCTATCTGTTCTCTGAACTCGGGAGTGTGTACGCTGTGCATTCTCTGAACTCGGGAGTGTGAGCGCTGTGCATTCTCTGAACTCGGGAGATTGAGCACTGTGTGTTATCTGAACTCGGGACTGTGAACACTGTGCCTTCTCTGAACTCGGGAACGTGGGCACTGTGCATTCTCTGAACTCGGGAGTGTGAGCGTTGTGCATTCTCTGAACTCAGGAGTGTGAGCACTGTGCATTCTCTGAAATTGGGAGTGTGAGCGCTGTGTGATCTCTGTACTCGGGAGTGTGAGCGCTGTGCGAACACTGAATTCGGGTGTGCGACCGCTTTGCACATTCTGAAAGCGGGACTGCTGGCAATATGCATTCTCTGTGCTCATGAGTGTGAGTGCTGTGCGTTCTCTGAACTCGGAAGATTGAGCACTGTGTGTTCTCGGAACTCGGGACTGTGAACACTGTGCCTTCTCTGAACTCGGGAATGTGGGCACTGTGCATTCTCTGAACTCGGGAGTGTGAGCGTTGTGCATTCTCTGAACTCAGGAGTGTGAGCACTGTGCATTCTCTGAAATTGGGAGTGTGAGCGCTGTGTGATCTCTGTACTCGGGAGTGTGAGCACTGTGCGAACTCTGAATTCGGGTGTGCGACCGCTTTGCACATTCTGAAAGCGGGACTGCTGGCAATATGCATTCTCTGTGCTCATGAGTGTGAGTGCTGTGCGTTCTCTGAAGACGGGAGTGTGAGCACTGTGCGTTCTGTGAACTCAGGTGTGTGAGTGCAGTGTGTTCACTGAACTCGGGAGTGTGAGCGCTGTGCCTTTTTGAACTCGGGAGTGTGAACACTGTGCATTCCCTGTACAGGTGAGTGTGAGCTCTGTGCATTATCTGAACTCAGGTGTGTTTGCACTGTGCATTCTCTGAACTCAGGAGTGTGCGCGCTGTGTGTTCTCTGAAGTCGCGAGTGTGAGCCCTGTGCATTCTCTATATTCAGGTGTGTGGGCGCTGTACATTCTCGGAACTCGGGATTGAGACTGCTGAGATTTCTCTGAACTCAGGAGTGTGAGTTCTGTGCATTCTCTGAACTCGGGAGTGTGAGTGCTATGTGTTCTCTGAACTCGGGAGTGTGTACGCTGTGCATTCTCTGAACTCGGGAGTGTGAGTGCTGTGCATTCTCTGAACTTGGGAGATTGAGCGCTGTGTGTTCTCTGAACTCGTGTGTGTGAGCACTGTGCATTCTCTGAAATCAGGAGTGGTTGCACTGTGCATTCTCTGAACTCAGGCGTGCGAGCGCTGAAACTTCTCTGAACTCAGGAGTGTAAGCGCTGTCCATTCTCTGAACTCAGGAGTGTGAGCGCTGTGCATTCTCTGAACTCGGGAGTGTGACTGCTGAGATTTCTCTGAACTCAGGAGTGTGAGTTCTGTGCCTTCTCTGAACTTAGGTGTGTGAGCACTGTGCTTTCTCTGAATTCGGGAGTGTGAGTGCTGTGTGTTCTCTGAACTCGTGAGTGTGAGCACTGTGTGTTCACTAAACTCGGGAGTATGTGCGCTGTGCATTCTCTGTACTCGTGAGTGTGAGCGCTGTGCATTCGCTGAACTCAAGAGTGCGAGTGCTGTATGTTCTCTGAACTCGGGTGTGTAAGCGCTGCACACTCTGTGAACACAGGAGTGTGAGCACAGTGCATTCTCTGAACTCAGGATTGTGAGCAGTGTGCATTCACTGAACTCAGGTGTTTGCGCACTGTGCCTTGTCTGAAATTGGGTGTCTGAGCGCTGTGTGTTCTCTGAACTCGGGGGTGTATGCGCTTTGCATTCTCTGAACTCGGGAGTGCGAGCGCTGTGTGTTATCTGGACTCGGGTGAGTGTGTGCTGTGTGTTCTCTGAACTCAGGTGTGTGAACGCTGTTCATTCTCTGGATTTGGGAGTGTGAGCGCTGTGTATTCTCTGAACTAGGGTCTGTGAGCGCTGTGTGTTCTCTGAACTCAAGAGTGTGAGTGATGTGTGTTCTGCAAACTCGGGAGTGTGAGCAATGTGCATTTTCTCAACTGAGGAGTGTGAGCGCTGTGCGCTCTCTGTGCAAAGGGGTGTTAGCGCTGTGTGATCTTGGAAATCTGGAATGCGAGCGCTGTGCTTTCACTGAATTCAGGAGTGTTTGCACTGTGCATTCTCTGAACTCGGGATTGTGTGCGCTGTGTGTTCTCTGAACTCGTGAGTGTGAGCGCTGCGCAATCTCTAAATTCAGTCGAGTGCGCGCTGTGCATTCTCTGAACTCGGGATTGTGACTGCTGAGATTTCTCTGAACTCAGGAGTGTGACTTCTGCGCGTTCCCTGAATTCAGGAGTGTGAGCACTGTGCATTCTCTGAACTCGGGAGTGTGAGTGCTATGTATTCTCTGAACTCGGGAGTGTGAACACTGTGCCTTCTCTGAACTCGGGAATGTGAGCACTGTGCATTCTCTGAACTCGGGAGGCTGAGCGCTTTGTGTTCTCTGTACTCGGTAGTTTGAGTGCTGTGCATTCTCTGAACTCGGGAGTGTGAGCACTGTGCATTCTGTGAACTCGGGTGTGTGAGCGCTTTGCATTCTCTGAAAGTGGGACTGCTGGCAATATGCGTTCTCTGTGCTCATGAGTGTGAGTGCTGTGCATTCTCTGAAGGCGGGAGTGTGAGCAATGTGCGTTCTCTGAACTCAGGTGTGTGAGTGCGGTGTGTTCGCTGAACTCGTTAGTGTGAGTGCTGTGCCTTTTTGAACTCGGGAGTGTGAACACTGTGCATTCTCTGTACAGGTGAGTGTGAGCGCTGTGCACTCTCTGAACTCAGGAATGTTTGCACTGTGCATACTCTGAACTCGGGAGTGTGTGCGCTGTGTGTTCTCTGAAGTCGCAAGTGTGAGCGCTGTGCATTCTCTGAATTCAGGTGTGTGGGCGTTGTGCATTATCTGAACACGGGATTGTGACTTCTGAGATTTCTCTGAACTCAGGAGTGTGAGTTCTGTGCGTTCTCTGAACTCAGGTGTGTGAGCACTGTGCATTCTCTGAACTTGGGAGTGTGAGTGCTATGTGTTCTCTGAACTCGGGAGAATGTACGCTGTGCATTCTCTGAACTCGGGAGTCTGAGCGCTGTGCATTCTCTGAACTTGGGAGATTGAGCGCTGTGTGTTCTCTCAACTCGGAAGTGTGAACACTGTGCCTGCTCTGAACTCGGGAATTTGCGTACTGTGCATTCTCTGAAATCAGGAGTGGTTGCACTGTGCATTGTGTGTTATCTGTACTCGGGAATTTGAGCGCTGTGCATTCTCTAAACTCGGGAGTGTGAGCGCTGTGCATTCACTGAACATGGGAGCGTGAGTCCTGTGTGTTCTCTGAACTCGTGAGTGTAAGCGCTGTGTGTTCACTGAACTCGGGAGTATGAGCCCTGTGCGTTCTCTGTACTCGTGCGTGTGTGCGCTGTGCATTCTCTGAAATCAGGAGTGTGAGCGCTGTGCATTCTCTGAAATCGGGAGTGTGAGCGCTGTGCATTCTCTGAACTCGGGCGTGCGAGTGCTGTAACTTCTCTGAACTCAGGAGTGCAAGCACTGTGCATTCTTTGAACTCGGGAATGTGAGCGCTGTGCATTCTCTGAACTCGGGAGTGTGAGCGCTGTGCATTCTCTGAACTCGAGAGTGTGCGCGCTGTGCATTATCTGAAATTGGGAGTGTGAGCGCTGTGTGTTCTCTGTACTCGGGAGTGTGAGCACTGTGCGCTCTCAGAAATCACGAGTGTGAGCTCTGTGCGTTCTCTGAACTCGGGTGTGCCAGCGCTGTGCATTCTCTGAAAGCCGGTCTGCTGGCAATATGCGTTTTCTGTGCTCGTGAGTGTGAGTGCTGTGTGTTCTCTGAACTCGGGAGTGTGAGCGCTGTGCGTTCTTTGAATGTGGCACTGTGTGAGCACTGTGCGTTTTCGGAACTCGGAAGTGTGAGCGCTGTGCATTCTCTGAACTCGGGAGTGTGAGTGCTGTGCGTTCTCTGAACTCGGGAGTGTGAGTGCTGTGCGTTCTCTGAACTCGGGAGTGTGATCCCTGTGTGTTCTCTGAATTCGTGAGACTGAGCGCTGTGTTCTCTGAGCTGGGGCGTGTGAACGCTGTGCATTCTCTGAACTCAGGAGTGTGAGCACTGTGCGTTCTTGAATTCAGGAGTGTGAGTGCTGTGTGTTCTCTGAATTCGGTAGTGTGAGCGCAGTGCGTTCTCTGAACTCAGGAGTGTGAGCAATGTGCGTTCACTGAACTCAGGTGTGTGAGTTCTGTGCGTTCTCTGAACTCAGGAGTGAGAGCACTGTGCATTCTCTGAACTCGGGAGTGTGACTGAGTGTATTCTCTGAACTCGGGAGTGGGAGCGCTGTGCTTTCTCTGAACTCAGGAGTGTGAGGGCTGTACGTTCTCTGAACTCAGAAGTGTGAGCACTGTGCATTCTATGAACTCAGGAGTGTGAGTGCTATGTGTGCTCTGAACTCGGGAGTGTGTACGCTGTGCATTCTCTGAACTCGGGAGTGTGAGTGCTGTGCATTCTCTGAACTCGGGAGATTGAGCGCTGTGTGTTCTCTGAACTCGGGAGTGTGAACTCTGTGCCTTCTCTGAACTCGGGAATATGAGCACTGTGCATTCTCTGAACACGGGAGTGTGAGCGCTGTGTGTCCTCTGTACTCGGTAGTTTGAGCGCGTGCATTCTCTGAACTTGGGAGTGTGAGCGCTGTGCATTTTCTGAACTCGGGAGTGTGAGCGCTGTGCATTCTCTGAAATTGGGAGAGTGAGAACTGTGTGTTCTTTGTACTCGGGAGTTTGAGCACGTGCGCTCTCTGAACTCGGGAGTGTGAGCACTGTGCGTTCTCTGAACACGGGGGTGCGAGCGCTGTGCATTCTCTGAAAGCAGGACTGCTGGCAATATGCATTCTCTGTGCTCATGAATGTGAGTGCTGTGCGTTCTCTGAACTTGGGAGTGTGAGCGCTGTGCATTTTTCAACTCGAGAGTGTGAACACTGTGCATTCTCTGTACAGGTGAATGTGAGTGCTGTGCATTCACTGAACTCAGGAGTGCTTGCATTGTGCGTTCTCTGAACTCTGGAGTTTGTGCGCTGTGCATTCTCTAAATTCAGGCGTGTGGGCACTGTGCATTCTCTGAACTCGGGATTGTGACTGCTGAGATTTCGCTGAACTCAGGAGTGGGAGTTCTGTGCGTTCTCTGAGCTCAGGAGTGTGAGCACTGTGCATTCTCTGAACTCGGGAGTGTGAGCGCTGTGTGTTCTCTGTACTCGGTAGTGTGAGCGCTGTGCATTCTCTGAACTCGGGAGTGTGCGCGCTGTGCATTCTCTGAACTCGGGAGATTGAGCGCTGTGTGGTCTCTGAACTCGGGAGTGTGAGCGCTGTGCATTCTCTGAACTCGGGAGTGTGAACGCTGTGCATTCTCTGAAAGCAGGACTGCTGGCAATATGCATTCTCTGTGCTCATGAATGTGAGTGCTGTGCGTTCCCTGAACTCGGGAGTGTGAGCGCTGTGCATTCTCTGAACTTCGGAGTGTGAGCGCTGTGCATTCTCTGAACTCGGGAGTGTGAGCGCTGTGCATTCTCTGAACTCGGGAGTGTGAGCGCTGTGCATTCTCTGAAAGCAGGACTGCTGGCAATATGCATTCTCTGTGCTCATGAATGTGAGTGCTGTGCGTTCTCTGAACTCGGGAGTGTGAGCGCTGTGCATTCTCTGATCTCGGGAGTGTGACCGCTGTGCATTCTCTGAACTCGGGAGTGTGAACATTGTGCGTTCTCTGAACTCGGGAGTGTGAGCACTGTGCTTTCTCTGAGCTCAGGAGTGTGAACACTGTGCATTCTGTGAACTCAGGAGTGTGAGTCCTGTGTATTCTCTGAACTCGTGAGTGTGAGCTCTGTGTGTTCACTGTACTCGGGAGTATGAGCGCTGTGCGTTCTCTGTACTCGTGAGTGTGAGCGCTGTGCCTTCTCTGAAATCAGGAGTGTAAGCACTGTGCATTCTCTGAACTCGGGAATGTGAGCACTGTGCATTCTCTGAACTCAGGAGTGTGATTGCTGTGCATTCTCTGAACTCGGGAGTGTGACTGCTGAGAGTTCTCTGAACTCAGGAGTGTGAGTTGTGTGCCTTCTCTGAACTTAGGTGTGTGAGCACTGTGTGTTCTCTGAATTCGGGAGTGTGAGTGCTGTGTGTTCTCTGAACTCGTGAGTGTGAGCACTGTGTGTTCACTTAGCACAGGAGTATCAGCGCTGTGCTTTCTCTGTACTCGTGAGCGTGAGCGCTGTGCATTCTCTGAACTCAGGAGTGTTTGCACTGTGCATTCTCTGAACTCGAGAGTGTGAGTGCTGTATGTTCTCTGAACTCGGGTGTGTAAGCGCTGTACACGCTGTGAACACAGGAGTGTGAGAACAGTGCATTCTCTGAACTCAGGAGTGTGAGCAGTGTGCATTCACTGAACTCAGGTATGTGCGCACTGTGCCTTGTCTGAAATTGGGTGTCTGAGCGCTATGCGTTCTCTGAACATGGGAGTGTGAGCGCTGTGTGTTCTCTGAACTCGGGAGTGTGTGCGCTGTGCATTCTCTGAACTCGGGAGTGGGTGCGCTGTGCATTCCCTGAACTCGGGAGTGTGAGAGCTGTGCATTCTCTGAACTCGGGAGTGTGACTGCTGAGAGTTCTCTGAACGCAGGAGTGTGAGTTCTGTGCCTTCACTGAACTGAGGAGTGTGAGCACTGTGCATTCTCTGAACTCGGGAGTGTGAGTGCTGTGTGTTCTCTGAACTCGGGAGTGTGAGTGCTGTGCATTGTCAGAACTCACAAGTGTGAGCAGTGTGCGTTCTCTGAACTCAGGAGTGTGCGCGCTGTGCCTTGTGTGAAATTGAGTGCCTGAGCACTGTGCTTTCTCTGAACATAGGGAGTGTGAGTGCTGTGTGTTCTCTGAACTCAGGAGTGTGTGCGCTGTGCATTCTCTGAACTCAGGAGTGTGAGCGCTGTGCATTCTCTGAACTTGGGAGATTGAATGGTGTGTGTTCTCTGAACTCGAGAGTGTGAACGCTGTGCATTCCCTGAACTCGGGAGTGTGAGCGCTGTTCCTTATCTGAACTCGGGAGAGTGAGTGCTGTGTGAACGCTGTGCGCTCTCTGCACTCAGGGGTGTTAGCACTGTCTGATTTGGAAATCTTGAATGGGAGGGCTGTGCTTTCACTGGACTCAGGAGTGTTTGCACTGTGCATTCTCTGAACTCGGGAGTGTGTGCGCTGTGTATTCTCTGAATTCGGGAGTGTGAGCGCTGCGCATTCTCGAAATTCAGTCATGTGTGCGCTGTGCATTCTCTGAACTCGGGATTGTGACTGCTGAGATTTCTCTGAACTCAGGAGTGTGATTTCTGTGCATTCTCTGAACTCAGGAGTGTGAGCACTGTGCATTCTCTTAACTCGGGAGTGTGAGTGCGATGTGTTCTCTGAATTCGGGAGTGTGTACGCTGTGCCTTCTCTGAACTCGTGAGTGTGAGCGCTGTGCATTCTCTGAACTCGGGAGATTGAGCGATGTGTGATCTCTGTACTCGGGAGTGTGAGCGCTGTGCATTCTCTGAACTCGGGTGCGCGAGCGCTTTGCATTCTCTGAAAGCGGGACTGCTGGCAATATGCGTTCTCTGTGCTCATGAGTGTGAGTGCTGTGCATTCTCTGAAGACGAGAGTGTGAGCATTGTGCTTCTTTGAACTCGGGAGTGTGAACATTGTGCATTCTCTGTACAGGTGAGTGTGAGCGTTGTGCATTTTTGAACTCGGGAGTGTGAACACTGTGCGTTCTCTGTACAGGTGAGTGTGAGCACAGTGCAGTCTCTGAACTCGGGAGTTTGTGCGCTGTGTATTCTCTGAACTCGGGAGTGTGAGCGTTGTGCATTCTCTAAATTCAGGCATGTGGGCACTGTGCATTCTCTGAACTCGGGATTGTGACTGCTGAGATTTCCCTGAACTCAGGAGTGTGAGCACTGTGCATTCTCTGAACGCGGGAGTGTGCGCGCTGTGCATTCACTGAACTCGGGAGTGTGAGCGCTGTGTGTTCTCTGAACTCGGGAGTGTGAGCGCTGTGCATTCTCTGAACTCGGGAGTGTGCGCGCTGTGCATTCTCTGAACTCGGGAGATTGAGCGCTGTGTGGTCTCTGAACTCGGGAGTGTGAGCGCTGTGCATTCTCTGAACTCGGGAGTGTGAGCGCTGTGCATTCACTGAATTTGGGAGTGTGAGCGCTGCTCATTCTCTGTACTCGGGAGTGTGAGTGCTGTGCACTCTCTGTACTCGTGAGTGTGAGCACTGTGTGTTCTCTGAAATTGGGTGTGCGAGCGCTGTGCATTCTCTGAAAGCGGGACAGCTGGCAATATGCATTCTCTGTGCTCGTGAGTGTGAGTGCTGTGCGTTCTCTGAACTCGGGAGTGTGAACACTGTGCATTCTTTGAAGACGGGAGTGTGAGCGCTTTGTGTTCTCTGAACGCAGGTGTGTGATGGCGGTATTTTCGCTGATCTCGGGAGTGTGAGCGCTGTGCCTTTTTGAACTCGGGAGTGTGAACACTGTGCATTCTCTGAGCTCGGGAGTGTGAGCGCTGTGCGTTCTCTGAACTCAGGAGCGTGAGCACTGTGTGTTCTCTGAACTCAGGAGTGTTAGCGCTGTGCATTCTCTGAACTCGTGAGTGTGAGCGCTGTGTGTTCACTGAACTCGGGAGTATGAGCACTGTGCGTTCCCTGTACTCGTGAGTGTGAGCGCTGTGCATTCTCTGAAATCAGGAGTGTTTGCGCCGTGCATTCTCTGAACTCGGGCGTGCGAGCGCTGTAACTTCTTTGAACTCAGGATTGTAACCACTGTGCATTCTCTGAACTCAGGAGTGTGAGCACTGTGCATTCTCTGAACTCGGGAGTGTGACTGCTGAGAGTTCTCTGAACTCAGGAGTGTGAGTTCTTTGCCTTCTCTGAACTTAGGTGTGTTAGCACTGTGAGTTCTCTGAATTAGGGAGTGTCAGTGCTGTGTGTTCTCTGAACTCGTGAGTGTGAGCACTGTGTGTTCACTAAACTCGGGAGTATGAGCGCTGAGCATTCTCTGTACTCGTGAGTGTTTGCACTGTGCATTCTCTGAACTCGAGTGAGCGAGTGCTGTATGTTCTCTGAACTCAGGTGTGTAAGCGCTGTACACTCTGGGAACACAGGAGTGTGAGCACAGTGTGTTCTCTGAACTCAGGAGTGTGGGCAGTGTGCATTCACTGAACTCAGGTGTGTGCGCATTGTGCCTTGTCTGATATTGGGTGTCTGAGCGCTGTGTGTTCTCTGAACATGGGAGTGTGAGCGCTGTGAATTCTCTGAACTCGGGAGTGTGAGCGCTGTGTAGTCACTGAAATTGGGAGTGTGAGCGCTGTGCATTCTCTGTACTCGGGAGTGTCAGTGCTGTGCACTCTCTGAACTCGTGATTTTGAGCATTGTGTGTTCTCTGAACTCGGGTGTGCGAGCACTGTGCATTCGCTGAAAGCGGGACTGCTGGCAATATGCGTTCTCTGTGCTCGTGAGTGTGAGCGATGTGCATTCTCTGGACTCTGGAGTGTGAGCGCTGTGCGTTCCCTTAAATCGGGAGTGTGACCGCTGTGCATTCTGTGAAGATGGGAGTGTGAGCGCAGTGCATTCTCTGAACTCAGGTGTGTGAGGGCGGTGTTTTCGCTGATCTCGGGAGTGTGAGTGCTGTGCCTTTTTGATTTTGAGAGTGTGAACATAGTGCGTTCTCTGAACTCGGGAGTGTGAGCACTGTGCGTTCTCTGAGCTCAGGAGTGTGAACACTGTGCATTCTGTGAACTCAGGAGTGTGAGTCCTGTGCATTCTCTGAACTCAGGAGTGTGAGTGCGATGTGTTCTCTGAATTCGGGAGTGTGAGCGCTGTGCATTCTCTGAATTCAGTCATGTGTGTGCTGTGCATTCTCTGAACTCGGGATTGTGACTGCTGAGATTTCTCTGAACTCAGGAGTGTGAGTTCTGTGCATTCACTGAACTCAGGAGTGTGAGCACTGTGCATTCTCTGAACTCAGGAGTGTGAGTGCGATGTGTTCTCTGAACTCGGGAGTGTGAGCGCTGTGCATTCTCTGAACTCGGGAGATTGAGCGCTGTGTGTTCTCTGAACTCGGGAATGTGAGCACTCCGCAATCTCTGAACTCGGGTGTGCGAGCGCTTTGCATTCTCTGAAAGCGGGACTGCTGGCAATATGCGTTCTCTGTGCTCATGAGTGTGAGTGCTGCGCATTCTCTGAAGACGGGAGTGTGAGCATTGTGCTTCTTTGAACTCGGGAGTGTGAACACTGTGCATTCTCTGTCCAGGTGAGTGTGAGCATTGTGCATTTTTGAACTCGGGATTGTGAACACTGTGAGTTCTCTGTACAAGTGAGTGTGAGCACTGCAGTCTCTGAACTCAAGAGTGCTTGCACTGTCCGTTCTCTGAACTCGGGAGTTTGTGCGCTGTGTTTTCTCTGAACTTGGGAGTGTGAGCGTTGTGCATTCTCTAAATTCAGGCGTGTGGGCACTGTGCACTCTCTGAACTCGGGATTGCGACTGCTGAGATTTCTCTGAACTCAGGAGTGTGAGTTCTGTGCGTTCTCTGAACTCAGGAGTGTTTATGCTGTGCATTCTCTGAACTCGGGAGATTGAGCGCTGTGCATTCTCTGAACTCGACAGTGTGAGCGCTGTGCATTCACTGAAATTGGGAGTGTGAGCGCTGCACATTCTCTGTACTCGGGTGTGTGAGCGCTGTGCACTCTCTGAACTCGCGAGTGTGAGCACTGTGTTTTCTCTGAAATCGGGTGTGCGAGCGCTGTGCATTCTCTGAAAGCGGGACTGCTGGCAATATGCATTCTCTGTGCTCGTGGGTGTGAGTGCTGTGCATTCTCTGAACTCGGGAGTGTGAACACTGTGCATTCTTTGAAGACGGGAGTTTGAGCGCTTTGTGTTCTCTGAACGCAGGTGTGTGATGGCGGTGTTTTCGCTGATCTCGGGAGTGTGAGCGCTGTGCCTTTTTGAACTCAGGAGCGTGAAAACTGTGCATTCTCTGAGCTCGGGAGTGTGAGTGCTGTGCGTTCTCTGAACTCAGGAGTGTGAGCACTGTGCGTTCTCTGAACTCAGGAGTGCGAGCGCTGTGCATTCTCTGAACTTGTGAGTGTGAGCGCTGTGTGTTCACTGAACTCGGGAGTATGAGCGCTGTGCGTTCCCTGTACTCGTGAGTGTGAGCGCTGTGCATTCTTTGAAATCAGGAGTGTTTGCACTGTGCATTCTCTGAACTCGGGCATGTGAGCGCTGTAACTTCTCTGAACTCAGGATTGTAACCACTGTGCATTCTCTGAACTCAGGAGTGTGAGCGCTGTGCATTCTCTGAACTCGGAGTGTGACTGCTGAGAGTTCTCTGAACTCAGGAGTGTGAGTTCTGTGCCTTCTCTGAACTTAGGTGTTGGAGCACTGTGAGTTCTCTGAATTCGGGAGTGTCAGTGCTGTGTGTTCTCTGAACTCGTGAGTGTGAGCACTGTGTGTTCACTAAACTCGGGAGTATGAGTGCTGAGCATTCTCTGTACTCGTGAGTGTTTGCACTGTGCATTCTCTGAACTCGAGTGTGCGAGTGCTGTATGTTTTCTGAACTCAGGTGTGTAAGCGCTGTACACTCTGGGAACACAGGAGTGTGAGCACACTGTGTTCTCTGAACTCAGGAGTGTGGGCAGTGTGCATTCACTGAACTCAGGTGTGTGCGCACTGTGCCATGTCTGAAATTGGGTGTCTGAGCGCTGTGTGTTCTCTGAACATGGGAGTGTGAGCGCTGTGTGTTCTCTGAACTCGGGAGTGTGTGCGCTGTGCATTCTCAGAACTCGGGAGTGTGAGGGCTGTGCATTCTCTGAACTCGGGAGTGTGAGAGCTGGGTGTTCTCTGAATTCAGGAGTATGAGCACTGTGCATTCTTTGTACTTGTGAGTTTGAGCGATGTGCATTCTCTGAACTCAGGAGTGTATGCACTGTGCATTCTCTGAACTCAAGTGTGCGAGTGCTGTATGTTCTCTGAACTCGGGAATGTAAGCGCTGTACATTCTCCGAACACAGGAGTGTGAGCAGTGTGCATTCTCTGAACTCAGGAGCATGCGCGCTGTGCCTTGTGTGAAATTGGGTGTCTGAGCACTGTGCGTTCTCTGAACATAGGGAGTGTGTGCGCTGTGCGTTCTCTGAACTCAGGAGTGTGAGTGCTGTGCATTCTCTGAACTTGTGAGATTGAATGCTGTGTGTTCTCTGAACTCAGGTGTGTGTACGCTGTGCATTCTCTGGACTTGGGAGTGTGAGCACTGTGTATTCTCTGAACTGGGGTCTGTGAGTGCTGTGTGTTCTCTGAACTCAGGAGTGTGAGTTCTGTGCCTTCTCTGAACTTAGGTGTGTGAGCACTGTGCGTTCTCTGAATTTGGGAGTGTGAGTGCTGTGTGTTCTATGAACTCGTGAGTGTGAGCACTGTGTGTTCACGAATCTCGGGAGTATGAGCGCTGTGCTTTCTCTGTACTCGTGAGTATGAGCGCTGTGCATTTGCTGAACTCAGGGGTGTTTGCACTGTGCATTCTCTGAACTCGAGAGTGCGAGTGCTGTATTTTCTCTAAGCTCGGGTGTGTAAGTGCTGTACACTCTGTGAACACAGGAGTGTGAGCACAGTGCGTTCTCTGAACTCAGGAGTGTGAGCAGTGTGCATTCACTGAACTCAGGTATGTGCTCACTGTGCCTTGTCTGAAATTGGGTGCCTGAGCGCTATGCGTTCTCTGAACATGGGAGTGTGAGCGCTGTGTGTTCTCTGAACTCGGGAGTGTGACTGCTGAGAGTTCTCTGAACACAAGAGTGTGAGTTCTGTGCCTTCACTGAACTGAGGAGTGTGAGCACTGAGCATTCTCTGAACTCGGGAGTGTGAGTGATGTGTGTTCTCTGAACTTGGGAGTGTGAGTGCTGTGCATTGTCAGAACTCACAAGTGTGAGCAGTGTGCCTTGCCTGAAATTGGGTGTCTGAGTGCTGTGCATTCTCTGAACATGGGAGTGTGAGCGCTGTGCATTCTCTGAAATCTGGAGTGTGAGAGCTGTGCATTCTCTGAAATCGGGAGTGTGAGAGCTGTGCATTTTCTGAGCACAGGAGTGTGAGCGCTGTGCGTTCTCTGAACTCGGGAGTGTGACTGCTGAGAGCACTCTGTACTCAGGGGTGTGAGTTGTGTGCCTTCACTGAACTGAGGAGTGTGAGCACTGTGCATTCGCTGAACTCGGGAGTGTGAGTGCTGTGTGTTCTCTGAACTCGGGAGTGTGAGTGCTGTGCATTGTCAGAACTCGCGAGTGTGAGCAGTGTGCGTTCTCTGAACTCAGGGTGTGCGCGCTGTGCCTTGTGTGAAATTGGGTCTCTGAGCACTGTGCGTTCTCTGAACATAGGGAGTGTGAGCGCTGTGTGTTCTCTGAACTCAGGAGTGTGTGCACTGTGCATTCTCTGAACTCAGGAGTGTGAGCGCTGAGCATTCTCTGAACTTGAGAGATTGAATGCTGTGTGTTCTCTGAACTCGGGAGAGTGAGTGCTGTGTGTTCTCTGAACTCAGGTGTGTGAACGCTGTGCATTCTCTGGACTTGGGAGTGTGAGCGCTGTGTATTCTCTGAACTAGGGTCTGTGAGCGCTGTGTGTTCTCTGAACTCGTGAGTGTGACCGCTGTGTGTTCTGCAAACTCAGGAGTGTGAGCACTGTGCATTTTCTCAACTAAGGAGTGTGAGCGCTGTGCGCTCTCTGTGCTCAGGGGTGTTAGCACTGTCTGATCTTGGAAATCTGGAATGGGAGGGCTGTGCTTTCACTGAACTCAGGAGTGTTTGCACTGTGCGTTCTCTGAACTCGGGAGTGTGAGCGCTGTGCATTCTCTAAATTCAGTCGTGTGTGCGCTGTGCCTTCTCTGAACTCGGGATTGTGACTGCTGAGATTTCCCTGAACTCAGGAGTGTGAGTTCTGTGCATTCCCTGAACTCGGGAGTGTGAGTGCTATGTGTTCTCTGAATTCGGGAGTGTGTACGCTGTGCCTTCTCTGAACTCAGGAGTGTGAGTGCTGTGCATTCTCTGAACTCGGGAGATTGAGCGCTGTGTGTTCTCTGAACTCGGGTGTGTGACCTCTGTGCCTTCTCTGAACTCGGGAATCTGAGCACTGTGCATTCTCTGAACACGGGAGTGTGAGCGCTCTGTGTTCTCTGACTCGGGAGTGTGAGCGCTGTGCATTCTCTGAACTCGGGAGTTTGAGCGCATTCACTGAACTCAGGTGTGTGCGCACTGTGCCTTGTCTGAAATAAGGTGTCTGAGCGCTGTGTGTTCTCTGAACATGGGTGTGTGAGCGCTTTGTGTTCTTTGTACTCGGGAGTGTGAGAGCTGTGCATTCTCTGAACTCGGGAGTGTGTGAGCTGTTTGTTCTCTGAATTCGGGAGTATGAGCACAGTGCATTCTTTGTACTCGTGAGTTTGAGCGATGTGCATTCTCTGAACTCAGGAGTGTTTACACTGTGAATTCTCTGAACTCAGGAGTGCGAGAGCTGTATGTTCTCTGAACTCGGGAATGTAAGCACTGTGCATTCTCTGAACACAGGAGCGTGATCGCTGTGCGTTCAGTGAACTCAGGAGTGTGTGCGCTGTGCGTTCTCTGAACTCAGGAGTCTGAGCACTGTGCATTCACTAAACTTGGGAGATTGAATGGTGTGTGTTCTCTGAACTCGAGAGTGTGAACGCTGTGCATTCCTTGAACTCGGGAGTGTGAGCGCTGTGTGTTATCTGAACTCGGGAGAGTGAATGCTGTGTGTTCTCTGAACTCAGGTGTGTGAACGCTGTGCATTCTCTGAACTCGGGAGTGTGAGCGCTGTGTGTTCTCTGAACTCAGGAGTGTTATGGCTGTGCATTCTCCAAAATCGGGAGTGTGAGCACTGTGCATTCTCTGAACTTGGGAGTGTGAGCGCTGTGCATTCTCTGAAATCGGGAGTGTGAGCGCTCTGCGTTCTCTGAACTTGGGAGTGTGAGCGCTGTGCGTTCTCTGAAATTGGGAGTGTGAGCGCTCTGCGTTCTCTGAACTCGAGAGTGTGAGCGCTGTGCATTCTCTGGACTCGGGTGTGTGAGTGCTGTATGTTGTCTGAACTCGGGAGTATGAGCGCTTTGTGTTCTCTGAACTCGTGTGCGAGCACTGTGCATTCATTCAACTCGGGACTGTGAGCGCTGTGCATTCTCTGAACTCGGGTGTGTGAGCACTGTGTGTTCTCTGAAATCGGGAGTGTGAGTGCTGTGCATTCTCTGAACTCGGGAGTGTTAGCGCTGTGCTTTCTCTGACTCGGGAGTGTGAGTGCTGTGTGTTCTCTCAAGTCGGGAGTGTGAGCGCTGTGTGCTCTCTGAACTCAGGAGTTTGAGCGCTGGGCATTCCCTGAACTCGGGAGTGTGAGCGCTGTGCATTCACTGAACTCGGGAGTGTGAGCGCTGTGCGTTCTCTGAACTTCGGAGTGTGAGCAATGTGTGTTCTCTGAACTCGGGTGTGTGAGCGCTGTGTATTGTCTGAACTCGGGAGTGTGATGGCTGTGCATTCTCCGAAATCGGGAGTGTGAGCGCTGTGTGTACTCTGAAATAGGGAGTGTGAGCACAGTTTGTTCTCTGAATTCGGGCGTGTGAATGCTGTGCATTCTCTGAACTCGGGAGTGTGAGCGCTGTGCGTTCTCTGAAATCGGGAGTGTGAGCGCTCTGCCTTCTCTGAAATTGGGAGTGTGAGTGCTGTGCGTTCTCTGAAATCGGGAGTGTGAGCGCTGTGCATTCTCTGAACTCGGGAGTGTGAGCGCTGTGTGTACTCTGATCTTGGGAATGTGAGCGCTGTGCATTCTCTGAACTCGGGAGTGTGAGCGCTCTGCGTTTTCTGAACTTGAGAGTGTGAGCGCTGTGCGTTCTCTGAAATTGGGAGTGTGAGCGCTGTGCGTTCTCTGAAATCGGGCGTGTGAGTGCTGTTCATTCTCTGAAATCGGGAGTGTGAGTGCTGTGTGTTCTTTGAACTCGGGAGTGTGAGTGCTCTGCGTTCTCTGAACTCGGGAGTGTGAGTGCTGTGTGTTCTCTTAACTCAGGAGTTTGAGAGCTATGCATTCTCTGAACTCAGGAGTGTGAGCACAGTGCGTTCTCCGAAATCGGGAGTGTGAGTGCTGTGCATTCTCTGAACTAAGGAATGTGAGCGCTGTCTGCTCACTGAACTCGGGAGTGTGAGCGCTGTGTGTTCTCTGAACTCAGGAGTGTGATGGCTGTGCATTCTGCAAAATCGGGAGTGTGAGCGCTGTGCATTCTCTGAACTTGGGAGTGTGAGCGCTGTGCGTTCTCTGAAATCGGGAGTGTGAGCGCTGTGCGTTCTCTGAAATCGGGAGTGTGAGCACTGTGTGTTCTCTGAAATCGGGAGTGTGAGTGCTGTGCATTCTCTGAATTCGGGAGTGTTAGCGCTGTGCTTTCTCTGACTCGGGAGTGTGAGTGCTGTGTGTTCTCTCAAGTTGGGAGTGTGAGCGCTGTGTGTTCTCTGAACTCAGGAGTTTGAGCACTGGGCATTCTCTGAACTCGGGAGTGTGAGCGCTGTGCATTCTCGGAACTCGGGAGTGTGAGCGCTGTGCGTTCTCTGAACTTGGGAGTGTGAGCACTGTGTGTTCTCTGAACTCGGGTGTGTGAGCGCTGTGTATTGTCTGAACTCGGGAGTGTGATGGCTGTGCACTCTCCGAAATCGGGAGTGTGAGCGCTGTGTGTACTCTGAAATAGGGAGTGTGAGCACAGTTTGTTCTCTGAATTCGGGCGTGTGAATGCTGTGCATTCTCTGAACTCGGGAGTGTGAGCGCTGTGCATTCTCTGAAATCGGGAGTGTGAGCGCTGTGCGTTCTCTGAAATTGGGAGTGTGAGCGCTGTGCGTTCTCTGAAATCGGGAGTGTGAGCGCTGTGCATTCTCTGAACTCGGGAGTGTGAGCGCTGTGTGTACTCTGATCTTGGGAGTGTGAGTGCTGTGTGTTCTCTGAACTCAGGAGTTTGAGAGCTATGCATTCTCTGAACTCAGGAGTGTGAGCACAGTGCGTTCTCCGAAATCGGGAGTGTGAGTGCTGTGCATTCTCTGAACTAAGGAATGTGAGCGCTGTCTGCTCACTGAACTCGGGAGTGTGAGCACTGTGTGTTCTCTGAACTCAGGAGTGTGATGGCTGTGCATTCTGCAAAATCGGGAGTGTGAGCGCTGTGCATTCTCTGAACTTGGGAGTGTGAGCGCTGTGCGTTCTCTGAAATCGGGAGTGTGAGCGCTGTGCGTTCTCTGAAATCGGGAGTGTGAGCACTGTGTGTTCTTTGAAATCGGGAGTGTGAGTGCTGTGCATTCTCTGAACTCGGGAGTGTTAGCGCTTTGCTTTCTCTGACTCGGGAGTGTGAGTGCTGTGTGTTCTCTCAAGTCGGGAGTGTGAGCGCTGTGTGTTCTCTGAACTCAGGAGTTTGAGCGCTGGGCATTCTCTGAACTCGGGAGTGTGAGCACTGTGCATTCTCGGAACTCGGGATTGTGAGCGCTGTGCGTTCTCTGAACTTGGGAGTGTGAGCACTGTGTGTTCTCTGAACTCGGGTGTGTGAGCGCTGTGTATTGTCTGAACTCGGGAGTGTGATGGCTGTGCATTCTCCGAAATCGGGAGTGTGAGCGCTGTGTGTACTCTGTAATAGGGAGTGTGAGCACAGTTTGTTCTCTGAATTCAGGCGTGTGAATGCTGTGCATTCTCTGAACTCGGGAGTTTCAGCGCTGTGCGTTCTCTGAAATCGGGAGTGTGAGCGCTGTGCGTTCTCTGAACTCGGGAGTGTGAGCGCTGTGTGTACTCTGATCTTGGGAGTGTGAGCGCTGTGCATTCTCTGAACTCGGGAGTGTGAGCGCTGTGCATTCTCTGAGCTCGGGTGTGTGAGCGCTGTGCATTCTCAGATCTTGGGAGTGTGAGCGCTGTGTGTTCTCTGAACTTGGGTGTGTGAGGGCTGTGTGTTCTCTGAACTTGGGATTATGAGCACTGTGCATTCTCTGAACTCATGTGTGAGCGCTGTGCATTCTCTGTAATCGGGAGTGTGAGCGCTGTGTGTTCTCTGAACTCATGTGTGAGCGCTGTGCATTCTCTGAACTCGGGAGTGCGAGCACTGTGTGTTCTCTGAATTTGGGCGTGTGAATTCTGCGCATTCTCTGAAATCGGGAGTGTGAGCGCTGTGCGTTCTCTGAAATTGGGAGTGTGAGCGCTGTGCATTCTCTGAAATCGGGAGTGTGAGCGCTGTGCATTCTCTGAACTCGGGAGTGTGAGCGCTGTGTGTTCTCTGAACTCAGGAGTGTTATGGCTGTGCATTCTCCAAAATCGGGAGTGTGAGCACTGTGCATTCTCTGAACTTGGGAGTGTGAGCGCTGTGCATTCTCTGAAATCGGGAGTGTGAGCGCTCTGCGTTCTCTGAACTTGGGAGTGTGAGCGCTGTGCGTTCTCTGAAATTGGGAGTGTGAGTGCTGTGCGTTCTCTGAAATCGGGAGTGTGAGCGCTGTGTGTTCTTTGAACTCTGGAGTGTGAGCGCTCTGCGTTCTCTGAACTCGAGAGTGTGAGCGCTGTGCATTCTCTGGACTCGGGTGTGTGAGTGCTGTATGTTGTCTGAACTCGGGAGTATGAGCGCTTTGTGTTCTCTGAACTCGTGTGCGAGCACTGTGCATTCATTCAACTCGGGACTGTGAGCGCTGTGCATTCTCTGAACTTGGGAGTGTGAGTGCTGTGTGTTCTCTGAAACTGGGAGTGTGAGCGCTGTGCATTCTCTGAACTCGGGAGTGTGAGCACTGTGTGTTCTCTGAAATCGGGAGTGTGAGTGCTGTGCATTCTCTGAACTCGGGAGTGTTAGCGCTGTGCTTTCTCTGACTCGGGAGTGTGAGTGCTGTGTGTTCTCTCAAGTCGGGAGTGTGAGCGCTGTGTGTTCTCTGAACTCAGGAGTTTGAGCGCTGGGCATTCCCTGAACTCGGGAGTGTGAGCGCTGTGCATTCACTGAACTCGGGAGTGTGAGCGCTGTGCATTCTCTGAACTTCGGAGTGTGAGCAATGTGTGTTCTCTGAACTCGGGTGTGTGAGCGCTGTGTATTGTCTGAACTCGGGAGTGTGATGGCTGTGCATTCTCCGAAATCGGGAGTGTGAGCGCTGTGTGTACTCTGAAATAGGGAGTGTGAGCACAGTTTGTTCTCTGAATTCGGGCGTGTGAATGCAGTGCATTCTCTGAACTCGGGAGTGTGAGCGCTGTGCGTTCTCTGAAATCGGGAGTGTGAGCGCTCTGCCTTCTCTGAAATTGGGAGTGTGAGTGCTGTGCGTTCTCTGAAATCGGGAGTGTGAGCGCTGTGCATTCTCTGAACTCGGGAGTATGAGCGCTGTGTGTACTCTGATCTTGGGAATGTGAGCGCTGTGCATTCTCTGAACTCGGGAGTGCGAGCGCTGTGCATTCTCTGAAATCGGGAGTGTGAGCGCTCTGCGTTTTCTGAACTTGAGAGTGTGAGCGCTGTGCATTCTCTGAAATTGGGAGTGTGAGCGCTGTGCGTTCTCTGAAATCGGGCGTGTGAGCGCTGTTCATTCTCTGAAATCGGGAGTGTGAGTGCTGTGTGTTCTTTGAACTCGGGAGTGTGAGTGCTCTGCGTTCTCTGAACTCGGGAGTGTGAGTGCTGTGTGTTCTCTTAACTCAGGAGTTTGAGAGCTATGCATTCTCTGAACTCAGGAGTGTGAGCACAGTGCGTTCTCCGAAATCGGGAGTGTGAGTGCTGTGCATTCTCTGAACTAAGGAATGTGAGCGCTGTCTGCTCATGGAACTCGGGAGTGTGAGCGCTGTGTGTTCTCTGAAATCAGGAGTGTGATGGCTGTGCATTCTGCAAAATCGGGAGTGTGAGCGCTGTGCATTCTCTGAACTTGGGAGTGTGAGCGCTGTGCGTTCTCTGAAATCGGGAGTGTGAGCGCTGTGCGTTCTCTGAAATCGGGAGTGTGAGCACTGTGTGTTCTCTGAAATCGGGAGTGTGAGTGCTGTGCATTCTCTGAACTCGGGAGTGTTAGCGCTGTGCTTTCTCTGACTCGGGAGTGTGAGTGCTGTGTGTTCTCTCAAGTCGGGAGTGTGAGCGCTGTGTGTTCTCTGAACTCAGGAGTTTGAGCGCTGGGCATTCTCTGAACTCGGGAGTGTGAGCGCTGTGCATTCTCGGAACTCGGGAGTGTGAGCGCTGTGCGTTCTCTGAACTTGGGAGTGTGAGCACTGTGTGTTCTCTGAACTCGGGTGTGTGAGCGCTGTGTATTGTCTGAACTCGGGAGTGTGATGGCTGTGCACTCTCCGAAATCGGGAGTGTGAGCGCTGTGTGTACTCTGAAATAGGGAGTGTGAGCACAGTTTGTTCTCTGAATTCGGGCGTGTGAATGCTGTGCATTCTCTGAACTCGGGAGTGTGAGCGCTGTGCATTCTCTGAAATCGGGAGTGTGAGCGCTGTGCGCTCTCTGAAATTGGGAGTGTGAGCGCTGTGCGTTCTCTGAAATCGGGAGTGTGAGCGCTGTGCATTCTCTGAACTCGGGAGTGTGAGCGCTGTGTGTACTCTGATCTTGGGAGTGTGAGCGCTGTGCATTCTCTGAGCTCGGGTGTGTGAGCGCTGTGCATTCTCAGATCTTGGGAGTGTGAGCGCTGTGTGTTCTCTGAACTTGGGTGTGTGAGCGCTGTGTGTTCTCTGAATTGGGATTATGAGCGCTGTGCATTCTCTGAACTCATGTGTGAGCGCTGTGCATTCTCTGTAATCGGGAGTGTGAGGGCTGTGTGTTCTCTGAACTCATGTGTAAGCGCTGTGCATTATCTGAACTCGGGAGTGCAAGCACTGTGTGTTCTCTGAATTCGGGCGTGTGAATTCTGCGCATTCTCTGAAATCGGGAGTGTGAGCGCTGTGTGTTCTCTGAAATCGGGAGTGTGAGCGCTCTGCGTTCTCTGAACTCGGGACTGTGAGTGCTGTGTGTTCTCTGAACTCAGGAGTTTGAGAGCTATGCATTCTCTGAACTCAGGAGTGTGAGCACAGTGCGTTCTCCGAAATCGGGAGTGTGAGTGCTGTGCATTCTCTGAACTAAGGAATGTGAGCGCTGTCTGCTCACTGAACTCGGGAGTGTGAGCACTGTGTGTTCTCTGAACTCAGGAGTGTGATGGCTGTGCATTCTGCAAAATCGGGAGTGTGAGCGCTGTGCATTCTCTGAACTTGGGAGTGTGAGCGCTGTGCGTTCTCTGAAATCGGGAGTGTGAGCGCTGTGCGTTCTCTGAAATCGGGAGTGTGAGCACTGTGTGTTCTTTGAAATCGGGAGTGTGAGTGCTGTGCATTCTCTGAACTCGGGAGTGTTAGCGCTGTGCTTTCTCTGACTCGGGAGTGTGAGTGCTGTGTGTTCTCTCAAGTCGGGAGTGTGAGCGCTGTGTGTTCTCTGAACTCAGGAGTTTGAGCGCTGGGCATTCTCTGAACTCGGGAGTGTGAGCACTGTGCATTCTCGGAACTCGGGATTGTGAGCGCTGTGCGTTCTCTGAACTTGGGAGTGTGAGCACTGTGTGTTCTCTGAACTCGGGTGTGTGAGCGCTGTGTATTGTCTGAACTCGGGAGTGTGATGGCTGTGCATTCTCCGAAATTGGGAGTGTGAGCGCTGTGTGTACTCTGTAATAGGGAGTGTGAGCACAGTTTGTTCTCTGAATTCAGGCGTGTGAATGCTGTGCATTCTCTGAACTCGGGAGTTTCAGCGCTGTGCGTTCTCTGAAATCGGGAGTGTGAGCGCTGTGCGTTCTCTGAAGTCGGGAGTGTGAGCGCTGTGTGTACTCTGATCTTGGGAGTGTGAGCGCTGTGCATTCTCTGAACTCGGGAGTGTGAGCGCTGTGCATTCTCTGAGCTCGGGTGTGTGAGCGCTGTGCATTCTCAGATCTTGGGAGTGTGAGCGCTGTGTGTTCTCTGAACTTGGGTGTGTGAGCTCTGTGTGTTCTCTGAACTTGGGATTATGAGCACTGTGCATTCTCTGAACTCATGTGTGAGCGCTGTGCATTCTCTGTAATCGGGAGTGTGAGCGCTGTGTGTTCTCTGAACTCATGTGTGAGTGCTGTGCATTCTCTGAACTCGGGAGTGCGAGCACTGTGTGTTCTCTGAATTCGGGCGTGTGAATTCTGCGCATTCTCTGAAATCGGGAGTGTGAGCGCTGTGCGTTCTCTGAAATTGGGAGTGTGAGCGCTGTGCGTTCTCTGAAATCGGGAGTGTGAGCGCTGTGCATTCTCTGAACTCGGGAGTGTGAGCGCTGTGTGTACTCTGATCTTGGGAGTGGGAGCGCTGTGCATTCTCTGAACTCGGGAGTGTGAGCGCTGTGCATTCTCTGAAATCGGGAGTGTGAGCGCTCTGCGTTCGCTGAACTTGAGAGTGTGAGCACTGTGCGTTCTCTGAAATTGGGAGTGTGAGCGCTGTGCGTTCTCTGAAATCTGGCGTGTGAGCGCTATGGATTCTCTGAAATTGGGAGTGTGAGCGCTGTGTGTTCTCTGAAATCGGGCGTGTGAGCGCTGTTCATTCGCTGAAATCGGGAGTGTGAGCGCTGTGTGTTCTTTGAACTCGGGAGTGTGAGCGCTCTGCGTTCTCTGAACTCGGGAGTGTGAGTGCTGTGTGTTCTCTGAACTCAGGAGTTTGAGCGCTGTGCATTCTCTGAACTCCGGAGTGTGAGCACAGTGCGTTCTCCGAAATCGGGAGTGTGAGTGCTGTGCATTCTCTGAACTAAGGAATGTGAGCGCTGTCTGCTCACTGAACTCGGGAGTGTGAGCGCTGTGTGTTCTCTGAACTCGGGAGTGTGATGGCTGTGCATTCTGCAAAATCGTGAGTGTGAGCGCTGTGCATTCTCTGAAATTGGGAGTGTGAGCGCTGTGCGTTCTCTGAAATCGGGAGTGTGAGCGCTGTGCGCTCTCTGAAATCGGGAGTGTGAGCGCTGTGCATTCTCTGAACTTGGGAGTGTGAGCGCTGTGCGTTCTCTGAAATTGGGAGTGTGAGCGCTGTGCGTTCTCTGAAATCGGGAGTGTGAGCGCTGTGCATTCTCTGAACTTGGGAGTGTGAGCGCTGTGCATTCTCTGAACTTGGGAGTGTGAGCGCTGTGCGTTCTCTGAAATCGGGAGTGTGAGCGCTCTGCGTTCTCTGAACTTGGGAGTGTGAGTGCTGTGCATGCTCTGAAATCGGGAGTGTGAGCGCTCTGCGTTCACTGAACTCGAGAGTGTGAGCGCTGTGCATTCTCTGAAATTGGGAGTGTGAGCGCTGTGCGTTCTCTGAAATCGGGAGTGTGAGCACTGTACATTCTCTGAAATCGGGAGTGTAGGTGCTGTGTGTTCTTTGAAATCTGGAGTGTGAGCGCTCTGTGTTCTCTGAACTCGAGAGTGTGAGCGCTGTGTGTTCTCTGAACTCGTGTGCGAGCACTGTGCATTCATTGAACTCGGGAGTGTGAGCGCTGTGCATTCTCTGAACTCGGGAGAGTGAGCACTGTGCTTTCTCTGACTCAGGAGTGTGAGTGCTGTGTGTTCTCTCAAGTCGGGAGTGTGAGCGCTGTGTGTTCTCTGAACTCAGGAGTTTGAGCGCTGGGCATTCTCTGAACTCGGGAGTGTGAGCGCTGTGCAATCTCGGAACTCGGGAGTGTGAGCGCTGTGCGTTCTCTGAACTTGGGAGTGTGAGCACTGTGTGTTCTCTGAACTCATGTGTGTGAGCGCTGTGTATTGTCTGAACTCGGGAGTGTGATGGCTGTGCATTCTCCGAAATCGGGAGTGTGAGCGTTGTGTGTACTCTGAAATAGGTAGTGTGAGCACAGTTTGTTCTCTGAATTCGGGCGTGTGAATGCTGTGCATTCTCTGAACTCGGGAGTGTGAGCGCTGTGCGTTCTCTGAAATCGGAAATGTGAGCGCTGTGCGTTCTCTGAAATTGGGAGTGTGAGTGCTGTGCGTTCTCTGAAATCGGGAGTGTGAGCGCTGTGCATTCTCTGAACTCGGGAGTGTGAGCGCTGTGTGTACTCTGATCTTGGGAGTGTGAGCGCTGTGCATTCTCTGAACTCGGGAGTGTGAGCGCTGTGCATTCTCTGAGCTCGGGTGTGTGAGCGCTGTGCATTCTCAGATCTTGGGAGTGTGAGCGCTGTGTGTTCTCTGAACTTGGGTGTGTGAGCGCTGTGTGTTCTCTGAACTTGGGAGTGTGAGCGCTGTGTGTTCTCTGAACTTGGGATTATGAGCGCTGTGCATTCTCTGAACTCATGTGTGAGCGCTGTGCATTCTCTGTAATCGGGAGTGTGAGCGCTGTGCATTCTCTGAACTCGGGAGTGCGAGCACTGTGTGTTCTCTGAATTCGGGCGTGTGAATTCTGCGCATTCTCTGAAATCGGGAGTGTGAACGCTGTGTGTTCTCTGATCTTGGGAGTGTGAGCGCTCTGTGTTCTCTGAACTTGAGAGTGTGAGCGCTGTGCGTTCTCTGAAATTGGGAGTGTGAGCGCTGTTCATTCTCTGAAATCGGGAGTGTGAGCGCTGTGTGTTCTTTGAACTCGGGAGTGTGAGCGCTCTGCGTTCTCTGAACTCGGGAGTGTGAGTGCTGTGTGTTCTCTGAATTCAGGAGTTTGAGTGCTGTGCGGGCTCTGAAATCGGGAGTGTGAGCGCTCTGCGTTCACTGAACTCGAGAGTGTGAGCGCTGTGCATTCTCTGAAATTGGGAGTGTGAGCGCTGTGCATTCTCTGAAATCGGGAGTGTGAGCACTGTGCATTCTCTGAAATCGGGAGTGTGAGCGCTGTGTGTTCTTTGAACTCTGGAGTGTGAGCGCTCTGCATTCTCTGAACTCGAGAGTGTGA
This sequence comes from Somniosus microcephalus, assembly GCF_052327205.1. Taxonomy (NCBI): domain Eukaryota; kingdom Metazoa; phylum Chordata; class Chondrichthyes; order Squaliformes; family Somniosidae; genus Somniosus; species Somniosus microcephalus. The sequence continues at coordinate 66,655,557 of NC_141009.1, read as the reverse complement.
GCGCTGTGCATTCTCTGGACTCGGGAGTGTGAGGGCTGTATGTTGTCTGAACTCGGGAGTGTGAGCACTGTGTGTTCTCTGAACTCGGGAGTATGAACGCTGTGTGTTCTCTGAAACTGTGAGTGTGAGTGCTGTGCATTCTCTGAACTCGGGAGTGTGAGCACTGTGTGTTCTCTGAAATCGGGAGTGTGAGTGCTGTGCATTCTCTGAACTCGGGAGTGTTCGCGCTGTGCTTTCTCTGACTCGGGAGTGTGAGTGCTGTGTGTTCTCTCAAGTTGGGAGTGTGAGCGCTGTGTGTTCTCTGAACTCAGGAGTTTGAGCGCTGGGCATTCTCTGAACTCGGGAGTGTGAGCCCTGTGCATTCTCGGAACTCGGGAGTGTGAGCGCTGTGCGTTCTCTGAACTTGGGAGTGTGAGCACTGTGTGTTCTCTGAACTCGGGTGTGTGAGCGCTGTGCGTTATCTGAAATTGGGAGTGTGAGCGCTGTGCGTTCTCTGAAACCGGGAGTGTGAGCGCTGTGCATTCTCTGAACTCGGGAGTGTGAGCACTGTGTGTACTCTGATCTTGGGAGTGTGAGCGCTGTGCATTCTCTGAACTCGGGAGTGTGAGCGCTGTGCATTCCCTGAGCTCGGGTGTGTGAGCGCTGTGCATTCTCAGATCTTGGGATTATGAGCGCTGTGCATTCTCTGAACTCATGTGTGAGCGCTGTGCATTCTCTGTAATCGGGAGTGTGAGCGCTGTGTGTTCTCTGAACTCATGTGTGAGCGCTGTGCATTCTCTGAACTCGGGAGTGCGAGCACTGTGTGTTCTCTGAATTCGGGCGTGTGAATTCTGCGCATTCTCTGAAATCGGGAGTGTGAGCGCTGTGCGTTCTCTGAAATTGGGAGTGTGAGCGCTGTGCGTTCTCTGAAATCGGGAGTGTGAGCGCTGTGCATTCTCTGAACTTGGGAGTGTGAGCGCTGTGTGTACTCTGATCTTGGGAGTGTGAGCGCTGTGCATTCTCTGAACTCGGGAGTGTGAGCGCTGTGCATTCTCTGAAATCGGGAGTGTGAGCGCTCTGCGTTCGCTGAACTTGAGAGTGTGAGCGCTGTGCGTTCTCTGAAATTGGGAGTGTGAGCGCTGTGCGTTCTCTGAAATCTGGCGTGTGAGCGCTATGGATTCTCTGAAATTGGGAGTGTGAGCGCTGTGTGTTCTCTGAAATCGGGCGTGTGAGCGCTGATCATTCTCTGAAATCGGGAGTGTGAGCGCTGTGTGTTCTTTGAACTCGGGAGTGTGAGCGCTCTGCGATCTCTGAACTCGGGAGTGTGAGTGCTGTGTGTTCTCTGAACTCAGGAAATTGAGCGCTGTGCATTCTCTGAACTCAGGAGTGTGAGCACAGTGCGTTCTCCGAAATCGGGAGTGTGAGTGCTGTGCATTCTCTGAATTAAGGAATGTGAGCGCTGTCTGCTCACTGAACTCGGGAGTGTGAGCGCTGTGTGTTCTCTGGACTCGGGAGTGTGATGGCTGTGCATTCTGCAAAATCGGGAGTGTGAGCGTTGTGCATTCTCTGAACTTGGGAGTGTGAGCGCTGTGCGTTCTCTGAAATCGGGAGTGTGAGCGCTGTGCGCTCTCTGAAATCGGGAGTGTGAGCGCTGTGCATTCTATGAACTTGGGAGTGTGAGCGCTGTGCGTTCTCTGAAATTGGGAGTGTGAGCGCTGTGCGTTCTCTGAAATCGGGAGTGTGAGCGCTGTGCATTCTCTGAACTTGGGAGTGTGAGCGCTGTGCATTCTCTGAACTTGGGAGTGTGAGCGCTGTGCGTTCTCTGAAATCGGGAGTGTGAGCGCTCTGCGTTCTCTGAACTTGGGAGTGTGAGTGCTGTGCATGTTCTGAAATCGGGAGTGTGAGCGCTCTGCGTTCACTGAACTCGAGAGTGTGAGCGCTGTGCATTCTCTGAAATTGGGAGTGTGAGTGCTGTGCGTTCTCTGAAATCGGGAGTGTGAGCACTGTACATTCTCTGAAATCGGGAGTGTGAGTGCTGTGCATTCTTTGAACTCGGGAGTGTTAGCGCTGTGCTTTCTCTGACTCAGGAGTGTGAGTGCTGTGTGTTCTCTCAAGTCGGGAGTGTGAGCGCTGTGTGTTCTCTGAACTCAGGAGTTTGAGCGCTGGGCATTCTCTGAACTCGGGAGTGTGAGCGCTGTGCAATCTCGGAACTCGGGAGTGTGAGCGCTGTGCGTTCTCTGAACTTGGGAGTGTGAGCACTGTGTGTTCTCTGAACTCGTGTGTGCGAGCGCTGTGTATTGTCTGAACTCGGGAGTGTGATGGCTGTGCATTCTCCGAAATCGGGAGTGTGAGCGTTGTGTGTACTCTGAAATAGGGAGTGTGAGCACAGTTTGTTCTCTGAATTCGGGCGTGTGAATGCTGTGCATTCTCTGAACTCGGGAGTGTGAGCGCTGTGCATTCTCTGAAATCGGGAGTGTGAGCGCTGTGCGTTCTCTGAAATTGGGAGTGTGAGCGCTGTGCGTTCTCTGAAATCGGGAGTGTGAGCGCTGTGCATTCTCTGAGCTCGGGTGTGTGAGCGCTGTGCATTCTCAGATCTTGGGAGTGTGAGCGCTGTGTGTTCTCTGAACTTGGGTGTGTGAGCGCTGTGTGTTCTCTGAACTTGGGAGTGTGAGCGCCGTGTGTTCTCTGAACTTGGGATTATGAGCGCTGTGCATTCTCTGAACTCATGTGTGAGCGCTGTGCATTCTCTGTAATCGGGAGTGTGAGCGCTGTGCATTCTCTGAACTCGGGAGTGCGAGCACTGTGTGTTCTCTGAATTCGGGCGTGTGAATTCTGCGCATTCTCTGAAATCGGGAGTGTGAACGCTGTGTGTTCTCTGATCTTGGGAGTGTGAGCGCTCTGCGTTCTCTGAATTTGAGAGTGTGAGCGCTGTGCGTTCTCTGAAATTGGGAGTGTGAGCGCTGTTCATTCTCTGAAATCGGGAGTGTGAGCACTGTGTGTTCTTTGAACTCGGGAGTGTGAGCGCTCTGCGTTCTCTGAACTCGGGAGTGTGAGTGCTGTGTGTTTTCTGAACTCAGGAGTTTGAGTGCTGTGCGGGCTCTGAAATCGGGGGTGTGAGCGCACTGCGTTCACTGAACTCGAGAGTGTGAGCGCTGTGCATTCTCTGAAATTGGGAGTGTGAGCGCTGTGCGTTCTCCGAAATCGGGAGTGTGAGTGCTGTGCATTCTCTGAACTAAGGAATGTGAGCGCTGTCTGCTCACTGAACTCGGGAGTGTGAGCGCTGTGTGTTCTCTGAACTCAGGAGTGTGAGCGCTGTGCGTTCTCTGAAATCGGGAGTGTGAGCGCTCTGCGTTCTCTGAACTTGGGAGTGTGAGTGCTGTGCGTGCTCTGAAATTGGGAGTGTGAGCGCTGTGCGTTCTCTGAAATTGGGAGTGTGAGCGCTGTGCGTTCTCTGAAATCGGGAGTGTGAGCGCTGTGGATTCTCTGAAATCGGGAGTGTGAGCGCTCTGCGTTCAGTGAACTCGAGAGTGTGAGCGCTGTGCATTCTCTGAAATTGGGAGTGTGAGCGCTCTGCGTTCTCTGAACTCGAGAGTGTGAGCGCTTTGCATTCTCTGGACTCGGGAGTGTGAGGGCTGTATGTTGTCTGAACTCGGGAGTGTGAGCACTGTGTGTTCTCTGAACTCGGGAGTATGAGCGCTGTGTGTTCTCTGAACTCGTGTGCGAGCACTGTGCATTCATTGAACTCGGGAGTGTGAGCGCTGTGCATTCTCTGAACTTGGGAGTGTGAGCGCTGTGTGTTCTCTGAAACTGGGAGTGTGAGCGCTGTGCATTCTCTGAACTCGGGAGTGTGAGCACTGTGTGTTCTCTGAAATCGGGAGTGTGAGTGCTGTGCATTCTCTGAACTCGGGAGTGTTAGCGCTGTGCTTTCTCTGACTCGAGAGTGTGAGTGCTGTGTGTTCTCTCAAATCGGGAGTGTGAGCGCTGTGTGTTCTCTGAACTCAGGAGTTTGAGCGCTGGGCATTCTCTGAACTCGGGAGTGTGAGCGCTGTGTGTTCCCTAAACTCGGGTGTGTGAGCGCTGTGTATTGTCTGAACTCGGGAGTGTGATGGCTGTGCATTCTCCGAAATCGGGACTGTGAGCGCTGTGTGTACTCTGAAATAGGGAGTGTGAGCACAGTTTGTTCTCTGAATTCGGGCATGTGAATGCTGTGCATTCTCTGAACTCGGGAGTGTGAGCACTGTGCGTTCTCTGAAATCGGGAGTGTGAGCGCTGTGCGTTCTCTGAAATTGGGAGTGTGAGCGCTGTGCGTTCTCTGAAATCGGGAGTGTGAGCGCTCTGCATTCTCTGAACTCGGGAGTGTGAGCGCTGTGCATTCTCTGAGCTCGGGTGTGTGAGCGCTGTGCATTCTCAGATCTTGGGAGTGTGAGCGCTGTGTGTTCTCTGAACTTGGGTGTGTGAGCGCTGTGTGTTCTCTGAACTTGGGATTATGAGCGCTGTGCATTCTCTGAACTCATGTGTGAGCGCTGTGCATTCTCTGTAATCGGGAGTGTGAGCGCTGTGTGTTCTCTGAACTCATGTGTGAGCGCTGTGCATTCTCTGAACTCGGGAGTGCGAGCACTGTGTGTTCTCTGATTTCGGGCGTGTGAATTCTGCGCATTCTCTGAAATCGGGAGTGTGAGCGCTGTGTGTTCTCTGAAATCGGGAGTGTGAGCGCTGTGCGTTTTCTGAAATCGGGAGTGTGAGCGCTGTGTGTTCTCTGAAATCGGGAGTGTGAGCGATCTGCGTTCTCTGAACTTGTGAGTGTGAGCGCTGTGCGTTCTCTGAAATTGGGAGTGTGAGCGCTGTGCGTTCTCTGAAATCGGGCGTGTGAGCGCTGTTCATTCTCTGAAATAGGGCGTGTGAGCACTGTGCATTCTCTGAAATCGGGAGTGTGAGCGCTGTGTGTTCTTTGAACTCGGGAGTGTGAGCGCTCTGCGTTCTCTGAACTCGGGAGTGTGAGTGCTGTGTGTTCTCTGAATTCAGGAGTTTGAGAGCAATGCATTCTCTGAACTCAGGAGTGTGAGCACAGTGCGTTCTCCGAAATCGGGAGTGTGAGTGCTGTGCATTCTCTGAACTAAGGAATGTGAGCGCTGTCTGCTCACTGAACTCGGGAGTGTGAGCGCTGTGTGTTCTCTGAACTCAGGAGTGTGAGTGCTGTGCGGGCTCTGAAATCGGGGGTGTGAGCGCACTGCGTTCACTGAACTCGAGAGTGTGAGCGCTGTGCATTCTCTGAAATTGGGAGTGTGAGCGCTGTGCGTTCTCCGAAATCGGGAGTGTGAGTGCTGTGCATTCTCTGAACTAAGGAATGTGAGCGCTGTCTGCTCACTGAACTCGGGAGTGTGAGCGCTGTGTGTTCTCTGAACTCAGGAGTGTGAGCGCTGTGCGTTCTCTGAAATCGGGAGTGTGAGCGCTCTGCGTTCTCTGAACTTGGGAGTGTGAGTGCTGTGCGTGCTCTGAAATTGGGAGTGTGAGCGCTGTGCGTTCTCTGAAATTGGGAGTGTGAGCGCTGTGCGTTCTCTGAAATCGGGAGTGTGAGCGCTGTGGATTCTCTGAAATCGGGAGTGTGAGCGCTCTGCGTTCAGTGAACTCGAGAGTGTGAGCGCTGTGCATTCTCTGAAATTGGGAGTGTGAGCGCTCTGCGTTCTCTGAACTCGAGAGTGTGAGCGCTTTGCATTCTCTGGACTCGGGAGTGTGAGGGCTGTATGTTGTCTGAACTCGGGAGTGTGAGCACTGTGTGTTCTCTGAACTCGGGAGTATGAGCGCTGTGTGTTCTCTGAACTCGTGTGCGAGCACTGTGCATTCATTGAACTCGGGAGTGTGAGCGCTGTGCATTCTCTGAACTTGGGAGTGTGAGCGCTGTGTGTTCTCTGAAACTGGGAGTGTGAGCGCTGTGCATTCTCTGAACTCGGGAGTGTGAGCACTGTGTGTTCTCTGAAATCGGGAGTGTGAGTGCTGTGCATTCTCTGAACTCGGGAGTGTTAGCGCTGTGCTTTCTCTGACTCGGGAGTGTGAGTGCTGTGTGTTCTCTCAAGTCGGGAGTGTGAGCGCTGTGTGTTCTCTGAACTCAGGAGTTTGAGCGCTGGGCATTCTCTGAACTCGGGAGTGTGAGCGCTGTGCAATCTCGGAACTCGGGAGTGTGAGCGCTGTGCGTTCTCTGAACTTGGAAGTGTGAGCACTGTGTGTTCCCTAAACTCGGGTGTGTGAGCGCTGTGTATTGTCTGAACTCGGGAGTGTGATGGCTGTGCATTCTCCGAAATCGGGACTGTGAGCGCTGTGTGTACTCTGAAATAGGGAGTGTGAGCACAGTTTGTTCTCTGAATTCGGGCATGTGAATGCTGTGCATTCTCTGAACTCGGGAGTGTGAGCACTGTGCGTTCTCTGAAATCGGGAGTGTGAGCGCTGTGCGTTCTCTGAAATTGGGAGTGTGAGCGCTGTGCGTTCTCTGAAATCGGGAGTGTGAGCGCTCTGCATTCTCTGAACTCGGGAGTGTGAGCGCTGTGCATTCTCTGAGCTCGGGTGTGTGAGCGCTGTGCATTCTCAGATCTTGGGAGTGTGAGCGCTGTGTGTTCTCTGAACTTGGGTGTGTGAGCGCTGTGTGTTCTCTGAACTTGGGATTATGAGCGCTGTGCATTCTCTGAACTCATGTGTGAGCGCTGTGCATTCTCTGTAATCGGGAGTGTGAGCGCTGTGTGTTCTCTGAACTCATGTGTGAGTGCTGTGCATTCTCTGAACTCGGGAGTGCGAGCACTGTGTGTTCTCTGATTTCGGGCGTGTGAATTCTGCGCATTCTCTGAAATCGGGAGTGTGAGCGCTGTGTGTTCTCTGAAATCGGGAGTGTGAGCGCTGTGCGTTTTCTGAAATCGGGAGTGTGAGCGCTGTGTGTTCTCTGAAATCGGGAGTGTGAGCGATCTGCGTTCTCTGAACTTGTGAGTGTGAGCGCTGTGCGTTCTCTGAAATTGGGAGTGTGAGCGCTGTGCGTTCTCTGAAATCGGGCGTGTGAGCGCTGTTCATTCTCTGAAATAGGGCGTGTGAGCACTGTGCATTCTCTGAAATCGGGAGTGTGAGCGCTGTGTGTTCTTTGAACTCGGGAGTGTGAGCGCTCTGCGTTCTCTGAACTCGGGAGTGTGAGTGCTGTGTGTTCTCTGAATTCAGGAGTTTGAGAGCAATGCATTCTCTGAACTCAGGAGTGTGAGCACAGTGCGTTCTCCGAAATCGGGAGTGTGAGTGCTGTGCATTCTCTGAACTAAGGAATGTGAGCGCTGTCTGCTCACTGAACTCGGGAGTGTGAGCGCTGTGTGTTCTCTGAACTCAGGAGTGTGATGGCTGTGCATTCTGCGAAATCGGGAGTGTGAGCGCTGTGCATTCTCTGAACTTGGGAGTGTGAGCGCTGTGCGTTCTCTGAATACGGGAGTGTGAGCGCTCTGCGTACTCTGAACTTGGGAGTGTGAGCGCTGTGCGTTCTCTGAAATTGGGAGTGTGAGCGCTGTGCGTTCTCTGAAATTGGGAGTGTGAGCGCTGTGCATTCCCTGAACTTGGGAGTGTGAGCGCTGTGCGTTCTCTGAAATCGGGAGTGTGAGCGCTCTGCGTTCTCTGAACTTGGGAGTGTGAGCGCTGTGCGTTCTCTGAAATCGGGAGTGTGAGCGCTCTGCATACTCTGAACTCAGGAGTGTGATGGCTGTGCATTCTGCGAAATCGGGAGTGTGAGCGCTGTGCATTCTCTGAACTTGGGAGTGTGAGCGCTGTGCGTTCTCTGAAATCGGGAGTGTGAGCGCTCTGCATACTCTGAACTTGGGAGTGTGAGCGCTGTGCGTTCTCTGAAATTGGGAGTGTGAGCGCTGTGCGTTCTCTGAAATTGGGAGTGTGAGCGCTGTGCATTCCCTGAACTTGGGAGTGTGAGCGCTGTGCGTTCTCTGAAATCGGGAGTGTGAGCGCTCTGCGTTCTCTGAACTTGGGAGTGTGAGTGCTGTGCGTGCTCTGAAATCGGGAGTGTTAGCGCTCTGTGTTCTCTGGAACTGGGAGTGTGAGCGCTCTGCATTCTCTGAACTCGGGAGTGTGAGCGCTGTGCGTTCTCTGAAATCGGGAGTGTGAGCGCTGTGCATTCTCTGAACTCGGGAGTGTGAGAGCTGTGTGTACTCTGATCTTGGGAGTGTGAGCGCTGTGCATTCTCTGAACTCGGGAGTGTGAGCGCTGTGCATTCTCTGAGCTCGGGTGTGTGAGCGCTGTGCATCCTCAGATCTTGGGAGTGTGAGCGCTGTGTGTTCTCTGAACTTTGGTGTGTGAGCGCTGTGTGTTCTCTGAACTTGGGATTATGAGCGCTGTGCATTCTCTGAACTCATGTGTGAACGCTGTGCATTCTCTGAACTCGGGAGTGCGAGCACTGTGTGTTCTCTGAATGCGGGCGTGTGAATTCTGCGCATTCTCTGAAATCGGGAGTGTGAGCGCTGTGTGTTCTCTGAAATCGGGAGTGTGAGCACTGTGCATTCTCTGAAATCGGGAGTGTGAGCGCTGAGCATTCTCTGAAATCGGGAGTGTGAGCGCTGTGTGTTCTTTGAACTCTGGAGTGTGAGCGCTCTGCGTTCTCTGAACTCGAGAGTGTGAGCGCTGTGCATTCTCTGGACTCGGGAGTGTGAGGGCTATATATTGTCTGAACTCGGGAGTGTGAGCGCTGTGCATTCTCTGAACTTGGGAGTGTGAGCGCTGTGTGTTCTCTGAAACTGGGAGTGTGAGCGCTGTGCATTCTCTGAACTCGGGAGTGTGAGCACTGTGTGTTCTCTGAAATCGGGAGTGTGAGTGCTGTGCATTCTCTGAACTCGGGAGTGTTAGCGCTGTGCTTTCTCTGACTCGGGAGTGTGAGTGCTGTGTGTTCTCTCAAGACGGGAGTGTGAGCGCTGTGTGTTCTCTGAACTCAGGAGTTTGAGCGCTGGGCATTCTCTGAACTCGGGAGTGTGAGCCCTGTGCATTCTCGGAACTCGGGAGTGTGAGCGCTGTGCGTTCTCTGAACTTGGGAGGGTGAGCACTGTGTGTTCTCTGAACTCGGGTGTGTGAGCGCTGTGTATTGTCTGAACTCGGGAGTGTGATGGCTGTGCATTCTCCGAAATCGGGAGTGTGAGCGCTGTGTGTACTCTGAAATAGGGAGTGTGAGCACAGTTTGTTCTCCGAATTCGGGCGTGTGAATGCTGTGCATTCTCTGAACTCGGGAGTGTGAGCGCTGTGCGTTCTCTGAAATCGGGAGTGTGAGCGCTGTGCATTCTCTGAAATTGGGAGTGTGAGCGCTGTGCGTTCTCTGAAATCGGGAGTGTGAGCGCTGTGCATTCTCTGAACTCGGGAGTGTGAGCGCTGTGCATTCTCTGAGCACGGGTGTGTGAGCGCTGTGCATTTTCAGATCTTGGGAGTGTGAGCGCTGTGTGTTCTCTGAACTTGGGTGTGTGAGCGCTGTGCGTTCTCTGAAATCGGGAGTGTGAGCGCTGTGCGTTCTCTGAAATCGGGAGTGTGAGCACTGTGCATTCTCTGAAATCGGGAGTGTGAGCGCTGTGTGTTCTTTGAACTCTGGAGTTTGAGCGCTCTGCGTTCTCTGAACTCGAGAGTGTGAGCGCTGTGCATTCTCTGGACTCGGGAGTGTGAGGGCTGTATGTTGTCTGAACTCGGGAGTGTGAGCACTGTGTGAACTCTGAACTCGGGAGTATGAGCGCTGTGTGTTCTCTGAACTCGTGTGCGAGCACTGTGCATTCATTGAACTCGGGAGTGTGAGCGCTGTGCATTCTCTGAAATTGGGAGTGTGAGCGCTGTGTGTTCTCTGGAACTGGGAGTGTGAGCGCTCTGCATTCTCTGAACTCGGGAGTGTGAGCACTGTGTGTTCTCTGAAATCGGGAGTGTGAGTGCTGTGCATTCTCTGAACTCGGGAGTTTTAGCGCTGTGCTTTCTCTGACTCGGGAGTGTGAGTGCTGTGTGTTCTCTGAACTCAGGAGTTTGAGCGCTGGGCATTCTCTGAACTCGGGAGTGTGAGCGCTGTGCATTCTCGGAACTCGGGAGTGTGAGCACTGTGTGTTCTCTGAACTCGGGTGTGTGAGCGCTGTGTATTGTCTGAACTCGGGAGTATGATGGCTGTGCATTCTCTGAAATCGGGAGTGTGAGTGCTGTGTGTGCTCTGAAATAGGGAGTGTGAGCACAGTTTCTTCTCTGAATTCGGGCGTGTGAGCGCTGTGCGTTCTCTGAAATCGGGAGTGTGAGCAATCTGCGTTCTCTGAACTTGTGAGTGTGAGCGCTGTGCGATCTCTGAAATTGGGAGTGTGAGCGCTGTGCGTTCTCTGAAATCGGGCGTGTGAGCGCTGTTCATTCTCTGAAATCGGGCGTGTGAGCACTGTGCATTCTCTGAAATCGGGAGTGTGAGCGCTGTGTGTTCTTTGAACTCGGGAGTGTGAGCGCTCTGCGTTCTCTGAACTCGGGAGTGTGAGTGCTGTGTGTTCTCTGAAATCAGGAGTTTGAGAGCTATGCATTCTCTGAACTCAGGAGTGTGAGCACAGTGCGTTCTCCGAAATCGGGAGTGTGAGTGCTGTGCATTCTCTGAACTAAGGAATGTGAGAGCTGTCTGCTCACTGAACTCGGGAGTGTGAGCGCTGTGTGTTCTCTGAACTCAGGAGTGTGATGGCTGTGCATTCTGCGAAATCGGGAGTGTGAGCGCTGTGCATTCTCTGAACTTGGGAGTGTGAGCGCTGTGCGTTCTCTGAAATCGGGAGTGTGAGCGCTCTGCGTACTCTGAACTTGGGAGTGTGAGCGCTGTGCGTTCTCTGAAATTGGGAGTGTGAGCGCTGTGCGTTCTCTGAAATTGGGAGTGTGAGCGCTGTGGATTCTCTGAACTTGGAAGTGTGAGCGCTGTGCATTCCCTGAACTTGGGAGTGTGAGCGCTGTGCGTTCTCTGAAATCGGGAGTGTGAGCGCTCTGCGTTCTCTGAACTTGGGAGTGTGAGTGCTGTGCGTGCTCTGAAATCGGGAGTGTGAGCGCTCTGCGTTCACTGAACTCGAGAGTGTGAGCGCTGTGCATTCTCTGAAATTGGGAGTGTGAGCGCTGTGCGTTCTCTGAAATCGGGAGTGTGAGCACTGTGCATTCTCTGAAATCGGGAGTGTGAGCGCTGTGTGTTCTTTAAACTCTGGAGTGTGAGTGCTCTGCGTTCTCTGAACTCGAGAGTGTGAGCGCTGTGCATTCTCTGGACTCGGGAGTGTGACGGCTGTATGTTGTCTGAACTCGGGAGTGTGAGCACTGTGTGTTCTCTGAACTCGGGAGTATGAGCGCTGTGTGTTCTCTGAACTCGTGTGCGAGCACTGTGCATTCATTGAACTCGGGAGTGTGAGCGCTGTGCATTCTCTGAACTTGGGAGTGTGAGCGTTGTGTGTTCTCTGGAACTGGGAGTGTGAGCGCTCTGCATTCTCTGAACTCGGGAGTGTGAGCACTGTGTGTTCTCTGAAATCGGGAGTGTGAGTGCTGTGCATTCTCTGAACTCGGGAGTTTTAGCGCTGTGCTTTCTCTGACACGGGAGTGTGAGTGCTGTGTGTTCTCTCAAGTCGGGAGTGTGAGCGCTGTGTGTTCTCTGAACTCAGGAGTTTGAGCGCTGGGTATTCTCTGAACTCGGGAGTGTGAGCGCTGTGCATTCTCGGAACTCGGGAGTGTGAGCGCTGTGCATTCTCTGAACTTGGGAGCGTGAGCACTGTGTGTTCTCTGAACTCGGGTGTGTGAGCGCTGTGCGTTCTCTGAAATCGGGAGTGTGAGCGATCTGCGTTCTCTGAACTTGTGAGTGTGAGCGCTGTGCGTTCTCTGAAATTGGGAGTGTGAGCGCTGTGCGTTCTCTGAAATCGGGCGTGTGAGCGCTGTTCATTCTCTGAAATCGGGCGTGTGAGCACTGTGCATTCTCTGAAATCGGGAGTGTGAGCGCTGTGTGTTCTTTGAACTCGGGAGTGTGAGCGCTCTGCGTTCTCTGAACTCGGGAGTGTGAGTGCTGTGTGTTCTCTGAAATCAGGAGTTTGAGAGCTATGCATTCTCTGAACTCAGGAGTGTGAGCACAGTGCGTTCTCCGAAATCGGGTGTGTGAGTGCTGTGCATTCTCTGAACTAAGGAATGTGAGCGCTGTCTTCTCACTGAACTCGGGAGTGTGAGCGCTGTGTGTTCTCTGAACTCAGGAGTGTGATGGCTGTGCATTCTGCGAAATCGGGAGTGTGAGCGCTGTGCATTCTCTGAACTTGGGAGTGTGAGCGCTGTGCGTTCTCTGAAATCGGGAGTGTGAGCGCTCTGCGTACTCTGAAATTGGGAGTGTGAGCGCTGTGCGTTCTCTGAAATTGGGAGTGTGAGCGCTGTGGATTCACTGAACTTGGAAGTGTGAGCGCTGTGCATTCCCTGAACTTGGGAGTGTGAGCGCTGTGCGTTCTCTGAAATCGGGAGTGTGAACGCTCTGCGTTCTCTGAACTTGGGAGTGTGAGTGCTGTGCGTGCTCTGAAATCGGGAGTATGAGCGCTCTGCGTTCACTGAACTCGAGAGTGTGAGCGCTGTGCATTCTCTGAAATTGGGAGTGTGAGCGCTGTGCATTCTCTGAAATCGGGAGTGTGAGCACTGTGCATTCTCTGAAATCGGGAGTGTGAGCGCTGTGTGTTCTTTGAACTCTGGAGTGTGAGTGCTCTGCGTTCTCTGAACTCGAGAGTGTGAGCGCTGTGCATTCTCTGGACTCGGGAGTGTGAGGGCTGTATGTTGTCTGAACTCGGGAGTGTGAGCACTGTGTGTTCTCTGAACTCGGGAGTATGAGCGCTGTGTGTTCTCTGAACTCGTGTGCGAGCACTGTGCATTCATTGAACTCGGGAGTGTGAGCGCTGTGCATTCTCTGAACTTGGGAGTGTGAGCGTTGTGTGTTCTCTGGAACTGGGAGTGTGAGCGCTCTGCATTCTCTGAACTCGGGAGTGTGAGCACTGTGTGTTCTCTGAAATCGGGAGTGTGAGTGCTGTGCATTCTCTGAACTCGGGAGTTTTAGCGCTGTGCTTTCTCTGACACGGGAGTGTGAGTGCTGTGTGTTCTCTGAACTCGGGAGTTTTAGCGCTGTGCTTTCTCTGACACGGGAGTGTGAGCGCTGTGTGTTCTCTGAACTCAGGAGTTTGAGCGCTGGGTATTCTCTGAACTCGGGAGTGTGAGCGCTGTGTGTTCTCTGAACTCGGGTGTGTGAGCGCTGTGTATTGTCTGAACTCGGGAGTGTGATGGCTGTGCATTCTCCGAAATCGGGAGTTAGAGCGCTGTGTGTACTCTGAAATAGGGAGTGTGAGCACAGTTTGTTCTCTGAATTCGGGCGTGTGAATGCTGTGCATTCTCTGAACTCGGGAGTGTGAGCGCTGTGCGTTCTCTGAAATCGGGAGTGTGAGCGCTGTGCGTTCTCTGAAATTGGGAGTGTGAGCGCTGTGCGTTCTCTGAAATCGGGAGTGTGAGCGCTGTGCATTCTCTGAACTCGGGAGTGTGAGAGCTGTGTGTACTCTGATCTTGGGAGTGTGAGCGCTGTGCATTCTCTGAACTCGGGAGTGTGAGCGCTGTGCATTCTCTGAGCTCGGGTGTGTGAGCGCTGTGCATCCTCAGATCTTGGGAGGGTGAGCGCTGTGTGTTCTCTGAACTTCGGTGTGTGAGCGCTGTGCATTCTCTGAACTCATGTGTGAGCGCTGTGCATTCTCTGTAATCGGGAGTGTGAGCACTGTGTGTTCTCTGAACTCATGTGTGAACGCTGTGCATTCTCTGAACTCGGGAGTGCGAGCACTGTGTGTTCTCTGAATGCGGGCGTGTGAATTCTGCGCAATCTCTGAAATCGGGAGTGTGAGCGCTGTGTGTTCTCTGAAATCGGGAGTGTGAGCACTGTGCGTTCTCTGAAATCGGGAGTGTGAGCGCTGAGCATTCTCTGAAATCGGGAGTGTGAGCGCTGTGTGTTCTTTGAACTCTGGAGAGTGAGCGCTCTGCGTTCTCTGAACTCGAGAGTGTGAGCGCTGTGCATTCTCTGGACTCGGGAGTGTGAGGGCTATATGTTGTCTGAACTCGGGAGTGTGAGCGCTGTGCATTCTCTGAACTTGGGAGTGTGAGCGCTGTGTGTTCTCTGAAACTGGGAGTGTGAGCGCTGTGCATTCTCTGAACTCGGGAGTGTGAGCACTGTGTGTTCTCTGAAATCGGGAATGTGAGTGCTGTGCATTCTCTGAACTCGGGAGTGTTAGCGCTGTGCTTTCTCTGACTCGGAAGTGTGAGTGCTGTGTGTTCTCTCAAGTCGGGAGTGTGAGCGCTGTGTGTTCTCTGAACTCAGGAGTTTGAGCGCTGGGCATTCTCTGAACTCGGGAGTGTGAGCCCTGTGCATTCTCGGAACTCGGGAGTGTGAGCGCTGTGCGTTCTCTGAACTGGGGAGGGTGAGCACTGTTTGTTCTCTGAATTCGGGCGTGTGAATGCTGTGCATTCTCTGAACTCGGGAGTGTGAGCGCTGTGCATTCTCTGAAATCGGGAGTGTGAGCGCTGTGCGTTCTCTGAAATTGGGAGTGTAAGCGCTGTGCGTTCTCTGAAATCGGGAGTGTGAGCGCTGTGCATTCTCTGAACTCGGGAGTGTGAGCGCTGTGCGTTCTCTGAGCTCGGGTGTGTGAGCGCTGTGCATTCTCAGATCTTGGGAGTGTGAGCGCTGTGTGTTCTCTGAACTTGGGTGTGTGAGCGCTGTGCGTTCTCTGAAATCGGGAGTGTGAGCGCTGTGCGTTCTCTGAAATTGGGAGTGTGAGCGCTGTGCGTTCTCTGAAATCGGGAGTGTGAGCACTGTGCATTCTCTGAAATCGGGAGTGTGAGCGCTGTGTGTTCTTTGAACTCTGGAGTGTGAGCGCTCTGCGTTCTCTGAACTCGAGTGTGTGAGCGCTGTGCATTCTCTGGACTCGGGAGTGTGAGGGCTGTATGTTGTCTGAACTCGGGAGTGTGAGCACTGTGTGAACTCTGAACTCGGGAGTATGAGCGCTGTGTGTTCTCTGAACTCGTGTGCGAGCACTGTGCATTCATTGAACTCGGGAGTGTGAGCGCTGTGCATTCTCTGAAATTGGGAGTGTGAGCGCTGTGTGTTCTCTGGAACTGGGAGTGTGAGCGCTCTGCATTCTCTGAACTCGGGAGTGTGAGCACTGTGTGTTCTCTGAAATCGGGAGTGTGAGTGCTGTGCATTCTCTGAACTCGGGAGTTTTAGCGCTGTGCTTTCTCTGACTCGGGAGTGTGAGTGCTGTGTGTTCTCTGAACTCAGGAGTTTGAGCGCTGGGCATTCTCTGAACTCGGGAGTGTGAGCGCTGTGCATTCTCGGAACTCGGGAGTGTGAGCGCTGTGCGTTCTCTGAACTTGGGAGCGTGAGCACTGTGTGTTCTCTGAACTCGGGTGTGTGAGCGCTGTGTATTGTCTGAACTCGGGAGTATGATGGCTGTGCATTCTCTGAAATCGGGAGTGTGAGCGCTGTGTGTGCTCTGAAATAGGGAGTGTGAGCACAGTTTCTTCTCTGAATTCGGGCGTGTGAATGCTGTGCATTATCTGAACTCGGGAGTGTGAGCGCTGTGCGTTCTCTGAAATCGGGAGTGTGAGCGCTGTGCGTTCTCTGAAATTGGGAGTGTGAGCGCTGTGCATTCTCTGAAATCGGGAGTGTGAGCGCTGTCCATTCTCTGAACTCGGGAGTGTGAGAGCTGTGTGTACTCTGATCTTGGGAGTGTGAGCGCTGTGCATTCTCTGAACTCGGGAGTGTGAGCGCTGTGCATTCTCTGAGCTCGGGTGTGTGAGCGCTGTGCATCCTCAGATCTTGGGAATGTGAGCGCTGTGTGTTCTCTGAACTTGGGTGTGTGAGCGCTGTGTGTTCTCTGACCTTGGGATTATGAGCGTTGTGCATTCTCTGAACTCCTGTGTGAGCGCTGTGCATTCTCTGTAATCGGGAGTGTGAGCGCTGTGTTTTCTCTGAACTCATGTGTGAGCGCTGTGCATTCTCGGAACTCGGGAGTGCGAGCACTGTGTGTTCTCTGAATGCGGGCGTGTGAATTCTGCGCATTCTCTGAAATCGGGAGTGTGAGCGCTGTGCATTCTCTGAAATCGGAAGTGTGAGCGCTGTGCATTCTCCGAACTCGGGAGTGTGAGCGCTGTGCATTCTCTGAAATCGGGAGTGTGAGCGCTCTGCGTTCTCTGAACTTGAGAGTGTGAGCGCTGTGCGTTCTCTGAAATCGGGCGTGTGAGCGCTGTTCATTCTCTGAAATCGGGAGTGTGAGTGCTATGTATTCTTTGAACTCGGGAGTGTGAGCGCTCTGCATTCTCTGAACTCGGGAGTGTGAGTGCTGTGTGTTCTCTGAACTCAGGAGTTTGAGAGCTATGCATTCTCTGAACTCAGGAGTGTGAGCACAGTGTGTTCTCTGAACTCAGGAGTGTGATGGCTGTGCATTCTGCGAAATCGGGAGTGTGAGCGCTGTGCATTCTCTGAACTTGGGAGTGTGAGCGCTGTGCGTTCTCTGAAATTGGGAGTGTGAGCGCTGTGCATTCTCTGAAATCGTGAGTGTGAGCGCTGTGCATTCTCTGAACTTGGGAGTGTGAGCGCTGTGAATTCTCTGAACTTGGGAGTGTGAGCGCTGTGCGTGCTCTGAAATCGGGAGTGTGAGCGCTCTGCTTTCCCTGAACTCGAGAGTGTGAGCGCTGTGCATTCTCTGAAATTGGGAGTGTGAGCGCTGTGCTTTCTCTGAAATCGGGAGTGTGAGCACTGTGCATTCTCTGAAATCGGGAGTGTGAGCGCTGTGTGTTCTTTGAACTCTGGAGTGTGAGCGCACTGCGTTCTCTGAACTCGAGAGTGTGAGCGCCGTGCATTCTCTGGACTCGGGAGTTTGAGGGCTGTATGTTGTCTGAACTCGGGAGTATGAGCGCTGTGTGGTCTCTGAACTCGTGTGCGAGCACTGTGCATTCATTGAACTCGGGAGTGTGAGCGCTGTGTGTACTCTGATCTTGGGAGTGTGAGCGCTGTGCATTCTCTGAACTCGGGAGTGTGAGCGCAGTGCATTCTCTGAGCTCGGGTGTGTGAGCGCTGTGCATCCTCAGATCTTGGGAGTGTGAGCGCTGTGCGTTCTCTGAAATCGGGAGTGTGAGCACTGTGCATTCTCTGAAATCGGGAGTGTGAGCGCTGTGTGTTCTTTGAACTCTGGAGTGTGAGCGCTCTGCGTTCTCTGAACTCGAGAGTGTGAGCGCTGTGCATTCTCTGAAATCGTGAGTGTGAGCGCTGTGCATTCTCTGAACTTGGGAGTGTGAGCGCTGTGAATTCTCTGAACTTTGGAGTGTGAGCGCTGTGCGTGCTCTGAAATCTGGAGTGTGAGCGCTCTGCATTCCCTGAACTCGAGAGTGTGAGCGCTGTGCATTCTCTGAAATTGGGAGTGTGAGCGCTGTGCTTTCGCTGAAATCGGGAGTGTGAGCACTGTGCATTCTCTGAAATCGGGAGTGTGAGCGCTGTGTGTTCTTTGAACTCTGGAGTGTGAGCGCTCTGCGTTCTCTGAACTCGAGAGTGTGAGCGCTGTGCATTCTCTGGACTCGGGAGTTTGAGGGCTGTATGTTGTCTGAACCCGGGAGTATGAGCGCTGTGTGGTCTCTGAACTCGTGTGTGAGCACTGTGCATTCATTGAACTCGGGAGTGTGAGCGCTGTGCATTCTCTGAACATGGGAGTGTGAGCGCTGTGTGTTCTCTGAAACTGGGAGTGTGAGCGCTCTGCATTCTCTGAACTCGGGAGTGTGAGCGCTGTGTGTTCTCTGAACTTTGGTGTGTGAGCGCTGTGCATTCTCTGAAATCGGGAGTGTGAGCACAGTTTCTTCTCTGAATTCGGGCGTGTGAATGCTGTGCATTCTCTGAACTCGGGAGTGTGAGCGCTGTGCATTCTCTGAAATCGGGAGTGTGAGCGCTGTGTGTTCTTTGAATTCTGGAGTGTGAGCGCTCTGCGTTCTCTGAACTCGAGAGTGTGAGCGCTGTGCATTCTCTGGACTCGGGAGTGTGAGGGCTGTATGCTGTCTGAACTCGGGAGTGTGAGCACTGTGTGTTCTCTGAACTCGGGAGTATGAGCGCTGTGTGTTCTCTGAACTCGTGTGCGAGCACTGTGCATTCATTGAACTCGGGAGTGTGAGCGCTGTGCATTCTCTGAACTTGGGTGTGTGAGCGCTGTGTGTTCTCTGGAACTGGGAGTGTGAGCGCTCTGCATTCTCTGAACTCGGGAGTGTGAGCACTGTGTGTTCTCTGAAATCGGGAGTGTGAGTGCTGTGCATTCTCTGAACTCGGGAGTTTTAGCGCTGTGCTTTCTCTGACTCGGGAGTGTGATTGCTGTGTGTTCTCTCAAGTCGGGAGTGTGAGCGCTGTGTGTTCTCTGAACTCAGGAGTTTGAGCGCTGGGCATTCTCTGAACTCGGGAGTGTGAGCGCTGTGCATTCTCAGAACTTGGGAGTGTGAGCGCTGTGCGTTCTCTGAATTTAGGAGTGTGAGCATTGTGTGTTCTCTGAACTCGGGTGTGTGAGCGCTGTGTATTGTCTGAAATCAGGAGTATGATGGCTGTGCATTCTCTGAAATCGGGAGTGTGAGCGCTGTGTGTACTCTGAAATAGGGAGTGTGAGCACAGTTTCTTCTCTGAATTCGGGCGTGTGAATGCTGTGCATTCTCTGAACTCGGGAGTGTGAGCGCTGTGCGTTCTCTGAAATCGGGAGCGTGACCGCTGTGCGTTCTCTGAAATTGGGAGTGTGAGCGCTGTGCGTTCTCTGAAATCGGGAGTGTGAGCGCTGTGCATTCTCTGAACTCGGGAGTGTGAGAGCTGTGTGTACTCTGATCTTGGGAGTGTGAGCACTGTGCATTCTCTGAACTCGGGAGTGTGAGCGCTGTGCATTCTCTGAGCTCGGGTGTGTGAGCGCTGTGCATCCTCAGATCTTGGGAGTGTGAGCGCTGTGTGTTCTCTGAACTTGGGTGTGTGAGCGCTGTGTGTTCTCTGAACTTGGGATTATGAGCGTTGTGCATTCTCTGAACTCCTGTGTGAGCGCTGTGCATTCTCTGTAATCGGGAGTGTGAGCGCTGTGTTTTCTCTGAACTCATGTGTGAGCGCTGTGCATTCTCTGAACTCGGGAGTGCGAGCACTGTGTGTGCTCTGAATGCGGGCGTGTGAATTCTGCGCATTCCCTGAAATCGGGAGTGTGAGCGCTGTGCATTCTCTGAAATCGGGAGTGTGAGCGCTGTGCATTCTCCGAACTCGGGAGTGTGAGCGCTGTGCATTCTCTGAAATCGGGAGTGTGAGCGCTCTGCGTTCTCTGAACTTGAGAGTGTGAGCGCTGTGCGTTCTCTGAAATCGGGCGTGTGAGCGCTGTTCATTCTCTGAAATCGGGAGTGTGAGCGCTGTGTGTTCTTGAACTCGGGAGTGTGAGCGCTCTGCGTTCTCTGAACTCGGGAGTGTGAGTGCTGTGTGTTCTCTGAACTCAGGAGTTTGAGAGCTATGCATTCTCTGAACTCAGGAGTGTGAGCACAGTGTGTTCTCTGAACTCAGGAGTGTGATGGCTGTGCATTCTGCGAAATCGGGAGTGTGAGCGCTGTGCATTCTCTGAACTTGGGAGTGTGAGCGCTGTGCGTTCTCTGAAATTGGAAGTGTGAGCGCTGTGCGTTCTCTGAAATCGTGAGTGTGAGCGCTGTGCATTCTCTGAACTTGGGAGTGTGAGCGCTGTGCATTCTCTG
This sequence comes from Somniosus microcephalus, assembly GCF_052327205.1. Lineage (NCBI taxonomy): Eukaryota > Metazoa > Chordata > Chondrichthyes > Squaliformes > Somniosidae > Somniosus > Somniosus microcephalus. The sequence goes on along the minus strand of NC_141009.1, from coordinate 66,635,823 downwards.
AACTTGGGAGTGTGAGCGCTGTGCGTTCTCTGAAATCGGGAGTGTGAGCGCTCTGCGTTCTCTGAACTTGGGAGTGTGAGTGCTGTGCGTGCTCTGAAATCGGGAGTGTGAGCGCTCTGCATTCCCTGAACTCGAGAGTGTGAGCACTGTGCATTCTCTGAAATTGGGAGTGTGAGCGCTGTGCGTTCTCTGAAATCGGGAGTGTGAGCACTGTGCATTCTCTGAAATCGGGAGTGTGAGCGCTGTGTGTTCTCTGAACTCTGGAGTGTGAGCGCTCTGCGTTCTCTGAACTCGAGAGTGTGAGCGCTGTGCATTCTCTGAAATCGTGAGTGTGAGCGCTGTGCATTCTCTGAACTTGGGAGTGTGAGCGCTGTGAATTCTCTGAACTTGGGAGTGTGAGCGCTGTGCGTGCTCTGAAATCGGGAGTGTGAGCGCTCTGCATTCCCTGAACTCGAGAGTGTGAGCGCTGTGCATTCTCTGAAATTGGGAGTGTGAGCGCTGTGCTTTCTCTGAAATCGGGAGTGTGAGCACTGTGCATTCTCTGAAATCGGGAGTGTGAGCGCTGTGTGTTCTTTGAACTCTGGAGTGTGAGCGCTCTGCGTTCTCTGAACTCGAGAGTGTGAGCGCTGTGCATTCTCTGGACTCGGGAGTTTGAGGGCTGTATGTTGTCTGAACTCGGGAGTATGAGCGCTGTGTGGTCTCTGAACTCGTGTGCGAGCACTGTGCATTCATTGAACTCGGGAGTGTGAGCGCTGTGCATTCTCTGAACATGGGAGTGTGAGCGCTGTGTGTTCTCTGAAACTGGGAGTGTGAGCGCTCTGCATTCTCTGAACTCGGGAGTGTGAGCGCTGTGTGTTCTCTGAACTTTGGTGTGTGAGCGCTGTGCATTCTCTGAAATCGGGAGTGTGAGCACAGTTTCTTCTCTGAATTCGGGCGTGTGAATGCTGTGCATTCTCTGAACTCGGGAGTGTGAGCGCTGTGCATTCTCTGAAATCGGGAGTGTGAGCGCTGTGTGTTCTTTGAATTCTGGAGTGTGAGCGCTCTGCGTTCTCTGAACTCGAGAGTGTGAGCGCTGTGCATTCTCTGGACTCGGGAGTGTGAGGGCTGTATGCTGTCTGAACTCGGGAGTGTGAGCACTGTGTGTTCTCTGAACTCGGGAGTATGAGCGCTGTGTGTTCTCTGAACTCGTGTGCGAGCACTGTGCATTCATTGAACTCGGGAGTGTGAGCGCTGTGCATTCTCTGAACTTGGGTGTGTGAGCGCTGTGTGTTCTCTGGAACTGGGAGTGTGAGCGCTCTGCATTCTCTGAACTCGGGAGTGTGAGCACTGTGTGTTCTCTGAAATCGGGAGTGTGAGTGCTGTGCATTCTCTGAACTCGGGAGTTTTAGCGCTGTGCTTTCTCTGACTCGGGAGTGTGATTGCTGTGTGTTCTCTCAAGTCGGGAGTGTGAGCGCTGTGTGTTCTCTGAACTCAGGAGTTTGAGCGCTGGGCATTCTCTGAACTCGGGAGTGTGAGCGCTGTGCATTCTCAGAACTTGGGAGTGTGAGCGCTGTGCGTTCTCTGAATTTAGGAGTGTGAGCATTGTGTGTTCTCTGAACTCGGGTGTGTGAGCGCTGTGTATTGTCTGAAATCAGGAGTATGATGGCTGTGCATTCTCTGAAATCGGGAGTGTGAGCGCTGTGTGTACTCTGAAATAGGGAGTGTGAGCACAGTTTCTTCTCTGAATTCGGGCGTGTGAATGCTGTGCATTCTCTGAACTCGGGAGTGTGAGCGCTGTGCGTTCTCTGAAATCGGGAGCGTGACCGCTGTGCGTTCTCTGAAATTGGGAGTGTGAGCGCTGTGCGTTCTCTGAAATCGGGAGTGTGAGCGCTGTGCATTCTCTGAACTCGGGAGTGTGAGAGCTGTGTGTACTCTGATCTTGGGAGTGTGAGCACTGTGCATTCTCTGAACTCGGGAGTGTGAGCGCTGTGCATTCTCTGAGCTCGGGTGTGTGAGCGCTGTGCATCCTCAGATCTTGGGAGTGTGAGCGCTGTGTGTTCTCTGAACTTGGGTGTGTGAGCGCTGTGTGTTCTCTGAACTTGGGATTATGAGCGTTGTGCATTCTCTGAACTCCTGTGTGAGCGCTGTGCATTCTCTGTAATCGGGAGTGTGAGCGCTGTGTTTTCTCTGAACTCATGTGTGAGCGCTGTGCATTCTCTGAACTCGGGAGTGCGAGCACTGTGTGTACTCTGAATGCGGGCGTGTGAATTCTGCGCATTCCCTGAAATCGGGAGTGTGAGCGCTGTGCATTCTCTGAAATCGGGAGTGTGAGCGCTGTGCATTCTCCGAACTCGGGAGTGTGAGCGCTGTGCATTCTCTGAAATCGGGAGTGTGAGCGCTCTGCGATCTCTGAACTTGAGAGTGTGAGCGCTGTGCGTTCTCTGAAATCGGGCGTGTGAGCGCTGTTCATTCTCTGAAATCGGGAGTGTGAGCGCTGTGTGTTCTTGAACTCGGGAGTGTGAGCGCTCTGCGTTCTCTGAACTCGGGAGTGTGAGTGCTGTGTGTTCTCTGAACTCAGGAGTTTGAGAGCTATGCATTCTCTGAACTCAGGAGTGTGAGCACAGTGTGTTCTCTGAACTCAGGAGTGTGATGGCTGTGCATTCTGCGAAATCGGGAGTGTGAGCGCTGTGCATTCTCTGAACTTGGGAGTGTGAGCGCTGTGCGTTCTCTGAAATTGGAAGTGTGAGCGCTGTGCGTTCTCTGAAATCGTGAGTGTGAGCGCTGTGCATTCTCTGAACTTGGGAGTGTGAGCGCTGTGCATTCTCTGAACTTGGGAGTGTGAGCGCTGTGCGTTCTCTGAAATCGGGAGTGTGAGCGCTCTGCGTTCTCTGAACTTGGGAGTGTGAGTGCTGTGCGTGCTCTGAAATCGGGAGTGTGAGCGCTCTGCATTCCCTGAACTCGAGAGTGTGAGCACTGTGCATTCTCTGAAATTGGGAGTGTGAGCGCTGTGCGTTCTCTGAAATCGGGAGTGTGAGCACTGTGCATTCTCTGAAATCGGGAGTGTGAGCGCTGTGTGTTCTCTGAACTCTGGAGTGTGAGCGCTCTGCGTTCTCTGAACTCGAGAGTGTGAGCGCTGTGCATTCTCTGAAATCGTGAGTGTGAGCGCTGTGCATTCTCTGAACTTGGGAGTGTGAGCGCTGTGAATTCTCTGAACTTGGGAGTGTGAGCGCTGTGCGTGCTCTGAAATCGGGAGTGTGAGCGCTCTGCATTCCCTGAACTCGAGAGTGTGAGCGCTGTGCATTCTCTGAAATTGGGAGTGTGAGCGCTGTGCTTTCTCTGAAATCGGGAGTGTGAGCACTGTGCATTCTCTGAAATCGGGAGTGTGAGCGCTGTGTGTTCTTTGAACTCTGGAGTGTGAGCGCTCTGCGTTCTCTGAACTCGAGAGTGTGAGCGCTGTGCATTCTCTGGACTCGGGAGTTTGAGGGCTGTATGTTGTCTGAACTCGGGAGTATGAGCGCTGTGTGGTCTCTGAACTCGTGTGCGAGCACTGTGCATTCATTGAACTCGGGAGTGTGAGCGCTGTGCATTCTCTGAACATGGGAGTGTGAGCGCTGTGTGTTCTCTGAAACTGGGAGTGTGAGCGCTCTGCATTCTCTGAACACGGAGTGTGAGCGCTGTGTGTTCTCTGAACTTTGGTGTGTGAGCGCTGTGCGTTCTCTGAAATCGGGAGTGTGAGCACAGTTTCTTCTCTGAATTCGGGCGTGTGAATGCTGTGCATTCTCTGAACTCGGGAGTGTGAGCGCTGTGCATTCTCTGAAATCGGGAGTGTGAGCGCTGTGTGTTCTTTGAATTCTGGAGTGTGAGCTCTCTGCGTTCTCTGAACTCGAGAGTGTGAGCGCTGTGCATTCTCTGGACTCGGGAGTGTGAGGGCTGTATGCTGTCTGAACTCGGGAGTGTGAGCACTGTGTGTTCTCTGAACTCGGGAGTATGAGCGCTGTGTGTTCTCTGAACTCATGTGCGAGCACTGTGCATTCATTGAACTCGGGAGTGTGAGCGCTGTGCATTCTCTGAACTTGGGTGTGTGAGCGCTGTGTGTTCTCTGGAACTGGGAGTGTGAGCGCTCTGCATTCTCTGAACTCGGGAGTGTGAGCACTGTGTGTTCTCTGAAATCGGGAGTGTGAGTGCTGTGCATTCTCTGAACTCGGGAGTTTTAGCGCTGTGCTTTCTCTGACTCGGGAGTGTGATTGCTGTGTGTTCTCTCAAGTCGGGAGTGTGAGCGCTGTGTGTTCTCTGAACTCAGGAGTTTGAGCGCTGGGCATTCTCTGAACTCGGGAGTGTGAGCGCTGTGCATTCTCAGAACTTGGGAGTGTGAGCGCTGTGCGTTCTCTGAATTTAAGAGTGTGAGCATTGTGTGTTCTCTGAACTCGGGTGTGTGAGCGCTGTGTATTGTCTGAAATCAGGAGTATGATGGCTGTGCATTCTCTGAAATCGGGAGTGTGAGCGCTGTGTGTACTCTGAAATAGGGAGTGTGAGCACAGTTTCTTCTCTGAATTCGGGCGTGTGAATGCTGTGCATTCTCTGAACTCGGGAGTGTGAGCGCTGTGCGTTCTCTGAAATCGGGAGCGTGACCGCTGTGCGTTCTCTGAAATTGGGAGTGTGAGCGCTGTGCGTTCTCTGAAATCGGGAGTGTGAGCGCTGTGCATTCTCTGAACTCGGGAGTGTGAGAGCTGTGTGTACTCTGATCTTGGGAGTGTGAGCACTGTGCATTCTCTGAACTCGGGAGTGTGAGCGCTGTGCATTCTCTGAGCTCGGGTGTGTGAGCGCTGTGCATCCTCAGATCTTGGGAGTGTGAGCGCTGTGTGTTCTCTGAACTTGGGTGTGTGAGCGCTGTGTGTTCTCTGAACTTGGGATTATGAGCGTTGTGCATTCTCTGAACTCCTGTGTGAGCGCTGTGCATTCTCTGTAATCGGGAGTGTGAGCGCTGTGTTTTCTCTGAACTCATGTGTGAGCGCTGTGCATTCTCTGAACTCGGGAGTGCGAGCACTGTGTGTACTCTGAATGCGGGCGTGTGAATTCTGCGCATTCCCTGAAATCGGGAGTGTGAGCGCTGTGCATTCTCTGAAATCGGGAGTGTGAGCGCTGTGCATTCTCCGAACTCGGGAGTGTGAGCGCTGTGCATTCTCTGAAATCGGGAGTGTGAGCGCTCTGCGTTCTCTGAACTTGAGAGTGTGAGCGCTGTGCGTTCTCTGAAATCGGGCGTGTGAGCGCTGTTCATTCTCTGAAATCGGGAGTGTGAGCGCTGTGTGTTCTTGAACTCGGGAGTGTGAGCGCTCTGCGTTCTCTGAACTCGGGAGTGTGAGTGCTGTGTGTTCTCTGAACTCAGGAGTTTGAGAGCTATGCATTCTCTGAACTCAGGAGTGTGAGCACAGTGTGTTCTCTGAACTCAGGAGTGTGATGGCTGTGCATTCTGCGAAATCGGGAGTGTGAGCGCTGTGCATTCTCTGAACTTGGGAGTGTGAGCGCTGTGCGTTCTCTGAAATTGGAAGTGTGAGCGCTGTGCGTTCTCTGAAATCGTGAGTGTGAGCGCTGTGCATTCTCTGAACTTGGGAGTGTGAGCGCTGTGCATTCTCTGAACTTGGGAGTGTGAGCGCTGTGCGTTCTCTGAAATCGGGAGTGTGAGCGCTCTGCGTTCTCTGAACTTGGGAGTGTGAGTGCTGTGCGTGCTCTGAAATCGGGAGTGTGAGCGCTCTGCATTCCCTGAACTCGAGAGTGTGAGCACTGTGCATTCTCTGAAATTGGGAGTGTGAGCGCTGTGCGTTCTCTGAAATCGGGAGTGTGAGCACTGTGCATTCTCTGAAATCGGGAGTGTGAGCGCTGTGTGTTCTCTGAACTCTGGAGTGTGAGCGCTCTGCGTTCTCTGAACTCGAGAGTGTGAGCGCTGTGCATTCTCTGAAATCGTGAGTGTGAGCGCTGTGCATTCTCTGAACTTGGGAGTGTGAGCGCTGTGAATTCTCTGAACTTGGGAGTGTGAGCGCTGTGCGTGCTCTGAAATCGGGAGTGTGAGCGCTCTGCATTCCCTGAACTCGAGAGTGTGAGCGCTGTGCATTCTCTGAAATTGGGAGTGTGAGCGCTGTGCTTTCTCTGAAATCGGGAGTGTGAGCACTGTGCATTCTCTGAAATCGGGAGTGTGAGCGCTGTGTGTTCTTTGAACTCTGGAGTGTGAGCGCTCTGCGTTCTCTGAACTCGAGAGTGTGAGCGCTGTGCATTCTCTGGACTCGGGAGTTTGAGGGCTGTATGTTGTCTGAACTCGGGAGTATGAGCGCTGTGTGGTCTCTGAACTCGTGTGCGAGCACTGTGCATTCATTGAACTCGGGAGTGTGAGCGCTGTGCATTCTCTGAACATGGGAGTGTGAGCGCTGTGTGTTCTCTGAAACTGGGAGTGTGAGCGCTCTGCATTCTCTGAACTCGGGAGTGTGAGCGCTGTGTGTTCTCTGAACTTTGGTGTGTGAGCGCTGTGCGTTCTCTGAAATCGGGAGTGTGAGCACAGTTTCTTCTCTGAATTCGGGCGTGTGAATGCTGTGCATTCTCTGAACTCGGGAGTGTGAGCGCTGTGCATTCTCTGAAATCGGGAGTGTGAGCGCTGTGTGTTCTTTGAATTCTGGAGTGTGAGCTCTCTGCGTTCTCTGAACTCGAGAGTGTGAGCGCTGTGCATTCTCTGGACTCGGGAGTGTGAGGGCTGTATGCTGTCTGAACTCGGGAGTGTGAGCACTGTGTGTTCTCTGAACTCGGGAGTATGAGCGCTGTGTGTTCTCTGAACTCATGTGCGAGCACTGTGCATTCATTGAACTCGGGAGTGTGAGCGCTGTGCATTCTCTGAACTTGGGTGTGTGAGCGCTGTGTGTTCTCTGGAACTGGGAGTGTGAGCGCTCTGCATTCTCTGAACTCGGGAGTGTGAGCACTGTGTGTTCTCTGAAATCGGGAGTGTGAGTGCTGTGCATTCTCTGAACTCGGGAGTTTTAGCGCTGTGCTTTCTCTGACTCGGGAGTGTGATTGCTGTGTGTTCTCTCAAGTCGGGAGTGTGAGCGCTGTGTGTTCTCTGAACTCAGGAGTTTGAGCGCTGGGCATTCTCTGAACTCGGGAGTGTGAGCGCTGTGCATTCTCAGAACTTGGGAGTGTGAGCGCTGTGCGTTCTCTGAATTTAAGAGTGTGAGCATTGTGTGTTCTCTGAACTCGGGTGTGTGAGCGCTGTGTATTGTCTGAAATCAGGAGTATGATGGCTGTGCATTCTCTGAAATCGGGAGTGTGAGCGCTGTGTGTACTCTGAAATAGGGAGTGTGAGCACAGTTTCTTCTCTGAATTCGGGCGTGTGAATGCTGTGCATTCTCTGAACTCGGGAGTGTGAGCGCTGTGCGTTCTCTGAAATTGGGAGCGTGACCGCTGTGCGTTCTCTGAAATTGGGAGTGTGAGCGCTGTGCGTTCTCTGAAATCGGGAGTGTGAGCGCTGTGCATTCTCTGAACTCGGGAGTGTGAGAGCTGTGTGTACTCTGATCTTGGGAGTGTGAGCGCTGTGCATTCTCTGAACTCGGGAGTGTGAGCGCTGTGCATTCTCTGAGCTCTGGTGTGTGAGCGCTGTGCATCCTCAGATCTTGGGAGTGTGAGCGCTGTGTGTTCTCTGAACTTGGGTGTGTGAGCGCTGTGTGTTCTCTGAACTTGGGATTATGAGCGTTGTGCATTCTCTGAACTCCTGTGTGAGCGCTGTGCATTCTCTGTAATCAGGAGTGTGAGCGCTGTGTTTTCTCTGAAATCATGTGTGAGCGCTGTGCATTCTCTGAACTCGGGAGTGCGAGCACTGTGTGTTCTCTGAATGCGGGCGTGTGAATTCTGCGCATTCCCTGAAATCGGGAGTGTGAGCGCTGTGCCTTCTCTGAAATCGGGAGTGTGAGCGCTGTGCATTCTCCGAACTCGGGAGTGTGAGCGCTGTGCATTCTCTGAAATCGGGAGTGTGAGCGCTCTGCGTTCTCTGAAATTGAGAGTGTGAGCGCTGTGCGTTCTCTGAAATCGGGCGTGTGAGCGCTGTTCATTCTCTGAAATCGGGAGTGTGAGCGCTGTGTGTTCTTGAACTCGGGAGTGTGAGCGCTCTGCGTTCTCTGAACTCGGGAGTGTGAGTGCTGTGTGTTCTCTGAACTCAGGAGTTTGAGAGCTATGCATTCTCTGAACTCAGGAGTGTGAGCACAGTGTGTTCTCTGAACTCAGGAGTGTGATGGCTGTGCATTCTGCGAAATCGGGAGTGTGAGCGCTGTGCATTCTCTGAACTTGGGAGTGTGAGCGCTGTGCGTTCTCTGAAATTGGAAGTGTGAGCGCTGTGCGTTCTCTGAAATCGTGAGTGTGAGCGCTGTGCATTCTCTGAACTTGCGAGTGTGAGCGCTGTGCATTCTCTGAACTTGGGAGTGTGAGCGCTGTGCGTTCTCTGAAATCGGGAGTGTGAGCGCTCTGCGTTCTCTGAACTTGGGAGTGTGAGTGCTGTGCGTGCTCTGAAATCGGGAGTGTGAGCGCTCTGCATTCCCTGAACTCGAGAGTGTGAGCACTGTGCATTCTCTGAAATTGGGAGTGTGAGCGCTGTGTGTTCTTTGAATTCTGGAGTGTGAGCGCTCTGCGTTCTCTGAACTCGAGAGTGTGAGCGCTGTGCATTCTCTGGACTCGGGAGTGTGAGGGCTGTATGCTGTCTGAACTCGGGAGTGTGAGCACTGTGTGTTCTCTGAATGCGGGAGTATGAGCGCTGTGTGTTCTCTGAACTCGTGTGTGAGCACTGTGCATTCATTGAACTCGGGAGTGTGAGCGCTGTGCATTCTCTGAACTTGGGTGTGTGAGCGCTGTGTGTTCTCTGGAACTGGGAGTGTGAGCGCTCTGCATTCTCTGAACTCGGGAGTGTGAGCACTGTGTGTTCTCTGAAATCGGGAGTGTGAGTGCTGTGCATTCTCTGAACTCGGGAGTTTTAGCGCTGTGCTTTCTCTGACTCGGGAGTGTGATTGCTGTGTTTTCTCTCAAGTCAGGAGTGTGAGCACTGTGTGTTCTCTGAACTCAGGAGTTTGTGCGCTGGGCATTCTCTGAACTCGGGAGTGTGAGCGCTGTGCATTCTCGGAACTTGGGAGTGTGAGCGCTGTGCGTTCTCTGAACTTGGGAGTGTGAGCATTGTGTGTTCTCTGAACTCGGGTGTGTGAGCGCTGTGTATTGTCTGAACTCGGGAGTATGATGGCTGTGCATTCTCTGAAATCGGGAGTGTGAGCGCTGTGTGTACTCTGAAATAGGGAGTGTGAGCACAGTTTCTTCTCTGAATTCGGGCGTGTGAATGCTGTGCATTCTCTGAACTCGGGAGTGTGAGCGCTGTGCGTTCTCTGAAATCGGGAGCGTGACCGCTGTGCGTTCTCTGAAATTGGGAGTGTGAGCGCTGTGCATTCTCTGAAATCGGGAGTGTGAGCGCTGTGCATTGTCTGAACTCGGGAGTGTGAGAGCTGTGTGTACTCTGATCTTGGGAGTGTGAGCGCTGTGCATTTTCTGAACTCGGGAGTGTGAGCGCTGTGCATTCTCTGAGCTCGGGTGTGTGAGCGCTGTGCATCCTCAGATCTTGGGAGTGTGAGCGCTGTGTGTTCTCTGAACTTGGGTGTGTGAGCGCTGTGTGTTCTCTGAACTTGGGATTATGAGCGTTGTGCATTCTCTGAACTCCTGTGTGAGCGCTGTGCATTCTCTGTAATCGGGAGTGTGAGCGCTGTGCTTTCTCTGGACTCGGGAGTGCGAGCACTGTGTGTTCTCTGAATGCGGGCGTGTGAATTCTGCGCATTCTCTGAAATCGGGAGTGTGAGCGCTGTGCATTCTCTGAACTTGGGTGTGTGAGCGCTGTGTGTTCTCTGGAACTGGGAGTGTGAGCGCTCTGCATTCTCTGAACTCGGGAGTGTGAGCACTGTGTGTTCTCTTAAATCGGGAGTGTGAGTGCTGTGCATTCTCTGAACTCGGGAGTTTTAGCGCTGTGCTTTCTCTGACTCGGGAGTGTGATTGCTGTGTGTTCTCTCAAGTCGGGAGTGTGAGCGCTGTGTGTTCTCTGAACTCAGGAGTTTGAGCGCTGGGCATTCTCTGAACTCGGGAGTGTGAGCGCTGTGCATTCTCGGAACTTGGGAGTGTGAGCGCTGTGCGTTCTCTGAACTTGGGAGTGTGAGCATTGTGTGTTCTCTGAACTCGGGTGTGTGAGCGCTGTGTATTGTCTGAACTCGGGAGTATGATGGCTGTGCATTCTCTGAAATCGGGAGTGTGAGCGCTGTGTGTACTCTGAAATAGGGAGTGTGAGCACAGTTTCTTCTCTGAATTCGGGCGTGTGAATGCTGTGCATTCTCTGAACTCGGGAGTGTGAGCGCTGTGCGTTCTCTGAAATCGGGAGCGTGACCGCTGTGCGTTCTCTGAAATTGGGAGTGTGAGCGCTGTGCGTTCTCTGAAATCGGGAGTGTGAGCGCTGTGCATTCTCTGAACTCGGGAGTGTGAGAGCTGTGTGTACTCTGATCTTGGGAGTGTGAGCGCTGTGCATTCTCTGAACTCGGGAGTGTGAGCGCTGTGCATTCTCTGAGCTCGGGTGTGTGAGCGCTGTGCATCCTCAGATCTTGGGAGTGTGAGCGCTGTGTGTTCTCTGAACTTGGGTGTGTGAGCGCTGTGTGTTCTCTGAACTTGGGATTATGAGCGTTGTGCATTCTCTGAACTCCTGTGTGAGCACTGTGCATTCTCTGTAATCGGGAGTGTGAGCGCTGTGTTTTCTCTGAACTCATGTGTGAGCGCTGTGCATTCTCTGAACTCGGGAGTGCGAGCACTGTGTGTTCTCTGAATGCGGGCGTGTGAATTCTGCGCATTCTCTGAAATCGGGAGTGTGAGCGCTGTGCATTCTCTGAAATCGGGAGTGTGAGCGCTGTGCATTCTCTGAACTCGGGAGTGTGAGCGCTGTGCATTCTCTGAAATCGGGAGTGTGAGCGCTCTGCGTTCTCTGAACTTGAGAGTGTGAGCGCTGTGCGTTCTCTGAAATCGGGCGTGTGAGCGCTGTTCATTCTCTGAAATCGGGAGTGTGAGCGCTGTGTGTTCTTTGAACTCGGGAGTGTGAGCGCTCTGCGTTCTCTGAACTCGGGAGTGTGAGTGCTGTGTGTTCTCTGAACTCAGGAGTTTGAGAGCTATGCATTCTCTGAACTCAGGAGTGTGAGCACAGTGTGTTCTCTGAACTCAGGAGTGTGATGGCTGTGCATTCTGCGAAGTCGGGAGTGTGAGCGCTGTGCATTCTCTGAACGTGGGAGTGTGAGCGCTGTGCGTTCTCTGAAATTGGAAGTGTGAGCGCTGTGCATTCTCTGAAATCGTGAGTGTGAGCGCTGTGCATTCTCTGAACTTGGGAGTGTGAGCCCTGTGCATTCTATGAACTTGGGAGTGTGAGCGCTGTGCGTTCTCTGAAATCGGGAGTGTGAGCGCTCTGCGTTCTCTGAACTTGGGAGTGTGAGTGCTGTGCGTGCTCTGAAATCGGTAGTGTGAGCGCTCAGCATTCCCTGAACTCGAGAGTGTGAGCACTGTGCATTCTCTGAAATTGGGAGTGTGAGCGCTGTGCCTTCTCTGAAATCGGGAGTGTGAGCACTGTGCATTCTCTGAAATCGGGAGTGTGAGCGCTGTGTGTTCTTTGAACTCTGGAGTGTGAGCGCTCTGCGTTCTCTGAACTCGAGAGTGTGAGCGCTGTGCATTCTCTGATCTCGGGAGTTTGAGGGCTGTATGTTGTCTGAACTCGGGAGAATGAGCGCTGTGTGTTCTCTGAACTCGTGTGCGAGCACTGTGCATTCATTGAACTCGGGAGTGTGAGTGCTGTGCATTCTCTGAACTCGGGAGTGTTCGCGCTGTGCTTTCTCTGACTCAGGAGTGTGAGTGCTGTGTGTTCTCTCAAGTCGGGAGTGTGAGCGCTGTGTGTTCTCTGAACTCAGGAGTTTGAGCGCTGGGCATTCTCTGAACTCGGGAGTGTGAGCGCTGTGCATTCTCGGAACTCGGGAGTGTGAGCGCTGTGCGTTCTCTGAACTTGGGAGTGTGAGCACTGTGTGTTCTCTGAACTCGGGTGTGTGAGCGCTGAGTATTCTCTGAAATCGGGAGTGGGAGCGCTGTGCATTCTCTGAAGTCGGGATTGTGAGCGCTGTGCATTCTCTGAACTCGTGAATGTGAGCACTGTGCATTCTCTGAACTCGAGAAATGTGAGCGCTGTTTGACCTCTGAACTCGGGAGTGTGAGCGCTGTGCATTCTCTGGACTCGGGAGTGTGAGCACGGTGTTCTCTGACATGGGAGTGTGAGCGCTGTTCGTTCTCTGAACTCGGAAGTGTGAGGGCTGTACGTTCTCTGAATTCGGGATTGAGCGCTGTCCATTCTCCGGACGCGGGAGTGTGAGCACTGTGCATTGTCGGAGCTCGGTATTGTGAGCGCTGTGCACTCTCTGAAATCGGGAGTGTGAGCGCTGTGTGTTCTTTGAATTCTGGAGTGTGAGCTCTCTGCGTTCTCTGAACTCGAGAGTGTGAGCGCTGTGCATTCTCTGGACTCGGGAGTGTGAGGGCTGTATGCTGTCTGAACTCGGGAGTGTGAGCACTGTGTGTTCTCTGAACTCGGGAGTATGAGCGCTGTGTGTTCTCTGAACTCATGTGCGAGCACTGTGCATTCATTGAACTCGGGAGTGTGAGCGCTGTGCATTCTCTGAACTTGGGTGTGTGAGCGCTGTGTGTTCTCTGGAACTGGGAGTGTGAGCGCTCTGCATTCTCTGAACTCGGGAGTGTGAGCACTGTGTGTTCTCTGAAATCGGGAGTGTGAGTGCTGTGCATTCTCTGAACTCGGGAGTTTTAGCGCTGTGCTTTCTCTGACTCGGGAGTGTGATTGCTGTGTTTTCTCTCAAGTCAGGAGTGTGAGCACTGTGTGTTCTCTGAACTCAGGAGTTTGTGCGCTGGGCATTCTCTGAACTCGGGAGTGTGAGCGCTGTGCATTCTCGGAACTTGGGAGTGTGAGCGCTGTGCGTTCTCTGAACTTGGGAGTGTGAGCATTGTGTGTTCTCTGAACTCGGGTGTGTGAGCGCTGTGTATTGTCTGAACTCGGGAGTATGATGGCTGTGCATTCTCTGAAATCGGGAGTGTGAGCGCTGTGTGTACTCTGAAATAGGGAGTGTGAGCACAGTTTCTTCTCTGAATTCGGGCGTGTGAATGCTGTGCATTCTCTGAACTCGGGAGTGTGAGCGCTGTGCGTTCTCTGAAATCGGGAGCGTGACCGCTGTGCGTTCTCTGAAATTGGGAGTGTGAGCGCTGTGCATTCTCTGAAATCGGGAGTGTGAGCGCTGTGCATTGTCTGAACTCGGGAGTGTGAGAGCTGTGTGTACTCTGATCTTGGGAGTGTGAGCGCTGTGCATTTTCTGAACTCGGGAGTGTGAGCGCTGTGCATTCTCTGAGCTCGGGTGTGTGAGCGCTGTGCATCCTCAGATCTTGGGAGTGTGAGCGCTGTGTGTTCTCTGAACTTGGGTGTGTGAGCGCTGTGTGTTCTCTGAACTTGGGATTATGAGCGTTGTGCATTCTCTGAACTCCTGTGTGAGCGCTGTGCATTCTCTGTAATCGGGAGTGTGAGCGCTGTGCTTTCTCTGAACTCGGGAGTGCGAGCACTGTGTGTTCTCTGAATGCGGGCGTGTGAATTCTGCGCATTCTCTGAAATCGGGAGTGTGAGCGCTGTGCATTCTCTGAACTCGGAAGTGTGAGGGCTGTACGTTCTCTGAATTCGGGATTGAGCGCTGTCCATTCTCCGGACGCGGGAGTGTGAGCACTGTGCATTGTCGGAGCTCGGTATTGTGAGCGCTGTGCACTCTCTGAAATCGGGAGTGTGAGCGCTGTGTGTTCTTTGAATTCTGGAGTGTGAGCTCTCTGCGTTCTCTGAACTCGAGAGTGTGAGCGCTGTGCATTCTCTGATCTCGGGAGTTTGAGGGCTGTATGTTGTCTGAACTCGGGAGAATGAGCGCTGTGTGTTCTCTGAACTCGTGTGCGAGCACTGTGCATTCATTGAACTCGGGAGTGTGAGTGCTGTGCATTCTCTGAACTCGGGAGTGTTCGCGCTGTGCTTTCTCTGACTCAGGAGTGTGAGTGCTGTGTGTTCTCTCAAGTCGGGAGTGTGAGCGCTGTGTGTTCTCTGAACTCAGGAGTTTGAGCGCTGGGCATTCTCTGAACTCGGGAGTGTGAGCGCTGTGCATTCTCGGAACTCGGGAGTGTGAGCGCTGTGCGTTCTCTGAACTTGGGAGTGTGAGCACTGTGTGTTCTCTGAACTCGGGTGTGTGAGCGCTGAGTATTCTCTGAAATCGGGAGTGGGAGCGCTGTGCATTCTCTGAAGTCGGGATTGTGAGCGCTGTGCATTCTCTGAACTCGTGAATGTGAGCACTGTGCATTCTCTGAACTCGAGAAATGTGAGCGCTGTTTGACCTCTGAACTCGGGAGTGTGAGCGCTGTGCATTCTCTGGACTCGGGAGTGTGAGCACGGTGTTCTCTGACATGGGAGTGTGAGCGCTGTTCGTTCTCTGAACTCGGAAGTGTGAGGGCTGTACGTTCTCTGAATTCGGGATTGAGCGCTGTCCATTCTCCGGACGCGGGAGTGTGAGCACTGTGCATTGTCGGAGCTCGGTATTGTGAGCGCTGTGCACTCTCTGAAATCGGGAGTGTGAGCTCTGTGCATTCTCTGAACTCGGGAATGTGAGCGCTGTGCATTCTCTGAACTCGGGAATGTGAGCGCTGTGCTTTCTCTGAACTCTGGAGTGTGAGCGCTGTGCATTCTCTGAACTTGGGGATGTGAGCGCTGTCTGCACACTGAACCCTGGAGTGTGAGCGCAGTGCATTCTCTGAACTTGGGAGTGTGAGCACTGTGTGTTCTCTGAAATCAAGTGTGTGAGCACTGTCTGTTCTCTAAACTCGGGCGTGTGAACGCTGTGCATTCTCTGAACCCGGGAGTCTAAGCGCTGTGTGTTCTCTGAACTCATGTGTGAGCGCTGTGCATTCTCTGGACTCGGCAGTGTGAGGGCTGCGTGTTATCTGAACTCGGGAGTGTGAACGCTGTGCATTCCCTGAAATCGGGAGTGTGAGCGCTGTGTTATCTCCAAATTCGGGAGTGTGTGCGCTGTGCGTTCTCTGAACTCAGGAATGTGAGCGCTGTGCATCCTCTGACTCGGGAGTATGAGCGCTGTGCATTCTCTGACTCGGGAGTGTGAGCGCTGTGTGTTATCTGAACTCGGGAATGTGAGCAGTGTGTGTTCACAGACTCAGGAGTGTGAGCGCTGTGCGTTCTCTAAACCCGGGAGTGTGTGTGCTGTGTATTCTCTGAACTCAGGAGTTTGAGCGCTATGCATTCTCTGAACTCGGGAGTGTGAGCACAGTGAGTTCTCCGAAATCGGGAGTGTGAGTGCTGTGAATTCTCTGAACTAAGCAATGTGAGCGCTGTCTGCTCACTGAACTCAGGTGTGTGAGCGCTGTGTGTTCTCTGAACTCAGGAGTGTGATAGCTGTGCATTCTCCGAAATCGGGGGTGTGAGCGCTGTGCATTCTGTGAACTTGAGAGTGTGAGCGCTGTGCGTTCTCTGAAATCGGGAGTGTGAGCGCTCTGCGTTCTCTGAACTTGGGAGTATGAGCGCTGTGCGTTCTCTGAAATCGGGAGTGTGAGCTCTCTGTGTTCTCTGAAATTCGGAGTGTGAGCGCTGTGCGTTCTCTGAAATCGGGAGTCTGAGCGCTCTGCGTTCTCTGAACTTGAGAGTGTGAGCGCTGTGCGTTCTCTGAAATCGGGAGTGTGAGCGCTGTGCCTTCTCTGAAATCGGGAGTGTGAGCGCTGTGCATTCTCCGAACTCGGGAGTGTGAGCGCTGTGCATTCTCTGAAATCGGGAGTGTGAGCGCTCTGCGTTCTCTGAAATTGAGAGTGTGAGCGCTGTGCGTTCTCTGAAATCGGGCGTGTGAGCGCTGTTCATTCTCTGAAATCGGGAGTGTGAGCGCTGTGTGTTCTTGAACTCGGGAGTGTGAGCGCTCTGCGTTCTCTGAACTCGGGAGTGTGAGTGCTGTGTGTTCTCTGAACTCAGGAGTTTGAGAGCTATGCATTCTCTGAACTCAGGAGTGTGAGCACAGTGTGTTCTCTGAACTCAGGAGTGTGATGGCTGTGCATTCTGCGAAATCGGGAGTGTGAGCGCTGTGCATTCTCTGAACTTGGGAGTGTGAGCGCTGTGCGTTCTCTGAAATTGGAAGTGTGAGCGCTGTGCGTTCTCTGAAATCGTGAGTGTGAGCGCTGTGCATTCTCTGAACTTGCGAGTGTGAGCGCTGTGCATTCTCTGAACTTGGGAGTGTGAGCGCTGTGCGTTCTCTGAAATCGGGAGTGTGAGCGCTCTGCGTTCTCTGAACTTGGGAGTGTGAGTGCTGTGCGTGCTCTGAAATCGGGAGTGTGAGCGCTCTGCATTCCCTGAACTCGAGAGTGTGAGCACTGTGCATTCTCTGAAATTGGGAGTGTGAGCGCTGTGTGTTCTTTGAATTCTGGAGTGTGAGCGCTCTGCGTTCTCTGAACTCGAGAGTGTGAGCGCTGTGCATTCTCTGGACTCGGGAGTGTGAGGGCTGTATGCTGTCTGAACTCGGGAGTGTGAGCACTGTGTGTTCTCTGAATGCGGGAGTATGAGCGCTGTGTGTTCTCTGAACTCGTGTGTGAGCACTGTGCATTCATTGAACTCGGGAGTGTGAGCGCTGTGCATTCTCTGAACTTGGGTGTGTGAGCGCTGTGTGTTCTCTGGAACTGGGAGTGTGAGCGCTCTGCATTCTCTGAACTCGGGAGTGTGAGCACTGTGTGTTCTCTGAAATCGGGAGTGTGAGTGCTGTGCATTCTCTGAACTCGGGAGTTTTAGCGCTGTGCTTTCTCTGACTCGGGAGTGTGATTGCTGTGTTTTCTCTCAAGTCAGGAGTGTGAGCACTGTGTGTTCTCTGAACTCAGGAGTTTGTGCGCTGGGCATTCTCTGAACTCGGGAGTGTGAGCGCTGTGCATTCTCGGAACTTGGGAGTGTGAGCGCTGTGCGTTCTCTGAACTTGGGAGTGTGAGCATTGTGTGTTCTCTGAACTCGGGTGTGTGAGCGCTGTGTATTGTCTGAACTCGGGAGTATGATGGCTGTGCATTCTCTGAAATCGGGAGTGTGAGCGCTGTGTGTACTCTGAAATAGGGAGTGTGAGCACAGTTTCTTCTCTGAATTCGGGCGTGTGAATGCTGTGCATTCTCTGAACTCGGGAGTGTGAGCGCTGTGCGTTCTCTGAAATCGGGAGCGTGACCGCTGTGCGTTCTCTGAAATTGGGAGTGTGAGCGCTGTGCATTCTCTGAAATCGGGAGTGTGAGCGCTGTGCATTGTCTGAACTCGGGAGTGTGAGAGCTGTGTGTACTCTGATCTTGGGAGTGTGAGCGCTGTGCATTTTCTGAACTCGGGAGTGTGAGCGCTGTGCATTCTCTGAGCTCGGGTGTGTGAGCGCTGTGCATCCTCAGATCTTGGGAGTGTGAGCGCTGTGTGTTCTCTGAACTTGGGTGTGTGAGCGCTGTGTGTTCTCTGAACTTGGGATTATGAGCGTTGTGCATTCTCTGAACTCCTGTGTGAGCGCTGTGCATTCTCTGTAATCGGGAGTGTGAGCGCTGTGCTTTCTCTGGACTCGGGAGTGCGAGCACTGTGTGTTCTCTGAATGCGGGCGTGTGAATTCTGCGCATTCTCTGAAATCGGGAGTGTGAGCGCTGTGCATTCTCTGAACTTGGGTGTGTGAGCGCTGTGTGTTCTCTGGAACTGGGAGTGTGAGCGCTCTGCATTCTCTGAACTCGGGAGTGTGAGCACTGTGTGTTCTCTTAAATCGGGAGTGTGAGTGCTGTGCATTCTCTGAACTCGGGAGTTTTAGCGCTGTGCTTTCTCTGACTCGGGAGTGTGATTGCTGTGTGTTCTCTCAAGTCGGGAGTGTGAGCGCTGTGTGTTCTCTGAACTCAGGAGTTTGAGCGCTGGGCATTCTCTGAACTCGGGAGTGTGAGCGCTGTGCATTCTCGGAACTTGGGAGTGTGAGCGCTGTGCGTTCTCTGAACTTGGGAGTGTGAGCATTGTGTGTTCTCTGAACTCGGGTGTGTGAGCGCTGTGTATTGTCTGAACTCGGGAGTATGATGGCTGTGCATTCTCTGAAATCGGGAGTGTGAGCGCTGTGTGTACTCTGAAATAGGGAGTGTGAGCACAGTTTCTTCTCTGAATTCGGGCGTGTGAATGCTGTGCATTCTCTGAACTCGGGAGTGTGAGCGCTGTGCGTTCTCTGAAATCGGGAGCGTGACCGCTGTGCGTTCTCTGAAATTGGGAGTGTGAGCGCTGTGCGTTCTCTGAAATCGGGAGTGTGAGCGCTGTGCATTCTCTGAACTCGGGAGTGTGAGAGCTGTGTGTACTCTGATCTTGGGAGTGTGAGCGCTGTGCATTCTCTGAACTCGGGAGTGTGAGCGCTGTGCATTCTCTGAGCTCGGGTGTGTGAGCGCTGTGCATCCTCAGATCTTGGGAGTGTGAGCGCTGTGTGTTCTCTGAACTTGGGTGTGTGAGCGCTGTGTGTTCTCTGAACTTGGGATTATGAGCGTTGTGCATTCTCTGAACTCCTGTGTGAGCACTGTGCATTCTCTGTAATCGGGAGTGTGAGCGCTGTGTTTTCTCTGAACTCATGTGTGAGCGCTGTGCATTCTCTGAACTCGGGAGTGCGAGCACTGTGTGTTCTCTGAATGCGGGCGTGTGAATTCTGCGCATTCTCTGAAATCGGGAGTGTGAGCGCTGTGCATTCTCTGAAATCGGGAGTGTGAGCGCTGTGCATTCTCTGAACTCGGGAGTGTGAGCGCTGTGCATTCTCTGAAATCGGGAGTGTGAGCGCTCTGCGTTCTCTGAACTTGAGAGTGTGAGCGCTGTGCGTTCTCTGAAATCGGGCGTGTGAGCGCTGTTCATTCTCTGAAATCGGGAGTGTGAGCGCTGTGTGTTCTTTGAACTCGGGAGTGTGAGCGCTCTGCGTTCTCTGAACTCGGGAGTGTGAGTGCTGTGTGTTCTCTGAACTCAGGAGTTTGAGAGCTATGCATTCTCTGAACTCAGGAGTGTGAGCACAGTGTGTTCTCTGAACTCAGGAGTGTGATGGCTGTGCATTCTGCGAAGTCGGGAGTGTGAGCGCTGTGCATTCTCTGAACGTGGGAGTGTGAGCGCTGTGCGTTCTCTGAAATTGGAAGTGTGAGCGCTGTGCATTCTCTGAAATCGTGAGTGTGAGCGCTGTGCATTCTCTGAACTTGGGAGTGTGAGCCCTGTGCATTCTATGAACTTGGGAGTGTGAGCGCTGTGCGTTCTCTGAAATCGGGAGTGTGAGCGCTCTGCGTTCTCTGAACTTGGGAGTGTGAGTGCTGTGCGTGCTCTGAAATCGGTAGTGTGAGCGCTCAGCATTCCCTGAACTCGAGAGTGTGAGCACTGTGCATTCTCTGAAATTGGGAGTGTGAGCGCTGTGCCTTCTCTGAAATCGGGAGTGTGAGCACTGTGCATTCTCTGAAATCGGGAGTGTGAGCGCTGTGTGTTCTTTGAACTCTGGAGTGTGAGCGCTCTGCGTTCTCTGAACTCGAGAGTGTGAGCGCTGTGCATTCTCTGATCTCGGGAGTTTGAGGGCTGTATGTTGTCTGAACTCGGGAGAATGAGCGCTGTGTGTTCTCTGAACTCGTGTGCGAGCACTGTGCATTCATTGAACTCGGGAGTGTGAGTGCTGTGCATTCTCTGAACTCGGGAGTGTTCGCGCTGTGCTTTCTCTGACTCAGGAGTGTGAGTGCTGTGTGTTCTCTCAAGTCGGGAGTGTGAGCGCTGTGTGTTCTCTGAACTCAGGAGTTTGAGCGCTGGGCATTCTCTGAACTCGGGAGTGTGAGCGCTGTGCATTCTCGGAACTCGGGAGTGTGAGCGCTGTGCGTTCTCTGAACTTGGGAGTGTGAGCACTGTGTGTTCTCTGAACTCGGGTGTGTGAGCGCTGAGTATTCTCTGAAATCGGGAGTGGGAGCGCTGTGCATTCTCTGAAGTCGGGATTGTGAGCGCTGTGCATTCTCTGAACTCGTGAATGTGAGCACTGTGCATTCTCTGAACTCGAGAAATGTGAGCGCTGTTTGACCTCTGAACTCGGGAGTGTGAGCGCTGTGCATTCTCTGGACTCGGGAGTGTGAGCACGGTGTTCTCTGACATGGGAGTGTGAGCGCTGTTCGTTCTCTGAACTCGGAAGTGTGAGGGCTGTACGTTCTCTGAATTCGGGATTGAGCGCTGTCCATTCTCCGGACGCGGGAGTGTGAGCACTGTGCATTGTCGGAGCTCGGTATTGTGAGCGCTGTGCACTCTCTGAAATCGGGAGTGTGAGCGCTGTGTGTTCTTTGAATTCTGGAGTGTGAGCTCTCTGCGTTCTCTGAACTCGAGAGTGTGAGCGCTGTGCATTCTCTGGACTCGGGAGTGTGAGGGCTGTATGCTGTCTGAACTCGGGAGTGTGAGCACTGTGTGTTCTCTGAACTCGGGAGTATGAGCGCTGTGTGTTCTCTGAACTCATGTGCGAGCACTGTGCATTCATTGAACTCGGGAGTGTGAGCGCTGTGCATTCTCTGAACTTGGGTGTGTGAGCGCTGTGTGTTCTCTGGAACTGGGAGTGTGAGCGCTCTGCATTCTCTGAACTCGGGAGTGTGAGCACTGTGTGTTCTCTGAAATCGGGAGTGTGAGTGCTGTGCATTCTCTGAACTCGGGAGTTTTAGCGCTGTGCTTTCTCTGACTCGGGAGTGTGATTGCTGTGTTTTCTCTCAAGTCAGGAGTGTGAGCACTGTGTGTTCTCTGAACTCAGGAGTTTGTGCGCTGGGCATTCTCTGAACTCGGGAGTGTGAGCGCTGTGCATTCTCGGAACTTGGGAGTGTGAGCGCTGTGCGTTCTCTGAACTTGGGAGTGTGAGCATTGTGTGTTCTCTGAACTCGGGTGTGTGAGCGCTGTGTATTGTCTGAACTCGGGAGTATGATGGCTGTGCATTCTCTGAAATCGGGAGTGTGAGCGCTGTGTGTACTCTGAAATAGGGAGTGTGAGCACAGTTTCTTCTCTGAATTCGGGCGTGTGAATGCTGTGCATTCTCTGAACTCGGGAGTGTGAGCGCTGTGCGTTCTCTGAAATCGGGAGCGTGACCGCTGTGCGTTCTCTGAAATTGGGAGTGTGAGCGCTGTGCATTCTCTGAAATCGGGAGTGTGAGCGCTGTGCATTGTCTGAACTCGGGAGTGTGAGAGCTGTGTGTACTCTGATCTTGGGAGTGTGAGCGCTGTGCATTTTCTGAACTCGGGAGTGTGAGCGCTGTGCATTCTCTGAGCTCGGGTGTGTGAGCGCTGTGCATCCTCAGATCTTGGGAGTGTGAGCGCTGTGTGTTCTCTGAACTTGGGTGTGTGAGCGCTGTGTGTTCTCTGAACTTGGGATTATGAGCGTTGTGCATTCTCTGAACTCCTGTGTGAGCGCTGTGCATTCTCTGTAATCGGGAGTGTGAGCGCTGTGCTTTCTCTGAACTCGGGAGTGCGAGCACTGTGTGTTCTCTGAATGCGGGCGTGTGAATTCTGCGCATTCTCTGAAATCGGGAGTGTGAGCGCTGTGCATTCTCTGAACTCGGAAGTGTGAGGGCTGTACGTTCTCTGAATTCGGGATTGAGCGCTGTCCATTCTCCGGACGCGGGAGTGTGAGCACTGTGCATTGTCGGAGCTCGGTATTGTGAGCGCTGTGCACTCTCTGAAATCGGGAGTGTGAGCGCTGTGTGTTCTTTGAATTCTGGAGTGTGAGCTCTCTGCGTTCTCTGAACTCGAGAGTGTGAGCGCTGTGCATTCTCTGATCTCGGGAGTTTGAGGGCTGTATGTTGTCTGAACTCGGGAGAATGAGCGCTGTGTGTTCTCTGAACTCGTGTGCGAGCACTGTGCATTCATTGAACTCGGGAGTGTGAGTGCTGTGCATTCTCTGAACTCGGGAGTGTTCGCGCTGTGCTTTCTCTGACTCAGGAGTGTGAGTGCTGTGTGTTCTCTCAAGTCGGGAGTGTGAGCGCTGTGTGTTCTCTGAACTCAGGAGTTTGAGCGCTGGGCATTCTCTGAACTCGGGAGTGTGAGCGCTGTGCATTCTCGGAACTCGGGAGTGTGAGCGCTGTGCGTTCTCTGAACTTGGGAGTGTGAGCACTGTGTGTTCTCTGAACTCGGGTGTGTGAGCGCTGAGTATTCTCTGAAATCGGGAGTGGGAGCGCTGTGCATTCTCTGAAGTCGGGATTGTGAGCGCTGTGCATTCTCTGAACTCGTGAATGTGAGCACTGTGCATTCTCTGAACTCGAGAAATGTGAGCGCTGTTTGACCTCTGAACTCGGGAGTGTGAGCGCTGTGCATTCTCTGGACTCGGGAGTGTGAGCACGGTGTTCTCTGACATGGGAGTGTGAGCGCTGTTCGTTCTCTGAACTCGGAAGTGTGAGGGCTGTACGTTCTCTGAATTCGGGATTGAGCGCTGTCCATTCTCCGGACGCGGGAGTGTGAGCACTGTGCATTGTCGGAGCTCGGTATTGTGAGCGCTGTGCACTCTCTGAAATCGGGAGTGTGAGCTCTGTGCATTCTCTGAACTCGGGAATGTGAGCGCTGTGCATTCTCTGAACTCGGGAATGTGAGCGCTGTGCTTTCTCTGAACTCTGGAGTGTGAGCGCTGTGCATTCTCTGAACTTGGGGATGTGAGCGCTGTCTGCACACTGAACCCTGGAGTGTGAGCGCAGTGCATTCTCTGAACTTGGGAGTGTGAGCACTGTGTGTTCTCTGAAATCAAGTGTGTGAGCACTGTCTGTTCTCTAAACTCGGGCGTGTGAACGCTGTGCATTCTCTGAACCCGGGAGTCTAAGCGCTGTGTGTTCTCTGAACTCATGTGTGAGCGCTGTGCATTCTCTGGACTCGGCAGTGTGAGGGCTGCGTGTTATCTGAACTCGGGAGTGTGAACGCTGTGCATTCCCTGAAATCGGGAGTGTGAGCGCTGTGTTATCTCCAAATTCGGGAGTGTGTGCGCTGTGCGTTCTCTGAACTCAGGAATGTGAGCGCTGTGCATCCTCTGACTCGGGAGTATGAGCGCTGTGCATTCTCTGACTCGGGAGTGTGAGCGCTGTGTGTTATCTGAACTCGGGAATGTGAGCAGTGTGTGTTCACAGACTCAGGAGTGTGAGCGCTGTGCGTTCTCTAAACCCGGGAGTGTGTGTGCTGTGTATTCTCTGAACTCAGGAGTTTGAGCGCTATGCATTCTCTGAACTCGGGAGTGTGAGCACAGTGAGTTCTCCGAAATCGGGAGTGTGAGTGCTGTGAATTCTCTGAACTAAGCAATGTGAGCGCTGTCTGCTCACTGAACTCAGGTGTGTGAGCGCTGTGTGTTCTCTGAACTCAGGAGTGTGATAGCTGTGCATTCTCCGAAATCGGGGGTGTGAGCGCTGTGCATTCTGTGAACTTGAGAGTGTGAGCGCTGTGCGTTCTCTGAAATCGGGAGTGTGAGCGCTCTGCGTTCTCTGAACTTGGGAGTATGAGCGCTGTGCGTTCTCTGAAATCGGGAGTGTGAGCTCTCTGTGTTCTCTGAAATTCGGAGTGTGAGCGCTGTGCGTTCTCTGAAATCGGGAGTCTGAGCGCTCTGCGTTCTCTGAACTTGAGAGTGTGAGCGCTGTGCGTTCTCTGAAATTGGGAGTGTGAGCGATGTGCGTTCTCTGAACTCGGGCGTGTGAGCACTGTGCATTCTCTGAAATCGGGAGTGTGAGCGCTGTGTGTTCTTTGAACTCGGGAGTGTGAGCGCTGTGTGTTCTCTGAAATCAGGAGTGTGATCGCTCTGCGTTCTCTGAACTCGGGAGTGTGAGTGCTGTGTGTTCTCTGAAATCAGGAGTTTGAGCGCTATGCATTCTCTGAACTCAGGAGTGTGAGCACAGTGTGTTCTCCGAAATCGGGAGTGTGAGTGCTGTGCATTCTGTGAACTAAGGAATGTGAGCGCTGTCTGCTCACTGAACTCGGGAGTGTGAGCGCTGTGTGTTCTCTGAACTCAGGATTGTGATGGCTGTGCATTCTCCGAAATCGGGAGTGTGAGCACTGTGCATTCTCTGAACTTGGGAGTGTGAGCGCTGTGCGTTCTCTGAAATCGGGAGTGTGAGCGCTCCTCATTCTCTGAAATTGGGAGTGTGAGCGCTGTGCGTTCTCTGAAACTGGGAGTGTGAGCGCTGTGCGTTCTCTGAAATCGGGAGTGTGAGCGCTGAGCATTCTCTGAAATCGGGAGTGTGAGCGCTGTGTGTACTTTGAACTCTGGAGTGTGAGCGCTCTGCGTTCTCTGAACTCGAGAGTGTGAGCGCTGTGCATTCTCTGGACTCGGGTGTGTGAGTGCTGTGTGTTAGCTGAACTCGGGAGTGTGAGCACTGTGTGTTCTCTGAACTCAGGAGTTTGAGCGCTGTGCATTCTCTGAACTCGGGAGTATGAGCGCTGTGTGTTCTCTGAACTCGTGTGCGAGCACTGTGCATTCATTGAACTCGGGAGTGTGAGCGCTGTGCATTCTCTGAACTTGGGAGTGTGAGCGCTGTGTGTTCTCTGAAACTGGGAGTGTGAGCGCTGAGCATTCTCTGAAATCGGGAGTGTGAGCGCTGTGTGTTCTTTGAACTCTGGAGTGTGAGTGCTCTGCGTTCTCTGAACTCGAGAGCGTGAGCGCTGTGCATTCTCTGGACTCGGGTGTGTGAGTGCTGTGTGTTGGCTGAACTCGGGAGTGTGAGCACTGTGTGTTCTCTGAACTCAGGAGTTTGAGCGCTGTGCATTCTCTGAACTCGGGAGTATGAGCGCTGTGTGTTCTCTGAACACGTGTGCGAGCACTGTGCATTCATTGAACTCGGGAGTGTGAGCGCTGTGCATTCTCTGAACTTGGGAGTGTGAGCGCTGTGTGTTCTCTGAAACTGGGAGTGTGAGCGCTGTGCATTCTCTGAACTCGGGAGTATGATGGCTGTGCATTCTCTGAAATCGGGAGTGTGAGCGCTGTGTGTACTCTGAAATAGGGAGTGTGACCACAGTTTCTTCTCTGAATTCGGGCGTGTGAATGCTGTGCATTCTCTGAACTCGGGAGTGTGAGCGCTGTGCGTTCTCTGAAATCGGGAGTGTGAGCGCTGTGCGTTCTCTGAAATTGGGAGTGTGAGCGCTGTGCGTTCTCTGAAATTGGGAGTGTGAGCGCTGTGCATTCTCTGAACTCGGGAGTGTGAGAGCTGTGTGTACTCTGATCTTGGGAGTGTGAGCGCTGTGCATTCTCTGAACTCGGGAGTGTGAGCGCTGTGCTTTCTCTGAGCTCGGGTGTGTGAGCGCTGTGCATCCTCAGATCTTGGGAATGTGAGCGCTGTGTGTTCTCTGAACTTGGGTGTGTGAGCGCTGTGTGTTCTCTGAACTTGGGATTATGAGCGTTGTGCATTCTCTGAACTCCTGTGTGAGCGCTGTGCATTCTCTGTAATCGGGAGTGTGAGCGCTGTGTTTTCTCTGAACTCATGTGTGAGCGCTGTGCATTCTCTGAACTCGGGAGTGCGAGCACTGTGTGTTCTCTGAATGCGGGCGTGTGAATTCTGCGCATTCTCTGAACTCGGGAGTGCGAGCACTGTGTGTTCTCTGAATGCGGGCGTGTGAATTCTGCGCATTCTCTGAAATCGGGAGTGTGAGCGCTGTGCATTCTCTGAAATCGGGAGTGTGAGCGCTGTGCATTCTCTGAACTCGGGAGTGTGAGTACTGTGCATTCTCTGATATCGGGAGTGTGAGCGCTCTGCGTTCTCTGAACTTGAGAGTGTGAGCGCTGTGCGTTCTCTGAAATCGGGCGTGTGAGTGCTGTTCATTCTCTGAAATCGGGAGTGTGAGCGCTGTGTGTTCTTTGAACTCGGGAGTGTGAGCGCTCTGCATTCTCTGAACTCGGGAGTGTGAGTGCTGTGTGTTCTCTGAACTCAGGAGTTTGAGAGCTATGCATTCTCTGAACTCAGGAGTGTGAGCACAGTGTGTTCTCTGAACTCAGGAGTGTGATGGCTGTGCATACTGCGAAATCGGGAGTGTGAGCGCTGTGCATTCTCTGAACTTGGGAGTGTGAGCGCTGTGCATTCTCTGAACTTGGGAGTGTGAGCGCTGTGAATTCTCTGAACTTGGGAGTGTGAGCGCTGTGCGTTCTCTGAAATCGGGAGTGTGAGCGCTCTGAGTTCTCTGAACTTGGGAGTGTGAGTGCTGTGCGTGCTCTGAAATCGGGAGTGTGAGCGCTCTGCATTCCCTGAACTCGAGAGTGTGAGCGCTGTGCATTCTCTGAAATTGGGAGTGTGAGCGCTGTGCGTTCTCTGAAATCGGGAGTGTGAGCACTGTGCATTCTCTGAAATCGGGAGTGTGAGCGCTGTGTGTTCTTTGAACTCTGGAGTGTGAGCGCTCTGCGTTCTCTGAACTCGAGAGTGTGAGCGCTGTGCATTCTCTGGACCCGGGAGTTTGAGGGCTGTATGTTGTCTGAACTCGGAGTATGAGCGCTGTGTGTTCTCTGAACTCGTGTGCGAGCACTGTGCATTCATTGAACTCGGGAGTGTGAGCGCTGTGCATTCTCTGAACTTGGGAGTGTGAGCGCTGTGTGTTCTCTGAAACTGGGAGTGTGAGCGCTCTGCATTCTCTGAACTCGGGAGTGTGAGCGCTGTGTGTTCTCTGAACTTGGGTGTGTGAGCGCTGTGCGTTCTCTGAAATCGGAAGAGTGAGCGCTGTGCGTTCTCTGAAATTGGGAGTGTGAGCGCTGTGCGTTCTCTGAAATCGGGAGTGTGAGCACTGTGCATTCTCTGAAAACGGGAGTGTGAGCGCTCTGCGTTCTCTGAACTCGAGAGTGTGAGCGCTGTGCATTCTCTGGACTCGGGAGTGTGAGGGCTGTATGTTGTCTGAACTCAGGAGTGTGAGCACTGTGTGTTCTCAGAACTCGGGAGTATGAGCGCTGTGTGTTCTCTGAACTCGTGTGCGAGCACTGTGCATTCATTGAACTCGGGAGTGTGAGCGCTGTGCATTCTCTGAACTTGGGGGTGTGAGCGCTGTGTGTTCTCTGGAACTGGGAGTGTGAGCGCTCTGCATTCTCTGAACTCGGGAGTGTGAGCACTGTGTGTTCTCTGAAATCGGGAGTGTGAGTGCTGTGCATTCTCTGAACTCGGGAGTTTTAGCGCTGTGCTTTCTCTGACTCGGGATTGTGAGTGCTGTGTGTTCTCTCAAGTCGGGAGTGTGAGCGCTGTGTGTTCTCTGAGCTCAGGAGTTTGAGCGCTGGGCATTCTCTGAACTCGGGAGTGTGAGCGCTGTGCATTCTCGGAACTTGGGAGTGTGAGCGCTGTGCGTTCTCTGAACTTGGGAGTGTGAGCATTGTGTGTTCTCTGAACTCGGGTGTGTGAGCGCTGTGTATTGTCTGAACTCGGGAGTATAATGGCTGTGCATTCTCTGAAATCGGGAGTGTGAGCGCTGTGTGTACTCTGAAATAGGGAGTGTGAGCTCAGTTTCTTCTCTGAATTCGGGCGTGTGAATGCTGTGCATTCTCTGAACTCGGGAGTGTGAGCGCTGTGCGTTCTCTGAAATCGGGAGCGTGAGCGCTGTGCGTTCTCTGAAATCGGGAGTGTGAGCGCTGTGCATTCTCTGAACTCGGGAGTGTGAGAGCTGTGTGTACTCTGATCTTGAGAGTGTGAGTGCTGTGCATTCTCTGAACTCGGGAGTGTGAGCGCTGTGCATTCTCTGAGCTCGGGTGTGTGAGCGCTGTGCATCCTCAGATCTTGGGAGTGTGAGCACTGTGTGTTCTCTGAACTTGGGTGTGTGAGCGCTGTGTGTTCTCTGAACTTGGGATAATGTGCGTTGTGCATTCTCTGAACTCCTGTGTGAGCGCTGTGCATTCTCTGTAATCGGGAGTGTGAGCGCTGTGTTTTCTCTGAACTCATGTGTGAGCGCTGTGCATTCTCTGAACTCGGGAGTGCGAGCACTGTGTGTTCTCTGAATGCGGGCGTGTGAATTCTGCGCATTCTCTGAAATCGGGAGTGTGAGCGCTGTGCATTCTCTGAAATCGGGAGTGTGAGCGCTGTGCATTCTCTGAACTCGGGAGTGTGAGCGCTGTGCCTTCTCTGAAATCGGGAGTGTGAGCGCTCTGCGTTCTCTCAACTTGAGAGTGTGAGCGCTGTGCGTTCTCTGAAATCGGGCGTGTGAGCGCCGTTCATTCTCTGAAATCGGGAGTGTGAGCGCTGTGTGTTCTTTGAACTCGGGAGTGTGAGCGCTCTGCGTTCTCTGAACTCGGGAGTGTGAGTGCTGTGTGTTCTCTGAACTCAGGAGTTTGAGATCTATGCATTCTCTGAACTCAGGAGTGTGAGCACAGTGTGTTCTCTGAACTCAGGAGTGTGATGGCTGTGCATTCTGCGAAATCGGGAGTGTGAGCGCTGCGCATTCTCTGAACTTGGGAGTGTGAGCGCTGTGCGTTCTCTGAAATTGGGAGTGTGAGCGCTGTGCGTTCTCTGAAATCGTGAGTGTGAGCGCTGTGCATTCTCTGAACTTGGGAGTGTGAGCGCTGTGCATTCTCTGAACTTGGGAGTGTGAGCGCTGTGCGTTCTCTGAAATCGGGTGTGTGAGCGCTCTGCATTCTCTGAACTTGGGAGTGTGAGTGCTGTGCGTGCTCTGAAATCGGGAGTGTGAGCGCTCTGCATTCCCTGAACTCGAGAGTGTGAGCACTGTGCATTCTCTGAAATTGGGAGTGTGAGCGCTGTGCGTTCTCTGAAATCGGGAGTGTGAGCACTGTGCATTCTCTGAAATCGGGAGTGTGAGCGCTGTGTGTTCTTTGAACTCTGGAGTGCGAGCGCTCTGCATTCTCTGAACTCGAGAGTGTGAGCGCTGTGCATTCTCTGATCTCGGGAGTTTGAGGGCTGTATGTTGTCTGAACTCGGGAGTATGAGCGCTGTGTGTTCTCTGAACTCGTGTGCGAGCTCTGTGCATTCATTGAACTCGGGAGTGTGAGCGCTGTGCATTCTCTGAACTTGGGAGTGTGAGCGCTGTGTGTTTTCTGAAACTGGGAGTGTGAGCGCTCTGCATTCTCTGAACTCGGGAGTGTGAGCACTGTGTGTTCTCTGAAATCGGGAGTGTGAGTGCTGTGCATTCTCTGAACTCGGGAGTGTTAGCGCTGTGCATTCTCTGACTCGGGAGTGTGAGTGCTGTGTGTTCTCTCAAGTCGGGAGTGTGAGCGCTGTGTGTTCTCTGAACTCAGGAGTTTGAGCGCTAGGCATTCTCTGAACTCGGGAGTGTGAGCGCTGTGCATTCTCGGAACTCGGGGGTGTGAGCGCTGTGCCTTCCCTGAACTTGGGAGTGTGAGCACTGTGTGTTCTCTGAACTCGGGTGTGTGAGCGCTGTGTGTTCTCTGAAATCGGGAGTGGGAGCGCTGTGCATTCTCTGAAGTCGGGATTGTGAGCGCTGTGCATTCTCTGAACTCGTGAATGTGAGCACTGTGCATTCTCTGAACTCGAGAAATGTGAGCGCTGTTTGATCTCTGAACTCGGGAGTGTGAGCGCTGTGCATTCTCTGGACTCGGGAGAGTGAGCACGGTGTTCTCTGACATGGGATTGTGAGCGCTGTTCGTTCTCTGAACTCGTAAGTGTGAGGGCTGTACGTTCTCTGAACTCGGGCTTGAGCGCTGTCCATTCTCCGGACGCGGGAGTGTGAGCACTGTGCATTGTCGGAGCTCGGTATTGTGAGCGCTGTGCACTCTCTGAAATCGGGAGTGTGAGCTCGGTGCATTCTCTGAACTCGGGAATGTGAGCGCTGCGCATTCTCTGAACTCGGGAATGTGAGCGCTGTGCTTTCTCTGAATTCTGGAGTGTGAGCGCTGTGCATTCTCTGAACTTGGGGATGTGAGCGCTGTCTGCACACTGAACCCTGGAGTGTGAGCGCAGTGCATTCTCTGAACTTGGGAGTGTGAGCACTGTGTGTTCTCTGAAATCAAGTGTGTGAGCACTGTCTGTTCTCTAAACTCGGGCGTGTGAACGCTGTGCATTCTCTGAACCCGGGAGTGTCAGCGCTGTGTGTTCTCTGAACCCATGTGTGAGCGCTGTGCATTCTCTGGACTCGGCAGTGTGAGGGCTGCGTGTTCTCTGAACTCGGGAGTGTGAACGCTGCGCATTCCCTGAAATCGGGAGTGTGAGCGCTGTGTTATCTCCAAATTCGGGAGTGAGTGCGCTGTGCGTTCTCTGAACTCGGGAATGTGAGCGCTGTTCATTCTCTGACTCGGGAGTATGAGCGCTGTGCAATCTCTGACTCGGGAGTGTGAGCGCTGTGTGTTATCTGAACTCGGGAATGTGAGCGGTGTATGTTCACAGACTCAGGAGTGTAAGCGCTGTGCGATCTCTAAACCCGGGAGTGTGTGTGCTGTGTGTTCTCTGAACTCAAGAGTTTGAGCGCTATGCATTCTCTGAACTCGGGAGTGTGAGCACAGTGAGTTCTCCGCAATCGGGAGTGTGAGTGCTGTGAATTCTCTGAACTAAGCAATGTGAGCGCTGTCTGCTCACTGAACTCGGGTGTGTGAGCGCTGTGTGTTCTCTGAACTCAGGAGTGTGATAGCTGTGCATTCTCCGAAATCGGGAGTGTAAGCGCTGTGCATTCTCTGAACTTGGGAGTGTGAGCGCTGTGCGTTCTCTGAAATCGGGAGTGTGAGCGCTCTGCGTTCTCTGAACTTGGGAGTATGAGCGCTGTGCGTTCTCTGAAATCGGGAGTGTGAGCTCTCTGCGTTCTCTGAAATTCGGAGTGTGAGCGCTGTGCGTTCTCTGAAATCGGGAGTGTGAGCGCTCTGCGTTCTCTGAACTTGAGAGTGTGAGCGCTGTGCGTTCTCTGAAATTGGGAGTGTGAGCGATGTGCGTTCTCTGAACTCGGGCGTGTGAGCACTGTGCATTCTCTGAAATCGGGAGTGTGAGCGCTGAGTGTTCTTTGAACTCAGGAGTGTGAGCGCTGTGTGTTCTCTGAAATCAGGAGTGTGAGCGCTCTGCGTTCTCTGAACTCGGGAGTGTGAGTGCTGTGTGTTCTCTGAAATCAGGAGTTTGAGCGCTATGCATTCTCTGAACTCAGGAGTGTGAGCACAGTGTGTTCTCCGAAATCGGGAGTGTGAGTGCTGTGCCTTCTGTGAACTAAGGAATGTGAGCGCTGTCTGCTCACTGAACTCGGGAGTGTGAGCGCTGTGTGTTCTCTGAACTCAGGAGTGTGATGGCTGTGCCTTCTCCGAAATCGTGAGTGTGAGCACTGTGCATTCTCTGAACTTGGGAGTGTGAGCGCTGTGCGTTCTCTGAAATCGGGAGTGTGAGCGCTCCTCATTCTCTGAACTTGGGAGTGTGAGCACTGTGCATTCTCTGAAACTGGGAGTGTGAGCGCTGTGCGTTCTCTGAAATCGGGAGTGTGAGCGCTGAGCATTCTCTGAAATCGGGAGTGTGAGCGCTGTGTGTACTTTGAACTCTGGAGTGTGAGCGCTCTGCGTTCTCTGAACTCGAGAGTGTGAGCGCTGTGCATTCTCTGGACTCGGGTGTGTGAGTGCTGTGTGTTGGCTGAACTCGGGAGTGTGAGCACTGTGTGTTCTCTGAAACATAGAAACATAGAGATAGGAACAGGAGTAGGCCATTCGGCCCTTCGAGCCTGCTCCGCCATTCAATGAGATCATGGCTGATCTTCGTCTGAGATCTTAGCTGATCTTACCAGTTCAGTACCCCGTCCCCGCCTTTTCTCCGTAACCCTTAATCCCCTTAGCCTTCAGAAATATATCCAATTCTCTCTTGAAAATATTTATTGAATTAGCCTTCACAGCCCTCTGTGGCAGGGAATTCCACAGGCTCACCACTCTTTGAGTGAAGAAATTCTTCCTCATCTCTGTTTTAAATGATTTGCCCGCTATTTTTAGACTGTGGCCCCTGGTTCTGTGCTCCCCTGCCATTGGAAACATTCTCTCTGAATTCAGCCTGTCCAGGCCTGCCATAATTTTAGATGTTTCGATGAGATCCCCTCTCAATCTTCTAAACTCCAGTGAGTACAAGCCCAAACTATTCAATCTCTCCTCGTAGGTCATTCCCGCCATTCCAGGTATCAGCCTGGTGAATCGCCGCTGCACTCTTTCCATGGCAAGAACATCCTTCCGCAGATGGGGCGACCAAAACTGTACACAATACTCCAGATGCGGTCTCACCAGCACCTTGTACAGCTGTAGTAAGGTATCCCTATTCCTATACTCGAACCCCCTTGATATGAAGGCCAAAATACCATTTGCCTTCTTAATCGCCTGTTGCACCTGCATGCTCTCCTTCAGTGACTGGTGCACAAGAACACCCAGGTCCCTCTGCACTTCCCCATCTCCCAATCTATTGCCATTTAGATAATAATCTACCCTCCTGTTTTTACCCCCAAAGTGGATAACCTCGCATTTATCCACATTATAGTGCATCTGCCACGTATCCGCCCATTCCCCCAACCTGTCCAAATCGCACTGTAGCCTCCTGACATCCTCATCAGAGCCCACCCCTCCTCCTAGTTTAGTGTCGTCAGCGAATTTGGAAATATTGCATCCAATTCCCTGATCCAGATCATTTATATATATTGTGAACAGCTGGGGTCCCAGGACAGATACTTGCGGCACCCCGCTGGTCACTGCCTGCCACTCCGAAAACGAGCCGTTTATTCCAACTCTCTGTTTTCTATCCGCCAGCCAGTTCTCTATCCACGTTAATACTTTGCCCCCAATCCCATGAGCCTTAATTTTGCATGATAATCTTTTGTGTGGAACCTTATCGAAGGCTTTCTGGAAGTCAAGGTACACCACAGCCACTGGCTCTCCCCCATCTATTTTACCAGTTACTTCCTCAAAAAATTCCAGCAGATTAGTCAAACACGATTTACCCTTTGTAAATCCATGTTGACTCTGTCCGATCCTTTCTCCATTTGTCAAGTGCTCCGCTATTTTATCCTTCATAATGGACTCCAGCATTTTGCCCACAACCGATGTAAGGCTTACTGGTCTATAATTCCCTGCTTTCTCTCTACCCCCCTTTTTAAATATTGGGGTAACATTAGCTACCCTCCAATCCACGGGTACTGTTCCCGAGTCAATGGAGTTCCGGAAGATGATCAGGAGTTTGAGCGCTGTGCATTCTCTGAACTCGGGAGTATGAGCGCTGTGTGTTCTCTGAACTCGTGTGCGAGCACTGTGCATTGATTGAACTCGGGAGTGTGAGCGCTGTGCATTCTCTGAACTTGGGAGTGTGAGCGCTGTGTGTTCTCTGAAACTGGGAATGTGAGCGCTGTGCATTCTCTGAACTCGGGAGTGTGAGCACTGTGTGTTCTCTGAAACTGGGAGTGTGAGCACTGTGTATTCTCTGAAATCGTGTGTGAGCACTGTGCGTTCACAGAATCACACAGAATCACAGAAACCCCACAGTGCAGATAGAGGCCATTTCGGCCCATCGAGCCTGCACCGACACATATCCCACCCGATCCCCATAACCCCTACACCAACACATATCCCACCCTATCCCCGTAACCCCACGTATTTAATCCCCCTAAAACTAAGGGTCAATTTATCATAGCCAATCAACCTAACCCGCACATATTTGGACTGTGGGAGGAAACCGGAGCACCCGGAGGAAACCCACGCAAACACGGGGAGAATGTGCAAACTCCACACAGCCAGTCACCCGAGGCCGGATTCAAACCCGGGTCCCTGGCGCTCTGAGGCAACAGTGCTAACCACTATGCCACCGTGCTGTTCATTGAACTCTGGATTGTGAGCGCTGTGCATTCTCTCAACTCAGGAGTGTGAGTGCTGTCCTTTTTCTGAACTCGGGAATATGAGCACTGTGCATTCTCTGAACTCGGGAGTGTGAGTGCTGTGTGTTCTCTGAACTCAGGAGTTTGAGCGCTGTGCATTCTCTGAACTCTGGAGTGTGAGCTCTGTGCATTCTCTGAACTCGGGAGTGTGAGCACAGTGTGTTCTCCGAAATCGGGAATGTGAGTGCTGCGCATTGAACTCGGTAGTGTGAGCGCTGTGTGTTCTCTGATCTCGGGAGTGTGATGGCTGTGCATTCTCCGAAATCGGGAGTGTGAGCACTGTGTGTACTCTGAAATCGGGAGTGTGAGCACAGTTACTTCTCTGAATTCGAGTGTGTCAATGCTGTGCATTCTCTGAACTCGGGAGTGTGAGCGCTCTGTGTTCTCTGAACTCGAGTGAGTGAGAACTGTGCATTCTCTGAACTCGGGAGTGTGAGCGCTGCGAGTACTCTGAAATCGGGAGTGTGATCGATGTGCTTTCTCAGAACTCGGGAGTGTGATCGCTTTGTGTTCTCTGAAACTGGGAGTGTGAGCGCTGCGCATTGTCTGAACTCGGGAATGTGAGCACTGTAAGATTCGAAAATTTTCAGCAAAAATCACGCAAGAAAACTGGATAAAATAAGACTGTTTATTGACCAAAGTAAGCTTGCACAGAAAAACCTTTGATAAAAGGGCATACAAAATGGCCGCTGGGCCCCGTGATCAGTTTCTGAACCATTTTATTTCTGTTACTGCAAGCTAGACAGGCTTGTGGATTGAAGACAGTAAACCCGCGAAAGCCAGTATCTGGGAACCGAAACTCAGAGCAACAGCATACATAATCAATGGATTATAAGTACAGGATGGGGCCCATCAAGGTATGGGCGGACAATGTAAAAACACTTATACCCATTTATTGTACAAAGGAAAAACCGTTTAGCAGCCATCAAGGAAAATGTCCGGACCGATCAATATGCGAACCGAGCCGCGGTGACAATGCAAAGGACATTAACAGACATTATCGGCCAGGAAGGCCAATTCAAGTTATCACCGGCTCCGTTACAAGACAAAGCGCCCCTGCAGAGATCTATGCCCACCAAAATTAATACGAAGACAGGACTATGATTTGGCGGGAGATAAGACTGTCCCAAAAGAGTATAACTATGGATTGAAAGTCCATCTAAGTTACTTCTTCACTGCTACGGCTTCTTGTTGGGCGACTTCAGGCTTCCATTTCTTCAAGAACTTTCTTCTACGAGGAACGAACGAAGGGCGGACGGTGCCTGGATCGGCGCCTCTTCCACTTCTGCAGATCGGTGAAAACGTTTTCGTCTTTTTAAAGGCGGACGGTTGCGGATAAAGGACAACGTGGCCGGTGTTCAGCCAAACAAGGCTCGGCCACGACGAGAAGACGACAAGGGAGGCCTGGGTACTGGGGTCGGGAGATCATCGACGACCCAGGCCGACGGAGAAGAAACCCTCTGGAGAACCGGCGATCGATGCCACAAGATTCTCCCATGTGCATAACCTGCATCTAGGTCTACTCCACGAACAAAAATCCACGACAGGCCTAGTGGATCTCAACCTTGACGAGCGCTCATCGAGGCTGGGTCTACCCCACCGCCTCGAGGGAGGAGAGAATATCGACTGCGCCAGAAGCTTCCAATCCACGTGACGACGGGAAGCGGTGCCAAAAAGGCTGCGAACCCCTTTTCGCGATTTCGAGAGTGGTGAGCATGATCCCAAGTTCCCCAGGTCAAAACTTAGTTTAGGTATAGGGGAGGGAGTTAAGGGAAATCGTAATGTGTTTCCCCTTTTACAATGTGCCGTGTGTTCCCCATTTCCATAGAGTCAAGTTCATAAATTTGTGCATGATTGTAACTACAATCTGTGTTACAGTGTAACTACAACTACAAACTTTAATCTGTGCCTATGACATGTATTTTGTAATGCTTCAAACAGTTCAAAAATAAAAGCATCCATTTCGTGCTATTCAGCCTGGTCTATTGAGTCCTCTTCTCTGCACTACTGTTCTCTGCATCTAAGTCCAAGGTCTAGAACCGTGGGGGGGTGGGTCGAACCACTCAAGGGTAATTCTTGCACGAAGCCTGGCAGGAGGCCAGAACGGGCAAGAGAGCAGGAAAAAACCCCTTACAGCACTGTGTGTTCTCTGCAATCGGGAGTGTGAGTGCTGTGCATTCTCTGAACTAGGGAATGTGAGCGCTGTCTGCTCACTGAACTCGGTAGTGTGAGCGCTGTGTGTTCTCTGAACTCGGGAGTGTGATGGCTGTGCATTCTCTGAAATCGGGAGTGTGAGCGCTGTGCGTTCTCTGAAATCGGGAGTGTCAGCGCTCTGCGTTCACTGAACTCGAGAGTGTGAGCGCTGTGTTTTCTTTGAACTCGGGAGTGTGAGCGTTCTGCGTTCTCTGAACTCCAGTGTGTGAGCACTGTGCATTCTCTGAACTCGGGAGTGTGAGCGCTGTGTGTACTCTGAAATCGGGAGTGTGAGCAATGTGCTTTCTCAGAACTCGGGAGTGTGAGCGATGTGCTTTCTCAGAACTCGGGAGTGTGAGCGCTGTGCATTTTCAGAACT
This sequence comes from Somniosus microcephalus, assembly GCF_052327205.1. Lineage (NCBI taxonomy): Eukaryota > Metazoa > Chordata > Chondrichthyes > Squaliformes > Somniosidae > Somniosus > Somniosus microcephalus. The sequence goes on along the minus strand of NC_141009.1, from coordinate 66,599,378 downwards.
CGGGAGTGTGAGGGCTGTGCATTCTATGAAATCGGGAGTGTGAGCACTGTGTGTTCTCTGAACTCGTCTGTGAGCACTGTGCATTCATTGAACTCGGTAGTGTGAGCGCTGTGCATTCTCTGAACTTGGAAGTGTGAGCGCTGTGTGTTCTCTGAAACTGGGAGTGTGAGCGCTGTGCATTGTCTGAACTCGGGAATGTGAGCACTGTGTGTTCTCTGAAATCGGGAGTGTGAGTGCTGTGCATTCTCTGAACTCGGGAGTGTTAGCGCTGTGCATTCTCTGAACTCGGGAGTGTGAGAACTGTGCATTCTCTGAACTCGGGAATGTGAGCATTGTACATTCTCTGAACTCGGGAGTGTGAGCACTGTGTGTTCGCTGAAACTGGTAGTGTGAGCGCTGTGCATTCTCTTGATTTGGGTGTGTGAGCACTATGTGTTCCCTGACTCGGGAGTGTGAGTGCTGTGCGTTCTCTGAAGTGAGGAGTGTGAGCGCTGTGTGTTCACTGAACTCAGGAGTTTGAGCGCTGTGCATTCTCTGAACTCGGGAGTGCGAGCACTGTGTGTTCCCTGAAATCGGGAGTGTGAGCGCTGTGAATTCTCTGAACTCGATAGTTTGAGCGCTGTCTATGCATTCTCTGAACTCAGGAGTGTGGGCACTGTGTGTTCTCTGAAATCGGGTGTGTGAGCGCTGTGCATTCTCTCTACTCGGGAATGTGACCACTGTGCATTCTCTGAACTCGGGAGTGTGAGCGCTGTGCATTCTCTGAACTCGGGAGTGTGAGCGCTGTGTGTTCTCTGAACTTGGGATTATGAGCGCTGTGCATTCTCTGAACTCGGGTGTGTGAACGCTGTGAATTGTCTGAACTCAGGAGTGTGAGCGCTGTGCATTCGCTGAACTTGGGTGTTTGAGCACTGTGCATTCTCTGAACTCGGGAGTGTGAGTGCTGCGCATTCTCTGAACTTGGGAATGTGAGCGCTGTCTGCTCAATGAACTCGGGAGTGTGAGCGCTGTGTGTTCTGTGAACTCGGGCGTGTGAGTGCTGTGCATTCTCTTAAATTGAGAGTGTGAGCGCTTTGCTTTTTCTGAACTCATGTGTGAGCGCTGTGCATTCCCTGAAATCGGGAGTGTGTGCGCTGTGTGTTCTCTGAAGTTGGGAGTGTCATGGCTGTGCATTCTCCAAAATCGGGAGTGTGAGCGCTGTGTGTTCTCTGAAGTCAGGAGTTTGAGCGCTGTGCATTCTCTGCAATCGGGAGTGTGAGTGCTGTGTGTACTCTGAAGTCAGGAGTGTGAGCGATGTGCATTCTTGAACTCGGGAGTGTGAGTGCTGTGCATTCTCTGACGTCGGGAGTGTGAGCGCTGTGCGTTCTCTGAACTTGGGAGTGTGAGTGCAGTGTGTTCTCTGAAACTGGGAGTGTGAGCACTGTGTATTCTCTGAAATCGTGTGTGAGCACTGTGCGTTCACAGAATCACACAGAATCACAGAAACCCCACAGTGCAGATAGAGGCCATTTCGGCCCATCGAGCCTGCACCGACACATATCCCACCCGATCCCCATAACCCCTACACCAACACATATCCCACCCTATCCCCGTAACCCCACGTATTTAATCCCCCTAAAACTAAGGGTCAATTTATCATAGCCAATCAACCTAACCCGCACATATTTGGACTGTGGGAGGAAACCGGAGCACCCGGAGGAAACCCACGCAAACACGGGGAGAATGTGCAAACTCCACACAGCCAGTCACCCGAGGCCGGATTCGAACCCGGGTCCCTGGCGCTCTGAGGCAACAGTGCTAACCACTATGCCACCGTGCTGTTCATTGAACTCTGGATTGTGAGCGCTGTGCATTCTCTGAACTCGGGAGTGTGAGCTCTGTGCATTCTCTGAACTCGGGAGTGTGAGCTCTGTGCATTCTCTGAAATCGGGAGTGTGAGCACAGTGTGTTCTCCGAAATCGGGAATGTGAGTGCTGTGCATTGAACTCGGTAGTGTGAGCGCTGTGTGTTCTCTGATCTCGGGAGTGTGATGGCTGTGCATTCTCCGAAATCGGGAGTGTGAGCACTGTGTGTACTCTGAAATCGGGAGTGTGAGCACAGTTAGTTCTCTGAATTCGAGCGTGTCAATGCTGTGCATTCTCTGAACTCGGGAGTGTGAGCGCTCTGTGTTCTCTGAACTCGAGTGAGTGAGAGCTGTGCATTCTCTGAACTCGGGAGTGTGAGCGCTGCGAGTACTCTGAAATCGGGAGTGTGAGCGATGTGCTTTCTCAGAACTCGGGAGTGTGATCGCTTTGTGTTCTCTGAAACTGGGAGTGTGAGCGCTGCACATTGTCTGAACTCGGGATTGTGAGCACTGTAAGATTCGAAAATTTTCAGCAAAAATCACGCAAGAAAACTGGATAAAATAAGACTGTTTGTTGACCAAAGTAAGCTTGCACAGAAAAACCTTTGATAAAAGGGCATACAAAATGGCCGCTGGGCCCCGTGATCAGTTTCTGAACCAGTTTATTTCTGTTACTGCAAGCTAGACAGGCTTGTGGATTGAAGACAGTAAACCCGCGAAAGCCAGTATCTGGGAACCGAAACTCAGAGCAACAGCATACATAATCAATGGATTATAAGTACAGGATGGGGCCCATCAAGGTATGGGCGGACAATGTAAAAACACTTATACCCATTTATTGTACAAAGGAAAAACCGTTTAGCAGCCATCAAGGAAAATGTCCGGACCGATCAATATGCGAACCGAGCCGCGGTGACAATGCAAAGGACATTAACAGACATTATCGGCCAGGAAGGCCAGTTCAATTATCACCGGCTCCGTTACAAGACAAAGCGCCCCTGCAGAGATCTCTGCCCGCCAAAATTAATACGAAGACAGGACTATGATTTGGCGGGAGATAAGACTGTCCCAAAAGAGTATAACTATGGATTGAAAGTCCATCTAAGTTACTTCTTCACTGCTACGGCTTCTTGTTGGGCGACTTCAGGCTTCCATTTCTTCAAGAACTTTCTTCTACGAGGAACGAACGAAGGGCGGAAGGTGCCCGGATCGGTGCCTCTTCCACTTCTGCAGATCGGTGAAAACGTTTTCGTCTTTTTAAAGGCGGACGGTTTCGGATAAAGGACAACGTTCAGCAAAACAAGGCTCGGCCACGACGAGAAGACGACAAGGGTGGCCCGGGTACTGGGGTCGGGAGATCATCGACGACCCAGGCCGACGGAGAAGAAACCCTCTGGAGAACCGGCGATCGATGCCACAAGATTCTCCCATGTGCACAAGCTGCATCTAGGTCTACTCCACGAACAAAAATCCACGACAGGCCTAGTGGATCTCAACCTTGACGAGCGCTCATCGAGGCTGGGTCTACCCCACCGCCTCGAGGGAGGAGAGAATATCGACTGCGCCAGAAGCTTCCAATCCACGTGACGACGGGAAGCGGTGCCAAAAAGGCTGCGAACCCCTTTTCGCGATTTCGAGAGTGGTGAGCATGATCCCAAGTTCCCCAGGTCGAAACTCAGTTTAGGTATAGGGGAGGGAGTTAAGGGAAATCGTAATGTGTTTCCCCTTTTACGATGTGCCGTGTGTTCCCCATTTCCATAGAGTCAAGTTCATAAATTTGTGCATGATTGTAACTACAATCTGTGTTACAGTGTAACTACAACTACAAACTTTAATCTGTGCCTATGACATGTATTTTGTAATGCTTCAAACAGTTCAAAAAAGAAGCATCCATTTCGTGCTATTCAGCCTGGTCTATTGAGTCCTCTTCTCTGCACTACTGTTCTCTGCATCTAAGTCCAAGGTCTAGAACCGTGGGGGGGGTGGGTCGAACCACTCAAGGGTAGTTCTTGCACGAAGCCTGGCAGGAGGCCAGAACGGGCAAGAGAGCAGGAAAAAAAACCCTACAGCACTGTGTGTTCTCTGAAATCGGGAGTGTGAGTGCTGTGCATTCTCTGAACTAGGGAATGTGAGCGCTGTCTGCTCACTGAACTCGGTAGTGTGAGCGCTGTGTGTTCTCTGAACTCGGGAGTGTGATGGCTGTGCATTCTCTGAAATCGGGAGTGTGAGCGCTGTGCGTTCTCTGAAATCGGGAGTGTCAGCGCTCTGCGTTCTCTGAACTCGAGAGTGTGAGCACTGCGAGTTCTCTGAAATTGGGAGTGTGAGCGCTGTGAGTTCCCTGAAATCGGGAGTGTGAGCGCTGTGCATTCTCTGAAATCGGGAGTGTGAGCGCTGTGTTTTCTTTGAACTCGGGAGTGTGAGCGTTCTGCGTTCTCTGAACTCCAGTGTGTGAGCACTGTGCATTCTCTGAACTCGGGAGTGTGAGCGCTGTGTGTACTCTGAAATCGGGAGTGTGAGCAATGTGCTTTCTCAGAACTCGGGAGTGTGAGCGATGTGCTTTCTCAGAACTCGGGAGTGTGAGCGCTGTGCATTTTCTGAACTCGGGAGTGTGAGGGCTGTGCATTCTATGAAATCGGGAGTGTGAGCACTGTGTGTTCTCTGAACTCGTCTGTGAGCACTGTGCATTCATTGAACTCGGTAGTGTGAGCACTGTGCATTCTCTGAACTTGGAAGTGTGAGCGCTGTGTGTTCTCTGAAACTGGGAGTGTGAGCGCTGTGCATTGTCTGAACTCGGGAATGTGAGCACTGTGTGTTCTCTGAAATCGGGAGTGTGAGTGCTGTGCATTCTCTGAACTCGGGAGTGTTAGCGCTGTGCATTCTCTGAACTCGGGAGTGTGAGAACTGTGCATTCTCTGAACTCGGGAATGTGAGCATTGTACATTCTCTGAACTCGGGAGTGTGAGCAATGTGCTTTCTCAGAACTCGGGAGTGTGAGCGATGTGCTTTCTCAGAACTCGGGAGTGTGAGCACTGTGCATTTTCTGAACTCGGGAGTGTGAGGGCTGTGCATTCTATGAAATCGGGAGTGTGAGCACTGTGTGTTCTCTGAACTCGTCTGTGAACACTGTGCATTCATTGAACTCGGTAGTGTGAGCACTGTGCATTCTCTGAACTTGGAAGTGTGAGCGCTGTGTGTTCTCTGAAACTGGGAGTGTGAGCGCTGTGCATTGTCTGAACTCGGGAATGTGAGCACTGTGCGTTCTCTGAAATCGGGAGTGTGAGTGCTGTGCATTCTCTGAACTCGGGAGTGTTAGCGCTGTGCATTCTCTGAACTCGGGAGTGTGAGAACTGTGCATTCTCTGAACTCGGGAATGTGAGCATTGTACATTCTCTGAACTCGGGAGTGTGAGCACTGTGTGTTCGCTGAAACTGGTAGTGTGAGCGCTGTGCATTCTCTTGATTCGGGTGTGTGAGCACTATGTGTTCCCTGACTCGGGAGTGTGAGTGCTGTGCCTTCTCTGAAGTGAGGAGTGTGAGCGCTGTGTGTTCTCTGAACTCAGGAGTTTGAGCGCTGTGCATTCTCTGAACTCGGGAGTGCGAGCACTGTGTGTTCTCTGAAATCGGAAGTGTGAGCGCTGTGAATTCTCTGAACTCGGGAGTTTGAGCGCTGTCTGTGCATTCTCTGAACTCGGGAGTGTGGGCACTGTGTGTTCTCTGAAATCGGGTGTGTGAGCGCTGTGCATTCTCTCTACTCGGGAATGTGACCACTGTGCATTCTCTGAACTCGGGATTGTGAGCGCTGTGCATTCTCTGAACTCGGGAGTGTGAGCGCTGTGTGTTCTCTGAACTTGGGAGTGTGAGCACTGTGTGTAGTCTGAACTTGGGAGTGTGAGCGCTGTGTGTTCTCTGAACTTGGGATTATGAGCGCTGTGCATTCTCTGAACTCGGGTGTGTGAACGCTGTGAATTGTCTGAACTCAGGAGTGTGAGCGCTGTGCATTCGCTGAACTTGGGTGTTTGAGCACTGTGCATTCTCTGAACTCGGGAGTGTGAGTGCTGCGCATTCTCTGAACTTGGGAATGTGAGCGCTGTCTGCTCAATGAACTCGGGAGTGTGAGCGCTGTGTGTTCTGTGAACTCGGGCGTGTGAGTGCTGTGCATTCTCTTAAATTGAGAGTGTGAGCGCTTTGCTTTTTCTGAACTCATGTGTGAGTGCTGTGCATTCCCTGAAATCGGGAGTGTGTGCGCTGTGTGTTCTCTGAAATCGGGAGTGTGAGTGCTGTGCATTCTCTGAACTAGGGAATGTGAGCGCTGTCTGCTCACTGAACTCGGTAGTGTGAGCGCTGTGTGTTCTCTGAACTCGGGAGTGTGATGGCTGTGCATTCTCTGAAATCGGGAGTGTCAGCGCTCTGCGTTCTCTGAACTCGAGAGTGTGAGCACTGTGAGTTCTCTGAAATTGGGAGTGTGAGCGCTGTGCGTTCCCTGAAATCGGGAATGTGAGCGCTGTGCATTCTCTGAAATCGGGAGTGTGAGCGCTGTGTTTTCTTTGAACTCGGGAGTGTGAGCGTTCTGCGTTCTCTGAACTCCAGTGTGTGAGCACTGTGCATTCTCTGAACTCGGGAGTGTGAGCGCTGTGTGTACTCTGAAATCGGGAGTGTGAGCAATGTGCTTTCTCAGAACTCGGGAGTGTGAGCGATGTGCTTTCTCAGAACTCGGGAGTGTGAGCGCTGTGCATTTTCTGAACTCGGGAGTGTGAGGGCTGTGCATTCTATGAAATCGGGAGTGTGAGCACTGTGTGTTCTCTGAACTCGTGTGTGAGCACTGTGCATTCATTGAACTCGGTAGTGTGAGTGCTGTGCATTCTCTGAACTTGGAAGTGTGAGCGCTGTGTGTTCTCTGAAACTGGGAGTGTGAGCGCTGTGCATTGTCTGAACTCGGGAATGTGAGCACTGTGTGTTCTCTGAAATCGGGAGAGTGAGTGCTGTGCATTCTCTGACCTCGGGAGTGTTAGCGCTGTGCATTCTCTGAACTCGGGAGTGTGAGAACTGTGCATTCTCTGAACTCGGGAATGTGAGCATTGTACATTCTCTGAACTCGGGAGTGTGAGCGCTGTGCATTCTCTGATCTCGGCAATGTGAGCTCTGTGCATTCTCTGAACTCGGGAGTGTGAGCGCTGTGTGTTCTCTGAACTTGGGAGTGTCAGCGCTGTGTGTTCTCTGAACTTGGGATTATGAGCGCTGTGCATTCTCTGAAATCGGGAGTGTGAGCGCTGTGCGTTCTCTGAAATCGGGAGTGTCAGCGCTCTGCGTTCTCTGAACTCGAGAGTGTGAGCACTGCGAGTTCTCTGAAATTGGGAGTGTGAGCGCTGTGCGTTCCCTGAAATCGGGAGTGTGAGCGCTGTGCATTCACTGAAATCGGGAGTGTGAGCGCTGTGTTTTCTTTGAACTCGGGAGTCATAGAGTCATAGAGTCATAGAGTTTTACAGCACAGAAAGAGGCCCTTCGGCCCATCGTGTCTGCGCCGCCCATCCATCCCTGTCCAGTCTAATCCCATTTTCCAGCATTTGGTCCATAGCCTTGTATGCAATGGCATTTCAAGTGCTCATCCAAATGCTTCTTGAATGTTGTGAGGGTTCCTGCCTCCACCACCCTTTCAGGCATTGAGTTCCACATTCCAACCACCCTCTGGGTGAAAAAGTTCCTCCTCAAATCCCCTCTAAATCTCCTGCCCCTTACCCTGAATCTATGCCCCCTTGTTATTGACCCCCCCCACTAAGGGGAAAAGTTCCTCTTTATCTACCCTATCTGTGCCCCTCATTATTTTGTACACCTCAATCAGGTCCCCCCTCAGCCTTCTCTGCTCCAAGGAAAACAACTCCAGCCTGTCCAGCCTCTCTTCATAGCTGAGGCGCTCCATCCCAGGTAACATCCTGGTGAATCTTCTCTGCACCCTCTCCAAAGCAATCACATCCTTCCTATAGTGAGGCGACCAGAACTGCACACAGTACTCTAGCTGTGGCCTCACCAGCGTTTTGTACAGCTCCATCATAACCTCCCTGCTCTTATATTCTATGCCTCGGCTAATGAAGGCAAGTATCCCATATGCCTTTTTAACCACCTTATCTACCTGCTCCGCTGCCTTCAGGGATCTATGTACATGTACACCAAGGTCCCTCTGACCCTCTGTACTTCCTAGGGTCCTACCACTCATTGTGTATTCCCTTGCCTTATTTGTCTGTCCAAAATGCATCACCTCGCACTTTTCAGGGTTAAATTCCATTTGCCACTTTTCCGCCCATCTGACCAACCCGTTTATATCGTCCTGTAGCCGGAGGCTTTCCTCCTCGCAATTTACCACCCCACCAATTTTCGTGTCATCTGCGAACTTACTGATCATACCTTTTACATTTTCATCCAAATCATTTATGTAGATCACAAACAATAAGGGACCCAGCACCGATCCCTGAGGTACCCCACTGGACACAGGCTTCCAGTCACAAAAGCAACCTTCGACCATCACCCTCTGCCTCCTGCCACTCAGCCAGTTTAGGATCCAACGCACCAAAGCACCCTGGATCCCATGGGCTCTTACCTTCTTGACCAGTCTCCTATGCGGGACTTTGTCAAAAGCTTTACTGAAGTCCATGTACACCACATCCACAGCATTTCCCTCATCCACCCCACTAGTCACCCCCTCGAAAAATTCGATCAGATTTGTTAGACATGATTTACCCTTGACAAAGCCATGCTGACTATCCCCGATTAATCCTTGCCTCTCCAAGTGGAGATTAATTTTGTCCCTCAGAATTTTTTCCAATAATTTCCCCACCACAGATGTTAGACTCACTGGCCTGTAATTCCCTGGTTTATCCCTGCTACCTTTCTTGAATAAGGTAGCAGGGAGTGTGAGCGTTCTGCATTCTCTGAACTCCAGTGTGTGAGCACTGTGCATTCTCTGAACTCGGGAGTGTGAGCGCTGTGTGTACTCTGAAATCGGGAGTGTGAGCAATGTGCTTTCTCAGAACTCGGGAGTGTGAGCGATGTGCTTTCTCAGAACTCGGGAGTGTGAGCGCTGTGCATTTTCAGAACTCGGGAGTGTGAGGGCTGTGCATTCTATGAAATCGGGAGTGTGAGCACTGTGTGTTCTCTGAACTCGTCTGTGAGCACTGTGCATTCATTGAACTCGGTAGTGTGAGCGCTGTGCATTCTCTGAACTTGGAAGTGTGAGCGCTGTGTGTTCTCTGAAACTGGGAGTGTGAGCGCTGTGCATTGTCTGAACTCGGGAATGTGAGCACTGTGTGTTCTCTGAAATCGGGAGTGTGAGTGCTGTGCATTCTCTGAACTCGGGAGTGTTAGCGCTGTGCATTCTCTGAACTCGGGAGTGTGAGAACTGTGCATTCTCTGAACTCGGGAATGTGAGCATTGTACATTCTCTGAACTCGGGAGTGTGAGCACTGTGTGTTCGCTGAAACTGGTAGTGTGAGCGCTGTGCATTCTCTTGATTCGGGTGTGTGAGCACTATGTGTTCCCTGACTCGGGAGTGTGAGTGCTGTGCGTTCTCTGAAGTGAGGAGTGTGAGCGCTGTGTGTTCTCTGAACTCAGGAGTTTGAGCGCTGTGCATTCTCTGAACTCGGGAGTGCGAGCACTGTGTGTTCTCTGAAATCGGGAGTGTGAGCGCTGTGAATTCTCTGAACTCGGGAGTTTGAGCGCTGTCTATGCATTCTCTGAACTCGGGAGTGTGGGCACTGTGTGTTCTCTGAAATCGGGTGTGTGAGCGCTGTGCATTCTCTCTACTCGGGAATGTGACCACTGTGCATTCTCTGAACTCGGGAGTGTGAGCGCTGTGCATTCTCTGAACTCGGGAGTGTGAGCGCTGTGTGTTCTCTGAACTTGGGATTATGAGCGCTGTGCATTCTCTGAACTCGGGTGTGTGAACGCTGTGAATTGTCTGAACTCAGGAGTGTGAGCGCTGTGCATTCGCTGAACTTGGGTGTTTGAGCACTGTGCATTCTCTGAACTCGGGAGTGTGAGTGCTGCGCATTCTCTGAACTTGGGAATGTGAGCGCTGTCTGCTCAATGAACTCGGGAGTGTGAGCGCTGTGTGTTCTGTGAACTCGGGCGTGTGAGTGCTGTGCATTCTCTTAAATTGAGAGTGTGAGCGCTTTGCTTTTTCTGAACTCATGTGTGAGCGCTGTGCATTCCCTGAAATCGGGAGTGTGTGCGCTGTGTGTTCTCTGAAGTTGGGAGTGTCATGGCTGTGCATTCTCCAAAATCGGGAGTGTGAGCGCTGTGTGTTCTCTGAAGTCAGGAGTTTGAGCGCTGTGCATTCTCTGCAATCGGGAGTGTGAGTGCTGTGTGTACTCTGAAGTCAGGAGTGTGAGCGATGTGCATTCTTGAACTCGGGAGTGTGAGTGCTGTGCGTTCTCTGACGTCGGGAGTGTGAGCGCTGTGCGTTCTCTGAACTTGGGAGTGTGAATGCAGTGTGTTCTCTGAAACTGGGAGTGTGAGCACTGTGTATTCTCTGAAATCGTGTGTGAGCACTGTGCGTTCACAGAATCACACAGAATCACAGAAACCCCACAGTGCAGATAGAGGCCATTTCGGCCCATCGAGCCTGCACCGACACATATCCCACCCTATCCCCGTAACCCCACGTATTTAATCCCCCTAAAACTAAGGGTCAATTTATCATAGCCAATCAACCTAACCCGCACATATTTGGACTGTGGGAGGAAACCGGAGCACCCGGAGGAAACCCACGCAAACACGGGGAGAATGTGCAAACTCCACACAGACAGTCACCCGAGGCCGGATTCGAACCCGGGTCCCTGGCGCTCTGAGGCAACAGTGCTAACCACTATGCCACCGTGCTGTTCATTGAACTCTGGATTGTGAGCGCTGTGCATTCTCTCAACTCAGGAGTGTGAGTGCTGTCCTTTTTCTGAACTCGGGAATATGAGCACTGTGCATTCTCTGAACTCGGGAGTGTGAGTGCTGTGTGTTCTCTGAACTCAGGAGTTTGAGCGCTGTGCATTCTCTGAACTCGGGAGTGTGAGCTCTGTGCATTCTCTGAACTCGGGAGTGTGAGCACAGTGTGTTCTCCGAAATCGGGAATGTGAGTGCTGTGCATTGAACTCGGTAGTGTGAGCGCTGTGTGTTCTCTGATCTCGGGAGTGTGATGGCTGTGCATTCTCCGAAATCGGGAGTGTGAGCACTGTGTGTACTCTGAAATCGGGAGTGTGAGCACAGTTAGTTCTCTGAATTCGAGCGTGTCAATGCTGTGCATTCTCTGAACTCGAGAGTGTGAGCGCTCTGTGTTCTCTGAACTCGAGTGAGTGAGAACTGTGCATTCTCTGAACTCGGGAGTGTGAGCGCTGCGAGTACTCTGAAATCGGGAGTGTGAGCGATGTGCTTTCTCAGAACTCGGGAGTGTGATCGCTGTGTGTTCTCTGAAACTGGGAGTGTGAGCGCTGCGCATTGTCTGAACTCGGGAATGTGAGCACTGTAAGATTCGAAAATTTTCAGCAAAAATCACGCAAGAAAACTGGATAAAATAAGACTGTTTATTCACCAAAGTAAGCTTGCACAGAAAAACCTTTGATAAAAGGGCATACAAAATGGCCGCTGGGCCCCGTGATCAGTTTCTGAACCAGTTTATTTCTGTTACTGCAAGCTAGACAGGCTTGTGGATTGAAGACAGTAAACCCACGAAAGCCAGTATCTGGGAACCGAAACTCAGAGCAACAGCATACATATTCAATGGATTATAAGTGCAGGATGGGGCCCATCAAGGTATGGGCGGACAATGTAAAAACACTTATACCCATTTATTGTACAAAGGCAAAACCGTTTAGCAGCCATCAAGGAAAATGTCCGGACCGATCAATATGCGAACCGAGCCGCGGTGACAATGCAAAGGACATTAACAGACATTATCGGCCAGGAAGGCCAGTTCAAGTTATCACCGGCTCCGTTACAAGACAAAGCGCCCCTGCAGAGATCTCTGCCCGCCAAAATTAATACAAAGACAGGACTATGATTTGGCGGGAGATAAGACTGTCCCAAAAGAGTATAACTATGGATTGAAAGTCCATCTAAGTTACTTCTTCACTGCTACGGCTTCTTGTTGGGCGACTTCAGGCTTCCATTTCTTCAAGAACTTTCTTCTACGAGGAACGAACGAAGGGCGGACGGTGCCCGGATCGGCGCCTCTTCCACTTCGGCAGATCGATGAAAACGTTTTCGTCTTTTTAAAGACGGACGGTTTCGGAAAAAGGACAACGTGGCCGGTGTTCAGCCAAACAAGGCTCGGCCACGACGAGAAGACGACAAGGGTGGCCCGGGTACTGGGGTCGGGAGATCATCGATGACCCAGGCCGACGGAGAAGAAACCCTCTGGAGAACCGGCGATCGATGCCACAAGATTCTCCCATGTGCATAACCTGCATCTAGGTCTACTCCACGAACAAAAATCCACGACAGGCCTAGTGGATCTCAACCTTGACGAGCGCTCATCGAGGCTGCGTCTACCCCACCACCTCGAGGGAGGAGAGAATATCGACTGCGCCAGAAGCTTCCAATCCACGTGACGACGGGAAGCGGTGCCAAAAAGGCTGCGAACCCCTTTTCGCGATTTCGAGAGTGGTGAGCATGATCCCAAGTTCCCCAGGTCGAAACTTAGTTTAGGTATAGGGGAGGGAGTTAAGGGAAATCGTAATGTGTTTCCCCTTTTACGATGTGCCGTGTGTTCCCCTTTTTCCATAGAGTCAAGTTCATAAATTTGTGCATGATTGTAGTTACTTTAATCTGTGCCTATGACATGTATTTTGTAATGCTTCAAACTGTTCAAAAATAAAAGCATCCATTTCGTGCTATTCAGCCTGGTCTATTGAGTCCTCTTCTCTGCACTACTGTTCTCTGCATCTAAGTCCAAGGTCTAGAACCGTAGGGGGGGTGGGTCGAACCACTCAAGGGTAATTCTTGCACGAAGCCTGGCAGGAGGCCAGAACGGGCAAGAGAGCAGGAAAAAAACCCCTACAGCACTGTGTGTTCTCTGAAATCAGGAGTGTGAGTGCTGTGCATTCTCTTAACTAGGGAATGTGAGCGCTGTCTGCTCACTGAACTCAGTAGTGTGAGCGCTGTGTGTTCTCTGAACTCGGGAGTGTGATGGCTGTGCATTCTCTGAAATCGGGAGTGTCAGCGCTCTGCGTTCTCTGAACTCGAGAGTGTGCGCACTGCGAGTTCTCTGAAATTGGGAGTGTGAGCGCTGTGCGTTCGCTGAAATCGGGAGTGTGAGCGCTGTGCATTCTCTGAAATCGGGAGTGTGAGCGCTGTGTTTTCTTTGAACTCGGGAGTGTGAGCGTTCTGCGTTCTCTGAACTCCAGTGTGTGAGCACTGTGCATTCTCTGAACTCGGGAGTGTGAGTGCTGTGTGTACTCTGAAATCGGGAGTGTGAGCAATGTGCTTTCTCAGAACTCGGGAGTGTGAGCGATGTGCTTTCTCAGAACTCGGGAATGTGAGCGCTGTGCATTTTCTGAACTCGGGAGTGTGAGGGCTGTGCATTCTATGAAATCGGGAGTGTGAGCACTGTGTGTTCTCTGAACTCGTGTGTGAGCACTGTGCATTCATTGAACTCGGTAGTGTGAGCGCTGTGCATTCTCTGAACTTGGAAGTGTGAGCGCTGTGTGTTCTCTGAAACTGGGAGTGTGAGCGCTGTGCATTGTCTGAACTCGGGAATGTGAGCACTGTGTGTTCTCTGAAATCGGGAGAGTGAGTGCTGTGCATTCTCTGAACTCGGGAGTGTTAGCGCTGTGCATTCTCTGAACTCGGGAGTGTGAGAACTGTGCATTCTCTGAACTCGGGAATGTGAGCATTGTACATTCTCTGAACTCGGGAGTGTGAGCGCTGTGCATTCTCTGATCTCGGCAATGTGAGCTCTGTGCATTCTCTGAACTCGGGAGTGTGAGCGCTGTGTGTTCTCTGAACTTGGGAGTGTCAGCGCTGTGTGTTCTCTGAACTTGTGATTATGAGCGCTGTGCATTCTCTGAATTCGGGAGTGTGAGCACTGTGCGTTCTCTGAACTTGGGAGTGTGTGCGCTGTGTGTTCTCTGAACTTGGGTGTGTGAGCGCTGTGTGTTCTCTGAACTTGGGAGTGTGAGCGCTGTGCGTTCTCTGAACTCGGGAATGTGAGCGCTGTGCATTTTCTGAACTCAGGAATGTGAGCGCTGTGCATTCTCTGAACTCGGGATTGTGAGCGCTGTGCATTCTCTTGACTCGGGAGTGTGAGCACTGTGTGTTCTCTGACTCGAGAGTGTGAGTGCTGTGTGTTCCCTGAACTCACGAATTTGAGCGCTGTGCATTCTCTGAACTTTGGAGTGTGAGCTCTGTGTGTTCTCTGAAATCGAGAGTGTGAGCGCTGTGTGTTCTCTGAACTCGGGAGTGTGATGGTTGCGCATTCTCCGAAATCGGGAGTGTGAGCGCTGTGCATTCTCTGAACTCAGGAGTGTTAGCGCTGTGCATTCTCTGAAATCGGGAGTGTGAGCGCTGTGCATTCTCTGAACTCGGGAGTGTTAGCGCTGTGCGTTCTCTGAACTCGGGAGTGTGAGCACTGTGCATTCTCTGAACTCGGAAATGTGAGCACTGTGCATTCTCTGAACTCGGGAGTGTGAGCACTGTGCATTCTATTGACTCGGGTGTGTGAGCAATGTGTGTTCTCTGACTCGGGAATGTGAGTGCTGTGCGTTCTCTGAAGTCGCAAGTGTCAGCACTGTGTGTTCTCTGAACTTGGTAGTTTGAGCACTGTGCATTCTCTGAACTCGGGAGTGTGAGCGCTCTGCGTTCTCTGAAATCAGGAGTGTGAGCGCTGTGTGTTCTCAGAACTCATGTGTGAGCGCTGTGCGTTCTCTGAAATCGGGAGTGTGAGCGCTGTGTTTTCTCTGAACTCATGTGTGAGCACTGTGCATTCTCTGAACTTAGGAGTGTGACCGCTGTGCATTCTCTGAACATAGGAGTTTGAGCGCTGTGCATTCTCTGAACTTGGGAGTGTGAGCGCTGTGCATTCTCTGAACTCGGGAGTGTGACCGCTGTGCATTCTCTGAACTTAGGAGTGTGAGCGCTGTGTGTTCTCTGAACTTGGGAGTGCGAGCGCTGTGTGTTCTCTGAAACTGAGAGTGTGAGCGCTGTGCATTCTCTTGACTCGGGAGTGTGAGCACTGTGTGTTCTCTGACTCGGGAGTGTGAGTGCTGTGTGTTCTCTGACTCGGGAGTGTGAGCGCTGTGTGTATCTGAACTCTGGAGTTTGAGCGCTGTGCACTCTCTGAACTCGGGAGTGCGAGCGCTGTGTGTTCTCTGAAACTGGGAGTGGGAGCGCTGTGCATTCTCTTGACTCGGGAGTGTGAGCACTGTGTGTTCTCTGAAGTCGGGAGTGTAAGCGCAGTGTGTTCTCTGAACTCAGGAGTTTGAGTGCTGTGCATGCTCTGAACTCGGCAGTGTGAGCACTGTGTGTTCTCTGAAATTGGGAGTGTCAGCGCTGTGCATTCTCTGAACTCGGGTGTGTGAGCGCTGTGCATTCTCTGAACTTGGGAGTGTGAGCGCTGTGCGTTCTCTGAAATCAGTAGTGTGAGCGCTGTGTGTTCTCAGAAATCATGTGTGAGCGCTGTGCATTCTCTGAAATCGGGAGTGTGAGCGCTGTGTGTTCTCTGAACTTGGGAGTGTGAGCGCTGTGCATTCTCTTGATTCAGGTGCGTGAGCACTGTGTGTTCTTTGACTCAGGAGTGTGAGTGCTGTGCGTTCTGTGAAGTCGGGAGTGTGAGCACTGTGTGTTCTCTGAACTCAGGAGTTTGAGCGCTGTGCATTCTCTGAACTCGCGAGTGTGAGCACTGTGTGTTCTCTGAAATCGGGAGTGTGAGCGCTGTGCATTCTCTGAACTCGGGCGTGTGAGCGCTGTGCATTCTCTGAATTCGGGAGTGTGAGCACTGTGCGTTCTCTGAACTTGGGAGTGTGTGCGCTGTGTGTTCTCTGAACTTGGGTGTGTGAGCGCTGTGTGCTCTCTGAACTTGGGAGTGTGAGCGCTGTGCGTTCTCTGAACTCGGGAATGTGAGCGCTGTGCATTTTCTGAACTCAGGAATGTGAGCGCTGTGCATTCTCTGAACTCAGGATTGTGAGCGCTGTGCATTCTCTTGACTCGGGAGTGTGAGCACTGTGTGTTCTCTGACTCGGGAGTGTGAGTGCTGTGTGTTCCCTGAACTCACGAATTTGAGCGCTGTGCATTCTCTGAGCTTTGGAGTGTGAGCACTGTGTGTTCTCTGAAATCGAGAGTGTGAGCGCTGTGTGTTCTCTGAACTCGGGCTTGTGAACGCTGTCCATTCTCTGAACTCGGGAGTGTGAGCGCTGTGTGTTCTCTGAACTCGGGAGTGTGAGCGCTGTGCGTTCTCTGAAATCAGGAGAGTGAGCGCTGTGCGTTCTCTGAAATCGGGAGTGTGAGCGCTGTGTGTTCTCTGAAATCAGGAGTGTGAGCGCTGTGCGTTCTCTGAAATCAGGAGTGTGAGCGCTGTGCGTTCTCTGAAATCGGGAGTGTGAGCGCTGTGTGTTCTCTGAACTTGGGAGTGTGAGCGCTGTGTGTTCTCTGATCTTGGGACTGTGAGCGCTGTGCATTCACTTGATTCGGGTGTGTGAGCACTGTGTGTTCTCTGACTCGGGAGTGTGAGTGCTGTGTGTTCCCTGAACTCACGAATTTGAGCGCTGTGCATTCTCTGAACTTTGGAGTGTGAGCACTGTGTGTTCTCTGAAATCGAGAGTGTGAGCGCTGTGTGTTCTCTGAACTCGGGCTTGTGAACGCTGTCCATTCTCTGAACTCGGGAGTGTGAGCGCTGTGTGTTCTCTGAACTCGGGAGTGTGAGCGCTGTGTGTTCTCTGACTCGGGAGTGTGAGTGCTGTGCGTTCTCTGAAGTCGGGAGTGTGAGCACTGTGTGTTCTCTGAACTCAGGAGTTTGAGCGCTGTGCATTCTCTGAACTCACGAGTGTGAGCACTGTGTGTTCTCTGAAATCGGGAGTGTGAGCGCTGTGCATTCTCTGAACTCGGGAATGTGAGCACTGTGCATTCTCTGAATTCGGGAGTGTGAGCACTGTGCGTTCTCTGAACTTGGGAGTGTGTGCGCTGTGTGTTCTCTGAACCTGGGTGTGTGAGCGCTGTGTGTACTCTGAACTTGGGAGTGTGAGCACTGTGCGTTCTCTGAACTCGGGAATGTGAGCGCTGTGCATTTTCTGAACTCAGGAATGTGAGCGCTGTGCATTCTCTGAACTTTGGAGTGTGAGCACTGGGTGTTCTCTGAAATCGAGAGTGTGAGCGCTGTGTGTTCTCTGAACTCGGGCTTGTGAACAATGTGCATTCTCTGAACTCGGGAGTGTGAGCGCTGTGTGTTCTCTGAACTCGGGAATGTGATGGTTGTGCATTCTCCGAAATCGGGAGTGTGAGCGCTGTGCATTCTCTGAACTCGGGAGTGTGAGCACTGTGCATTCTCTGAACTCGGAAATGTGAGCGCTGTGCATTCTCTGAACTCGGGAGTGTGAGCACTGTGCATTCTATTGACTCGGGTGTGTGAGCACTGTGTGTTATCTGACTTGGGATTGTGAGTGCTGTGCTTTCTCTGAAGTCGGGAGTGTCAGCACTGTGTGTTCTCTGAACTTGGTAGTTTGAGTACTGTGCATTCTCTGAACTCGGGTGTGTGAGCGCTCTGCCTTCTCTGAAATCAGGAGAGTGAGCGCTGTGTGTTCTCAGAACTCATTTGTGAGCGCTGTGCATTCTCTGAAATCGGGAGTGTGAGCGCTGTGTGTTCTCTGACATCGGGAGTGTGATGGCTGTGCATTCTCCAAAATCTGGTGTGTGAGCGCTGTGTGTTCTCTGAACTCATGTGTGAGCTCTGTGCATTCTCTGAACTCGGGTGTGTGAGCGCTGTGATTACTCTGAACTCGGGAGTGTGAGCACTGTGCATTCTCTGAAATCAGGAGTGTGAATGATGAGCATTCTCTGAACTCGGGTGTGTGAGCGCTGTGCATACTCTGGACACGGGAGTGTGAGCGCTGTGCGTTCTCTGAATTCGGGAGTGTGAATGATGAGCATTCTCTGAAATCGGGAGTGTCTGCACTGTCCGTTCTCTGAACTCGGGTGTGTGAGCACTGTGTGTTCTCTGAACTCGGGTGTGTGAGCACTGTGCGATCTCTGAACTCGAGAGTGTGAGCGCTGTGTGTTCTCTGAACTCGGGAGTGTTAGTGCTGTGCGTACTCTGAACTCGGGAGTGTGAGCGCTGTGCATTCTCTGAACTCGGGAGTGTGAGCGCTGTGCATTCTCTGAACTCGGGAATGTGAGCTCTGTGCATTCTCTGAACTCGGGAGTGTGAGCGCTGTGTGTTCTCTGAACTTGGGAGTGTGAGCGCTGTGTGTTCTCTGAACTTGGGATTATGAGCGCTGTGCATTCTCTGAACTTGGGAGTGTGAGCACTGTGCATTCTCTGAACTCGGGAGTGTGACCGCTGTGCATTCTCTGAACTTAGGAGTGTGAGCGCTGTGTGTTCTCTGAACTCGGGGGTGGGAGCGCTGTGCGTTCTCTGAAATCGGGAGTGTGAGCGCTGTGTGTTCTCTGAACTTGGGAGTGTGAGAGCTGTGTGTTCTCTGAACTTGGGAGTGTGAGCGCTGTGCATTCTCTTGATTCGGGTGTGTGAGCACTGTGCGTTCTCTGACTCGGGAGTGTGAGTGCTGTGCGTTCTCTGAAGTCAGGAGTGTGAGCACTGTGTGTTCTCTGAACTCGGGAGTGTTAGCGCTGTGCATTCTCTGAACTCGGGAGTGTGAGCACTGTGTATTCTCTGAACTCGGATATGTGAGCACTGTGCATTGTCTGAACTCGGGAGTGTGAGCACTGTGCATTCTATTGACTCGGGTGTGTGAGCACTGTGTGTTATCTGACTCGGGATTGTGAGTGCTGTGTGTTCTCTGAAGTCGGGAGTGTCAGCACTGTGTGTTCTCTGAACTTGGTAGTTTGAGTACTGTGCATTCTCTGAACTCGGGAGTGTGAGCGCTCTGCGTTCTCTGAAATCAGGACTGTGAGCGCTGTGTGTTCTCAGAACTCATTTGTGAGCGCTGTGCATTCTCTGAAATCGGGAGTGTGAGCGCTGTGTGTTCTCTGAACTCGGGAGTGTGATGGCTGTGCATTCTCCAAAATCTGGTGTGTGAGCGCTGTGTGTTCTCTGAACTCATGTGTGAGCTCTGTGCATTCTCTGAACTCGGGAGTGTGAGCGCTGTGCATTCTCTGAAATCGGGAGTGTGAGCGCTGTGTGTTCTCTGAACTCGTGTATGAGGGCTGTGCATACTCTGGACACGGGAGTGTGAGCGCTGTGCGTTCTCTGAACTCGGGAGTGTGAATGATGAGCATTCTCTGAAATCGGGAGTGTGTGCACTGTCCGTTCTCTGAACTCGGGTGTGTGAGCACTGTGTGTTCTCTGAACTCGGGTGTGTGAGCACTGTGCGTTCTCTGAACTCGAGAGTGTGAGCGCTGTGTGTTCTCTGAACTCGGGAGTGTTAGTGCTGTGCGTACTCTGAACTCGGGAGTGTGAGCGCTGTGCATTCTCTCAACTCGGGAGTGTGAGCGCTGTGCATTCTCTGAACTCGGGAATGTGAGCTCTGTGCATTCTCTGAACTCGGGAGTGTGAGCGCTGTGTGTTCTCTGAACTTGGGAGTGTGAGTGCTGTGTGTTCTCTGAAACTGAGAGAGTGAGCGCTGTGCATTCTCTTGAATCGGGAGTGTGAGCACTGTGCATTCTCTTGAATCGGGAGTGTGAGCACTCTTAGTTCTCTGATTCGGGAGTTTGAGTGCTGTGCGTTCTCTGACTCGGGAGTGTGAGCACTGTGTGTGCTCTGACTCGGGAGTGTGAGTGCTGTGTGTTCTCTGAACTCAGGAGTTTGAGCGCTGTGCATTCTCTGAACTCGGGACTTTGAGCATTGTGTGTTTTCTGAAATCGGGTTTGTGAGCGCTGTGCATTCTCTGAACTCGGGAGTGTGAGCGCTGTGTGTTCTCTGAAACTGGGAGTGGGAGCGCTGTGCATTCTCTTGACTCGGGAGTGTGAGCCCTGTGTGTTCGCTGACTAGGGAGTGTGAGTGCTCTGCATTCTCTGAAGTCGGGATTGTGAGCACGGTGTGTTCTCTGAACTCAGGAGTGTCAGCGCTGTGCATTCTCTGAACTCGGGAGTGTGAGCGCTGTGCATTCTCTGAAATCGGGAGTGTGAGCGCTGTGTGTTCTCTGAACTCGTGTATGAGGGCTGTCTGCTCACTGAACTCGGGAGTGTGAGCGCTGTGTGTTCTCTGAACTCGTGTATCAGGGCTGTCTGCTCACTGAACTCGGGAGTGTGAGCGCTGTGCATTCTCTGAACTCGGGAGTGCGAGCGCAGTGCATTCTCTGAAATCGGGAGTGTGAGCGCTGTGTGTTCTCTGAATTTAGGAGTGTGAGCGCTGTGTGTTCTCTGAACTCGGGAGTGTGAGCGCTGTGCGTTCTCTGAAATCAGGAGTGTGAGCGCTGTGCGTTCTCTGAAATCGGGAGTGTGAGCGCTGTGTGTTCTCTGAACTTGGGAGTGTGAGCACTGTGCGTTCTCTGAAATCAGGAGTGTGAATGATGAGCATTCTCTGAACTTGGGTGTGTGAGCGCTGTGCATACTCTGGACACGGGAGTGTGAGCGCTGTGCGTTCTCTGAATTCGGGAGTGTGAATGATGAGCATTCTCTGAAATCGGGAGTGTGTGCACTGTCCGTTCTCTGAACTCGGGTGTGTGAGCAATGTGTGTTCTCGGAACTCGGGTGTGTGAGCACTGTGCGTTCTCTGAACTCGAGAGTGTGAGCGCTGTGTGTTCTCTGAACTCGGGAGTGTTAGTGCTGTGCGTACTCTGAACTCGGGAGTGTGAGCGCTGTGCATTCTCTGAACTCGGGAGTGTGAGCGCTGTGCATTCTCTGAACTCGGGAATGTGAGCTCTGTGCATTCTGTGAACTCGGGAGTGTGAGCGCTGTGTGTTCTCTGAACTTGGGAGTGTGAGCGCTGTGTGTTCTCTGAACTTGGGATTATGAGCGCTGTGCATTCTCTGAACTTGGGAGTGTGAGCACTGTGCATTCTCTGAACTCGGGAGTGTGACCGCTGTGCATTCTCTGAACTTAGGAGTGTGAGCGCTGTGTGTTCTCTGAACTCGGGAGTGTGAGCGCTGTGCATTCTCTGAAATCGGGAGTGTGAGCGCTGTGTGTTCTCTGAACTTGGGAGTGTGAGCGCTGTGTGTTCTCTGAACTTGGGAGTGTGAGCGCTGTGCATTCTCTTGATTCGGGTGTGTGAGCACTGTGTGTTCTCTGACTCGGGAGTGTGAGTGCTGTGCGTTCTCTGAAGTCAGGAGTGTGAGCACTGTGTGTTCTCTGAACTCGGGAGTGTTAGCGCTGTGCATTCTCTGAACTCGGGAGTGTGAGCACTGTGTATTCTCTGAACTCGGAAATGTGAGCACTGTGCATTCTCTGAACTCGGGAGTGTGAGCACTATGCATTCTATTGACTCGGGTGTGTGAGCACTGTGTGTTATCTGACTCGGGATTGTGAGTGCTGTGTGTTCTCTGAAGTCGGGAGTGTCAGCACTGTGTGTTCTCTGAACTTGGTAGTTTGAGTACTGTGCATTCTCTGAACTCGGGAGCGTGAGCGCTCTGCGTTCTCTGAAATCAGGAGTGTGAGCGCTGTGTGTTCTCAGAACTCATTTGTGAGCGCTGTGCATTCTCTGAAATCGGGTGTGTGAGCGCTGTGTGTTCTCTGAACTCGGGAGTGTGATGGCTGTGCATTCTCCAAAATCTGGTGTGTGAGCGCTGTGTGTTCTCTGAACTCATGTGTGAGCTCTGTGCATTCTCTGAACTCGGGAGTGTGAGCGCTGTGCATGCTCTGAAATCGGGAGTGTGAGCGCTGTGTGTTCTCTGAACTCGTGTATGAGGGCTGTGCATACTCTGGACACGGGAGTGTGAGCGCTGTGCGTTCTCTGAACTCGGGAGTGTGAATGATGAGCATTCTCTGAAATCGGGAGTGTGTGCACTGTCCGTTTTCTGAACTCGGGTGTGTGAGCACTGTGTGTTCTCTGAACTCGGGTGTGTGAGCACTGTGCGTTCTCTGAACTCGAGAGTGTGAGCGCTGTGTGTTCTCTGAACACGGGAGTGTTAGTGCTGTGCGTACTCTGAACTCGGGAGTGTGAGCGCTGTGCATTCTCTGAACTCGGGAGTGTGAGCGCTGTGCATTCTCTGAACTCGGGAATGTGAGCTCTGTGCATTCTCTGAACTCGGGAGTGTGAGCGCTGTGTGTTCTCTGAACTTGGGAGTGTGAGCGCTGTGTGTTCTCTGAAACTGAGAGAGTGAGCGCTGGGCATTCTCTTGAAACGGGAGTGTGAGCACTCTGCATTCTCTTGAATCGGGAGTGTGAGCACTCTTAGTTCTCTGATTCGGGAGTTTGAGTGCTGTGCGTTCTCTGAAGTCGGGAGTGTGAGCGCTGTGCGTTCTCTGACTCGGGAGTGTGAGCACTGTGTGTGCTCTGACTCGGGAGTGTGAGTGCTGTGCGTTCTCTGAAGTCGGGAGTGTGAGCGCTGTGCGTTCTCTGACTCGGGAGTGTGAGTGCTGTGTGTTCTCTGAACTCAGGAGTTTGAGCGCTGTGCATTCTCTGAACTCGGGACTTTGAGCATTGTGTGTTTTCTGAAATCGGGATTGTGAGCGCTGTGCATTCTCTGAACTCGGGAGTGTGAGTGCTCTGCGTTCTCTGAAGTCGGGATTGTGAGCGCGGTGTGTTCTCTGAACTCAGGAGTGTCAGCGCTGTGCATTCTCTGAACTCGGGAGTGTGAGCGCTGTGCATTCTCTGAAATCGGGAGTGTGAGCGCTGTGTGTTCTCTGAACTCGTGTATGAGGGCTGTCTGCTCACTGAACTCGGGAGTGTGAGCGCTGTGTGTTCTCTGAACTCGTGTATGAGGGCTGTCTGCTCACTGAACTCGGGAGTGTGAGCGCTGTGCATTCTCTGAACTCGGGAGTGTGAGCGCAGTGCATTCTCTGAAATCGGGAGTGTGAGCACTGTGTGTTCTCTGAACTTAGGAGTGTGAGCGCTGTGTGTTCTCTGAGCTCGGGAGTGTGAGCGCTGTGCGTTCTCTGAAATCAGGAGTGTGAGCGCTGTGCGTTCTCTGAAATCGGGAGTGTGAGCGCTGTGTGTTCTCTGAACTTGGGAGTGTGAGCGCTGTGTGTTCTCTGAACTTGGGAGTGTGAGCGCTGTGCATTCTCTTGATTCGGGTGTGTGAGCACTGTGTGTTCTCTGACTCGGGAGTGTGAGTGCTGTGCGTTCTCTGAAGTCGGGAGTGTGAGCACTGTGTGTTCTCTGAACTCAGGAGTTTGAGCGCTGTGCATTCTCTGAACTCGCGAGTGTGAGCACTGTGTGTTCTCTGAAATCGGGAGTGTGAGCGCTGTGCATTCTCTGAACTCGGGAATGTGAGCGCTGTGCATTCTCTGAATTCGGGAGTGTGAGCACTGTGTGTTCTCTGAACTTGGGTGTGTGAGCGCTGTGTGTACTCTGAACTTGGGAGTGTGAGCGCTGTGCGTTCTCTGAACTCGGGAATGTGAGCGCTGTGCATTTTCTGAACTCGGGAATGTGAGCGCTGTGCATTCTCTGAACTCGGGATTGTGAGCGCTGTGCATTCTCTTGACTCGGGAGTGTGACCACTGTGTGTTCTCTGACTCGGGAGTGTGAGTGCTGTGTGTTCCCTGAACTCACGAATTTGAGCGCTGTGCATTCTCTGAACTTTGGAGTGTGAGCACTGTGTGTTCTCTGAAATCGAGAGTGTGAGCGCTGTGTGTTCTCTGAACTCGGGCTTGTGAACGCTGTGCATTCTCTGAACTCGGGAGTGTGAGCGCTGTGTGTTCTCTGAACTCGGGAGTGTGATGGTTGTGCATTCTCCGAAATCGGGAGTGTGAGCGCTGTGCATTCTCTGAACTCGGGAGTGTTAGCGCTGTGCATTCTCTGAACTCAGGAGTGTGAGCACTGTGCATTCTCTGAACTCGGAAATGTGAGCACTGTGCATTCTCTGAACTCGGGAGTGTGAGCACTGTGCATTCTATTGACTCGGGTGTTTGAGCACTGTGTGTTATCTGACTCGGGATTGTGAGTGCTGTGCGTTCTCTGAAGTCGGGAGTGTCAGCACTGTGTGTTCTCTGAACTTGATAGTTTGATTACTGTGCATTCTCTGAACTCGGGAGTGTGAGCGCTCTGCGTTCTCTGAAATCAGGAGTGTGAGCGCTGTGTGTTCTCAGAACCCATTTGTGAGCGCTGTGCATTCTCTGAAATCGGGAGTGTGAGCGCTGTGTGTTCTCTGAACTCGGGAGTGTGATGGCTGTGCAATCTCCAAAATCTGGTGTGTGAGCGCTGTGTGTTCTCTGAACTCATGTGTGAGCTCTGTGCATTCTCTGAACTCGGGTGTGTGAGCGCTGTGCATGCTCTAGACACGGGAGTGTGAGCGCTGTGCGTTCTCTGAACTCGGGAGTGTGAATGATGAGCATTCTCTGAAATCGGGAGTGTGTGCACTGTCCGTTCTCTGAACTCGGGTGTGTGAGCACTGTGTGTTCTCTGAACTCGGGTGTGTGAGCACTGTGCGTTCTCTGAACTCGAGAGTGTGAGCGCTGTGTGTTCTCTGAACTCGGGACTGTTAGTGCTGTGCGTACTCTGAACTCGGGAGTGTGAGCGCTGTGCATTCTCTGAACTCGGGAGTGTGAGCGCTGTGCATTCACTGAACTCGGGAATGTGAGCTCTGTGCATTCTCTGAACTCGGGAGTGTGAGCGCTGTGTGTTCTCTGAACTTGGGAGTGTGAGCGCTGTGTGTTCTCTGAACTTAGGAGTGTGAGCGCTGTGTGTTCTCTGAACTCGGGAGTGTGAGCGCTGTGCATTCTCTGAAATCAGGAGTGTGAGCGCTGTGCGTTCTCTGAAATCGGGAGTGTGAGCGCTGTGTATTCTCTGAACTTAGGAGTGTGAGCGCTGTGTGTTCTCTGAACTCGGGAGTGTGAGCGCTGTGCATTCTCTGAAATCAGGAGTGTGAGCGCTGTGCGTTCTCTGAAATCGGGAGTGTGAGCGCTGTGTGTTCTCTGAACTTGGGAGTGTGAGCGCTGTGTGTTCTCTGAACTTGGGAGTGTGAGCGCTGTGCATTCTCTTGATTCGGGTGTGTGAGCACTGTGTGTTCTCTGACTCGGGAGTGTGAGTGCTGTGCGTTCTCTGAAGTCAGGAGTGTGAGCACTGTGTGTTCTCTGAACTCAGGAGTTTGAGCGCTGTGCATTCTCTGAAATCGCGAGTGTGAGCACTGTTTGTTCTCTGAAATCGGGAGTGTGAGCGCTGTGCATTCTCTGAACTCGGGAATGTGAGCGCTGTGCATTCTCTGAATTCGGGAGTGTGAGCACTGTGCGTTCCCTGAAATCGGGAGTGTGTGCGCTGTGTGTTCTCTGAACTTGGGTGTGTGAGTGCTGTGTGTTCTCTGAACTTGGGCGTGTGAGCGCTGTGCATTCTCTGAACTCGGGAATGTGAGCGCTGTGCATTTTCTGAACTCAGGAATGTGAGCGCTGGGCATTCTCTGAACTCGGGATTGTGAGCGCTGTGCATTCTCTTGATTCGGGAGTGTGAGCACTGTGTGTTCTCTGACTCGGGAGTGTGAGTGCTGTGTGTTCCCTGAACTCACGAATTTGAGCGCTGTGCATTCTCTGAACTTTGGAGTGTGAGCACTGTGTGCTCTCTGAAATCGAGAGTGTGAGCGCTGTGTGTTCTCTGAACTCGGGCTTGTGAACGCTGTGCATTCTGTGAACTCGGGAGTGTGAGCGCTGTGTGTTCTCTGAACTCGGGAGTGTGATGGTTGTGCATTCTCCGAAATCGGGAGTGTGAGCGCTGTGCATTCTCTGAACTCGGGGGTGTTAGCGCTGTGCATTCTCTGAACTCGGGAGTGTGAGCACTGTGCATTCTCTGAACTCGGAAATGTGAGCACTGTGCATTCTCTGAACTCGGGAGTGTGAGCACTGTGCATTCTATTGACTCGGGTGTTTGAGCACTGTGTGTTATCTGACTCGGGATTGTGAGTGCTGTGCGTTCTCTGAAGTCGGGAGTGTCAGCACTGTGTGTTCTCTGAACTTGGTAGTTTGAGTACTGTGCATTCTCTGAACTCGGGAGTGTGAGCGCTCTGCGTTCTCTGAAATCAGGACTGTGAGCGCTGTGTGTTCTCAGAACTCATTTGTGAGCGCTGTGCATTCTCTGAAATCGGGAGTGTGAGCGCTGTGTGTTCTCTGAACTCGGGAGTGTGATGGCTGTGCATTCTCCAAAATCTGGTGTGTGAGCGCTGTGTGTTCTCTGAACTCATGTGTGAGCTCTGTGCATTCTCTGAACCCGAGAGTGTGAGCGCTGTGCATTCTCTGAAATCGGGAGTGTGATCGCTGTGTGTTCTCTGAACTCGTGTCTGACGGCTGTGCATACGCTGGACACGGGAGTGTGAGCGCTGTGCGTTCTCTGAACTCGGGAGAGTGAATGATGAGCATTCTCTGAAATCGGGAGTGTGTGCACTGTCCGTTCTCTGAACTCGGGAATGTGAGCTCTGTGCATCCTCTGAACTCGGGAGTGTGAGCGCTGTGTGTTCTCTGAACTTGGGAGTGTGAGCGCTGTGTGTTCTCTGAAACTGAGAGTGTGAGCGCTGTGCATTCTCTTGAATCGGGAGTGTGAGCACTCTTAGTTCTCTGATTCGGGAGTGTGGGTGCTGTTCGTTCTCTGAAGTCGGGAGTGTGAGCGCTGTGCGTTCTCTGACTCGGGAGTGTGAGCACTGTGTGTGCTCTGACTCGGGAGTGTGAGTGCTGTGCGTTCTCTGAAGTCGGGAGTGTGAGCGCTGTGCGTTCTCTGACACGGGTGTGTGAGCACTGTGTGTTCTCTGACTCGGGAGTGTGAGTGCTGTGCGTTCTCTGAAGTCGGGAGTGTGAGCGCTGTGCGTTCTCTGACTCGGGAGTGTGAGTGCTGTGTGTTCTCTGAACTCAAGAGTTTGAGTGCTCTGCATTCTCTGAACTCGGGACTGTGAGCATTGTGTGTTTTCTGAAATCGGGAGTGTGAGCACTGTGCATTCTCTGAACTCGGGATTGTGAGCGCTGTGAATTCTCTGAACTTGGGAGTGTGAGCGCTGTGTGTTCTCTGAAACTGGGAGTGGGAGCGCTGTGCATTCTCTTGACTCGGGAGTGTGAGCACTGTGTGTTCTCTGACTCGGGAGTGTGAGTGCTGTGCGTTCTCTGAAGTCGGGAGTGTGAGCGCGGTGTGTTCTCTGAACTCAGGAGTGTGAGCGCGGTGTGTTCTCTGAACTCAGGAGTTTGAGTGCTGTGCATGCTCTGAACTCGGCAGTGTGAGCACTGTGTGTTCTCTGAAATCGGGAGCGTCAGCACTGTGTGTTCTCTGAACTTGGTAGTTTGAGTACTGTGCATTCTCTGAACTCGGGAGTGTGAGCGCTCTGCGTTCTCTGAAATCAGGAGTGTGAGCGCTGTGTGTTCTCAGAACTCATTTGTGAGCGCTGTGCATTCTCTGAAATCGGGAGTGTGAGCGCTGTGTGTTCTCTGAACTCGGGAGTGTGATGGCTGTGCATTCTCCAAAATCCGGTGTGTGAGCGCTGTGTGTTCTCTGAACTCATGTGTGAGCTCTGTGCATTCTCTGAACTCGGGAGTGTGAGCGCTGTGCATTCTCTGAAATCGGGAGTGTGAGCGCTGTGTGTTCTCTGAACTCGTGTATGAGGGCTCTGTGCATTCTCTGAACTCGGGAGTGTGAGCGCTGTGTGTTCTCTGAACTTGGGAGTGTGAGCACTGTGCATTCTCTGAACTCGGGAGTGTGACCGCTGTGCATTCTCTGAACTTAGGAGTGTGAGCGCTGTGTGTTCTCTGAACTTGGGAGTGTGAGCGCTGTGTGTTCTCTGAAACTGAGAGTGTGAGCGCTGTGCATTCTCTTGAATCGGGAGTGTGAGCACTCTTTGTTCTCTGATTCGGGAGTGTGAGTGCTGTGCGTTCTCTGAAGTCGGGAGTCTGAGCGCTGTGCATTCTCTGACTCGGGAGTGTGAGCGCTGTGCGTTCTCTGAAGTCGGGAGTGTGAGCGCTGTGCGTTCTCTGACTCGGGAGTGTGAGTGCTGTGTGTTCTCTGAACTCAGGAGTTTGAGCGCTGTGCATTCTCTGTACTCGGGACTGTGAGCATTGTGTGTTTTCTGAAATCGGGAGTGTGAGCACTGTGCATTGTCTGAACTCGGGATTGTGAGCGCTGTGCATTCTCTGAACTTGGGAGTGTGAGCGCTGTGTGTTCTCTGAAACTGGGAGTGGGAGCGCTGTGCATTTTCTTGACTCGGGAGTGTGAGCACTGTGTGTTCGCTGACTAGGGATTGTGGGTGCTCTGCATTCTCTGAAGTCGGGAGTCTGAGCGCGGTGTGTTCTCTGAACTCAGGAGTTTCAGTGCTGTGCATTCTCTCAACTCGGCAGTGTGAGCACTGTGTGTTCTCTGAAATCGGGAGTGTCAGCGCTGTGCATTCTCTGAACTCGGGAGTGTGAGCGCTGTGCATTCTCTGAAATCGGGAGTGTGAGCGCTGTGTGTTCTCTGAACTCGTGTATGAGGGCTGTCTGCTCACTGAACTCGGGAGTGTGAGCACTGTGTGTTCTCTGACTCGGGAGTGTGAGCGCTGTGTGTTCTCTTGATTCGGGTGTGTGAGCACTGTGTGTTCTCTGACTCGGGAGTGTGAGTGCTGTGCGTTCTCTGAAGTCGGGAGTGTGAGCACTGTGTGTTCTCTGAACTCAGGAGTTTGAGCGCTGTGCATTCTCTGAACTCGCGAGTGTGAGCACTGTGTGTTCTCTGAAATCGGGAGTGTGAGCGCTGTGCATTCTCTGAACTCGGGAATGTGAGTGCTGTGCATTCTCTGAATTCGGGAGTGTGAGCACTGTGTGTTCTCTGAACTCGGGATTGTGAGCGCTGTGCATTCTCTTGACTCGGGAGTGTGAGCACTGTGTGTTCTCTGACTCGGGAGTGTGAGTGCTGTGTGTTCCCTGAACTCACGAATTTGAGCGCTGTGCATTCTCTGAACTTTGGAGTGTGAGCACTGTGTGTTCTCTGAAATCGAGAGTGTGAGCGCTGTGTGTTCTCTGAACTCGGGCTTGTGAACGCTGTGCATTCTCTGAACTCAGGAGTGTGAGCGCTGTGTGTTCTCTGAACTCGGGAGTGTGATGGTTGTGCATTCTCCGAAATCGGGAGTGTGAGCGCTGTGCATTCTCTGAACTCGGGAGTGTTAGCGCTGTGCATTCTCTGAACTCGGGAGTGTGAGCACTGTGCATTCTCTGAACTCGGAAATGTGAGCACTGTGCATTCTCTGAACTCGGGAGTGTGAGCACTGTGCATTCTATTGACTCGGGTGTTTGAGCACTGTGTGTTATCTGACTCGGGATTGTGAGTGCTGTGCGTTCTCTGAAGTCGGGAGTGTCAGCACTGTGTGTTCTCTGAACTTGATAGTTTGAGTACTGTGCATTCTCTGAACTCGGGAGTGTGAGCGCTCTGCGTTCTCTGAAATCAGGAGTGTGAGCGCTGTGTGTTCTCAGAACTCATTTGTGAGCGCTGTGCATTCTCTGAAATCGGGAGTGTGAGCGCTGTGTGTTCTCTGAACTCGGGAGTGTGATGGCTGTGCAATCTCCAAAATCTGGTGTGTGAGCGCTGTGTGTTCTCTGAACTCATGTGTGAGCTCTGTGCATTCTCTGAACTCGGGTGTGTGAGCGCTGTGCATGCTCTGGACACGGGAGTGTGAGCGCTGTGCATCCTCTGAACTCGGGAGTGTGAATGATGAGCATTCTCTGAAATCGGGAGTGTGTGCACTGTCCGTTCTCTGAACTCGGGTGTGTGAGCACTGTGTGTTCTCTGAACTCGGGTGTGTGAGCACTGTGCGTTCTCTGAACTCGAGAGTGTGAGCGCTGTGTGTTCTCTGAACTCGGGACTATTAGTGCTGTGCGTACTCTGAACTCGGGAGTGTGAGTGCTGTGCATTCTCTGAACTCGGGAGTGTGAGCGCTGTGCATTCCCTGAACTCGGGAATGTGAGCTCTGTGCATTCTCTGAACTCGGGAGTGTGAGCGCTGTGTGTTCTCTGAACTTGGGAGTGTGAGCGCTGTGTGTTCTCTGAATTTGGGATTATGAGCGCTGTGCAATCTCTGAACTTGGGAGTGTGAGCACTGTGCATTCTCTGAACTCGGGAGTGTGACCGCTGTGCATTCTCAGAACTTAGGAGTGTGAGCGCTGTGTGTTCTCTGAACTCGGGAGTGTGAGCGCTGTGCGTTCTCTGAAATCAGGAGTGTGAGCGCTGTGCGTTCTCTGAAATCGGGAGTGTGAGCGCTGTGTGTTCTCTGAACATGGGAGTGTGAGCGCTGTGTGTTCTCTGAACTTGGGAGTGTGAGCGCTGTGCATTCTCTTGATTCGGGTGTGTGAGCACTGTGTGTTCTCTGACTCGGGAGTGTGAGTGCTGTGCGTTCTCTGAAGTCAGGAGTGTGAGCACTGTGTGTTCTCTGAACTCAGGAGTTTGAGCGCTGTGCATTCTCTGAACTCGCGAGTGTGAGCACTGTTTGTTCTCTGAAATCGGGAGTGTGAGCGCTGTGCATTCTCTGAACTCGGGAATGTGAGCGCTGTGCATTCTCTGAATTCGGGAGTGTGAGCACTGTGCGTTCTCTGAAATCGGGAGTGTGTGCGCTGTGTGTTCTCTGAACTTGGGTGTGTGAGCGCTGTGTGTACTCTGAACTTGGGATTGTGAGCGCTGTGCGTTCTCTGAACTCGAGAGTGTGAGCGCTGTGTGTTCTCTGAACTCGGGAGTGTTAGTGCTGTGCATACTCTGAACTCGGGAGTGTGAGCGCTGTGCATTCTCTGAACTCGGGAGTGTGAGCGCTGTGCATTCTCTGAACTCGGGAATGTGAGCTCTGTGCATTCTCTGAACTCGGGAGTGTGAGCGCTGTGTGTTCTCTGAACTTGGGAGTGTGAGCGCTGTGTGTTCTCTGAACTTGGGATTATGAGCGCTGTGCATTCTCTGAACTTGGGATTGTGAACACTGTGCATTCTCTGAACTCGGGAGTGTGACCGCTGTGCATTCTCTGAACTTAGGAGTGTGAGCGCTGTGTGTTCTCTGAACTCGGGAGTGTGAGCGCTGTGCGTTCTCTGAAATCAGGAGTGTGAGCGCTGTGCATTCTCTGAAATCGGGAGTGTTAGCGCTGTGTGTTCTCTGAACTTGGGAGTGTGAGCGCTGTGTGTTCTCTGAACTTGGGCGTGTGAGCGCTGTGCATTCTCTTGATTCGGGAATGTGAGCTCTGTGCATTCTCTGAACTCGGGAGTGTGAGCGCTGTGTGTTCTCTGAACTTGGGAGTGTGAGCGCTGTGTGTTCTCTGAACTTGGGATTATGAGCGCTGTGCATTCTCTGAACTTGGGAGTGTGAGCACTGTGCATTCTCTGAACTCGGGAGTGTGACCGCTGTGCATTCTCTGAACTTAGGAGTGTGAGCGCTGTGTGTTCTCTGAACTCGGGAGTGTGAGCGCTGTGCATTCTCTGAAATCAGGAGTGTGAGCGCTGTGCGTTCTCTGAAATCGGGAGTGTGAGCGCTGTGTGTTCTCTGAACTTGGGAGTGTGAGCGCTGTGTGTTCTCTGAACTTGGGAGTGTGAGCGCTGTGCATTCTCTTGATTCGGGTGTGTGAGCACTGTGTGTTCTCTGACTCGGGAGTGTGAGTGCTGTGCGTTCTCTGAAGTCAGGAGTGTGAGCACTGTGTGTTCTCTGAACTCAGGAGTTTGAGCGCTGTGCATTCTCTGAAATCGCGAGTGTGAGCACTGTTTGTTCTCTGAAATCGGGAGTGTGAGCGCTGTGCATTCTCTGAACTCGGGAATGTGAGCGCTGTGCATTCTCTGAATTCGGGAGTGTGAGCACTGTGCGTTCCCTGAAATCGGGAGTGTGAGCGCTGTGTGTTCTCTGAACTTGGGCGTGTGAGCGCTGTGCATTCTCTGAACTCGGGAATGTGAGCGCTGTGCATTTTCTGAACTCAGGAATGTGAGCGCTGGGCATTCTCTGAACTCGGGATTGTGAGCGCTGTGCATTCTCTTGATTCGGGAGTGTGAGCACTGTGTGTTCTCTGACTCGGGAGTGTGAGTGCTGTGTGTTCCCTGAACTCACGAATTTGAGCGCTGTGCATTCTCTGAACTTTGGAGTGTGAGCACTGTGTGCTCTCTGAAATCGAGAGTGTGAGCGCTGTGTGTTCTCTGAACTCGGGCTTGTGAACGCTGTGCATTCTCTGAACTCGGGAGTGTGAGCGCTGTGTGTTCTCTGAACTCGGGAGTGTGATGGTTGTGCATTCTCCGAAATCGGGAGTGTGAGCGCTGTGCATTCTCTGAACTCGGGGGTGTTAGCGCTGTGCATTCTCTGAACTCGGGAGTGTGAGCACTGTGCATTCTCTGAACTCGGAAATGTGAGCACTGTGCATTCTCTGAACTCGGGAGTGTGAGCACTGTGCATTCTATTGACTCGGGTGTTTGAGCACTGTGTGTTATCTGACTCGGGATTGTGAGTGCTGTGCGTTCTCTGAAGTCGGGAGTGTCAGCACTGTGTGTTCTCTGAACTTGGTAGTTTGAGTACTGTGCATTCTCTGAACTCGGGAGTGTGAGCGCTCTGCGTTCTCTGAAATCAGGACTGTGAGCGCTGTGTGTTCTCAGAACTCATTTGTGAGCGCTGTGCATTCTCTGAAATCGGGAGTGTGAGCGCTGTGTGTTCTCTGAACTCGGGAGTGTGATGGCTGTGCATTCTCCAAAATCTGGTGTGTGAGCGCTGTGTGTTCTCTGAACTCATGTGTGAGCTCTGTGCATTCTCTGAACCCGAGAGTGTGAGCGCTGTGCATTCTCTGAAATCGGGAGTGTGATCGCTGTGTGTTCTCTGAACTCGTGTCTGACGGCTGTGCATACGCTGGACACGGGAGTGTGAGCGCTGTGCGTTCTCTGAACTCGGGAGTGTGAATGATGAGCATTCTCTGAAATCGGGAGTGTGTGCACTGTCCGTTCTCTGAACTTGGGAATGTGAGCTCTGTGCATCCTCTGAACTCGGGAGTGTGAGCGCTGTGTGTTCTCTGAACTTGGGAGTGTGAGCGCTGTGTGTTCTCTGAAACTGAGAGTGTGAGCGCTATGCATTCTCTTGAATCGGGAGTGTGAGCACTCTTAGTTCTCTGATTCGGGAGTGTGAGTGCTGTGCGTTCTCTGAAGTCGGGAGTGTGAGCGCTGTGCGTTCTCTGACTCGGGAGTGTGAGCACTGTGTGTGCTCTGACTCGGGAGTGTGAGTGCTGTGTGTTCTCTGAAGTCGGGAGTGTGAGCGCTGTGCGTTCTCTGACTCGGGTGTGTGAGCACTGTGTGTTCTCTGACTCGGGAGTGTGAGTGCTGTGCGTTCTCTGAAGTCGGGAGTGTGAGCGCTGTGCGTTCTCTGACTCGGGAGTGTGAGCACTGTGTGTTCTCTGAACTCAAGAGTTTGAGCGCTCTGCATTCTCTGAACTCGGGACTGTGAGCATTGTGTGTTTTCTGAAATCGGGAGTGTGAGCACTGTGCATTCTCTGAACTCGGGATTGTGAGCGCTGTGCATTCTCTGAACTTGGGAGTGTGAGCGCTGTGTGTTCTCTGAAACTGGGAGTGGGAGCGCTGTGCATTCTCTTGACTCGGGAGTGTGAGCACTGTGTGTTCTCTGACTCGGGAGTGTGAGTGCTGTGCGTTCTCTGAAGTCGGGAGTGTGAGCGCGGTGTGTTCTCTGAACTCAGGAGTGTGAGTGCTGTGCATGCTCTGAACTCGGCAGTGTGAGCACTGTGTGTTCTCTGAAATCGGGAGCGTCAGCACTGTGTGTTCTCTGAACTTGATAGTTTGAGTACTGTGCATTCTCTGAACTCGGGAGTGTGAGCGCTCTGCGTTCTCTGAAATCAGGAGTGTGAGCGCTGTGTGTTCTCAGAACTCATTTGTGAGCGCTGTGCATTCTCTGAAATCGGGAGTGTGAGCGCTGTGTGTTCTCTGAACTCGGGAGTGTGATGGCTGTGCATTCTCCAAAATCCGGTGTGTGAGCGCTGTGTGTTCTCTGAACTCATGTGTGAGCTCTGTGCATTCTCTGAACTCGGGAGTGTGAGCGCTGTGCATTCTCTGAAATCGGGAGTGTGAGCGCTGTGTGTTCTCTGAACTCGTGTATGAGGGCTCTGTGCATTCTCTGAACTCGGGAGTGTGAGCGCTGTGTGTTCTCTGAACTTGGGAGTGTGAGCACTGTGCATTCTCTGAACTCGGGAGTGTGACCGCTGTGCATTCTCTGAACTTAGGAGTGTGAGCGCTGTGTGTTCTCTGAACTTGGGAGTGTGAGCGCTGTGTGTTCTCTGAAACTGAGAGAGTGAGCGCTGTGCATTCTCTTGAATCGGGAGTGTGAGCACTCTTTGTTCTCTGATTCGGGAGTGTGAGTGCTGTGCGTTCACTGAAGTCGGGAGTGTGAGCGCTGTGCGTTCTCTGACTCGGGTGTGTGAGTGCTGTGTGTTCTCTGAAGTCGGGAGTGTGAGCGCTGTGCGTTCTCTGACTCGGGAGTGTGAGTGCTGTGTGTTCTCTGAACTCAGGAGTTTGAGCGCCGTGCATTCTCTGTACTCGGGACTGTGAGCATTGTGTGTTTTCTGAAATTGGGAGTGTGAGCACTGTGCATTGTCTGAACTCGGGATTGTGAGCGCTGTGCATTCTCTGAACTTGGGAGTGTGAGCGCTGTGTGTTCTCTGAAACTGGGAGTGGGAGCGCTGTGCATTTTCTTGACTCGGGAGTGTGAGCACTGTGTGTTCGCTGACTAGGGAGTGTGAGTGCTCTGCGTTCTCTGAAGTCGGGAGTCTGAGCGCGGTGTGTTCTCTGAACTCAGGAGTTTCAGTGCTGTGCATTCTCTCAACTCGGCAGTGTGAGCACTGTGTGTTCTCTGAAATCGGGAGTGTCAGCGCTGTGCATTCTCTGAACTCGGGAGTGTGAGCGCTGTGCATTCTCTGAAATCGGGAGTGTGAGCGCTGTGTGTTCTCTGAACTCGTGTATGAGGGCTGTCTGCTCACTGAACTCGGGAGTGTGAGCACTGTGTGTTCTCTGACTCGGGAGTGTGAGCGCTGTGTGTTCTCTTGATTCGGGTGTGTGAGCACTGTGTGTTCTCTGACTCGGGAGTGTGAGTGCTGTGCGTTCTCTGAAGTCGGGAGTGTGAGCACTGTGTGTTCTCTGAACTCAGGAGTTTGAGCGCTGTGCATTCTCTGAACTCGCGAGTGTGAGCACTGTGTGTTCTCTGAAATCGGGAGTGTGAGCGCTGTGCATTCTCTGAACTCGGGAATGTGAGTGCTGTGCATTCTCTGAATTCGGGAGTGTGAGCACTGTGTGTTCTCTGAACTCGGGATTGTGAGCGCTGTGCATTCTCTTGACTCGGGAGTGTGAGCACTGTGTGTTCTCTGACTCGGGAGTGTGAGTGCTGTGTGTTCCCTGAACTCACGAATTTGAGCGCTGTGCATTCTCTGAACTTTGGAGTGTGAGCACTGTGTGTTCTCTGAAATCGAGAGTGTGAGCGCTGTGTGTTCTCTGAACTCGGGCTTGTGAACGCTGTGCATTCTCTGAACTCAGGAGTGTGAGCGCTGTGTGTTCTCTGAACTCGGGAGTGTGATGGTTGTGCATTCTCCGAAATCGGGAGTGTGAGCGCTGTGCATTCTCTGAACTCGGGAGTGTTAGCGCTGTGCATTCTCTGAACTCGGGAGGGTGAGCACTGTGCATTCTCTGAACTCGGAAATGTGAGCACTGTGCATTCTCTGAACTCGGGAGTGTGAGCACTGTGCATTCTATTGACTCGGGTGTTTGAGCACTGTGTGTTATCTGACTCGGGATTGTGAGTGCTGTGCGTTCTCTGAAGTCGGGAGTGTCAGCACTGTGTGTTCTCTGAACTTGATAGTTTGAGTACTGTGCATTCTCTGAACTCGGGAGTGTGAGCGCTCTGCGTTCTCTGAAATCAGGAGTGTGAGCGCTGTGTGTTCTCAGAACTCATTTGTGAGCGCTGTGCATTCTCTGAAATCGGGAGTGTGAGCGCTGTGTGTTCTCTGAACTCGGGAGTGTGATGGCTGTGCAATCTCCAAAATCTGGTGTGTGAGCGCTGTGTGTTCTCTGAACTCATGTGTGAGCTCTGTGCATTCTCTGAACTCGGGTGTGTGAGCGCTGTGCATGCTCTGGACACGGGAGTGTGAGCGCTGTGCATCCTCTGAACTCGGGAGTGTGAATGATGAGCATTCTCTGAAATCGGGAGTGTGTGCACTGTCCGTTCTCTGAACTCGGGTGTGTGAGCACTGTGTGTTCTCTGAACTCGGGTGTGTGAGCACTGTGCGTTCTCTGAACTCGAGAGTGTGAGCGCTGTGTGTTCTCTGAACTCGGGACTATTAGTGCTGTGCGTACTCTAAACTCGGGAGTGTGAGCGCTGTGCATTCTCTGAACTCGGGAGTGTGAGCGCTGTGCATTCCCTGAACTCAGGAATGTGAGCTCTGTGCATTCTCTGAACTCGGGAGTGTGAGCGCTGTGTGTTCTCTGAACTTGGGAGTGTGAGCGTTGTGTGTTCTCTGAATTTGGGATTATGAGCGCTGTGCAATCTCTGAACTTGGGAGTGTGAGCACTGTGCATTCTCTGAACTCGGGAGTGTGACCGCTGTGCATTCTCAGAACTTAGGAGTGTGAGCGCTGTGTGTTCTCTGAACTCGGGAGTGTGAGCGCTGTGCGTTCTCTGAAATCAGGAGTGTGAGCGCTGTGCGTTCTCTGAAATCGGGAGTGTGAGCGCTGTGTGTTCTCTGAACTCGGGAGTGTTAGTGCTGTGCATACTCTGAACTCGGGAGTGTGAGCGCTGTGCATTCTCTGAACTCGGGAGTGTGAGCGCTGTGCATTCTCTGAACTCGGGAATGTGAGCTCTGTGCATTCTCTGAACTCGGGAGTGTGAGCGCTGTGTGTTCTCTGAACTTGGGAGTGTGAGCGCTGTGTGTTCTCTGAACTTGGGATTATGAGCGCTGTGCATTCTCTGAACTTGGGATTGTGAGCACTGTGCATTCTCTGAACTCGGGAGTGTGACCGCTGTGCATTCTCTGAACTTAGGAGTGTGAGCGCTGTGTGTTCTCTGAACTCGGGAGTGTGAGCGCTGTGCGTTCTCTGAAATCAGGAGTGTGAGCGCTGTGCATTCTCTGAAATCGGGAGTGTGAGCGCTGTGTGTTCTCTGAACTTGGGAGTGTGAGCGCTGTGTGTTCTCTGAACTTGGGCGTGTGAGCGCTGTGCATTCTCTTGATTCGGGTGTGTGAGCACTGTGTGTTCTCTGACTCGGGAGTGTGAGTGCTGTGCATTCTCTGAAGTCAGGAGTGTGAGCACTGTGTGTTCCCTGAACTCAGGAGTTTGAGCGCTGTGCATTCTCTGAACTCGCGAGTGTGAGCACTGTTTGTTCTCTGAAATCGGGAGTGTGAGCGCTGTGCATTCTCTGAACTCGGGAATGTGAGCGCTGTGCATTCTCTGAATTCGGGAGTGTGAGCACTGTGCGTTCCCTGAAATCGGGAGTGTGTGCGCTGTGTGTTCTCTGAACTTGGGTGTGTGAGCGCTGTGTGTTCTCTGAACTTGGGCGTGTGAGCGCTGTGCGTTCTCTGAACTCGGGAATGTGAGCGCTGTGCATTTTCTGAACTCAGGAATGTGAGCGCTGGGCATTCTCTGAACTCGGGATTGTGAGCGCTGTGCATTCTCTTGATTCGGGAGTGTGAGCACTGTGTGTTCTCTGACTCGGGAGTGTGAGTGCTGTGTGTTCCCTGAACTCACGAATTTGAGCGCTGTGCATTCTCTGAACTTTGGAGTGTGAGCACTGTGTGCTCTCTGAAATCGAGAGTGTGAGCGCTGTGTGTTCTCTGAACTCGGGCTTGTGAACGCTGTGCATTCTCTGAACTCGGGAGTGTGAGCGCTGTGTGTTCTCTGAACTCGGGAGTGTGATGGTTGTGCATTCTCCGAAATCGGGAGTGTGAGCGCTGTGCGTTCTCTGAACTCGGGGGTGTTAGCGCTGTGCATTCTCTGAACTCGGGAGTGTGAGCACTGTGCATTCTCTGAACTCGGAAATGTGAGCACTGTGCATTCTCTGAACTCGGGAGTGTGAGCACTGTGCATTCTATTGACTCGGGTGTGTGAGCACTGTGTGTTATCTGACTCGGGATTGTGAGTGCTGTGCGTTCTCTGAAGTCGGGAGTGTCAGCACTGTGTGTTCTCTGAACTTGGTAGTTTGAGTACTGTGCATTCTCTGAACTCGGGAGTATGAGCGCTCTGCGTTCTCTGAAATCAGGACTGTGAGCGCTGTGTGTTCTCAGAACTCATTTGTGAGTGCTGTGCATTCTCTGAAATCGGGAGTGTGAGCGCTGTGTGTTCTCTGAACTCGGGAGTGTGATGGCTGTGCATTCTCCAAAATCTGGTGTGTGAGCGCTGTGTGTTCTCTGAACTCATGTGTGAGCTCTGTGCATTCTCTGAACCCGGGAGTGTGAGCGCTGTGCATTCTCTGAAATCGGGAGTGTCAGCGCTGTGTGTTCTCTGAACTCGTGTCTGAGGGCTGTGCATAGGCTGGACACGGGAGTGTGAGCGCTGTGCGTTCTCTGAACTCGGGAGTGTGAATGATGAGCATTCTCTGAAATCGGGAGTGTGTGCACTGTCCGTTCTCTGAACTCGGGAATGTGAGCTCTGTGCATCCTCTGAACTCGGGAGTGTGAGCGCTGTGTGTTCTCTGAACTTGGGAGTGTGAGCGCTGTGTGTTCTCTGAAACTGAGAGTGTGAGCGCTGTGCATTCTCTTGAATCGGGAGTGTGAGCACTCTTAGTTCTCTGATTCGGGAGTGTGAGTGCTGTGCGTTCTCTGAAGTCGGGAGTGTGAGCGCTGTGCGTTCTCTGACTCGGGTGTGTGAGCACTGTGTGTTCTCTGACTCGAGAGTGTGAGTGCTGTGCATTCTCTGAAGTCGGGAGTGTGAGCGCTGTGCGTTCTCTGACTCGGGTGTGTGAGCACTGTGTGTTCTCTGACTCGAGAGTGTGAGTGCTGTGCGTTCTCTGAAGTCGGGAGTGTGAGCGCTGTGCGTTCTCTGACTCGGGAGTGTGAGTGCTGTGTGTTCTCTGAACTCAAGAGTTTGAGCGCTCTGCATTCTCTGAACTCGGGACTGTGAGCATTGTGTGTTTTCTGAACTCGGGATTGTGAGCGCTGTGCATTCTCTGAACTTGGGAGTGTGAGCGCTGTGTGTTCTCTGAAACTGGGAGTGGGAGCGCTGTGCATTCTCTTGACTCGGGAGTGTGAGCACTGTGTGTTCTCTGACTCGGGAGTGTGAGTGCTGTGCGTTCTCTGAAGTCGGGAGTGTGAGCGCGGTGTGTTCTCTGAACTCAGGAGTGTGAGCGCGGTGTGTTCTCTGAACTCAGGAGTTTGAGTGCTGTGCATGCTCTGAACTCGGCAGTGTGAGCACTGTGTGTTCTCTGAAATCGGGAGCATCAGCACTGTGTGTTCTCTGAACTTGATAGTTTGAGTACTGTGCATTCTCTGAACTCGGGAGTGTGAGCGCTCTGCGTTCTCTGAAATCAGGAGTGTGAGCGCTGTGTGTTCTCAGAACTCATTTGTGAGCGCTGTGCATTCTCTGAAATCGGGAGTGTGAGCACTGTGTGTTCTCTGAACTCGGGAGTATGATGGCTGTGCATTCTCCAAAATCCGGTGTTTGAGCGCTGTGTGTTCTCTGAACTCATGTGTGAGCTCTGTGCATTCTCTGAACTCGGGAGTGTGAGCGCTGTGCATTCTCTGAACTCGGGAGTGTGAGCGCTGTGTGTTCTCTGAACTCGTGTATGAGGGCTCTGTGCATTCTCTGAACTCGGGAGTGTGAGCGCTGTGTGTTCTCTGAACTTGGGAGTGTGAGCGCTGTGTGTTCTCTGAACTTGGGATTATGAGCGCTGTGCATTCTCTGAACTTGGGAGTGTGAGCACTGTGCATTCTCTGAACTCGGGAGTGTGACCGCTGTTCATTCTCTGAACTTAGGAGTGTGAGCGCTGTGTGTTCTCTGAACTTGGGAGTGTGAGCGCTGTGTGTTCTCTGAAACTGAGAGTGTGAGCGCTGTGCATTCTCTTGAATCGGGAGTGTGAGCACTCTTTGTTCTCTGATTCGGGAGTGTGAGTGCTGTGCGTTCTCTGAAGTCGGGAGTGTGAGCGCTGTGCGTTCTCTGACTCAGGAGTGTGAGCACTGTGTGTGCTCTGACTCGGGAGTGTGAGTGCTGTGCGTTCTCTGAAGTCGGGAGTGTGAGCGCTGTGCGTTCTCTGACTCGGGAGTGTGAGTGCTGTGTGTTCTCTGAACTCAGGAGTTTGAGCGCTGTGCATTCTCTGTACTCGGGACTGTGAGCATTGTGTGTTTTCTGAAATCGGGAGTGTGAGCACTGTGCATTTTCTGAACTCAGGATTGTGAGCGCTGTGCATTCTCTGAACTTGGGAGTGTGAGCGCTGTGTGTTCTCTGAAACTGGGAGTGGGAGCGCTGTGCATTTTCTTGACTCGGGAGTGTTAGCGCTGTGCATTCTCTGAAATCGGGAGTGTGAGCGCTGTGTGTTCTCTGAACTCGTGTATGAGGGCTGTCTGCTCACTGAACTCGGGAGTGTGAGCACTGTGTGTTCGCTGACTAGGGAGTGTGAGTGCTCTGCGTTCTCTGAAGTCGGGAGTGTGAGCGCGGTGTGTTCTCTGAACTCGGGAGTGTGAGCGCTGTGCATTCTCTGAAATCGGGAGTGTGAGCGCTGTGTGTTCTCTGAACTCGTGTATGAGGGCTGTCTGCTCACTGAACTCGGGAGTGTGAGCACTGTGTGTTCTCTGACTCGGGAGTGTGAGTGCTGTGCGTTCTCTGAAGTCGGGAGTGTGAGCACTGTGTGTTCTCTGAACTCAGGAGTTTGAGCGCTGTGCATTCTCTGAACTCGCGAGTGTGAGCACTGTTTGTTCTCTGAAATCGGGAGTGTGAGCGCTGTGCATTCTCTGAACTCGGGAATGTGAGCGCTGTGCATTCTCTGAATTCGGGAGTGTGAGCACTGTGCGTTCTCTGAAATCGGGAGTGTGTGCGCTGTGTGTTCTCTGAACTTGGGTGTGTGAGCGCTGTGTATACTCTGAACTTGGGATTGTGAGCGCTGTGCGTTCTCTGAACTCGAGAGTGTGAGCGCTGTGTGTTCTCTGAACTCGGGAGTGTTAGTGCTGTGCATACTCTGAACTCGGGAGTGTGAGCGCTGTGCATTCTCTGAACTCGGGAGTGTGAGCGCTGTGCATTCTCTGAACTCGGGAATGTGAGCTCTGTGCATTCTCTGAACTCGGGAGTGTGAGCGCTGTGTGTTCTCTGAACTTGGGAGTGTGAGCGCTGTGTGTTCTCTGAACTTGGGATTATGAGCGCTGTGCATTCTCTGAACTTGGGATTGTGAGCACTGTGCATTCTCTGAACTCGGGAGTGTGACCGCTGTGCATTCTCTGAACTTAGGAGTGTGAGCGCTGTGTGTTCTCTGAACTCGGGAGTGTGAGCGCTGTGCGTTCTCTGAAATCAGGAGTGTGAGCGCTGTGCATTCTCTGAAATCGGGAGTGTGAGCGCTGTGTGTTCTCTGAACTTGGGAGTGTGAGCGCTGTGTGTTCTCTGAACTTGGGCGTGTGAGCGCTGTGCATTCTCTTGATTCGGGAATGTGAGCTCTGTGCATTCTCTGAACTCGGGAGTGTGAGCGCTGTGTGTTCTCTGAACTTGGGAGTGTGAGCGCTGTGTGTTCTCTGAACTTGGGATTATGAGCGCTGTGCATTCTCTGAACTTGGGAGTGTGAGCACTGTGCATTCTCTGAACTCGGGAGTGTGACCGCTGTGCATTCTCTGAACTTAGGAGTGTGAGCGCTGTGTGTTCTCTGAACTCGGGAGTGTGAGCGCTGTGCATTCTCTGAAATCAGGAGTGTGAGCGCTGTGCGTTCTCTGAAATCGGGAGTGTGAGCGCTGTGTGTTCTCTGAACTTGGGAGTGTGAGCGCTGTGTGTTCTCTGAACTTGGGAGTGTGAGCGCTGTGCATTCTCTTGATTCGGGTGTGTGAGCACTGTGTGTTCTCTGACTCGGGAGTGTGAGTGCTGTGCGTTCTCTGAAGTCAGGAGTGTGAGCACTGTGTGTTCTCTGAACTCAGGAGTTTGAGCGCTGTGCATTCTCTGAAATCGCGAGTGTGAGCACTGTTTGTTCTTTGAAATCGGGAGTGTGAGCGCTGTGCATTCTCTGAACTCGGGAATGTGAGCGCTGTGCATTCTCTGAATTCGGGAGTGTGAGCACTGTGCGTTCCCTGAAATCGGGAGTGTGAGCGCTGTGTGTTCTCTGAACTTGGGCGTGTGAGCGCTGTGCGTTCTCTGAACTTGGGAGTGTGAGCGCTGTGTGTTCTCTGAACTTGGGATTATGAGCGCTGTGCATTCTCTGAACTTGGGATTGTGAGCACTGTGCATTCTCTGAACTCGGGAGTGTGACCGCTGTGCATTCTCTGAACTTAGGAGTGTGAGCGCTGTGTGTTCTCTGAACTCGGGAGTGTGAGCGCTGTGCGTTCTCTGAAATCAGGAGTGTGAGCACTGTGCATTCTCTGAAATCGGGAGTGTGAGCGCTGTGTGTTCTCTGAACTTGGGAGTGTGAGCGCTGTGTGTTCTCTGAACTTGGGCGTGTGAGCGCTGTGCATTCTCTTGATTCGGGAATGTGAGCTCTGTGCATTCTCTGAACTCGGGAGTGTGAGCGCTGTGTGTTCTCTGAACTTGGGAGTGTGAGCGCTGTGTGTTCTCTGAACTTGGGATTATGAGCGCTGTGCATTCTCTGAACTTGGGAGTGTGAGCACTGTGCATTCTCTGAACTCGGGAGTGTGACCGCTGTGCATTCTCTGAACTTAGGAGTGTGAGCGCTGTGTGTTCTCTGAACTCGGGAGTGTGAGCGCTGTGCATTCTCTGAAATCAGGAGTGTGAGCGCTGTGCGTTCTCTGAAATCGGGAGTGTGAGCGCTGTGTGTTCTCTGAACTTGGGAGTGTGAGCGCTGTGTGTTCTCTGAACTTGGGAGTGTGAGCGCTGTGCATTCTCTTGATTCGGGTGTGTGAGCACTGTGTGTTCTCTGACTCGGGAGTGTGAGTGCTGTGCGTTCTCTGAAGTCAGGAGTGTGAGCACTGTGTGTTCTCTGAACTCAGGAGTTTGAGCGCTGTGCATTCTCTGAAATCGCGAGTGTGAGCACTGTTTGTTCTTTGAAATCGGGAGTGTGAGCGCTGTGCATTCTCTGAACTCGGGAATGTGAGCGCTGTGCATTCTCTGAATTCGGGAGTGTGAGCACTGTGCGTTCCCTGAAATCGGGAGTGTGAGCGCTGTGTGTTCTCTGAACTTGGGCGTGTGAGCGCTGTGCATTCTCTGAACTCGGGAATGTGAGCGCTGTGCATTTTCTGAACTCAGGAATGTGAGCGCTGGGCATTCTCTGAACTCGGGATTGTGAGCGCTGTGCATTCTCTTGATTCGGGAGTGTGAGCACTGTGTGTTCTCTGACTCGGGAGTGTGAGTGCTGTGTGTTCCCTGAACTCACGAATTTGAGCGCTGTGCATTCTCTGAACTTTGGAGTGTGAGCACTGTGTGCTCTCTGAAATCGAGAGTGTGAGCGCTGTGTGTTCTCTGAACTCGGGCTTGTGAACGCTGTGCATTCTCTGAACTCGGGAGTGTGAGCGCTGTGCATTCTCTGAACTCGGGGGTGTTAGCGCTGTGCATTCTCTGAACTCGGGAGTGTGAGCACTGTGCATTCTCTGAACTCGGAAATGTGAGCACTGTGCATTCTCTGAACTCGGGAGTGTGAGCACTGTGCATTCTATTGACTCGGGTGTTTGAGCACTGTGTGTTATCTGACTCGGGATTGTGAGTGCTGTGCGTTCTCTGAAGTCGGGAGTGTCAGCACTGTGTGTTCTCTGAACTTGGTAGTTTGAGTACTGTGCATTCTCTGAACTCGGGAGTGTGAGCGCTCTGCGTTCTCTGAAATCAGGACTGTGAGCGCTGTGTGTTCTCAGAACTCATTTGTGAGCGCTGTGCATTCTCTGAAATCGGGAGTGTGAGCGCTGTGTGTTCTCTGAACTCGGGAGTGTGATGGCTGTGCATTCTCCAAAATCTGGTGTGTGAGCGCTGTGTGTTCTCTGAACTCATGTGTGAGCTCTGTGCATTCTCTGAACCCGAGAGTGTGAGCGCTGTGCATTCTCTGAAATCGGGAGTGTGATCGCTGTGTGTTCTCTGAACTCGTGTCTGACGGCTGTGCATACGCTGGACACGGGAGTGTGAGCGCTGTGCATTCTCTGAACTCGGGAGTGTGAATGATGAGCATTCTCTGAAATCGGGAGTGTGTGCACTGTCCGTTCTCTGAACTTGGGAATGTGAGCTCTGTGCATCCTCTGAACTCGGGAGTGTGAGCGCTGTGTGTTCTCTGAACTTGGGAGTGTGAGCGCTGTGTGTTCTCTGAAACTGAGAGCGTGAGCGCTATGCATTCTCTTGAATCGGGAGTGTGAGCACTCTTAGTTCTCTGATTCGGGAGTGTGAGTGCTGTGCGTTCTCTGAAGTCGGGAGTGTGAGCGCTGTGCGTTCTCTGACTCGGGAGTGTGAGCACTGTGTGTGCTCTGACTCGGGAGTGTGAGTGCTGTGTGTTCTCTGAAGTCGGGAGTGTGAGCGCTGTGCGTTCTCTGACTCGGGTGTGTGAGCACTGTGTGTTCTCTGACTCGGGAGTGTGAGTGCTGTGCGTTCTCTGAAGTCGGGAGTGTGAGCGCTGTGCGTTCTCTGACTCGGGAGTGTGAGTGCTGTGTGTTCTCTGAACTCAAGAGTTTGAGCGCTCTGCATTCTCTGAACTCGGGACTGTGAGCATTGTGTGTTTTCTGAAATCGGGAGTGTGAGCACTGTGCATTCTCTGAACTCGGGATTGTGAGCGCTGTGCATTCTCTGAACTTGGGAGTGTGAGCGCTGTGTGTTCTCTGAAACTGGGAGTGGGAGCGCTGTGCATTCTCTTGACTCGGGAGTGTGAGCACTGTGTGTTCTCTGACTCGGGATTGTGAGTGCTGTG
The DNA here is from genome assembly GCF_052327205.1 of Somniosus microcephalus. Lineage (NCBI taxonomy): Eukaryota > Metazoa > Chordata > Chondrichthyes > Squaliformes > Somniosidae > Somniosus > Somniosus microcephalus. The sequence goes on along the minus strand of NC_141009.1, from coordinate 66,554,381 downwards.
CGTTCTCTGAAGTCGGGAGTGTGAGCGCGGTGTGTTCTCTGAACTCTGGAGTGTGAGTGCTGTGCATGCTCTGAACTCGGCAGTGTGAGCACTGTGTGTTCTCTGAAATCGGGAGCGTCAGCACTGTGTGTTCTCTGAACTTGGTAGTTTGAGTACTGTGCATTCTCTGAACTCGGGAGTGTGAGCGCTCTGCGTTCTCTGAAATCAGGAGTGTGAGCGCTGTGTGTTCTCAGAACTCATTTGTGAGCGCTGTGCATTCTCTGAAATCGGGAGTGTGATCGCTGTGTGTTCTCTGAACTCGGGAGTGTGATGGCTGTGCATTCTCCAAAATCCGGTGTGTGAGCGCTGTGTGTTCTCTGAACTCATGTGTGAGCTCTGTGCATTCTCTGAACTCGGGAGTGTGAGCGCTGTGCATTCTCTGAAATCGGGAGTGTGAGCGCTGTGTGTTCTCTGAACTCGTGTATGAGGGCTCTGTGCATTCTCTGAACTCGGGAGTGTGAGCGCTGTGTGTTCTCTGAACTTGGGAGTGTGAGCACTGTGCATTCTCTGAACTCGGGAGTGTGACCGCTGTGCATTCTCTGAACTTAGGAGTGTGAGCGCTGTGTGTTCTCTGAACTTGGGAGTGTGAGCGCTGTGTGTTCTCTGAAACTGAGAGTGTGAGCGCTGTGCATTCTCTTGAATCGGGAGTGTGAGCACTCTTTGTTCTCTGATTCGGGAGTGTGAGTGCTGTGCGTTCTCTGAAGTCGGGAGTGTGAGCGCTGTGTGTTCTCTGACTCGGGAGTGTGAGTGCTGTGTGTTCTCTGAACTCAGGAGTTTGAGCGCCGTGCATTCTCTGTACTCGGGACTGTGAGCATTGTGTGTTTTCTGAAATCGGGAGTGTGAGCACTGTGCATTGTCTGAACTCGGGATTGTGAGCGCTGTGCATTCTCTGAACTTGGGAGTGTGAGCGCTGTGTGTTCTCTGAAACTGGGAGTGGGAGCGCTGTGCATTTTCTTGACTCGGGAGTGTGAGCACTGTGTGTTCGCTGACTAGGGAGTGTGAGTGCTCTGCGTTCTCTGAAGTCGGGAGTCTGAGCGCGGTGTGTTCTCTGAACTCAGGAGTTTCAGTGCTGTGCATTCTCTCAACTCGGCAGTGTGAGCACTGTGTGTTCTCTGAAATCGGGAGTGTCAGCGCTGTGCATTCTCTGAACTCGGGAGTGTGAGCGCTGTGCATTCTCTGAAATCGGGAGTGTGAGCGCTGTGTGTTCTCTGAACTCGTGTATGAGGGCTGTCTGCTCACTGAACTCGGGAGTGTGAGCACTGTGTGTTCTCTGACTCGGGAGTGTGAGCGCTGTGTGTTCTCTTGATTCGGGTGTGTGAGCACTGTGTGTTCTCTGACTCGGGAGTGTGAGTGCTGTGCGTTCTCTGAAGTCGGGAGTGTGAGCACTGTGTGTTCTCTGAACTCAGGAGTTTGAGCGCTGTGCATTCTCTGAACTCGCGAGTGTGAGCACTGTGTGTTCTCTGAAATCGGGAGTGTGAGCGCTGTGCATTCTCTGAACTCGGGAATGTGAGTGCTGTGCATTCTCTGAATTCGGGAGTGTGAGCACTGTGTGTTCTCTGAACTCGGGATTGTGAGCGCTGTGCATTCTCTTGACTCGGGAGTGTGAGCACTGTGTGTTCTCTGACTCGGGAGTGTGAGTGCTGTGTGTTCCCTGAACTCACGAATTTGAGCGCTGTGCATTCTCTGAACTTTGGAGTGTGAGCACTGTGTGTTCTCTGAAATCGAGAGTGTGAGCGCTGTGTGTTCTCTGAACTCGGGCTTGTGAACGCTGTGCATTCTCTGAACTCAGGAGTGTGAGCGCTGTGTGTTCTCTGAACTCGGGAGTGTGATGGTTGTGCATTCTCCGAAATCGGGAGTGTGAGCGCTGTGCATTCTCTGAACTCGGGAGTGTTAGCGCTGTGCATTCTCTGAACTCGGGAGTGTGAGCACTGTGCATTCTCTGAACTCGGAAATGTGAGCACTGTGCATTCTCTGAACTCGGGAGTGTGAGCACTGTGCATTCTATTGACTCGGGTGTTTGAGCACTGTATGTTATCTGACTCGGGATTGTGAGTGCTGTGCGTTCTCTGAAGTCGGGAGTGTCAGCACTGTGTGTTCTCTGAACTTGATAGTTTGAGTACTGTGCATTCTCTGAACTCGGGAGTGTGAGCGCTCTGCGTTCTCTGAAATCAGGAGTGTGAGCGCTGTGTGTTCTCAGAACTCATTTGTGAGCGCTGTGCATTCTCTGAAATCGGGAGTGTGAGCGCTGTGTGTTCTCTGAACTCGGGAGTGTGATGGCTGTGCAATCTCCAAAATCTGGTGTGTGAGCGCTGTGTGTTCTCTGAACTCATGTGTGAGCACTCTGCATTCTCTGAACTCGGGTGTGTGAGCGCTGTGCATGCTCTGGACACGGGAGTGTGAGCGCTGTGCATCCTCTGAACTCGGGAGTGTGAATGATGAGCATTCTCTGAAATCGGGAGTGTGTGCACTGTCCGTTCTCTGAACTCGGGTGTGTGAGCACTGTGTGTTCTCTGAACTCGGGTGTGTGAGCACTGTGCGTTCTCTGAACTCGAGAGTGTGAGCGCTGTGTGTTCTCTGAACTCGGGACTATTAGTGCTGTGCGTACTCTGAACTCGGGAGTGTGAGCGCTGTGCATTCTCTGAACTCGGGAGTGTGAGCGCTGTGCATTCCCTGAACTCGGGAATGTGAGCTCTGTGCATTCTCTGAACTCGGGAGTGTGAGCGCTGTGTGTTCTCTGAACTTGGGAGTGTGAGCGCTGTGTGTTCTCTGAATTTGGGATTATGAGCGCTGTGCAATCTCTGAACTTGGGAGTGTGAGCACTGTGCATTCTCTGAACTCGGGAGTGTGACCGCTGTGCATTCTCAGAACTTAGGAGTGTGAGCGCTGTGTGTTCTCTGAACTCGGGAGTGTGAGCGCTGTGCGTTCTCTGAAATCAGGAGTGTGAGCGCTGTGCGTTCTCTGAAATCGGGAGTGTGAGCGCTGTGTGTTCTCTGAACATGGGAGTGTGAGCGCTGTGTGTTCTCTGAACTTGGGAGTGTGAGCGCTGTGCATTCTCTTGATTCGGGTGTGTGAGCACTGTGTGTTCTCTGACTCGGGAGTGTGAGTGCTGTGCGTTCTCTGAAGTCAGGAGTGTGAGCACTGTGTGTTCTCTGAACTCAGGAGTTTGAGCGCTGTGCATTCTCTGAACTCGCGAGTGTGAGCACTGTTTGTTCTCTGAAATCGGGAGTGTGAGCGCTGTGCATTCTCTGAACTCGGGAATGTGAGCGCTGTGCATTCTCTGAATTCGGGAGTGTGAGCACTGTGCGTTCTCTGAAATCGGGAGTGTGTGCGCTGTGTGTTCTCTGAACTTGGGTGTGTGAGCGCTGTGTGTACTCTGAACTTGGGATTGTGAGCGCTGTGCGTTCTCTGAACTCGAGAGTGTGAGCGCTGTGTGTTCTCTGAACTCGGGAGTGTTAGTGCTGTGCATACTCTGAACTCGGGAGTGTGAGCGCTGTGCATTCTCTGAACTCGGGAGTGTGAGCGCTGTGCATTCTCTGAACTCGGGAATGTGAGCTCTGTGCATTCTCTGAACTCGGGAGTGTGAGCGCTGTGTGTTCTCTGAACTTGGGAGTGTGAGCGCTGTGTGTTCTCTGAACTTGGGATTATGAGCGCTGTGCATTCTCTGAACTTGGGATTGTGAGCACTGTGCATTCTCTGAACTCGGGAGTGTGACCGCTGTGCATTCTCTGAACTTAGGAGTGTGAGCGCTGTGTGTTCTCTGAACTCGGGAGTGTGAGCGCTGTGCGTTCTCTGAAATCAGGAGTGTGAGCGCTGTGCATTCTCTGAAATCGGGAGTGTGAGCGCTGTGTGTTCTCTGAACTTGGGAGTGTGAGCGCGGTGTGTTCTCTGAACTCAGGAGTGTGAGCGCGGTGTGTTCTCTGAACTCAGGAGTGTGAGTGCTGTGCATGCTCTGAACTCGGCAGTGTGAGCACTGTGTGTTCTCTGAAATCGGGAGCGTCAGCACTGTGTGTTCTCTGAACTTGGTAGTTTGAGTACTGTGCATTCTCTGAACTCGGGAGTGTGAGCGCTCTGCGTTCTCTGAAATCAGGAGTGTGAGCGCTGTGTGTTCTCAGAACTCATTTGTGAGCGCTGTGCATTCTCTGAAATCGGGAGTGTGAGCGCTGTGTGTTCTCTGAACTCGGGAGTGTGATGGCTGTGCATTCTCCAAAATCCGGTGTGTGAGCGCTGTGTGTTCTCTGAACTCATGTGTGAGCTCTGTGCATTCTCTGAACTCGGGAGTGTGAGCGCTGTGCATTCTCTGAAATCGGGAGTGTGAGCGCTGTGTGTTCTCTGAACTCGTGTATGAGGGCTCTGTGCATTCTCTGAACTCGGGAGTGTGAGCGCTGTGTGTTCTCTGAACTTGGGAGTGTGAGCACTGTGCATTCTCTGAACTCGGGAGTGTGACCGCTGTGCATTCTCTGAACTAAGGAGTGTGAGCGCTGTGTGTTCTCTGAACTTGGGAGTGTGAGCGCTGTGTGTTCTCTGAAACTGAGAGTGTGAGCGCTGTGCATTCTCTTGAATCGGGAGTGTGAGCACTCTTTGTTCTCTGATTCGGGAGTGTGAGTGCTGTGCGTTCTCTGAAGTCGGGAGTCTGAGCGCTGTGCGTTCTCTGACTCGGGAGTTTGAGCACTGTGTGTGCTCTGACTCGGGAGTGTGAGCGCTGTGCGTTCTCTGAAGTCGGGAGTGTGAGCGCTGTGCGTTCTCTGACTCGGGAGTGTGAGTGCTGTGTGTTCTCTGAACTCAGGAGTTTGAGCGCTGTGCATTCTCTGTACTCGGGACTGTGAGCATTGTGTGTTTTCTGAAATCGGGAGTGTGAGCACTGTGCATTGTCTGAACTCGGGATTGTGAGCGCTGTGCATTCTCGGAACTTGGGAGTGTGAGCGCTGTGTGTTCTCTGAAACTGGGAGTGGGAGCGCTGTGCATTTTCTTGACTCGGGAGTGTGAGCACTGTGTGTTCGCTGACTAGGGAGTGTGAGTGCTCTGCGTTCTCTGAAGTCGGGAGTCTGAGCGCGGTGTGTTCTCTGAACTCAGGAGTTTCAGTGCTGTGCATTCTCTCAACTCGGCAGTGTGAGCACTGTGTGTTCTCTGAAATCGGGAGTGTCAGCGCTGTGCATTCTCTGAACTCGGGAGTGTGAGCGCTGTGCATTCTCTGAAATCGGGAGTGTGAGCGCTGTGTGTTCTCTGAACTCGTGTATGAGGGCTGTCTGCTCACTGAACTCGGGAGTGTGAGCACTGTGTGTTCTCTGACTCGGGAGTGTGAGCGCTGTGTGTTCTCTTGATTCGGGTGTGTGAGCACTGTGTGTTCTCTGACTCGGGAGTGTGAGTGCTGTGCGTTCTCTGAAGTCGGGAGTGTGAGCACTGTGTGTTCTCTGAAATCGGGAGTGTGAGCGCTGTGCATTCTCTGAACTCGGGAATGTGAGTGCTGTGCATTCTCTGAATTCGGGAGTGTGAGCACTGTGTGTTCTCTGAACTCGGGATTGTGAGCGCTGTGCATTCTCTTGACTCGGGAGTGTGAGCACTGTGTGTTCTCTGACTCGGGAGTGTGAGTGCTGTGTGTTCCCTGAACTCACGAATTTGAGCGCTGTGCATTCTCTGAACTTTGGAGTGTGAGCACTGTGTGTTCTCTGAAATCGAGAGTGTGAGCGCTGTGTGTTCTCTGAACTCGGGCTTGTGAACGCTGTGCATTCTCTGAACTCAGGAGTGTGAGCGCTGTGTGTTCTCTGAACTCGGGAGTGTGATGGTTGTGCATTCTCCGAAATCGGGAGTGTGAGCGCTGTGCATTCTCTGAACTCGGGAGTGTTAGCGCTGTGCATTCTCTGAACTCGGGAGTGTGAGCACTGTGCATTCTCTGAACTCGGAAATGTGAGCACTGTGCATTCTCTGAACTCGGGAGTGTGAGCACTGTGCATTCTATTGACTCGGGTGTTTGAGCACTGTGTGTTATCTGACTCGGGATTGTGAGTGCTGTGCGTTCTCTGAAGTCGGGAGTGTCAGCACTGTGTGTTCTCTGAACTTGATAGTTTGAGTACTGTGCATTCTCTGAACTCGGGAGTGTGAGCGCTCTGCGTTCTCTGAAATCAGGAGTGTGAGCGCTGTGTGTTCTCAGAACTCATTTGTGAGCGCTGTGCATTCTCTGAAATCGGGAGTGTGAGCGCTGTGTGTTCTCTGAACTCGGGAGTGTGATGGCTGTGCAATCTCCAAAATCTGGTGTGTGAGCGCTGTGTGTTCTCTGAACTCATGTGTGAGCACTCTGCATTCTCTGAACTCGGGTGTGTGAGCGCTGTGCATGCTCTGGACACGGGAGTGTGAGCGCTGTGCATCCTCTGAACTCGGGAGTGTGAATGATGAGCATTCTCTGAAATCGGGAGTGTGTGCACTGTCCGTTCTCTGAACTCGGGTGTGTGAGCACTGTGTGTTCTCTGAACTCGGGTGTGTGAGCACTGTGCGTTCTCTGAACTCGAGAGTGTGAGCGCTGTGTGTTCTCTGAACTCGGGACTATTAGTGCTGTGCGTACTCTGAACTCGGGAGTGTGAGCGCTGTGCATTCTCTGAACTCGGGAGTGTGAGCGCTGTGCATTCCCTGAACTCGGGAATGTGAGCTCTGTGCATTCTCTGAACTCGGGAGTGTGAGCGCTGTGTGTTCTCTGAACTTGGGAGTGTGAGCGCTGTGTGTTCTCTGAATTTGGGATTATGAGCGCTGTGCAATCTCTGAACTTGGGAGTGTGAGCACTGTGCATTCTCTGAACTCGGGAGTGTGACCGCTGTGCATTCTCAGAACTTAGGAGTGTGAGCGCTGTGTGTTCTCTGAACTCGGGAGTGTGAGCGCTGTGCGTTCTCTGAAATCAGGAGTGTGAGCGCTGTGCGTTCTCTGAAATCGGGAGTGTGAGCGCTGTGTGTTCTCTGAACATGGGAGTGTGAGCGCTGTGTGTTCTCTGAACTTGGGAGTGTGAGCGCTGTGCATTCTCTTGATTCGGGTGTGTGAGCACTGTGTGTTCTCTGACTCGGGAGTGTGAGTGCTGTGCGTTCTCTGAAGTCAGGAGTGTGAGCACTGTGTGTTCTCTGAACTCAGGAGTTTGAGCGCTGTGCATTCTCTGAACTCGCGAGTGTGAGCACTGTTTGTTCTCTGAAATCGGGAGTGTGAGCGCTGTGCATTCTCTGAACTCGGGAATGTGAGCGCTGTGCATTCTCTGAATTCGGGAGTGTGAGCACTGTGCGTTCTCTGAAATCGGGAGTGTGTGCGCTGTGTGTTCTCTGTACTTGGGTGTGTGAGCGCTGTGTATACTCTGAACTTGGGATTGTGAGCGCTGTGCGTTCTCTGAACTCGAGAGTGTGAGCGCTGTGTGTTCTCTGAACTCGGGAGTGTTAGTGCTGTGCATCCTCTGAACTCGGGAGTGTGAGCGCTGTGCATTCTCTGAACTCGGGAGTGTGAGCGCTGTGCATTCTCTGAACTCGGGAATGTGAGCTCTGTGCATTCTCTGAACTCGGGAGTGTGAGCGCTGTGTGTTCTCTGAACTTGGGAGTGTGAGCGCTGTGTGTTCTCTGAACTTGGGATTATGAGCGCTGTGCATTCTCTGAACTTGGGATTGTGAGCACTGTGCATTCTCTGAACTCGGGAGTGTGACCGCTGTGCATTCTCTGAACTTAGGAGTGTGAGCGCTGTGTGTTCTCTGAACTCGGGAGTGTGAGCGCTGTGCGTTCTCTGAAATCAGGAGTGTGAGCGCTGTGCATTCTCTGAAATCGGGAGTGTGAGCGCTGTGTGTTCTCTGAACTTGGGAGTGTGAGCGCTGTGTGTTCTCTGAACTTGGGCGTGTGAGCGCTGTGCATTCTCTTGATTCGGGTGTGTGAGCACTGTGTGTTCTCTGACTCGGGAGTGTGAGTGCTGTGCGTTCTCTGAAGTCAGGAGTGTGAGCACTGTGTGTTCCCTGAACTCAGGAGTTTGAGCGCGGTGCATTCTCTGAACTCGCGAGTGTGAGCACTGTTTGTTCTCTGAAATCGGGAGTGTGAGCGCTGTGCATTCTCTGAACTCGGGAATGTGAGCGCTGTGCATTCTCTGAATTCGGGAGTGTGAGCACTGTGCGTTCCCTGAAATCGGGAGTGTGTGCGCTGTGTGTTCTCTGAACTTGGGTGTGTGAGCGCTGTGTGTTCTCTGAACTTGGGCGTGTGAGCGCTGTGCGTTCTCTGAACTCGGGAATGTGAGCGCTGTGCATTTTCTGAACTCAGGAATGTGAGCGCTGGGCATTCTCTGAACTCGGGATTGTGAGCGCTGTGCATTCTCTTGATTCGGGAGTGTGAGCACTGTGTGTTCTCTGACTCGGGGGTGTGAGTGCTGTGTGTTCCCTGAACTCACGAATTTGAGCGCTGTGCATTCTCTGAACTTTGGAGTGTGAGCACTGTGTGTTCTCTGAAATCGGGAGTGTGATGGTTGTGCATTCTCCGAAATCGGGAGTGTGAGCGCTGTGCGTTCTCTGAACTCGGGGGTGTTAGCGCTGTGCATTCTCTGAACTCGGGAGTGTGAGCACTGTGCATTCTCTGAACTCGGAAATGTGAGCACTGTGCATTCTCTGAACTCGGGAGTGTGAGCACTGTGCATTCTATTGACTCGGGTGTGTGAGCACTGTGTGTTATCTGACTCGGGATTGTGAGTGCTGTGCGTTCTCTGAAGTCGGGAGTGTCAGCACTGTGTGTTCTCTGAACTTGGTAGTTTGAGTACTGTGCATTCTCTGAACTCGGGAGTATGAGCGCTCTGCGTTCTCTGAAATCAGGACTGTGAGCGCTGTGTGTTCTCAGAACTCATTTGTGAGCGCTGTGCATTCTCTGAAATCGGGAGTGTGAGCGCTGTGTGTTCTCTGAACTCGGGAGTGTGATGGCTGTGCATTCTCCAAAATCTGGTGTGTGAGCGCTGTGTGTTCTCTGAACTCATGTGTGAGCTCTGTGCATTCTCTGAACCCGGGAGTGTGAGCGCTGTGCATTCTCTGAAATCGGGAGTGTCAGCGCTGTGTGTTCTCTGAACTCGTGTCTGAGGGCTGTGCATAGGCTGGACACGGGAGTGTGAGCGCTGTGCGTTCTCTGAACTCGGGAGTGTGAATGATGAGCATTCTCTGAAATCGGGAGTGTGTGCACTGTCCGTTCTCTGAACTCGGGAATGTGAGCTCTGTGCATCCTCTGAACTCGGGAGTGTGAGCGCTGTGTGTTCTCTGAACTTGGGAGTGTGAGCGCTGTGTGTTCTCTGAAACTGAGAGTGTGAGCGCTGTGCATTCTCTTGAATCGGGAGTGTGAGCACTCTTAGTTCTCTGATTCGGGAGTGTGAGTGCTGTGCGTTCTCTGAAGTCGGGAGTGTGAGCGCTGTGCGTTCTCTGACTCGGGAGTGTGAGCGCTGTGCATTCTCTTGAATCGGGAGTGTGAGCACTGTGTGTGCTCTGACTCGGGAGTGTGAGTGCTGTGCGTTCTCTGAAGTCGGGAGTGTGAGCGCTGTGCGTTCTCTGACTCGGGTGTGTGAGCACTGTGTGTTCTCTGACTCGAGAGTGTGAGTGCTGTGCGTTCTCTGAAGTCGGGAGTGTGAGCGCTGTGCGTTCTCTGACTCGGGAGTGTGAGTGCTGTGTGTTCTCTGAACTCAAGAGTTTGAGCGCTCTGCATTCTCTGAACTCGGGACTGTGAGCATTGTGTGTTTTCTGAAATCGGGAGTGTGAGCACTGTGCATTCTCTGAACTCGGGATTGTGAGCGCTGTGCATTCTCTGAACTTGGGAGTGTGAGCGCTGTGTGTTCTCTGAAACTGGGAGTGGGAGCGCTGTGCATTCTCTTGACTCGGGAGTGTGAGCACTGTGTGTTCTCTGACTCGGGAGTGTGAGTGCTGTGCGTTCTCTGAAGTCGGGAGTGTGAGCGCGGTGTGTTCTCTGAACTCAGGAGTGTGAGCGCGGTGTGTTCTCTGAACTCAGGAGTTTGAGTGCTGTGCATGCTCTGAACTCGGCAGTGTGAGCACTGTGTGTTCTCTGAAATCGGGAGCATCAGCACTGTGTGTTCTCTGAACTTGATAGTTTGAGTACTGTGCATTCTCTGAACTCGGGAGTGTGAGCGCTCTGCGTTCTCTGAAATCAGGAGTGTGAGCGCTGTGTGTTCTCAGAACTCATTTGTGAGCGCTGTGCATTCTCTGAAATCGGGAGTGTGAGCGCTGTGTGTTCTCTGAACTCGGGAGTATGATGGCTGTGCATTCTCCAAAATCCGGTGTTTGAGCGCTGTGTGTTCTCTGAACTCATGTGTGAGCTCTGTGCATTCTCTGAACTCGGGAGTGTGAGCGCTGTGCATTCTCTGAACTCGGGAGTGTGAGCGCTGTGTGTTCTCTGAACTCGTGTATGAGGGCTCTGTGCATTCTCTGAACTCGGGAGTGTGAGCGCTGTGTGTTCTCTGAACTTGGGAGTGTGAGCGCTGTGTGTTCTCTGAACTTGGGATTATGAGCGCTGTGCATTCTCTGAACTTGGGAGTGTGAGCACTGTGCATTCTCTGAACTCGGGAGTGTGACCGCTGTTCATTCTCTGAACTTAGGAGTGTGAGCGCTGTGTGTTCTCTGAACTTGGGAGTGTGAGCGCTGTGTGTTCTCTGAAACTGAGAGTGTGAGCGCTGTGCATTCTCTTGAATCGGGAGTGTGAGCACTCTTTGTTCTCTGATTCGGGAGTGTGAGTGCTGTGCGTTCTCTGAAGTCGGGAGTGTGAGCGCTGTGCGTTCTCTGACTCAGGAGTGTGAGCACTGTGTGTGCTCTGACTCGGGAGTGTGAGTGCTGTGCGTTCTCTGAAGTCGGGAGTGTGAGCACTGTGCGTTCTCTGACTCGGGAGTGTGAGTGCTGTGTGTTCTCTGAACTCAGGAGTTTGAGCGCTGTGCATTCTCTGTACTCGGGACTGTGAGCATTGTGTGTTTTCTGAAATCGGGAGTGTGAGCACTGTGCATTTTCTGAACTCAGGATTGTGAGCGCTGTGCATTCTCTGAACTTGGGAGTGTGAGCGCTGTGTGTTCTCTGAAACTGGGAGTGGGAGCGCTGTGCATTTTCTTGACTCGGGAGTGTTAGCGCTGTGCATTCTCTGAAATCGGGAGTGTGAGCGCTGTGTGTTCTCTGAACTCGTGTATGAGGGCTGTCTGCTCACTGAACTCGGGAGTGTGAGCACTGTGTGTTCGCTGACTAGGGAGTGTGAGTGCTCTGCGTTCTCTGAAGTCGGGAGTGTGAGCGCGGTGTGTTCTCTGAACTCAGGAGTTTCAGTGCTGTGCATTCTCTCAACTCGGCAGTGTGAGCACTGTGTGTTCTCTGAAATCGGGAGTGTCAGCGCTGTGCATTCTCTGAACTCGGGAGTGTGAGCGCTGTGCATTCTCTGAAATCGGGAGTGTGAGCGCTGTGTGTTCTCTGAACTCGTGTATGAGGGCTGTCTGCTCACTGAACTCGGGAGTGTGAGCACTGTGTGTTCTCTGACTCGGGAGTGTGAGTGCTGTGCGTTCTCTGAAGTCGGGAGTGTGAGCACTGTGTGTTCTCTGAACTCAGGAGTTTGAGCGCTGTGCATTCTCTGAACTCGCGAGTGTGAGCACTGTGTGTTCTCTGAAATCGGGAGTGTGAGCGCTGTGCATTCTCTGAACTCGGGAGTGTGAGCGCTGTGCATTCTCTGAATTCGGGAGTGTGAGCACTGTGCGTTCTCTGAACTTGGGAGTGTGTGCGCTGTGTGTTCTCTGAACTTGGGTGTGTGAGCGCTGTGTGTTCTCTGAACTTGGGAGTCTGAGCGCTGTGCGTTCTCTGAACTCGGGAATGTGAGCGCTGTGCATTTTCTGAACTCAGGAATGTGAGCGCTGTGCATTCTCTGAACTCGGGATTGTGAGCGCTGTGCATTCTCTTGACTCGGGAGTGTTAGCACTGTGTGTTCTCTGACTCAGGAGTGTGAGTGCTGTGTGTTCCCTGAACTCACGAATTTGAGCGCTGTGCATTCTCTGAACTTTGGAGTGTGAGCACAGTGTGCTCTCTGAAATCGAGAGTGTGAGCGCTGTGTGTTCTCTGAACTCGGGCTTGTGAACGCTGTGCATTCTCTGAACTCGGGAGTGTGAGCGCTGTGTGTTCTCTGAACTCGGGAGTGTGATGGTTGTGCATTCTCCGAAATCGGGAGTGTGAGTGCTGTGCATTCTCTGAACTCGGGAGTGTTAGCGCTGTGCATTCTCTGAACTCGGGAGTGTGAGCACTGTGCATTCTCTGAACTCGGAAATGTGAGCAGTGTGCATTCTCTGAACTCGGGAGTGTGAGCACTGTGCATTCTATTGACTCGAGTGTGTGAGCACTGTGTGTTATCTGACTCGGGATTGTGAGTGCTGTGCGTTCTCTGAAGTCGGGAGTGTCAGCACTGTGTGTTCTCTGAACTCGCGAGTGTGAGCACTGTTTGTTCTCTGAAATCGGGAGTGTGAGCGCTGTGCATTCCCTGAACTCGGGAATGTGAGCGCTGTGCATTCTCTGAATTCGGGAGTGTGAGCACTGTGCGTTCTCTGAAATCGGGAGTGTGTGCGCTGTGTGTTCTCTGAACTTGGGTGTGTGAGCGCTGTGTGTACTCTGAACTTGGGATTGTGAGCGCTGTGCGTTCTCTGAACTCGAGAGTGTGAGCGCTGTGTGTTCTCTGAACTCGGGAGTGTTAGTGCTGTGCGTACTCTGAACTCGGGAGTGTGAGCGCTGTGCATTCTCTGAACTCGGGAGTGTGAGCGCTGTGCATTCTCTGAACTCGGGAATGTGAGCTCTGTGCATTCTCTGAACTCGGGAGTGTGAGCGCTGTGTGTTCTCTGAACTTGGGAGTGTGAGCGCTGTGTGTTCTCTGAACTTGGGATTATGAGCGCTGTGCATTCTCTGAACTTGGGATTGTGAGCACTGTGCATTCTCTGAACTCGGGAGTGTGACCGCTGTGCATTCTCTGAACTTAGGAGTGTGAGCACTGTGTGTTCTCTGAACTCGGGAGTGTGAGCGCTGTGCGTTCTCTGAAATCAGGAGTGTGAGCGCTGTGCATTCTCTGAAATCAGGAGTGTGAGCGCTGTGTGTTCTCTGAACTTGGGAGTGTGAGCGCTGTGTGTTCTCTGAACTTGGGCGTGTGAGCGCTGTGCATTCTCTTGATTCGGGTGTGTGAGCACTGTGTGTTCTCTGACTCGGGAGTGTGAGTGCTGTGCGTTCTCTGAAGTCAGGAGTGTGAGCACTGTGTGTTCCCTGAACTCAGGAGTTTGAGGGCTGTGCATTCTCTGAACTCGCGAGTGTGAGCACTGTTTGTTCTCTGAAATCGGGAGTGTGAGCGCTGTGCATTCTCTGAACTCGGGAATGTGAGCGCTGTGCATTCTCTGAATTCGGGAGTGTGAGCACTGTGCGTTCCCTGAAATCGGGAGTGGGTGCGCTGTGTGTTCTCTGAACTTGGGTGTGTGAGCGCTGTGTGTTCACTGAACTTGGGCGTGTGAGCGCTGTGCGTTCTCTGAACTCGGGAATGTGAGCGCTGTGCATTTTCTGAACTCAGGAATGTGAGCGCTGGGCATTCTCTGAACTCGGGATTGTGAGCGCTGTGCATTCTCTTGATTCAGGAGTGTGAGCACTGTGTGTTCTCTGACTCGGGAGTGTGAGTGCTGTGTGTTCCCTGAACTCACGAATTTGAGCGCTGTGCATTCTCTGAACTTTGGAGTGTGAGCACTGTGTGCTCTCTGAAATCGAGAGTGTGAGCGCTGTGTGTTCTCTGAACTCGGGCTTGTGAACGCTGTGCATTCTCTGAACTCGGGAGTGTGAGCGCTGTGTGTTCTCTGAACTCGGGAGTGTGATGGTTGTGCATTCTCTGAAATCGGGAGTGTGAGCGCTGTGCGTTCTCTGAACTCGGGGGTGTTAGCGCTGTGCATTCTTTGAACTCGGGAGTGTGAGCACTGTGCATTCTCTGAACTCGGAAATGTGAGCACTGTGCATTCTCTGAACTCGGGAGTGTGAGCACTGTGCATTCTATTGACTCGGGTGTGTGAGCACTGTGTGTTATCTGACTCGGGATTGTGAGTGCTGTGCGTTCTCTGAAGTCGGGAGAGTCAGCACTGTGTGTTCTCTGAACTTGGTAGTTTGAGTACTGTGCATTCTCTGAACTCGGGAGTATGAGCGCTCTGCGTTCTCTGAAATCAGGACTGTGAGCGCTGTGTGTTCTCAGAACTCATTTGTGAGCGCTGTGCATTCTCTGAAATCGGGAGTGTGAGCGCTGTGTGTTCTCTGAACTCGGGAGTGTGATGGCTGTGCATTCTCCAAAATCTGGTGTGTGAGCGCTGTGTGTTCTCTGAACTCATGTGTGAGCTCTGTGCATTCTCTGAACCCGGGAGTGTGAGCGCTGTGCATTCTCTGAAATCGGGAGTGTGAGCGCTGTGTGTTCTCTGAACTTGTGTCTGAGGGCTGTGCATAGGCTGGACACGGGAGTGTGAGCGCTGTGCGTTCTCTGAACTCGGGAGTGTGAATGATGAGCATTCTCTGAAATCGGGAGTGTGTGCACTGTCCGTTCTCTGAACTCGGGAATGTGAGCTCTGTGCATCCTCTGAACTCGGGAGTGTGAGCGCTGTGTGTTCTCTGAACTTGGGAGTGTGAGCGCTGTGTGTTCTCTGAAACTGAGAGTGTGAGCGCTGTGCATTCTCTTGAATCGGGAGTGTGAGCACTCTTAGTTCTCTGATTCGGGAGTGTGAGTGCTGTGCGTTCTCTGAAGTCGGGAGTGTGAGCGCTGTGCGTTCTCTGACTCGGGAGTGTGAGCACTGTGTGTGCTCTGACTCGGGAGTGTGAGTGCTGTGCGTTCTCTGAAGTCGGGAGTGTGAGCGCTGTGCGTTCTCTGACTCGGGTGTGTGAGCACTGTGTGTTCTCTGACTCGAGAGTGTGAGTGCTGTGCGTTCTCTGAAGTCGGGAGTGTGAGCGCTGTGCGTTCTCTGACTCGGGAGTGTGAGTGCTGTGTGTTCTCTGAACTCAAGAGTTTGAGCGCTCTGCATTCTCTGAACTCGGGACTGTGAGCATTGTGTGTTTTCTGAAATCGGGAGTGTGAGCACTGTGCATTCTCTGAACTCGGGATTGTGAGCGCTGTGCATTCTCTGAACTTGGGAGTGTGAGCGCTGTGTGTTCTCTGAAACTGGGAGTGGGAGCGCTGTGCATTCTCTTGACTCAGGAGTGTGAGCACTGTGTGTTCTCTGAACTCAGGAGTTTGAGTGCTGTGCATGCTCTGAACTCGGCAATGTGAGCACTGTGTGTTCTCTGAAATCGGGAGCATCAGCACTGTGTGTTCTCTGAACTTGGTAGTTTGAGTACTGTGCATTCTCTGAACTCGGGAGTGTGAGCGCTCTGCGTTCTCTGAAATCAGGAGTGTGAGCGCTGTGTGTTCTCAGAACTCATTTGTGAGCGCTGTGCATTCTCTGAAATCGAGAGTGTGAGCGCTGTGTGTTCTCTGAACTCGGGAGTATGATGGCTGTGCATTCTCCAAAATCCGGTGTTTGAGCGCTGTGTGTTCTCTGAACTCATGTGTGAGCTCTGTGCATTCTCTGAACTCGGGAGTGTGAGCGCTGTGCATTCTCTGAACTCGGGAGTGTGAGCGCTGTGTGTTCTCTGAACTCGTGTATGAGGGCTCTGTGCATTCTCTGAATTCGGGAGTGTGAGCGCTGTGTGTTCTCTGAACTTGGGAGTGTGAGCGCTGTGTGTTCTCTGAACTTGGGATTATGAGCGCTGTGCATTCTCTGAACTTGGGAGTGTGAGCACTGTGCATTTTCTGAACTCGGGAGTGTGACCGCTGTTCATTCTCTGAACTTAGGAGTGTGAGCGCTGTGTGTTCTCTGAACTTGGGAGTGTGAGCGCTGTGTGTTCTCTGAAACTGAGAGTGTGAGCGCTGTGCATTCTCTTGAATCGGGAGTGTGAGCACTCTTTGTTCTCTGATTCGGGAGTGTGAGTGCTGTGCGTTCTCTGAAGTCGGGAGTGTGAGCGCTGTGCGTTCTCTGACTCAGGAGTGTGAGCACTGTGTGTGCTCTGACTCGGGAGTGTGAGTGCTGTGCGTTCTCTGAAGTCGGGAGTGTGAGCGCTGTGCGTTCTCTGACTCGGGAGTGTGAGTGCTGTGTGTTCTCTGAACTCAGGAGTTTGAGCGCTGTGCATTCTCTGTACTCGGGACTGTGAGCATTGTGTGTTTTCTGAAATCGGGAGTGTGAGCACTGTGCATTTTCTGAACTCAGGATTGTGAGCGCTGTGCATTCTCTGAACTTGGGAGTGTGAGCGCTGTGTGTTCTCTGAAACTGGGAGTGGGAGCGCTGTGCATTTTCTTGACTCGGGAGTGTTAGCGCTGTGCATTCTCTGAAATCGGGAGTGTGAGCGCTGTGTGTTCTCTGAACTCGTGTATGAGGGCTGTCTGCTCACTGAACTCGGGAGTGTGAGCACTGTGTGTTCGCTGACTAGGGAGTGTGAGTGCTCTGCGTTCTCTGAAGTCGGGAGTGTGAGCGCGGTGTGTTCTCTGAACTCAGGAGTTTCAGTGCTGTGCATTCTCTCAACTCGGCAGTGTGAGCACTGTGTGTTCTCTGAAATCGGGAGTGTCAGCGCTGTGCATTCTCTGAACTCGGGAGTGTGAGCGCTGTGCATTCTCTGAAATCGGGAGTGTGAGCGCTGTGTGTTCTCTGAACTCGTGTATGAGGGCTGTCTGCTCACTGAACTCGGGAGTGTGAGCACTGTGTGTTCTCTGACTCGGGAGTGTGAGTGCTGTGCGTTCTCTGAAGTCGGGAGTGTGAGCACTGTGTGTTCTCTGAACTCAGGAGTTTGAGCGCTGTGCATTCTCTGAACTCGCGAGTGTGAGCACTGTGTGTTCTCTGAAATCGGGAGTGTGAGCACTGTGCATTCTCTGAACTCGGGAGTGTGAGCGCTGTGCATTCTCTGAACTCGGGAGTGTGAGCGCTGTGTGTTCTCTGAACTCGTGTATGAGGGCTCTGTGCATTCTCTGAATTCGGGAGTGTGAGCGCTGTGTGTTCTCTGAACTTGGGAGTGTGAGCGCTGTGTGTTCTCTGAACTTGGGATTATGAGCGCTGTGCATTCTCTGAACTTGGGAGTGTGAGCACTGTGCATTTTCTGAACTCGGGAGTGTGACCGCTGTTCATTCTCTGAACTTAGGAGTGTGAGCGCTGTGTGTTCTCTGAACTTGGGAGTGTGAGCGCTGTGTGTTCTCTGAAACTGAGAGTGTGAGCGCTGTGCATTCTCTTGAATCGGGAGTGTGAGCACTCTTTGTTCTCTGATTCGGGAGTGTGAGTGCTGTGCATTCTCTGAAGTCGGGAGTGTGAGCGCTGTGCGTTCTCTGACTCGGGAGTGTGAGTGCTGTGTGTTCTCTGAACTCAGGAGTTTGAGCGCTGTGCATTCTCTGTACTCGGGACTGTGAGCATTGTGTGTTTTCTGAAATCGGGAGTGTGAGCACTGTGCATTTTCTGAACTCAGGATTGTGAGCGCTGTGCATTCTCTGAACTTGGGAGTGTGAGCGCTGTGTGTTCTCTGAAACTGGGAGTGGGAGCGCTGTGCATTTTCTTGACTCGGGAGTGTTAGCGCTGTGCATTCTCTGAAATCGGGAGTGTGAGCGCTGTGTGTTCTCTGAACTCGTGTATGAGGGCTGTCTGCTCACTGAACTCGGGAGTGTGAGCACTGTGTGTTCGCTGACTAGGGAGTGTGAGTGCTCTGCGTTCTCTGAAGTCGGGAGTGTGAGCGCGGTGTGTTCTCTGAACTCAGGAGTTTCAGTGCTGTGCATTCTCTCAACTCGGCAGTGTGAGCACTGTGTGTTCTCTGAAATCGGAAGTGTCAGCGCTGTGCATTCTCTGAACTCGGGAGTGTGAGCGCTGTGCATTCTCTGAAATCGGGAGTGTGAGCGCTGTGTGTTCTCTGAACTCGTGTATGAGGGCTGTCTGCTCACTGAACTCGGGAGTGTGAGCACTGTGTGTTCTCTGACTCGGGAGTGTGAGTGCTGTGCGTTCTCTGAAGTCGGGAGTGTGAGCACTGTGTGTTCTCTGAACTCAGGAGTTTGAGCGCTGTGCATTCTCTGAACTCGCGAGTGTGAGCACTGTGTGTTCTCTGAAATCGGGAGTGTGAGCACTGTGCATTCTCTGAACTCGGGAGTGTGAGCGCTGTGCATTCTCTGAATTCGGGAGTGTGAGCACTGTGCGTTCTCTGAACTTGGGAATGTGTGCGCTGTGTGTTCTCTGAACTTGGGTGTGTGAGCGCTGTGTGTTCTCTGAACTTGGGAGTCTGAGCGCTGTGCGTTCTCTGAACTCGGGAATGTGAGCGCTGTGCATTTTCTGAACTCAGGAATGTGAGCGCTGTGCATTCTCTGAACTCGGGATTGTGAGCGCTGTGCATTCTCTTGACTCGGGAGTGTTAGCACTGTGTGTTCTCTGACTCGGGAGTGTGAGTGCTGTGTGTTCCCTGAACTCACGAATTTGAGCGCTGTGCATTCTCTGAACTTTGGAGTGTGAGCACAGTGTGCTCTCTGAAATCGAGAGTGTGAGCGCTGTGTGTTCTCTGAACTCGGGCTTGTGAACGCTGTGCATTCTCTGAACTCGGGAGTGTGAGCGCTGTGTGTTCTCTGAACTCGGGAGTGTGATGGTTGTGCATTCTCCGAAATCGGGAGTGTGAGTGCTGTGCATTCTCTGAACTCGGGAGTGTTAGCGCTGTGCATTCTCTGAACTCGGGAGTGTGAGCACTGTGCATTCTCTGAACTCGGAAATGTGAGCACTGTGCATTCTCTGAACTCGGGAGTGTGAGCACTGTGCATTCTATTGACTCGGGTGTGTGAGCACTGTGTGTTATCTGACTCGGGATTGTGAGTGCTGTGCGTTCTCTGAAGTCGGGAGTGTCAGCACTGTGTGTTCTCTGAACTTGGTAGTTTGAGTACTGTGCATTCTCTGAACTCGGGAGTGTGAGCGCTCTGCGTTCTCTGAAATCAGGAGTGTGAGCGCTGTGTGTTCTCAGAACTCATTTCTGAGCGCTGTGCATTCTCTGAAATCGGGAGTGTGAGCGCTGAGTGTTCTCTGAACTTGGGAGTGTGATGGCTGTGCATTCTCGAAAATCTGGTGTGTGAGCGCTGTGTGCACTCTGAACTCGTGTATGAGGGCTGTGCATACTCTGGACACGGGAGTGTGAACGCTGTGCGTTCTCTGAACTCGGGAGTGTGAATGATGAGCATTCTCTGTAATCGGGAGTGTGTGCACTGTCCGTTCTCTGAACTCGGGTGTGTGAGAATTGTGTGTTCTCTGAACTCGAGTGTGTGAGCACTGTGCGTTCTCTGAACTCGAGAGTGTGAGTGCTGTGTGCTCTCTGAACGAGGGAGTGCTGGTGCTTTGCGTACTCTGAACTCGGGAGTGTGAGCGCTGTGCATTCTCTGAACGCGCGAGTGTGAGCGCTGTGCATTCTCTGAACTCGGGAATGTGAGCTCTGTGCATTCTCTGAACTCGGGAGTGTGAGCGCTGTGTGTTCTCTGAACTTGGGAGTGTGAGCGCTGTGTGTTCTCTGAACTTGGGATTATGAGCGCTGTGCATTCTCTGAATTTGGGAGTGTGAGCACTGTGCATTCTCTGAACTCGGGAGTGTGACCGCTGTGCATTCTCTGAACTTAGGAGTGTGAGCGCTGTGTGTTCTCTGAACTTGGGAGTGTGAGCGCTCTGCGTTCTCTGAAATCAGGACTGTGAGCGCTTTGTGTTCTCAGAACTCATTTGTGAGCGCTGTGCATTCACTGAAATCGGGAGTGTGAGAGCTGTGTGTTCTCTGAACTCGGGAGTGTGATGGCTGTGCATTCTCCAAAATCTGGTGTGTGAGCGCTGTGTGTTCTCTGAACTCATGTGTGAGCTCTGTG
Organism: Somniosus microcephalus; assembly: GCF_052327205.1. Lineage (NCBI taxonomy): Eukaryota > Metazoa > Chordata > Chondrichthyes > Squaliformes > Somniosidae > Somniosus > Somniosus microcephalus. The sequence goes on along the minus strand of NC_141009.1, from coordinate 66,534,466 downwards.
CATTCTCTGAACTCGGGAGTGTGAGCGCTGTGCATTCTCTGAACTCGGGAGTGTGAGCGCTGTGTGTTCTCTGAACTCGTGTATGAGGGCTCTGTGCATTCTCTGAATTCGGGAGTGTGAGCGCTGTGTGTTCTCTGAACTTGGGAGTGTGAGCGCTGTGTGTTCTCTGAACTTGGGATTATGAGCGCTGTGCATTCTCTGAACTTGGGAGTGTGAGCACTGTGCATTTTCTGAACTCGGGAGTGTGACCGCTGTTCATTCTCTGAACTTAGGAGTGTGAGCGCTGTGTGTTCTCTGAACTTGGGAGTGTGAGCGCTGTGTGTTCTCTGAAACTGAGAGTGTGAGCGCTGTGCATTCTCTTGAATCGGGAGTGTGAGCACTCTTTGTTCTCTGATTCGGGAGTGTGAGTGCTGTGCGTTCTCTGAAGTCGGGAGTGTGAGCGCTGTGCGTTCTCTGACTCAGGAGTGTGAGCACTGTGTGTGCTCTGACTCGGGAGTGTGAGTGCTGTGCGTTCTCTGAAGTCGGGAGTGTGAGCGCTGTGCGTTCTCTGACTCGGGAGTGTGAGTGCTGTGTGTTCTCTGAACTCAGGAGTTTGAGCGCTGTGCATTCTCTGTACTCGGGACTGTGAGCATTGTGTGTTTTCTGAAATCGGGAGTGTGAGCACTGTGCATTTTCTGAACTCAGGATTGTGAGCGCTGTGCATTCTCTGAACTTGGGAGTGTGAGCGCTGTGTGTTCTCTGAAACTGGGAGTGGGAGCGCTGTGCATTTTCTTGACTCGGGAGTGTTAGCGCTGTGCATTCTCTGAAATCGGGAGTGTGAGCGCTGTGTGTTCTCTGAACTCGTGTATGAGGGCTGTCTGCTCACTGAACTCGGGAGTGTGAGCACTGTGTGTTCGCTGACTAGGGAGTGTGAGTGCTCTGCGTTCTCTGAAGTCGGGAGTGTGAGCGCGGTGTGTTCTCTGAACTCAGGAGTTTCAGTGCTGTGCATTCTCTCAACTCGGCAGTGTGAGCACTGTGTGTTCTCTGAAATCGGGAGTGTCAGCGCTGTGCATTCTCTGAACTCGGGAGTGTGAGCGCTGTGCATTCTCTGAAATCGGGAGTGTGAGCGCTGTGTGTTCTCTGAACTCGTGTATGAGGGCTGTCTGCTCACTGAACTCGGGAGTGTGAGCACTGTGTGTTCTCTGACTCGGGAGTGTGAGTGCTGTGCGTTCTCTGAAGTCGGGAGTGTGAGCACTGTGTGTTCTCTGAACTCAGGAGTTTGAGCGCTGTGCATTCTCTGAACTCGCGAGTGTGAGCACTGTGTGTTCTCTGAAATCGGGAGTGTGAGCACTGTGCATTCTCTGAACTCGGGAGTGTGAGCGCTGTGCATTCTCTGAATTCGGGAGTGTGAGCACTGTGCGTTCTCTGAACTTGGGAGTGTGTGCGCTGTGTGTTCTCTGAACTTGGGTGTGTGAGCGCTGTGTGTTCTCTGAACTTGGGAGTCTGAGCGCTGTGCGTTCTCTGAACTCGGGAATGTGAGCGCTGTGCATTTTCTGAACTCAGGAATGTGAGCGCTGTGCATTCTCTGAACTCGGGATTGTGAGCGCTGTGCATTCTCTTGACTCGGGAGTGTTAGCACTGTGTGTTCTCTGACTCGGGAGTGTGAGTGCTGTGTGTTCCCTGAACTCACGAATTTGAGCGCTGTGCATTCTCTGAACTTTGGAGTGTGAGCACAGTGTGCTCTCTGAAATCGAGAGTGTGAGCGCTGTGTGTTCTCTGAACTCGGGCTTGTGAACGCTGTGCATTCTCTGAACTCGGGAGTGTGAGCGCTGTGTGTTCTCTGAACTCGGGAGTGTGATGGTTGTGCATTCTCCGAAATCGGGAGTGTGAGTGCTGTGCATTCTCTGAACTCGGGAGTGTTAGCGCTGTGCATTCTCTGAACTCGGGAGTGTGAGCACTGTGCATTCTCTGAACTCGGAAATGTGAGCACTGTGCATTCTCTGAACTCGGGAGTGTGAGCACTGTGCATTCTATTGACTCGGGTGTGTGAGCACTGTGTGTTATCTGACTCGGGATTGTGAGTGCTGTGCGTTCTCTGAAGTCGGGAGTGTCAGCACTGTGTGTTCTCTGAACTTGGTAGTTTGAGTACTGTGCATTCTCTGAACTCGGGAGTGTGAGCGCTCTGCGTTCTCTGAAATCAGGAGTGTGAGCGCTGTGTGTTCTCAGAACTCATTTCTGAGCGCTGTGCATTCTCTGAAATCGGGAGTGTGAGCGCTGAGTGTTCTCTGAACTTGGGAGTGTGATGGCTGTGCATTCTCGAAAATCTGGTGTGTGAGCGCTGTGTGCACTCTGAACTCGTGTATGAGGGCTGTGCATACTCTGGACACGGGAGTGTGAACGCTGTGCGTTCTCTGAACTCGGGAGTGTGAATGATGAGCATTCTCTGTAATCGGGAGTGTGTGCACTGTCCGTTCTCTGAACTCGGGTGTGTGAGAATTGTGTGTTCTCTGAACTCGAGTGTGTGAGCACTGTGCGTTCTCTGAACTCGAGAGTGTGAGTGCTGTGTGCTCTCTGAACGAGGGAGTGCTGGTGCTTTGCGTACTCTGAACTCGGGAGTGTGAGCGCTGTGCATTCTCTGAACGCGCGAGTGTGAGCGCTGTGCATTCTCTGAACTCGGGAATGTGAGCTCTGTGCATTCTCTGAACTCGGGAGTGTGAGCGCTGTGTGTTCTCTGAACTTGGGAGTGTGAGCGCTGTGTGTTCTCTGAACTTGGGATTATGAGCGCTGTGCATTCTCTGAATTTGGGAGTGTGAGCACTGTGCATTCTCTGAACTCGGGAGTGTGACCGCTGTGCATTCTCTGAACTTAGGAGTGTGAGCGCTGTGTGTTCTCTGAACTTGGGAGTGTGAGCGCTCTGCGTTCTCTGAAATCAGGACTGTGAGCGCTTTGTGTTCTCAGAACTCATTTGTGAGCGCTGTGCATTCACTGAAATCGGGAGTGTGAGAGCTGTGTGTTCTCTGAACTCGGGAGTGTGATGGCTGTGCATTCTCCAAAATCTGGTGTGTGAGCGCTGTGTGTTCTCTGAACTCATGTGTGAGCTCTGTGCATTCTCTGAACTTTGGAGTGTGAGCACTGTGTGCTCTCTGAAATCGAGAGTGTGAGCGCTGTGTGTTCTCTGAACTCGGGCTTGTGAACGCTGTGCATTCTCTGAACTCGGGAGTGTGAGCGCTGTGTGTTCTCTGAACTCGGGAGTGTGATGGTTGTGCATTCTCCGAAATCGGGAGTGTGAGCGCTGTGCATTCTCTGAACTCGGGGGTGTTAGCGCTGTGCATTCTCTGAACTCGGGAGTGTGAGCACTGTGCATTCTCTGAACTCGGAAATGTGAGCACTGTGCATTCTCTGAACTCGGGAGTGTGAGCACTGTGCATTCTATTGAATCGGGTGTGTGAGCACTGTGTGTTATCTGACTCGGGATTGTGAGTGCTGTGCGTTCTCTGAAGTCGGGAGTGTCAGCACTGTGCGTTCTCTGAACTTGGGAATGTGTGCGCTGTGTGTTCTCTGAACTTGGGTGTGTGAGCGCTGTGTGTTCTCTGAACTTGGGAGTCTGAGCGCTGTGCGTTCTCTGAACTCGGGAATGTGAGCGCTGTGCATTTTCTGAACTCAGGAATGTGAGCGCTGTGCATTCTCTGAACTCGGGATTGTGAGCGCTGTGCATTCTCTTGACTCGGGAGTGTTAGCACTGTGTGTTCTCTGACTCGGGAGTGTGAGTGCTGTGTGTTCCCTGAACTCACGAATTTGAGCGCTGTGCATTCTCTGAACTTTGGAGTGTGAGCACAGTGTGCTCTCTGAAATCGAGAGTGTGAGCGCTGTGTGTTCTCTGAACTCGGGCTTGTGAACGCTGTGCATTCTCTGAACTCGGGAGTGTGAGCGCTGTGTGTTCTCTGAACTCGGGAGTGTGATGGTTGTGCATTCTCCGAAATCGGGAGTGTGAGTGCTGTGCATTCTCTGAACTCGGGAGTGTTAGCGCTGTGCATTCTCTGAACTCGGGAGTGTGAGCACTGTGCATTCTCTGAACTCGGAAATGTGAGCACTGTGCATTCTCTGAACTCGGGAGTGTGAGCACTGTGCATTCTATTGACTCGGGTGTGTGAGCACTGTGTGTTATCTGACTCGGGATTGTGAGTGCTGTGCGTTCTCTGAAGTCGGGAGTGTCAGCACTGTGTGTTCTCTGAACTTGGTAGTTTGAGTACTGTGCATTCTCTGAACTCGGGAGTGTGAGCGCTCTGCGTTCTCTGAAATCAGGAGTGTGAGCGCTGTGTGTTCTCAGAACTCATTTCTGAGCGCTGTGCATTCTCTGAAATCGGGAGTGTGAGCGCTGAGTGTTCTCTGAACTTGGGAGTGTGATGGCTGTGCATTCTCGAAAATCTGGTGTGTGAGCGCTGTGTGCACTCTGAACTCGTGTATGAGGGCTGTGCATACTCTGGACACGGGAGTGTGAACGCTGTGCGTTCTCTGAACTCGGGAGTGTGAATGATGAGCATTCTCTGTAATCGGGAGTGTGTGCACTGTCCGTTCTCTGAACTCGGGTGTGTGAGAATTGTGTGTTCTCTGAACTCGAGTGTGTGAGCACTGTGCGTTCTCTGAACTCGAGAGTGTGAGTGCTGTGTGCTCTCTGAACGAGGGAGTGCTGGTGCTTTGCGTACTCTGAACTCGGGAGTGTGAGCGCTGTGCATTCTCTGAACGCGCGAGTGTGAGCGCTGTGCATTCTCTGAACTCGGGAATGTGAGCTCTGTGCATTCTCTGAACTCGGGAGTGTGAGCGCTGTGTGTTCTCTGAACTTGGGAGTGTGAGCGCTGTGTGTTCTCTGAACTTGGGATTATGAGCGCTGTGCATTCTCTGAATTTGGGAGTGTGAGCACTGTGCATTCTCTGAACTCGGGAGTGTGACCGCTGTGCATTCTCTGAACTTAGGAGTGTGAGCGCTGTGTGTTCTCTGAACTTGGGAGTGTGAGCGCTCTGCGTTCTCTGAAATCAGGACTGTGAGCGCTTTGTGTTCTCAGAACTCATTTGTGAGCGCTGTGCATTCACTGAAATCGGGAGTGTGAGAGCTGTGTGTTCTCTGAACTCGGGAGTGTGATGGCTGTGCATTCTCCAAAATCTGGTGTGTGAGCGCTGTGTGTTCTCTGAACTCATGTGTGAGCTCTGTGCATTCTCTGAACTCGGGAGTGTGAGCGCTGTGCATTCTCTGAACTCGGGAGTGTGAGCGCTGTGTGTTCTCTGAACTCGTGTATGAGGGCTCTGTGCATTCTCTGAATTCGGGAGTGTGAGCGCTGTGTGTTCTCTGAACTTGGGAGTGTGAGCGCTGTGTGTTCTCTGAACTTGGGATTATGAGCGCTGTGCATTCTCTGAACTTGGGAGTGTGAGCACTGTGCATTTTCTGAACTCGGGAGTGTGACCGCTGTTCATTCTCTGAACTTAGGAGTGTGAGCGCTGTGTGTTCTCTGAACTTGGGAGTGTGAGCGCTGTGTGTTCTCTGAAACTGAGAGTGTGAGCGCTGTGCATTCTCTTGAATCGGGAGTGTGAGCACTCTTTGTTCTCTGATTCGGGAGTGTGAGTGCTGTGCGTTCTCTGAAGTCGGGAGTGTGAGCGCTGTGCGTTCTCTGACTCAGGAGTGTGAGCACTGTGTGTGCTCTGACTCGGGAGTGTGAGTGCTGTGCGTTCTCTGAAGTCGGGAGTGTGAGCGCTGTGCGTTCTCTGACTCGGGAGTGTGAGTGCTGTGTGTTCTCTGAACTCAGGAGTTTGAGCGCTGTGCATTCTCTGTACTCGGGACTGTGAGCATTGTGTGTTTTCTGAAATCGGGAGTGTGAGCACTGTGCATTTTCTGAACTCAGGATTGTGAGCGCTGTGCATTCTCTGAACTTGGGAGTGTGAGCGCTGTGTGTTCTCTGAAACTGGGAGTGGGAGCGCTGTGCATTTTCTTGACTCGGGAGTGTTAGCGCTGTGCATTCTCTGAAATCGGGAGTGTGAGCGCTGTGTGTTCTCTGAACTCGTGTATGAGGGCTGTCTGCTCACTGAACTCGGGAGTGTGAGCACTGTGTGTTCGCTGACTAGGGAGTGTGAGTGCTCTGCGTTCTCTGAAGTCGGGAGTGTGAGCGCGGTGTGTTCTCTGAACTCAGGAGTTTCAGTGCTGTGCATTCTCTCAACTCGGCAGTGTGAGCACTGTGTGTTCTCTGAAATCGGGAGTGTCAGCGCTGTGCATTCTCTGAACTCGGGAGTGTGAGCGCTGTGCATTCTCTGAAATCGGGAGTGTGAGCGCTGTGTGTTCTCTGAACTCGTGTATGAGGGCTGTCTGCTCACTGAACTCGGGAGTGTGAGCACTGTGTGTTCTCTGACTCGGGAGTGTGAGTGCTGTGCGTTCTCTGAAGTCGGGAGTGTGAGCACTGTGTGTTCTCTGAACTCAGGAGTTTGAGCGCTGTGCATTCTCTGAACTCGCGAGTGTGAGCACTGTGTGTTCTCTGAAATCGGGAGTGTGAGCACTGTGCATTCTCTGAACTCGGGAGTGTGAGCGCTGTGCATTCTCTGAATTCGGGAGTGTGAGCACTGTGCGTTCTCTGAACTTGGGAGTGTGTGCGCTGTGTGTTCTCTGAACTTGGGTGTGTGAGCGCTGTGTGTTCTCTGAACTTGGGAGTCTGAGCGCTGTGCGTTCTCTGAACTCGGGAATGTGAGCGCTGTGCATTTTCTGAACTCAGGAATGTGAGCGCTGTGCATTCTCTGAACTCGGGATTGTGAGCGCTGTGCATTCTCTTGACTCGGGAGTGTTAGCACTGTGTGTTCTCTGACTCGGGAGTGTGAGTGCTGTGTGTTCCCTGAACTCACGAATTTGAGCGCTGTGCATTCTCTGAACTTTGGAGTGTGAGCACAGTGTGCTCTCTGAAATCGAGAGTGTGAGCGCTGTGTGTTCTCTGAACTCGGGCTTGTGAACGCTGTGCATTCTCTGAACTCGGGAGTGTGAGCGCTGTGTGTTCTCTGAACTCGGGAGTGTGATGGTTGTGCATTCTCCGAAATCGGGAGTGTGAGTGCTGTGCATTCTCTGAACTCGGGAGTGTTAGCGCTGTGCATTCTCTGAACTCGGGAGTGTGAGCACTGTGCATTCTCTGAACTCGGAAATGTGAGCACTGTGCATTCTCTGAACTCGGGAGTGTGAGCACTGTGCATTCTATTGACTCGGGTGTGTGAGCACTGTGTGTTATCTGACTCGGGATTGTGAGTGCTGTGCGTTCTCTGAAGTCGGGAGTGTCAGCACTGTGTGTTCTCTGAACTTGGTAGTTTGAGTACTGTGCATTCTCTGAACTCGGGAGTGTGAGCGCTCTGCGTTCTCTGAAATCAGGAGTGTGAGCGCTGTGTGTTCTCAGAACTCATTTCTGAGCGCTGTGCATTCTCTGAAATCGGGAGTGTGAGCGCTGAGTGTTCTCTGAACTTGGGAGTGTGATGGCTGTGCATTCTCGAAAATCTGGTGTGTGAGCGCTGTGTGCACTCTGAACTCGTGTATGAGGGCTGTGCATACTCTGGACACGGGAGTGTGAACGCTGTGCGTTCTCTGAACTCGGGAGTGTGAATGATGAGCATTCTCTGTAATCGGGAGTGTGTGCACTGTCCGTTCTCTGAACTCGGGTGTGTGAGAATTGTGTGTTCTCTGAACTCGAGTGTGTGAGCACTGTGCGTTCTCTGAACTCGAGAGTGTGAGTGCTGTGTGCTCTCTGAACGAGGGAGTGCTGGTGCTTTGCGTACTCTGAACTCGGGAGTGTGAGCGCTGTGCATTCTCTGAACGCGCGAGTGTGAGCGCTGTGCATTCTCTGAACTCGGGAATGTGAGCTCTGTGCATTCTCTGAACTCGGGAGTGTGAGCGCTGTGTGTTCTCTGAACTTGGGAGTGTGAGCGCTGTGTGTTCTCTGAACTTGGGATTATGAGCGCTGTGCATTCTCTGAATTTGGGAGTGTGAGCACTGTGCATTCTCTGAACTCGGGAGTGTGACCGCTGTGCATTCTCTGAACTTAGGAGTGTGAGCGCTGTGTGTTCTCTGAACTTGGGAGTGTGAGCGCTCTGCGTTCTCTGAAATCAGGACTGTGAGCGCTTTGTGTTCTCAGAACTCATTTGTGAGCGCTGTGCATTCACTGAAATCGGGAGTGTGAGAGCTGTGTGTTCTCTGAACTCGGGAGTGTGATGGCTGTGCATTCTCCAAAATCTGGTGTGTGAGCGCTGTGTGTTCTCTGAACTCATGTGTGAGCTCTGTGCATTCTCTGAACTTTGGAGTGTGAGCACTGTGTGCTCTCTGAAATCGAGAGTGTGAGCGCTGTGTGTTCTCTGAACTCGGGCTTGTGAACGCTGTGCATTCTCTGAACTCGGGAGTGTGAGCGCTGTGTGTTCTCTGAACTCGGGAGTGTGATGGTTGTGCATTCTCCGAAATCGGGAGTGTGAGCGCTGTGCATTCTCTGAACTCGGGGGTGTTAGCGCTGTGCATTCTCTGAACTCGGGAGTGTGAGCACTGTGCATTCTCTGAACTCGGAAATGTGAGCACTGTGCATTCTCTGAACTCGGGAGTGTGAGCACTGTGCATTCTATTGAATCGGGTGTGTGAGCACTGTGTGTTATCTGACTCGGGATTGTGAGTGCTGTGCGTTCTCTGAAGTCGGGAGTGTCAGCACTGTGTGTTCTCTGAACTTGGTAGTTTGAGTACTGTGCATTCTCTGAACTCGGGAGTGTGAGCGCTCTGCGTTCTCTGAAATCAGACTGTGAGCGCTGTGTGTTCTCAGAACTCATTTGTGAGCGCTGTGCATTCTCTGAAATCGGGAGTGTGAGCGCTGTGTGTTCTCTGAACTCGGGAGTGTGATGGCTGTGCATTCTCCAAAATCTGGTGTGTGAGCGCTGTGTGTTCTCTGAACTCATGTGTGAGCTCTGTGCATTCTCTGAACCCGGGAGTGTGAGCGCTGTGCATTCTCTGAAATCGGGAGTGTGAGCGCTGTGTGTTCTCTGAACTCGTGTCTGAGGGCTGTGCATACTCTGGACACGGGAGTGTGAGCGCTGTGCGTTCTCTGAACTCGGGAGTGTGAATGATGAGCATTCTCTGAAATCGGGAGTGTGCGCACTGTCCATTCTCTGAACTCGGGAATGTGAGCTCTGTGCATCCTCTGAACTCGGGAGTGTGAGCGCTGTGTGTTCTCTGAACTTGGGAGTGTGAGCGCTGTGTGTTCTCTGAAACTGAGAGTGTGAGCGCTGTGCATTCTCTTGAATCGGGAGTGTGAGCACTCTTAGTTCTCTGATTCGGGAGTGTGAGTGCTGTGCGTTCTCTGAAGTCGGGAGTGTGAGCGCTGTGCGTTCTCTGACTCGGGAGTGTGAGCACTGTATGTGCTCTGACTCGGGAGTGTGAGTGCTGTGCGTTCTCTGAAGTCGGGAGTGTGAGCGCTGTGCGTTCTCTGACTCGGGTGTGTGAGCACTGTGTGTTCTCTGACTCGGGAGTGTGAGTGCTGTGCGTTCTCTGAAGTCGGGAGTGTGAGCGCTGTGCGTTCTCTGACTCGGGAGTGTGAGTGCTGTGTGTTCTCTGAACTCAAGAGTTTGAGCGCTGTGCATTCTCTGAACTCGGGACTGTGAGCATTGTGTGCTTTCTGAAATCGGGAGTGTGAGCACTGTGCATTCTCTGAACTCGGGATTGTGAGCGCTGTGCATTCTCTGAACTTGGGAGTGTGAGCGCTGTGTGTTCTCTGAAACTGGGAGTGGGAGCGCTGTGCATTCTCCTGACTCGGGAGTGTGAGCACTGTGTGTTCTCTGACTCGGGAGTGTGAATGATGAGCATTCTCTGTAATCGGGAGTGTGTGCACTGTCCGTTCTCTGAACTCGGGTGTGTGAGCATTGTGTGTTCTCTGAACTCGGGTGTGTGAGCACTGTGCGTTCTCTGAACTCGAGAGTGTGAGCGCTGTGTGTTCTCTGAACTAGGGAGTGTTAGTGCTGTGAGTACTCTGAACTCGGGAGTGTGAGCGCTGTGCATTCTCTGAACTCGGGAATGTGAGCGCTGTGCATTTTCTGAACTCAGGAATGTGAGCGCTGTGCATTCTCTGAACTCGGGATTGTGAGCGCTGTGCATTCTCTTGACTCGGGAGTGTTAGCACTGTGTGTTCTCTGACTCGGGAGTGTGAGTGCTGTGTGTTCCCTGAACTCACGAATTTGAGCGCTGTGCATTCTCTGAACTTTGGAGTGTGAGCACAGTGTGCTCTCTGAAATCGAGAGTGTGAGCGCTGTGTGTTCTCTGAACTCGGGCTTGTGAACGCTGTGCATTCTCTGAACTCGGGAGTGTGAGCGCTGTGTGTTCTCTGAACTCGGGAGTGTGATGGTTGTGCATTCTCCGAAATCGGGAGTGTGAGTGCTGTGCATTCTCTGAACTCGGGAGTGTTAGCGCTGTGCATTCTCTGAACTCGGGAGTGTGAGCACTGTGCATTCTCTGAACTCGGAAATGTGAGCACTGTGCATTCTCTGAACTCGGGAGTGTGAGCACTGTGCATTCTATTGACTCGGGTGTGTGAGCACTGTGTGTTATCTGACTCGGGATTGTGAGTGCTGTGCGTTCTCTGAAGTCGGGAGTGTCAGCACTGTGTGTTCTCTGAACTTGGTAGTTTGAGTACTGTGCATTCTCTGAACTCGGGAGTGTGAGCGCTCTGCGTTCTCTGAAATCAGGAGTGTGAGCGCTGTGTGTTCTCAGAACTCATTTCTGAGCGCTGTGCATTCTCTGAAATCGGGAGTGTGAGCGCTGAGTGTTCTCTGAACTTGGGAGTGTGATGGCTGTGCATTCTCGAAAATCTGGTGTGTGAGCGCTGTGTGCACTCTGAACTCGTGTATGAGGGCTGTGCATACTCTGGACACGGGAGTGTGAACGCTGTGCGTTCTCTGAACTCGGGAGTGTGAATGATGAGCATTCTCTGTAATCGGGAGTGTGTGCACTGTCCGTTCTCTGAACTCGGGTGTGTGAGAATTGTGTGTTCTCTGAACTCGAGTGTGTGAGCACTGTGCGTTCTCTGAACTCGAGAGTGTGAGTGCTGTGTGCTCTCTGAACGAGGGAGTGCTGGTGCTTTGCGTACTCTGAACTCGGGAGTGTGAGCGCTGTGCATTCTCTGAACGCGCGAGTGTGAGCGCTGTGCATTCTCTGAACTCGGGAATGTGAGCTCTGTGCATTCTCTGAACTCGGGAGTGTGAGCGCTGTGTGTTCTCTGAACTTGGGAGTGTGAGCGCTGTGTGTTCTCTGAACTTGGGATTATGAGCGCTGTGCATTCTCTGAATTTGGGAGTGTGAGCACTGTGCATTCTCTGAACTCGGGAGTGTGACCGCTGTGCATTCTCTGAACTTAGGAGTGTGAGCGCTGTGTGTTCTCTGAACTTGGGAGTGTGAGCGCTCTGCGTTCTCTGAAATCAGGACTGTGAGCGCTTTGTGTTCTCAGAACTCATTTGTGAGCGCTGTGCATTCACTGAAATCGGGAGTGTGAGAGCTGTGTGTTCTCTGAACTCGGGAGTGTGATGGCTGTGCATTCTCCAAAATCTGGTGTGTGAGCGCTGTGTGTTCTCTGAACTCATGTGTGAGCTCTGTGCATTCTCTGAACTTTGGAGTGTGAGCACTGTGTGCTCTCTGAAATCGAGAGTGTGAGCGCTGTGTGTTCTCTGAACTCGGGCTTGTGAACGCTGTGCATTCTCTGAACTCGGGAGTGTGAGCGCTGTGTGTTCTCTGAACTCGGGAGTGTGATGGTTGTGCATTCTCCGAAATCGGGAGTGTGAGCGCTGTGCATTCTCTGAACTCGGGGGTGTTAGCGCTGTGCATTCTCTGAACTCGGGAGTGTGAGCACTGTGCATTCTCTGAACTCGGAAATGTGAGCACTGTGCATTCTCTGAACTCGGGAGTGTGAGCACTGTGCATTCTATTGAATCGGGTGTGTGAGCACTGTGTGTTATCTGACTCGGGATTGTGAGTGCTGTGCGTTCTCTGAAGTCGGGAGTGTCAGCACTGTGTGTTCTCTGAACTTGGTAGTTTGAGTACTGTGCATTCTCTGAACTCGGGAGTGTGAGCGCTCTGCGTTCTCTGAAATCAGGACTGTGAGCGCTGTGTATTCTCAGAACTCATTTGTGAGCGCTGTGCATTCTCTGAAATCGGGAGTGTGAGCGCTGTGTGTTCTCTGAACTCGGGAGTGTGATGGCTGTGCATTCTCCAAAATCTGGTGTGTGAGCGCTGTGTGTTCTCTGAACTCATGTGTGAGCTCTGTGCATTCTCTGAACCCGGGAGTGTGAGCGCTGTGCATTCTCTGAAATCGGGAGTGTGAGCGCTGTGTGTTCTCTGAACTCGTGTCTGAGGGCTCTGTGCATTCTCTGAACTCGTGTCTGAGGGCTGTGCATACTCTGGACACGGGAGTGTGAGCGCTGTGCGTTCTCTGAACTCGGGAGTGTGAATGATGAGCATTCTCTGAAATCGGGAGTGTGCGCACTGTCCATTCTCTGAACTCGGGAATGTGAGCTCTGTGCATCCTCTGAACTCGGGAGTGTGAGCGCTGTGTGTTCTCTGAACTTGGGAGTGTGAGCGCTGTGTGTTCTCTGAAACTGAGAGTGTGAGCGCTGTGCATTCTCTTGAATCGGGAGTGTGAGCACTCTTAGTTCTCTGATTCGGGAGTGTGAGTGCTGTGCGTTCTCTGAAGTCGGGAGTGTGAGCGCTGTGCGTTCTCTGACTCGGGAGTGTGAGCACTGTGTGTTCTCTGACTCGGGAGTGTGAGTGCTGTGCGTTCTCTGAAGTCGGGAGTGTGAGCACTGTGTGTTCTCTGACTCGGGTGTGTGAGCACTGTGTGTTCTCTGACTCGGGAGTGTGAGTGCTGTGCGTTCTCTGACTCGGGTGTGTGAGCACTGTGTGTTCTCTGACTCGGGAGTGTGAGTGCTGTGCGTTCTCTGAAGTCGGGAGTGTGAGCGCTGTGCGTTCTCTGACTCGGGAGTGTGAGTGCTGTGTGTTCTCTGAACTCAAGAGTTTGAGCGCTGTGCATTCTCTGAACTCGGGACTGTGAGCATTGTGTGCTTTCTGAAATCGGGAGTGTGAGCACTGTGCATTCTCTGAACTCGGGATTGTGAGCGCTGTGCATTCTCTGAACTTGGGAGTGTGAGCGCTGTGTGTTCTCTGAAACTGGGAGTGGGAGCGCTGTGCATTCTCCTGACTCGGGAGTGTGAGCACTGTGTGTTCTCTGACTCGGGAGTGTGAATGATGAGCATTCTCTGTAATCGGGAGTGTGTGCACTGTCCGTTCTCTGAACTCGGGTGTGTGAGCATTGTGTGTTCTCTGAACTCGGGTGTGTGAGCACTGTGCGTTCTCTGAACTCGAGAGTGTGAGCGCTGTGTGTTCTCTGAACTAGGGAGTGTTAGTGCTGTGAGTACTCTGAACTCGGGAGTGTGAGCGCTGTGCATTCTCTGAACTCGGGAATGTGAGCTCTGTGCATTCTCTGAACTCGGGAGTGTTAGCGCTGTGTGTTCTCTGAACTTGGGAGTGTGAGCGCTGTGTGTTCTCTGAACTTGGGATTATGAGCGCTGTGCATTCTCTGAACTTGGGAGTGTGAGCACTGTGCATTCTCTGAACTCGGGAGTGTGACCGCTGTGCATTCTCTGAACTTAGGAGTGTGAGCGCTGTGTGTTCTCTGAACTTGGGAGTGTGAGGGCTGTGTGTTCTCTGAAACTGAGAGTGTGAGCGCTGTGCATTCTCTTGAATCGGGAGTGTGAGCACTCTTTGTTCTCTGATTCGGGAGTGTGAGTGCTGTGCGTTCTCTGAAGTCGGGAGTGTGAGCGCTGTGCGTTCTCTGACTCGGGAGTTTGAGCACTGTGTGTGCTCTGACTCGGGAGTGTGAGTGCTGTGCGTTCTCTGAAGTCGGGAGTGTGAGCGCTGTGCGTTCTCTGACTCGGGAGTGTGAGTGCTGTGTGTTCTCTGAACTCAGGAGTTTGAGCGCTGTGCATTCTCTGTACTCGGGACTGTGAGCATTGTGTGTTTTCTGAAATCGGGAGTGTGAGCACTGTGCATTGTCTGAACTCGGGATTGTGAGCGCTGTGCATTCTCTGAACTTGGGAGTGTGAGTGCTGTGTGTTCTCTGAAACTGGGAGTGGGAGCGCTGTGCATTTTCTTGACTCGGGAGTGTGAGCACTGTGTGTTCGCTGACTAGGGAGTGTGAGTGCTCTGCGTTCTCTGAAGTCGGGAGTGTGAGCGGGGTGTGTTCTCTGAACTCAAGAGTTTCAGTGCTGTGCATTCTCTCAACTCGGCAGTGTGAGCACTGTGTGTTCTCTGAAATCGGGAGTGTCAGCGCTGTGCATTCTCTGAACTCGGGAGTGTGAGCGCTGTGCATTCTCTGAAATCAGGAGTGTGAGCGCTGTGTGTTCTCTGAACTCGTGTATGAGGGCTGTCTGCTCACTGAACTCGGGAATGTGAGCACTGTGTGTTCTCTGACTCGGGAGTGTGAGTGCTGTGCGTTCTCTGAAGTCGGGAGTGTGAGCACTGTGTGTTCTCTGAACTCAGGAGTTTGAGCGCTGTGCATTCTCTGAACTCGCGAGTGTGAGCACTGTGTGTTCTCTGAAATCGGGAGTGTGAGCGCTGTGCATTCTCTGAACTCGGGAGTGTGAGCGCTGTGCATTCTCTGAATTCGGGAGTGTGAGCACTGTGCGTTCTCTGAACTTGGGAGTCTGAGCGCTGTGCGTTCTCTGAACTCGGGAATGTGAGCGCTGTGCATTTTCTGAACTCAGGAATGTGAGCGCTGTGCATTCTCTGAACTCGGGATTGTGAGCGCTGTGCATTCTCTTGACTCGGGAGTGTTAGCACTGTGTGTTCTCTGACTCGGGAGTGTGAGTGCTGTGTGTTCCCTGAACTCACGAATTTGAGCGCTGTGCATTCTCTGAACTTTGAAGTGTGAGCACTGTGTGTTCTCTGAAATCGAGAGTGTGAGCGCTGTGTGTTCTCTGAACTCAGGCTTGTGAACGCTGTGCATTCTCTGAACTCGGGAGTGTGAGCGCTGTGTGTTCTCTGAACTCGGGAGTGTGATGGTTGTGCATTCTCCGAAATCGGGAGTGTGAGCGCTGTGCATTCTCTGAACTCGGGAGTGTTAGCGCTGTGCATTCTCTGAACTCGGGAGTGTGAGCACTGTGCATTCTCTGAACTCGGAAATGTGAGCACTGTGCATTCTCTGAACTCGGGAGTGTGAGCACTGTGCAATCTATTGACTCGGGTGTTTGAGCACTGTGTGTTATCTGACTCGGGATTGTGAGTGCTGTGCGTTCTCTGAAGTCGGGAGTGTCAGCACTGTGTGTTCTCTGAACTTGATAGTTTGCGTACTGTGCATTCTCTGAACTCGGGAGTGTGAGCGCTCTGCGTTCTCTGAAATCAGGAGTGTGAGCACTGTGTGTTCTCAGAACTCATTTGTGAGCGCTGTGCATTCTCTGAAATCGGGAGTGTGAGCGCTGTGTGTTCTCTGAACTCGGGAGTGTGATGGCTGTGCAATCTCCAAAATCTGGTGTGTGAGCGCTGTGTGTTCTCTGAACACATGTGTGAGCTCTGTGCATTCTCTGAACTCGGGTGTGTGAGCGCTGTGCATGCTCTGGACACGGGAGTGTGAGCGCTGTGCGTTCTCTGAACTCGGGAGTGTGAATGATGAGCATTCTCTGAAATCGGGAGTGTGTGCACTGTCCGTTCTCTGAACTCGGGTGTGTGAGCACTGTGTGTTCTCTGAACTCGGGTGTGTGAGCACTGTGCATTCTCTGAACTCGAGAGTGTGAGCGCTGTGTGTTCTCTGAACTCGGGACTGTTAGTGCTGTGCGTACTCTGAACTCGGGAGTGTGAGCGCTGTGCATTCTCTGAACTCGGGAGTGTGAGCGCTGTGCATTCTCTGAACTCGGGAATGTGAGCTCTGTGCATTCTCTGAACTCGGGAGTGTGAGCGCTGTGTGTTCTCTGAACTTGGGAGTGTGAGCGCTGTGTGTTCTCTGAACTTGGGATTATGAGCGCTGTGCAATCTCTGAACTTGGGAGTGTGAGCACTGTGCATTCTCTGAACTCGGGAGTGTGACCGCTGTGCATTCTCAGAACTTAGGAGTGTGAGCGCTGTGTGTTCTCTGAACTCGGGAGTGTGAGCGCTGTGCGTTCTCTGAAATCAGGAGTGTGAGCGCTGTGCGTTCTCTGAAATCGGGAGTGTGAGCGCTGTGTGTTCTCTGAATATGGGAGTGTGAGCGCTGTGTGTTCTCTGAACTTGGGAGTGTGAGCGCTGTGCATTCTCTTGATTCGGGTGTGTGAGCACTGTGTGTTCTCTGACTCGGGAGTGTGAGTGCTGTGCGTTCTCTGAAGTCAGGAGTGTGAGCACTGTGTGTTCTCTGAACTCAGGAGTTTGAGCGCTGTGCATTCTCTGAACTCGCGAGTGTGAGCACTGTTTGTTCTCTGAAATCCGGAGTGTGAGCGCTGTGCATTCTCTGAACTCGGGAATGTGAGCGCTGTGCATTCTCTGAATTCGGGAGTGTGAGCGCTGTGTGTTCTCTGAACTTGGGTGTGTGAGCGCTGTGTGTACTCTGAACTTGGGATTGTGAGCGCTGTGCGTTCTCTGAACTCGAGAGTTTGAGCGCTGTGTGTTCTCTGAACTTGGGAGTGTGAGCGCTGTGCATTCTCTTGATTCGGGTGTGTGAGCACTGTGTGTTCTCTGACTCGGGAGTGTGAGTGCTGTGCGTTCTCTGAAGTCGGGAGTGTGAGCACTGTGTGTTCTCTTAACTCAGGAGTTTGAGCGCTGTGCATTCTCTGAACTCGCGAGTGTGAGCACTGTGTGTTCTCTGAAATCGGGAGTGTGAGCGCTGTGCATTCTCTGAACTCGGGAATGTGAGCGCTGTGCATTCTCTGAATTCGGGAGTGTGAGCACTGTGTGTTCTCTGAACTTGGGTGTGTGAGCGCTGTGTGTACTCTGAACTTGGGAGTGTGAGCGCTGTGCGTTCTCTGAACTCGGGAATGTGAGCGCTGTGCATTTTCTGAACTGGGGAATGTGAGCGCTGTGCATTCTCTGAACTCGGGATTGTGAGCGCTGTGCATTCTCTTGACTCGGGAGTGTGAGCACTGTGTGTTCTCTGACTCGGGAGTGTGAGTGCTGTGTGTTCCCTGAACTCACGAATTTGAGCGCTGTGCATTCTCTGAACTTTGGAGTGTGAGCACTGTGTGTTCTCTGAAATCGAGAGTGTGAGCGCTGTGTGTTCTCTGAACTCGGGCTTGTGAACGCTGTGCATTCTCTGAACTCGGGAGTGTGAGCACTGTGTGTTCTCTGAACTCGGGAGTGTGATGGTTGTGCATTCTCCGAAATCGGGAGTGTGAGCGCTGTGCATTCTCTGAACTCGGGAGTGTTAGCGCTGTGCATTCTCTGAACTCGGGAGTGTGAGCACTGTGCATTCTCTGAACTCGGAAATGTGAGCACTGTGCATTCTCTGAACTCGGGAGTGTGAGCACTGTGCATTCTATTGACTCGGGTGTTTGAGCACTGTTTGTTATCTGACTCGGGATTGTGAGTGCTGTGCGTTCTCTGAAGTCGGGAGTGTCAGCACTGTGTGTTCTCTGTACTTGATAGTTTGAGTACTGTGCATTCTCTGAACTCGGGAGTGTGAGCGTTCTGCGTTCTCTGAAATCAGGAGTGTGAGCACTGTGTGTTCTCAGAACTCATTTGTGAGTGCTGTGCATTCTCTGAAATCGGGAGTGTGAGCGCTGTGTGTTCTCTGAACTCGGGAGTGTGATGGCTGTGCAATCTCCAAAATCTGGTGTGTGAGCGCTGTGTGTTCTCTGAACTCATGTGTGAGATCTGTGCATTCTCTGAACTCGGGTGTGTGAGCGCTGTGCATGCTCTGGACACGGGAGTGTGAGCGCTGTGCGTTCTCTGAACTCGGGAGTGTGAATGATGAGCATTCTCTGAAATCGGGAGTGTGTGCACTGTCCGTTCTCTGAACTTGGGTGTGTGAGCACTGTGTGTTCTCTGAACTCGGGTGTGTGAGCACTGTGCGTTCTCTGAACTCGAGAGTGTGAGCGCTGTGTGTTCTCTGAACTCGGGACTGTTAGTGCTGTGCGTACTCTGAACTCGGGAGTGTGAGCGCTGTGCATTCTCTGAACTCGGGAGTGTGAGCGCTGTGCATTCTCTGAACTCGGGAATGTGAGCTCTGTGCATTCTCTGAACTCGGGAGTGTGAGCGCTGTGTATTCTCTGAACTTGGGAGTGTGAGCGCTGTGTGTTCTCTGAACTTGGGATTATGAGCGCTGTGCAATCTCTGAACTTGGGAGTGTGAGCACTGTGCATTCTCTGAACTCGGGAGTGTGACCGCTGTGCATTCTCAGAACTTAGGAGTGTGAGTGCTGTGTGTTCTCTGAACTCGGGAGTGTGAGCGCTGTGCGTTCTCTGAAATCGGGAGTGTGAGCGCTGTGTGTTCTCTGAACATGGGAGTGTGAGCGCTGTGTGTTCTCTGAACTTGGGAGTGTGAGCGCTGTGCATTCTCTTGTTTCGGGTGTGTGAGCACTGTGTGTTCTCTGACTCGGGAGTGTGAGTGCTGTGCGTTCTCTGAAGTCAGGAGTGTGAGCACTGTGTGTTCTCTGAACTCAGGAGTTTGAGCGCTGTGCATTCTCTGAACTCGCGAGTGTGAGCACTGTTTGTTCTCTGAAATCGGGAGTGTGAGCGCTGTGCATTCTCTGAACTCGGGAATGTGAGCGCTGTGCATTCTCTGAATTCGGGAGTGTGAGCACTGTGCGTTCTCTGAAATCGGGAGTGTGTGCGCTGTGTGTTCTCTGAACTTGGGTGTGTGAGCGCTGTGTGTACTCTGAACTTGGGATTGTGAGCGCTGTGCGTTCTCTGAACTCGAGAGTGTGAGCGCTGTGTGTTCTCTGAACTCGGGAGTGTTAGTGCTGTGCGTACTCTGAACTCGGGAGTGTGAGCGCTGTGCATTCTCTGAACTCGGGAGTGTGAGCGCTGTGCATTCTCTGAACTCGGGAATGTGAGCTCTGTGCATTCTCTGAACTCGGGAGTGTGAGCGCTTTGTGTTCTCTGAACTTGGGATTATGAGCGCTGTGCATTCTCTGAACTTGGGAGTGGGAGCACTGTGCATTCTCTGAACTCGGGAGTGTGACCGCTGTGCATTCTCTGAACTTAGGAGTGTGAGCGCTGTGTGTTCTCTGAACTCGGGAGTGTGAGCGCTGTGCGTTCTCTGAAATCAGGAGTGTGAGCGCTGTGCGTTCTCTGAAATCGGGAGTGTGAGCGCTGTGTGTTCTCTGAACTTGGGAGTGTGAGCGCTGTGTGTTCTCTGAACTTGGGAGTGTGAGCGCTGTGCATTCTCTTGATTCGGGTGTGTGAGCACTGTGTGTTCTCTGACTCGGGAGTGTGAGTGCTGTGCGTTCTCTGAAGTCAGGAGTGTGAGCACTGTGTGTTCTCTGAACTCAGGAGTTTGAGCGCTGTGCATTCTCTGAACTCGCGAGTGTGAGCACTGTTTGTTCTCTGAAATCGGGAGTGTGAGCGCTGTGCATTCTCTGAACTCGGGAATGTGAGCGCTGTGCATTCTCTGAATTCGGGAGTGTGAGCACTGTGCGTTCCCTGAAATCGGGAGTGTGTGCGCTGTGTGTTCTCTGAACTTGGGTGTGTGAGCGCTGTGTGTTCTCTGAACTTGGGCGTGTGAGCGCTGTGCGTTCTCTGAACTCGGGAATGTGAGCGCTGTGCATTTTCTGAACTCAGGAATGTGAGCGCTGTGCATTCTCTGAACTCGGGATTGTGAGCGCTGTGCATTCTCTTGATTCGGGAGTGTGAGCACTGTGTGTTCTCTGACTCGGGAGTGTGAGTGCTGTGTGTTCCCTGAACTCACGAATTTGAGCGCTGTGCATTCTCTGAACTTTGGAGTGTGAGCACTGTGTGCTCTCTGAAATCGAGAGTGTGAGCGCTGTGTGTTCTCTGAACTCGGGCTTGTGAACGCTGTGCATTCTCTGAACTCGGGAGTGTGAGCGCTGTGTGTTCTCTGAACTCGGGAGTGTGATGGTTGTGCATTCTCCGAAATCGGGAGTGTGAGCGCTGTGCATTCTCTGAACTCGGGAGTGTGAGCACTGTGCATTCTCTGAACTCGGAAATGTGAGCACTGTGTATTCTCTGAACTCGGGAGTGTGAGCACTGTGCATTCTACTGACTCGGGTGTGTGAGCACTGTGCGTTCCCTGAAATCGGGAGTGTGTGCGCTGTGTGTTCTCTGAACTTGGGTGTGTGAGCGCTGTGTGTTCTCTGAACTTGGGCGTGTGAGCGCTGTGCGTTCTCTGAACTCGGGAATGTGAGCGCTGTGCATTTTCTGAACTCAGGAATGTGAGCGCTGGGCATTCTCTGAACTCGGGATTGTGAGCGCTGTGCATTCTCTTGATTCGGGAGTGTGAGCACTGTGTGTTCTCTGACTCGGGAGTGTGAGTGCTGTGTGTTCCCTGAACTCACGAATTTGAGCGCTGTGCATTCTCTGAACTTTGGAGTGTGAGCACTGTGTGCTCTCTGAAATCGAGAGTGTGAGCGCTGTGTGTTCTCTGAACTCGGGCTTGTGAACGCTGTGCATTCTCTGAACTCGGGAGTGTGAGCGCTGTGTGTTCTCTGAACTCGGGAGTGTGATGGTTGTGCATTCTCCGAAATCGGGAGTGTGAGCGCTGTGCATTCTCTGAACTCGGGAGTGTGAGCACTGTGCATTCTCTGAACTCGGAAATGTGAGCACTGTGTATTCTCTGAACTCGGGAGTGTGAGCACTGTGCATTCTACTGACTCGGGTGTGTGAGCACTGTGCGTTCCCTGAAATCGGGAGTGTGTGCGCTGTGTGTTCTCTGAACTTGGGTGTGTGAGCGCTGTGTGTTCTCTGAACTCGGGAGTGTGATGGTTGTGCATTCTCCGAAATCGGGAGTGTGAGTGCTGTGCGTTCTCTGAAGTCGGGAGTGTCAGCACTGTGTGTTCTCTGTACTTGATAGTTTGAGTACTGTGCATTCTCTGAACTCGGGAGTGTGAGCGTTCTGCGTTCTCTGAAATCAGGAGTGTGAGCACTGTGTGTTCTCAGAACTCATTTGTGAGTGCTGTGCATTCTCTGAAATCGGGAGTGTGAGCGCTGTGTGTTCTCTGAACTCGGGAGTGTGATGGCTGTGCAATCTCCAAAATCTGGTGTGTGAGCGCTGTGTGTTCTCTGAACTCATGTGTGAGATCTGTGCATTCTCTGAACTCGGGTGTGTGAGCGCTGTGCATGCTCTGGACACGGGAGTGTGAGTGCAATGCGTTCTCTGAACTCGGGAGTGTGAATGATGAGCATTCTCTGAAATCGGGAGTGTGTGCACTGTCCGTTCTCTGAACTTGGGTGTGTGAGCACTGTGTGTTCTCTGAACTCGGGTGTGTGAGCACTGTGCGTTCTCTGAACTCGAGAGTGTGAGCGCTGTGTGTTCTCTGAACTCGGGACTGTTAGTGCTGTGCGTACTCTGAACTCGGGAGTGTGAGCGCTGTGCATTCTCTGAACTCGGGAGTGTGAGCGCTGTGCATTCTCTGAACTCGGGAATGTGAGCTCTGTGCATTCTCTGAACTCGGGAGTGTGAGCGCTGTGTATTCTCTGAACTTGGGAGTGTGAGCGCTGTGTGTTCTCTGAACTTGGGATTATGAGCGCTGTGCAATCTCTGAACTTGGGAGTGTGAGCACTGTGCATTCTCTGAACTCGGGAGTGTGACCGCTGTGCATTCTCAGAACTTAGGAGTGTGAGTGCTGTGTGTTCTCTGAACTCGGGAGTGTGAGCGCTGTGCGTTCTCTGAAATCGGGAGTGTGAGCGCTGTGTGTTCTCTGAACATGGGAGTGTGAGCGCTGTGTGTTCTCTGAACTTGGGAGTGTGAGCGCTGTGCATTCTCTTGTTTCGGGTGTGTGAGCACTGTGTGTTCTCTGACTCGGGAGTGTGAGTGCTGGGCGTTCTCTGAAGTCAGGAGTGTGAGCACTGTGTGTTCTCTGAACTCAGGAGTTTGAGCGCTGTGCATTCTCTGAACTCGCGAGTGTGAGCACTGTTTGTTCTCTGAAATCGGGAGTGTGAGCGCTGTGCATTCTCTGAACTCGGGAATGTGAGCGCTGTGCATTCTCTGAATTCGGGAGTGTGAGCACTGTGCGTTCTCTGAAATCGGGAGTGTGTGCGCTGTGTGTTCTCTGAACTTGGGTGTGTGAGCGCTGTGTGTACTCTGAACTTGGGATTGTGAGCGCTGTGCGTTCTCTGAACTCGAGAGTGTGAGCGCTGTGTGTTCTCTGAACTCGGGACTGTTAGTGCTGTGCGTACTCTGAACTCGGGAGTGTGAGCGCTGTGCATTCTCTGAACTCGGGAGTGTGAGCGCTGTGCATTCTCTGAACTCGGGAATGTGAGCTCTGTGCATTCTCTGAACTCGGGAGTGTGAGCGCTTTGTGTTCTCTGAACTTGGGATTATGAGCGCTGTGCATTCTCTGAACTTGGGAGTGGGAGCACTGTGCATTCTCTGAACTCGGGAGTGTGACCGCTGTGCATTCTCTGAACTTAGGAGTGTGAGCGCTGTGTGTTCTCTGAACTCGGGAGTGTGAGCGCTGTGCGTTCTCTGAAATCAGGAGTGTGAGCGCTGTGCGTTCTCTGAAATCGGGAGTGTGAGCGCTGTGTGTTCTCTGAACTTGGGAGTGTGAGCGCTGTGTGTTCTCTGAACTTGGGAGTGTGAGCGCTGTGCATTCTCTTGATTCGGGTGTGTGAGCACTGTGTGTTCTCTGACTCGGGAGTGTGAGTGCTGTGCGTTCTCTGAAGTCAGGAGTGTGAGCACTGTGTGTTCTCTGAACTCAGGAGTTTGAGCGCTGTGCATTCTCTGAACTCGCGAGTGTGAGCACTGTTTGTTCTCTGAAATCGGGAGTGTGAGCGCTGTGCATTCTCTGAACTCGGGAATGTGAGCGCTGTGCATTCTCTGAATTCGGGAGTGTGAGCACTGTGCGTTCCCTGAAATCGGGAGTGTGTGCGCTGTGTGTTCTCTGAACTTGGGTGTGTGAGCGCTGTGTGTTCTCTGAACTTGGGCGTGTGAGCGCTGTGCGTTCTCTGAACTCGGGAATGTGAGCGCTGTGCATTTTCTGAACTCAGGAATGTGAGCGCTGTGCATTCTCTGAACTCGGGATTGTGAGCACTGTGCATTCTCTTGATTCGGGAGTGTGAGCACTGTGTGTTCTCTGACTCGGGAGTGTGAGTGCTGTGTGTTCCCTGAACTCACGAATTTGAGCGCTGTGCATTCTCTGAACTTTGGAGTGTGAGCACTGTGTGCTCTCTGAAATCGAGAGTGTGAGCGCTGTGTGTTCTCTGAACTCGGGCTTGTGAACGCTGTGCATTCTCTGAACTCGGGAGTGTGAGCGCTGTGTGTTCTCTGAACTCGGGAGTGTGATGGTTGTGCATTCTCCGAAATCGGGAGTGTGAGCGCTGTGCATTCTCTGAACTCGGGAGTGTGAGCACTGTGCATTCTCTGAACTCGGAAATGTGAGCACTGTGTATTCTCTGAACTCGGGAGTGTGAGCACTGTGCATTCTACTGACTCGGGTGTGTGAGCACTGTGCGTTCCCTGAAATCGGGAGTGTGTGCGCTGTGTGTTCTCTGAACTTGGGTGTGTGAGCGCTGTGTGTTCTCTGAACTTGGGCGTGTGAGCGCTGTGCGTTCTCTGAACTCGGGAATGTGAGCGCTGTGCATTTTCTGAACTCAGGAATGTGAGCGCTGGGCATTCTCTGAACTCGGGATTGTGAGCGCTGTGCATTCTCTTGATTCGGGAGTGTGAGCACTGTGTGTTCTCTGACTCGGGAGTGTGAGTGCTGTGTGTTCCCTGAACTCACGAATTTGAGCGCTGTGCATTCTCTGAACTTTGGAGTGTGAGCACTGTGTGCTCTCTGAAATCGAGAGTGTGAGCGCTGTGTGTTCTCTGAACTCGGGCTTGTGAACGCTGTGCATTCTCTGAACTCGGGAGTGTGAGCGCTGTGTGTTCTCTGAACTCGGGAGTGTGATGGTTGTGCATTCTCCGAAATCGGGAGTGTGAGCGCTGTGCATTCTCTGAACTCGGGAGTGTGAGCACTGCGCATTCTCTGAACTCGGAAATGTGAGCACTGTGTATTCTCTGAACTCGGGAGTGTGAGCACTGTGCATTCTACTGACTCGGGTGTGTGAGCACTGTGCGTTCCCTGAAATCGGGAGTGTGTGCGCTGTGTGTTCTCTGAACTTGGGTGTGTGAGCGCTGTGTGTTCTCTGAACTTGGGCGTGTGAGCGCTGTGCGTTCTCTGAACTCGGGAATGTGAGCGCTGTGCATTTTCTGAACTCAGGAATGTGAGCGCTGGGCATTCTCTGAACTCGGGATTGTGAGCGCTGTGCATTCTCTTGATTCGGGAGTGTGAGCACTGTGTGTTCTCTGACTCGGGAGTGTGAGCACTGTGCGTTCTCTGAACTCGAGAGTGTGAGCGCTGTGTGTTCTCTGAACTCGGGACTGTTAGTGCTGTGCGTACTCTGAACTCGGGAGTGTGAGCGCTGTGCATTCTCTGAACTCGGGAGTGTGAGCGCTGTGCATTCTCTGAACTCGGGAATGTGAGCTCTGTGCATTCTCTGAACTCGGGAGTGTGAGCGCTGTGTATTCTCTGAACTTGGGAGTGTGAGCGCTGTGTGTTCTCTGAACTTGGGATTATGAGCGCTGTGCAATCTCTGAACTTGGGAGTGTGAGCACTGTGCATTCTCTGAACTCGGGAGTGTGACCGCTGTGCATTCTCAGAACTTAGGAGTGTGAGTGCTGTGTGTTCTCCGAACTCCGGAGTGTGAGCGCTGTGCGTTCTCTGAAATCGGGAGTGTGAGCGCTGTGTGTTCTCTGAACATGGGAGTGTGAGCGCTGTGTGTTCTCTGAACTTGGGAGTGTGAGCGCTGTGCATTCTCTTGTTTCGGGTGTGTGAGCACTGTGTGTTCTCTGACTCGGGAGTGTGAGTGCTGTGCGTTCTCTGAAGTCAGGAGTGTGAGCACTGTGTGTTCTCTGAACTCAGGAGTTTGAGCGCTGTGCATTCTCTGAACTCGCGAGTGTGAGCACTGTTTGTTCTCTGAAATCGGGAGTGTGAGCGCTGTGCATTCTCTGAACTCGGGAATGTGAGCGCTGTGCATTCTCTGAATTCGGGAGTGTGAGCACTGTGCGTTCTCTGAAATCGGGAGTGTGTGCGCTGTGTGTTCTCTGAACTTGGGTGTGTGAGCGCTGTGTGTACTCTGAACTTGGGATTGTGAGCGCTGTGCGTTCTCTGAACTCGAGAGTGTGAGCGCTGTGTGTTCTCTGAACTCGGGAGTGTTAGTGCTGTGCGTACTCTGAACTCGGGAGTGTGAGCGCTGTGCATTCTCTGAACTCGGGAGTGTGAGCGCTGTGCATTCTCTGAACTCGGGAATGTGAGCTCTGTGCATTCTCTGAACTCGGGAGTGTGAGCGCTTTGTGTTCTCTGAACTTGGGATTATGAGCGCTGTGCATTCTCTGAACTTGGGAGTGGGAGCACTGTGCATTCTCTGAACTCGGGAGTGTGACCGCTGTGCATTCTCTGAACTTAGGAGTGTGAGCGCTGTGTGTTCTCTGAACTCGGGAGTGTGAGCGCTGTGCGTTCTCTGAAATCAGGAGTGTGAGCGCTGTGCGTTCTCTGAAATCGGGAGTGTGAGCGCTGTGTGTTCTCTGAACTTGGGAGTGTGAGCGCTGTGTGTTCTCTGAACTTGGGAGTGTGAGCGCTGTGCATTCTCTTGATTCGGGTGTGTGAGCACTGTGTGTTCTCTGACTCGGGTGTGTGAGTGCTGTGCGTTCTCTGAAGTCAGGAGTGTGAGCACTGTGTGTTCTCTGAACTCAGGAGTTTGAGCGCTGTGCATTCTCTGAACTCGCGAGTGTGAGCACTGTTTGTTCTCTGAAATCGGGAGTGTGAGCGCTGTGCATTCTCTGAACTCGGGAATGTGAGCGCTGTGCATTCTCTGAATTCGGGAGTGTGAGCACTGTGCGTTCCCTGAAATCGGGAGTCTGTGCGCTGTGTGTTCTCTGAACTTGGGTGTGTGAGCGCTGTGTGTTCTCTGAACTTGGGCGTGTGAGCGCTGTGCGTTCTCTGAACTCGGGAATGTGAGCGCTGTGCATTTTCTGAACTCAGGAATGTGAGCGCTGTGCATTCTCTGAACTCGGGATTGTGAGCGCTGTGCATTCTCTTGATTCGGGAGTGTGAGCACTGTGTGTTCTCTGACTCGGGAGTGTGAGTGCTGTGTGTTCCCTGAACTCACGAATTTGAGCGCTGTGCATTCTCTGAACTTTGGAGTGTGAGCACTGTGTGCTCTCTGAAATCGTGAGTGTGAGCGCTGTGTGTTCTCTGAACTCGGGCTTGTGAACGCTGTGCATTCTCTGAACTCGGGAGTGTGAGCGCTGTGTGTTCTCTGAACTCGGGAGTGTGATGGTTGTGCATTCTCCGAAATCGGGAGTGTGAGCGCTGTGCATTCTCTGAACTCGGGAGTGTGAGCACTGTGCATTCTCTGAACTCGGAAATGTGAGCACTGTGTATTCTCTGAACTCGGGAGTGTGAGCACTGTGCATTCTACTGACTCGGGTGTGTGAGCACTGTGCGTTCCCTGAAATCGGGAGTGTGTGCGCTGTGTGTTCTCTGAACTTGGGTGTGTGAGCGCTGTGTGTTCTCTGAACTTGGGCGTGTGAGCGCTGTGCGTTCTCTGAACTCGGGAATGTGAGCGCTGTGCATTTTCTGAACTCAGGAATGTGAGCGCTGGGCATTCTCTGAACTCGGGATTGTGAGCGCTGTGCATTCTCTTGATTCGGGAGTGTGAGCACTGTGTGTTCTCTGACTCGGGAGTGTGAGTGCTGTGTGTTCCCTGAACTCACGAATTTGAGCGCTGTGCATTCTCTGAACTTTGGAGTGTGAGCACTGTGTGCTCTCTGAAATCGAGAGTGTGAGCGCTGTGTGTTCTCTGAACTCGGGCTTGTGAACGCTGTGCATTCTCTGAACTCGGGAGTGTGAGCGCTGTGTGTTCTCTGAACTCGGAGTGTGATGGTTGTGCATTCTCCGAAATCGGGAGTGTGAGTGCTGTGCATTCTCTGAACTCGGGAGTGTTAGGGCTGTGCATTCTCTGAACACGGGAGTGTGAGCACTGTGCATTCTCTGAACTCGGAAATGTGAGCACTGTGCATTCTCTGAACTCGGGAGTGTGAGCACTGTGCATTCTATTGACTCGGGTGTGTGAGCACTGTGTGTTATCTGACTCGGGATTGTGAGTGCTGTGCGTTCTCTGAAGTCGGGAGTGTCAGCACTGTGTGTTCTCTGAACTTGGTAGTTTGAGTACTGTGCATTCTCTGAACTCGGGAGTGTGAGCGCTCTGCGTTCTCTGAAATCAGGAGTGTGAGCGCTGTGTGTTCTCAGAACTCATTTGTGAGCGCTGTGCATTCTCTGAAATCGGGAGTGTGAGCGCTGTGTGTTCTCTGAACTCGGGAGTGTGATGGCTGTGCATTCTCGAAAATCTGGTGTGTGAGCGCTGTGTGCTCTCTGAACTCATGTGTGAGCTCTGTGCATTCTCTGAACTCGGGAGTGTGAGCGCTGTGCATTCTCTGAAATCGGGAGTGTGAGCGCTGTGTGTTCTCTGAACTCGTGTATGAGGGCTGTGCATACTCTGGACATGGGAGTGTGATCGCTGTGCGTTCTCTGAACTCGGGAGTGTGAATGATGAGCATTCTCTGTAATCGGGAGTGTGTGCACTGTCCGTTCTCTGAACTCGGGTGTGTGAGCATTGTGTGTTCTCTGAACTCGAGTGTGTGAGCACTGTGCGTTCTCTGAACTCGAGAGTGTGAGTGCTGTGTGCTCTCTGAACTAGGGAGTGTTAGTGCTTTGCGTACTCTGAACTCGGGAGTGTGAGCGCTGTGCATTCTCTGAACTCGCGAGTGTGAGCGCTGTGCATTCTCTGAACTCGGGAATGTGAGCTCTGTGCATTCTCTGAACTCGGGAGTGTGAGCGCTGTGTGTTCTCTGAACTTGGGTGTGTGAGCGCTGTGTGTTCTCTGAACTTGGGATTATGAGCGCTGTGCATTCTCTGAATTTGGGAGTGTGAGCACTGTGCATTCTCTGAACTCGGGAGTGTGACCGCTGTGCATTCTCTGAACTTAGGAGTGTGAGCGCTGTGTGTTCTCTGAACTTGGGAGTGTGAGCGCTCTGCGTTCTCTGAAATCAGGACTGTGAGCGCTTTGTGTTCTCAGAACTCATTTGTGAACGCTGTGCATTCTCTGAACTCGGGAGTGTGAGCGCTGTGTGTTCTCTGAACTCGGGAGTGTGATGGTTGTGCATTCTCCGAAATCGGGAGTGTGAGCGCTGTGCATTCTCTGAACTCGGGGGTGTTAGCGCTGTGCATTCTCTGAACTCGGGAGTGTGAGCACTGTGCATTCTCTGAACTCGGAAATGTGAGCACTGTGCATTCTCTGAACTCGGGAGTGTGAGCACTGTGCATTCTATTGAATCGGGTGTGTGAGCACTGTGTGTTATCTGACTCGGGATTGTGAGTGCTGTGCGTTCTCTGAAGTCGGGAGTGTCAGCACTGTGTGTTCTCTGAACTTGGTAGTTTGAGTACTGTGCATTCTCTGAACTCGGGAGTGTGAGCGCTCTGCGTTCTCTGAAATCAGGACTGTGAGCGCTGTGTGTTCTCAGAACTCAATTGTGAGCGCTGTGCATTCTCTGAAATCGGGAGTGTGAGCGCTGTGTGTTCTCTGAACTCGGGAGTGTGATGGCTGTGCATTCTCCAAAATCTGGTGTGTGAGCGCTGTGTGTTCTCTGAACTCATGTGTGAGCTCTGTGCATTCTCTGAACCCGGGAGTGTGAGCGCTGTGCATTCTCTGAAATCGGGAGTGTGAGCGCTGTGTGTTCTCTGAACTCGTGTCTGAGGGCTGTGCATACTCTGGACACGGGAGTGTGAGCGCTGTGCGTTCTCTGAACTCGGGAGTGTGAATGATGAGCATTCTCTGAAATCGGGAGTGTGTGCACTGTCCGTTCTCTGAACTCGGGAATGTGAGCTCTGTGCATCCTCTGAACTCGGGAGTGTGAGCGCTGTGTGTTCTCTGAACTTGGGAGTGTGAGCGCTGTGTGTTCTCTGAAACTGAGAGTGTGAGCGCTGTGCATTCTCTTGAATCGGGAGTGTGAGCACTCTTAGTTCTCTGATTCGGGAGTGTGAGTGCTGTGCGTTCTCTGAAGTCGGGAGTGTGAGCGCTGTGCGTTCTCTGACTCGGGAGTGTGAGCACTGTGTGTGCTCTGACTCGGGAGTGTGAGTGCTGTGCGTTCTCTGAAGTCGGGAGTGTGAGCGCTGTGCGTTCACTGACTCGGGTGTGTGAGCACTGTGTGTTCTCTGACTCGGGAGTGTGAGTGCTGTGCGTTCTCTGAAGTCGGGAGTGTGAGCGCTGTGCGTTCTCTGACTCGGGAGTGTGAGTGCTGTGTGTTCTCTGAACTCAAGAGTTTGAGCGCTGTGCACTCTCTGAACTCGGGACTGTGAGCATTGTGTGTTTTCTGAAATCGGGAGTGTGAGCACTGTGCATTCTCTGAACTCGGGATTGTGAGCGCTGTGCATTCTCTGAACTTGGGAGTGTGAGCGCTGTGTGTTCTCTGAAACTGGGAGTGGGAGCGCTGTGCATTCTCTTGACTCGGGAGTGTGAGCACTGTGTGTTCTCTGACTCGGGAGTGTGAGTGCTGTGCGTTCTCTGAAGTCGGGAGTGTGAGCGCGGTGTGTTCTCTGAACTCAGGAGTGTGAGCGCGGTGTGTTCTCTGAACTCAGGAGTTTGAGTGCTGTGCATGCTCTGAACTCGGCAGTGTGAGCACTGTGTGTTCTCTGAAATCGGGAGCGTCAGCACTGTGTGTTCTCTGAACTTGGTAGTTTGAGTACTGTGCATTCTCTGAACTGGGGAGTGTGAGCGCTCTGCGTTCTCTGAAATCAGGAGTGTGAGCGCTGTGTGTTCTCAGAACTCATTTGTGAGCGCTGTGCATTCTCTGAAATCGGGAGTGTGAGCGCTGTGTGTTCTCTGAACTCGGGAGTGTGATGGCTGTGCATTCTCCAAAATCCGGTGTGTGAGCGCTGTGTGTTCTCTGAACTCATGTGTGAGCTCTGTGCATTCTCTGAACTCGGGAGTGTGAGCGCTGTGCATTCTCTGAAATCGGGAGTGTGAGCGCTGTGTGTTCTCTGAACTCGTGTATGTGAGCTGTGCATACTCTGGACACGGGAGTGTGAGCGCTGTGCGTTCTCTGAACTCGGGAGTGTGAATGGTGAGCATTCTCTGTAATCGGGAGTGTGTGCACTGTCCGTTCTCTGAACTCGGGTGTGTGAGCATTGTGTGTTCTCTGAACTCGGGTGTGTGAGCACTGTGCGTTCTCTGAACTCGAGAGTGTGAGCGCTGTGTGTTCTCTGAACTAGGGAGTGTTAGTGCTGTGCATACTCTGAACTCGGGAGTGTGAGCGCTGTGCATTCTCTGAACTCGGGAGTGTGAGCGCTGTGCATTCTCTGAACTCGGGAATGTGAGCTCTGTGCATTCTCTGAACTCGGGAGTGTGAGCGCTGTGTGTTCTCTGAACTTGGGAGTGTGAGCGCTGTGTGTTCTCTGAACTTGGGATTATGAGCGCTGTGCATTCTCTGAACTTGGGAGTGTGAGCGCTGTGCATTCTCTGAACTCGGGAATGTGAGCTCTGTGCATTCTCTGAACTCGGGAGTGTGAGCGCTGTGTGTTCTCTGAACTTGGGAGTGTGAGCGCTGTGTGTTCTCTGAACTCGGGAGTGTGACCGCTGTGCATTCTCTGAACTTAGGAGTGTGAGCGCTGTGTGTTCTCTGAACTTGGGAATGTGAGCGCTGTGTGTTCTCTGAAACTGAGAGTGTGAGCGCTGTGCATTCTCTTGAATCGGGAGTGTGAGCACTCTTTGTTCTCTGATTCGGGAGTGTGAGTGCTGTGCGTTCTCTGAAGTCGGGAGTGTGAGCGCTGTGCGTTCTCTGACTCGGGAGTGTGAGTGCTGTGTGTTCTCTGAACTCAGGAGTTTGAGCGCTGTGCATTCTCTGAACTCGGGACTTTGAGCATTGTGTGTTTTCTGAAATCGGGAGTGTGAGCACTGTGCATTGTCTGAACTCGCGAGTGTGAGCGCTGTGCATTCTCTGAACTCGGGAATGTGAGCTCTGTGCATTCTCTGAACTCGGGAGTGTGAGCGCTGTGTGTTCTCTGAACTTGGGTGTGTGAGCGCTGTGTGTTCTCTGAACTTGGGATTATGAGCGCTGTGCATTCTCTGAATTTGGGAGTGTGAGCACTGTGCATTCTCTGAACTCGGGAGTGTGACCGCTGTGCATTCTCTGAACTTAGGAGTGTGAGCGCTGTGTGTTCTCTGAACTTGGGAGTGTGAGCGCTCTGCGTTCTCTGAAATCAGGACTGTGAGCGCTTTGTGTTCTCAGAACTCATTTGTGAACGCTGTGCATTCTCTGAACTCGGGAGTGTGAGCGCTGTGTGTTCTCTGAACTCGGGAGTGTGATGGTTGTGCATTCTCCGAAATCGGGAGTGTGAGCGCTGTGCATTCTCTGAACTCGGGGGTGTTAGCGCTGTGCATTCTCTGAACTCGGGAGTGTGAGCACTGTGCATTCTCTGAACTCGGAAATGTGAGCACTGTGCATTCTCTGAACTCGGGAGTGTGAGCACTGTGCATTCTATTGAATCGGGTGTGTGAGCACTGTGTGTTATCTGACTCGGGATTGTGAGTGCTGTGCGTTCTCTGAAGTCGGGAGTGTCAGCACTGTGTGTTCTCTGAACTTGGTAGTTTGAGTACTGTGCATTCTCTGAACTCGGGAGTGTGAGCGCTCTGCGTTCTCTGAAATCAGGACTGTGAGCGCTGTGTGTTCTCAGAACTCAATTGTGAGCGCTGTGCATTCTCTGAAATCGGGAGTGTGAGCGCTGTGTGTTCTCTGAACTCGGGAGTGTGATGGCTGTGCATTCTCCAAAATCTGGTGTGTGAGCGCTGTGTGTTCTCTGAACTCATGTGTGAGCTCTGTGCATTCTCTGAACCCGGGAGTGTGAGCGCTGTGCATTCTCTGAAATCGGGAGTGTGAGCGCTGTGTGTTCTCTGAACTCGTGTCTGAGGGCTGTGCATACTCTGGACACGGGAGTGTGAGCGCTGTGCGTTCTCTGAACTCGGGAGTGTGAATGATGAGCATTCTCTGAAATCGGGAGTGTGTGCACTGTCCGTTCTCTGAACTCGGGAATGTGAGCTCTGTGCATCCTCTGAACTCGGGAGTGTGAGCGCTGTGTGTTCTCTGAACTTGGGAGTGTGAGCGCTGTGTGTTCTCTGAAACTGAGAGTGTGAGCGCTGTGCATTCTCTTGAATCGGGAGTGTGAGCACTCTTAGTTCTCTGATTCGGGAGTGTGAGTGCTGTGCGTTCTCTGAAGTCGGGAGTGTGAGCGCTGTGCGTTCTCTGACTCGGGAGTGTGAGCACTGTGTGTGCTCTGACTCGGGAGTGTGAGTGCTGTGCGTTCTCTGAAGTCGGGAGTGTGAGCGCCGTGCGTTCTCTGACTCGGGTGTGTGAGCACTGTGTGTTCTCTGACTCGGGAGTGTGAGTGCTGTGCGTTCTCTGAAGTCGGGAGTGTGAGCGCTGTGCGTTCTCTGACTCGGGAGTGTGAGTGCTGTGTGTTCTCTGAACTCAAGAGTTTGAGCGCTGTGCACTCTCTGAACTCGGGACTGTGAGCATTGTGTGTTTTCTGAAATCGGGAGTGTGAGCACTGTGCATTCTCTGAACTCGGGATTGTGAGCGCTGTGCATTCTCTGAACTTGGGAGTGTGAGCGCTGTGTGTTCTCTGAAACTGGGAGTGGGAGCGCTGTGCATTCTCTTGACTCGGGAGTGTGAGCACTGTGTGTTCTCTGACTCGGGAGTGTGAGTGCTGTGCGTTCTCTGAAGTCGGGAGTGTGAGCGCGGTGTGTTCTCTGAACTCAGGAGTGTGAGCGCGGTGTGTTCTCTGAACTCAGGAGTTTGAGTGCTGTGCATGCTCTGAACTCGGCAGTGTGAGCACTGTGTGTTCTCTGAAATCGGGAGCGTCAGCACTGTGTGTTCTCTGAACTTGGTAGTTTGAGTACTGTGCATTCTCTGAACTGGGGAGTGTGAGCGCTCTGCGTTCTCTGAAATCAGGAGTGTGAGCGCTGTGTGTTCTCAGAACTCATTTGTGAGCGCTGTGCATTCTCTGAAATCGGGAGTGTGAGCGCTGTGTGTTCTCTGAACTCGGGAGTGTGATGGCTGTGCATTCTCCAAAATCCGGTGTGTGAGCGCTGTGTGTTCTCTGAACTCATGTGTGAGCTCTGTGCATTCTCTGAACTCGGGAGTGTGAGCGCTGTGCATTCTCTGAAATCGGGAGTGTGAGCGCTGTGTGTTCTCTGAACTCGTGTATGTGAGCTGTGCATACTCTGGACACGGGAGTGTGAGCGCTGTGCGTTCTCTGAACTCGGGAGTGTGAATGGTGAGCATTCTCTGTAATCGGGAGTGTGTGCACTGTCCGTTCTCTGAACTCGGGTGTGTGAGCATTGTGTGTTCTCTGAACTCGGGTGTGTGAGCACTGTGCGTTCTCTGAACTCGAGAGTGTGAGCGCTGTGTGTTCTCTGAACTAGGGAGTGTTAGTGCTGTGCATACTCTGAACTCGGGAGTGTGAGCGCTGTGCATTCTCTGAACTCGGGAGTGTGAGCGCTGTGCATTCTCTGAACTCGGGAATGTGAGCTCTGTGCATTCTCTGAACTCGGGAGTGTGAGCGCTGTGTGTTCTCTGAACTTGGGAGTGTGAGCGCTGTGTGTTCTCTGAACTTGGGATTATGAGCGCTGTGCATTCTCTGAACTTGGGAGTGTGAGCGCTGTGCATTCTCTGAACTCGGGAATGTGAGCTCTGTGCATTCTCTGAACTCGGGAGTGTGAGCGCTGTGTGTTCTCTGAACTTGGGAGTGTGAGCGCTGTGTGTTCTCTGAACTCGGGAGTGTGACCGCTGTGCATTCTCTGAACTTAGGAGTGTGAGCGCTGTGTGTTCTCTGAACTTGGGAATGTGAGCGCTGTGTGTTCTCTGAAACTGAGAGTGTGAGCGCTGTGCATTCTCTTGAATCGGGAGTGTGAGCACTCTTTGTTCTCTGATTCGGGAGTGTGAGTGCTGTGCGTTCTCTGAAGTCGGGAGTGTGAGCGCTGTGCGTTCTCTGACTCGGGAGTGTGAGCACTGTGTGTGCTCTGACTCGGGAGTGTGAGTGCTGTGCGTTCTCTGAAGTCGGGAGTGTGAGCGCTGTGCGTTCTCTGACTCGGGAGTGTGAGTGCTGTGTGTTCTCTGAACTCAGGAGTTTGAGCGCTGTGCATTCTCTGAACTCGGGACTTTGAGCATTGTGTGTTTTCTGAAATCGGGAGTGTGAGCACTGTGCATTGTCTGAACTCGGGATTGTGAGCGCTGTGCATTCTCTGAACTTGGGAGTGTGAGCGCTGTGTGTTCTCTGAAACTGCGAGTGGCAGCGCTGTGCATTCTCTGAACTCGGGAGTGTGAGCGCTGTGCATTCTCTGAAATCGGGAGTGTGAGCGCTGTGTGTTCTCTGAACTCGTGTATGAGGGCTGTCTGCTCACTGAACTCGGGAGTGTGAGCGCTGTGTGTTCTCTGAACTCGTGTATGAGGGCTGTCTGCTCACTGAACTCGGGAGTGTGATCGCTGTGCATTCTCTGAACTCGGGAGTGTGAGCGCAGTGCATTCTCTGAAATCGGGAGTGTGAGCGCTGTGTGTTCTCTGAACTTGGGAGTGTCAGCGCTGTGTGTTCTCTGAACTTGGGATTATGAGCGCTGTGCATTCTCTGAACTTAGGAATGTGAGCTCTGTGTGTTCTCTGAACTCGGGAGTGTGAGCGCTGTGCGTTCTCTGAAATCAGGAGTGTGAGCGCTGTGCGTTCTCTGAAATCGGGAGTGTGAGCGCTGTGTGTTCTCTGAACTTGGGAGTGTGAGAGCTGTGTGTTCTCTGAACTTGGGAGTGGGAGCGCTGTGCATTCTCTTGATTCGGGTGTGTGAGCACTGTGTGTTCTCTGACTCGGGAGTGTGAGTGCTGTGCGTTCTCTGAAGTCGGGAGTGTGAGCACTGTCTGTTCTCTGAACTCAGGAGTTTGAGCGCTGTGCATTCTCTGAACTCGCGAGTGTGAGCACTGTTTGTTCTCTGAAATCGGGAGTGTGAGCGCTGTGCATTCTCTGAACTCGGGAATGTGAGCGCTGTGCATTCTCTGAATTCGGGAGTGTGAGCATTGTGCGTTCTCTGAACTTGGGAGTGTGTGCGCTGTGTGTTCTCTGAACTTGGGTGTGTGAGCGCTGTGTGTTCTCTGAACTTGGGCGTGTGAGCGCTGTGCGTTCTCTGGACTCGGGAATGTGAGCGCTGTGCATTTTCTGAACTCAGGAATGTGAGCGCTGTGCATTCTCTGAACTCGGGATTGTGAGCGCTGTGCATTCTCTTGACTCGGGAGTGTGAGCACTGTGTGTTCTCTGACTCGGGAGTGTGAGTGCTGTGTGTTCCCTGAACTCACGAATTTGAGCGCTGTGCATTCTCTGAACTTTGGAGTGTGAGCACTGTGTGCTCTCTGAAATCGAGAGTGTGAGCGCTGTGTGTTCTCTGAACTCGGGCTTGTGAACGCTGTGCATTCTCTGAACTCGGGAGTGTGAGCGCTGTGTGTTCTCTGAACTCGGGAGTGTGATGGTTGTGCATTCTCCGAAATCGGGAGTGTGAGCGCTGTGCATTCTCTGAACTCGGGGGTGTTAGCGCTGTGCATTCTCTGAACTCGGAAATGTGAGCACTGTGCATTCTCTGAACTCGGGAGTGTGAGCACTGTGCATTCTATTGACTCGGGTGTGTGAGCACTGTGTGTTATCTGACTCGGGATTGTGAGTGCTGTGCGTTCTCTGAAGTCGGGAGTGTCAGCACTGTGTGTTCTCTGAACTTGGTAGTTTGAGTACTGTGCATTCTCTGAACTCGGGAGTGTGAGCGCTCTGCGTTCTCTGAAATCAGGAGTGTGAGCGCTGTGTGTTCTCAGAACTCATTTGTGAGCGCTGTGCATTCTCTGAAATCGGGAGTGTGAGCGCTGTGTGTTCTCTGAACTCGGGAGTGTGATGGCTGTGCATTCTCGAAAATCTGGTGTGTGAGCGCTGTGTGCTCTCTGAACTCATGTGTGAGCTCTGTGCATTCTCTGAACTCGGGAGTGTGAGCGCTGTGCATTCTCTGAAATCGGGAGTGTGAGCGCTGTGTGTTCTCTGAACTCGTGTATGAGGGCTGTGCATACTCTGGACATGGGAGTGTGATCGCTGTGCGTTCTCTGAACTCGGGAGTGTGAATGATGAGCATTCTCTGTAATCGGGAGTGTGTGCACTGTCCGTTCTCTGAACTCGGGTGTGTGAGCATTGTGTGTTCTCTGAACTCGAGTGTGTGAGCACTGTGCGTTCTCTGAACTCGAGAGTGTGAGTGCTGTGTGCTCTCTGAACTAGGGAGTGTTAGTGCTTTGCGTACTCTGAACTCGGGAGTGTGAGCGCTGTGCATTCTCTGAACTCGCGAGTGTGAGCGCTGTGCATTCTCTGAACTCGGGAATGTGAGCTCTGTGCATTCTCTGAACTCGGGAGTGTGAGCGCTGTGTGTTCTCTGAACTTGGGTGTGTGAGCGCTGTGTGTTCTCTGAACTTGGGATTATGAGCGCTGTGCATTCTCTGAATTTGGGAGTGTGAGCACTGTGCATTCTCTGAACTCGGGAGTGTGACCGCTGTGCATTCTCTGAACTTAGGAGTGTGAGCGCTGTGTGTTCTCTGAACTTGGGAGTGTGAGCGCTCTGCGTTCTCTGAAATCAGGACTGTGAGCGCTTTGTGTTCTCAGAACTCATTTGTGAACGCTGTGCATTCTCTGAACTCGGGAGTGTGAGCGCTGTGTGTTCTCTGAACTCGGGAGTGTGATGGTTGTGCATTCTCCGAAATCGGGAGTGTGAGCGCTGTGCATTCTCTGAACTCGGGGGTGTTAGCGCTGTGCATTCTCTGAACTCGGGAGTGTGAGCACTGTGCATTCTCTGAACTCGGAAATGTGAGCACTGTGCATTCTCTGAACTCGGGAGTGTGAGCACTGTGCATTCTATTGAATCGGGTGTGTGAGCACTGTGTGTTATCTGACTCGGGATTGTGAGTGCTGTGCGTTCTCTGAAGTCGGGAGTGTCAGCACTGTGTGTTCTCTGAACTTGGTAGTTTGAGTACTGTGCATTCTCTGAACTCGGGAGTGTGAGCGCTCTGCGTTCTCTGAAATCAGGACTGTGAGCGCTGTGTGTTCTCAGAACTCAATTGTGAGCGCTGTGCATTCTCTGAAATCGGGAGTGTGAGCGCTGTGTGTTCTCTGAACTCGGGAGTGTGATGGCTGTGCATTCTCCAAAATCTGGTGTGTGAGCGCTGTGTGTTCTCTGAACTCATGTGTGAGCTCTGTGCATTCTCTGAACCCGGGAGTGTGAGCGCTGTGCATTCTCTGAAATCGGGAGTGTGAGCGCTGTGTGTTCTCTGAACTCGTGTCTGAGGGCTGTGCATACTCTGGACACGGGAGTGTGAGCGCTGTGCGTTCTCGGAACTCGGGAGTGTGAATGATGAGCATTCTCTGAAATCGGGAGTGTGTGCACTGTCCGTTCTCTGAACTCGGGAATGTGAGCTCTGTGCATCCTCTGAACTCGGGAGTGTGAGCGCTGTGTGTTCTCTGAACTTGGGAGTGTGAGCGCTGTGTGTTCTCTGAAACTGAGAGTGTGAGCGCTGTGCATTCTCTTGAATCGGGAGTGTGAGCACTCTTAGTTCTCTGATTCGGGAGTGTGAGTGCTGTGCGTTCTCTGAAGTCGGGAGTGTGAGCGCTGTGCGTTCTCTGACTCGGGAGTGTGAGCACTGTGTGTGCTCTGACTCGGGAGTGTGAGTGCTGTGCGTTCTCTGAAGTCGGGAGTGTGAGCGCTGTGCGTTCTCTGACTCGGGTGTGTGAGCACTGTGTGTTCTCTGACTCGGGAGTGTGAGTGCTGTGCGTTCTCTGAAGTCGGGAGTGTGAGCGCTGTGCGTTCTCTGACTCGGGAGTGTGAGTGCTGTGTGTTCTCTGAACTCAAGAGTTTGAGCGCTGTGCACTCTCTGAACTCGGGACTGTGAGCATTGTGTGTTTTCTGAAATCGGGAGTGTGAGCACTGTGCATTCTCTGAACTCGGGATTGTGAGCGCTGTGCATTCTCTGAACTTGGGAGTGTGAGCGCTGTGTGTTCTCTGAAACTGGGAGTGGGAGCGCTGTGCATTCTCTTGACTCGGGAGTGTGAGCACTGTGTGTTCTCTGACTCGGGAGTGTGAGTGCTGTGCGTTCTCTGAAGTCGGGAGTGTGAGCGCGGTGTGTTCTCTGAACTCAGGAGTGTGAGCGCGGTGTGTTCTCTGAACTCAGGAGTTTGAGTGCTGTGCATGCTCTGAACTCGGCAGTGTGAGCACTGTGTGTTCTCTGAAATCGGGAGCGTCAGCACTGTGTGTTCTCTGAACTTGGTAGTTTGAGTACTGTGCATTCTGTGAACTGGGGAGTGTGAGCGCTCTGCGTTCTCTGAAATCAGGAGTGTGAGCGCTGTGTGTTCTCAGAACTCATTTGTGAGCGCTGTGCATTCTCTGAAATCGGGAGTGTGAGCGCTGTGTGTTCTCTGAACTCGGGAGTGTGATGGCTGTGCATTCTCCAAAATCCGGTGTGTGAGCGCTGTGTGTTCTCTGAACTCATGTGTGAGCTCTGTGCATTCTCTGAATTCGGGAGTGTGAGCGCTGTGCATTCTCTGAAATCGGGAGTGTGAGCGCTGTGTGTTCTCTGAACTCGTGTATGTGAGCTGTGCATACTCTGGACACGGGAGTGTGAGCGCTGTGCGTTCTCTGAACTCGGGAGTGTGAATGGTGAGCATTCTCTGTAATCGGGAGTGTGTGCACTGTCCGTTCTCTGAACTCGGGTGTGTGAGCATTGTGTGTTCTCTGAACTCGGGTGTGTGAGCACTGTGCGTTTTCTGAACTCGAGAGTGTGAGCGCTGTGTGTTCTCTGAACTAGGGAGTGTTAGTGCTGTGCGTACTCTGAACTCGGGAGTGTGAGCGCTGTGCATTCTCTGAACTCGGGAGTGTGAGCGCTGTGCATTCTCTGAACTCGGGAATGTGAGCTCTGTGCATTCTCTGAACTCGGGAGTGTGAGCGCTGTGTGTTCTCTGAACTTGGGAGTGTGAGCGCTGTGTGTTCTCTGAACTTGGGATTATGAGCGCTGTGCATTCTCTGAACTTGGGAGTGTGAGCGCTGTGCATTCTCTGAACTCGGGAATGTGAGCTCTGTGCATTCTCTGAACTCGGGAGTGTGAGTGCTGTGTGTTCTCTGAACTTGGGAGTGTGAGCGCTGTGTGTTCTCTGAACTTGGGATTATGAGCGCTGTGCATTCTCTGAATTTGGGAGTGTGAGCACTGTGCATTCTCTGAACTCGGGAGTGTGACCGCTGTGCATTCTCTGAACTTAGGAGTGTGAGCGCTGTGTGTTCTCTGAACTTGGGAGTGTGAGCGCTGTGTGTTCTCTGAAACTGAGAGTGTGAGCGCTGTGCATTCTCTTGAATCGGGAGTGTGAGCACTCTTTGTTCTCTGATTCGGGAGTGTGAGTGCTGTGCGTTCTCTGAAGTCGGGAGTGTGAGCGCTGTGCGTTCTCTGACTCGGGAGTGTGAGCACTGTGTGTGCTCTGACTCGGGAGTGTGAGTGCTGTGCGTTCTCTGAAGTCGGGAGTGTGAGCGCTGTGCGTTCTCTGACTCGGGAGTGTGAGTGCTGTGTGTTCTCTGAACTCAGGAGTTTGAGCGCTGTGCATTCTCTGAACTCGGGACTTTGAGCATTGTGTGTTTTCTGAAATCGGGAGTGTGAGCACTGTGCATTGTCTGAACTCGGGATTGTGAGCGCTGTGCATTCTCTGAACTTGGGAGTGTGAGCGCTGTGTGTTCTCTGAAACTGCGAGTGGCAGCGCTGTGCATTCTCTGAACTCGGGAGTGTGAGCGCTGTGCATTCTCTGAAATCGGGAGTGTGAGCGCTGTGTGTTCTCTGAACTCGTGTATGAGGGCTGTCTGCTCACTGAACTCGGGAGTGTGAGCGCTGTCTGTTCTCTGAACTCGTGTATGAGGGCTGTCTGCTCACTGAACTCGGGAGTGTGATCGCTGTGCATTCTCTGAACTCGGGAGTGTGAGCGCAGTGCATTCTCTGAAATCGGGAGTGTGAGCGCTGTGTGTTCTCTGAACTTGGGAGTGTCAGCGCTGTGTGTTCTCTGAACTTGGGATTATGAGCGCTGTGCATTCTCTGAACTTAGGAGTGTGAGCTCTGTGTGTTCTCTGAACTCGGGAGTGTGAGCGCTGTGCGTTCTCTGAAATCAGGAGTGTGAGCGCTGTGCGTTCTCTGAAATCGGGAGTGTGAGCGCTGTGTGTTCTCTGAACTTGGGAGTGTGAGAGCTGTGTGTTCTCTGAACTTGGGAGTGGGAGCGCTGTGCATTCTCTTGATTCGGGTGTGTGAGCACTGTGTGTTCTCTGACTCGGGAGTGTGAGTGCTGTGCGTTCTCTGAAGTCGGGAGTGTGAGCACTGTCTGTTCTCTGAACTCAGGAGTTTGAGCGCTGTGCATTCTCTGAACTCGGGAATGTGAGCGCTGTGCATTCTCTGAATTCGGGAGTGTGAGCACTGTGCGTTCTCTGAACTTGGGAGTGTGTGCGCTGTGTGTTCTCTGAACTTGGGTGTGTGAGCGCTGTGTGTTCTCTGAACTTGGGCGTGTGAGCGCTGTGCGTTCTCTGGACTCGGGAATGTGAGCGCTGTGCATTTTCTGAACTCAGGAATGTGAGCGCTGTGCATTCTCTGAACTCGGGATTGTGAGCGCTGTGCATTCTCTTGACTCGGGAGTGTGAGCACTGTGTGTTCTCTGACTCGGGAGTGTGAGTGCTGTGTGTTCCCTGAACTCACGAATTTGAGCGCTGTGCATTCTCTGAACTTTGGAGTGTGAGCACTGTGTTCTCTATGAAATCGAGAGTGTGAGCGCTGTGTGTTCTCTGAACTCGGGCTTGTGAACGCTGTGCATTCTCTGAACTCGGGAGTGTGAGCGCTGTGTGTTCTCTGAACTCGGGAGTGTGATGGTTGTGCATTCTCCGAAATTGGGAGTGTGAGCGCTGTGCATTCTCTGAACTCGGGAGTGTTAGCGCTGTGCATTCTCTGAACTCGGGAGTGTGAGCACTGTGCATTCTCTGAACTCGGAAATGTGAGCACTGTGCATTCTCTGAACTCGGGAGTGTGAGCACTGTGCATTCTCTGAACTCCGAAGTGTGAGCACTATGTGTTCTCTGTACTCGGGCTTGTGAACACTGTGCATTCTCTGAACTCGGGAGTGTGAGCACTGTGTGTTCTGTAAGATTCGAAATTTTCAGCAAAAATCACGCAAGAAAACTGGATAAAATATGACTGTTTATTCACCAAAGTAAGCTTGCACAGAAAAACCTTTGATAAAAGGGCATACAAAATGGCCGCCGGGCCTCGTGATCAGTTTTCTGGACCATTTTATTTCTGTTACTGCAAGCCAGACAGGCTTGTGGATTGAAGACAGTAAGCCCGCGAAAGCCAGTATCTGGGAACCGAAACTCAGAGAAACAGCATACATATTCAATGGATTCTAAGTACAGGATGGGGCCCATCAAGATATGGGCGGACAATGCAAAAACACTTATACCCATTTATTGTACAAAGGAGAAACCGTTTAACAGCCATCAAGGAAAATCTCCGGACCGATCAATATGCGAACCGAGTCGCGATGACAATGTGAAAGACATTAAAAGACATTATCGGCCAGGAAGGCCAGTTAAGTTATCACCGGCTCCCGTTACAAGACAAAGCGCCCCTGCAGAGATTTCTGCCCGCCAAAATTAATACAAAGACAGGACTATGATTTGGCGGGAGATAAGACTGTCCCAAAAGAGTATAACTATGGATTGAAAGTCCATCTACGTTACTTCGACTTCTTCGAACTACTTCACTTCTACGGGAACAACTTCGAACTCGACTTCACGGCTGCTTCTTCTTGGACGACTTCAGACTTCCATTTTCTTCAAGAACTTCTTCTACAAGGGACGAATGAAGGACGGACGGTGCCAGGATCGGCGCCTCTTCCACTCTTGTCTTTTTAAAGACAGACGATTTCGGTGAAAAGACAACGTGGTCGGTGTTCAGCCAAACAAGGCTCGGCCACGACGAGAAGACAACGAGGGTGGCCCGGGTACTGGGGTCGGGAGATCATCGATGACCCAGGCCGACGGAGAAGAAACCCTCTGGAGAACCGGCGATCCAGGCCGGAAAGATTCTTCCATGTGCATGCAGTTCTTCAACAGCCTGCATCTGAAGTCTGCTCCATGAACCCAAATCCACGATAGTGGATCTCAACCTTGACGAGCGCTCATCGAGGCTGTGTCTACCCCACCGCCTCGAGGGAGAGAGAATATCGACTGCGCCAGAAGTTTCCAAATCCACGTGACGACGGAAAGCGGTGCCAAAAGGCTGCGAACCCCCTTTTTCGCGATTTCGAGAGTGGTGAGCATGATCCCAAGTTCCCCAGGTCGAAACTTAGTTTAGGTATAGGGGAGGGAGTTAAGGGTAACCTTAATGTGTTTCCTCTTTTACGATGTGCCGTGTGTTCCCCATTTCGCATAGAGTCAAGTTCATAAATTTGTGCATGATTGTAGTTACTTTAATCTGTGCCTATGACATGTATTTTGTAATGCTTCAAACTGTTTAAAAATAAAAGCCTCCATTTCGTGCTATTCAACCTGGTCTATTGAGTTCTTTCTCTGCACTACTGTTCTCTGCATCTAAGTCCAAGTTCTAGAACCGTAGGGGGAGTGGGTCGAACCACTCAAGGGTAATTGTTGCACGAAACCTGGCAGGAGACCAGAACGAGCAAGAGAAACCCCCTACAGTTCTCTGAACTCGGGAGTGAGAGTGCTGTGCATTCTATGAAATCGGGAGTGTGAGCGCTGTGTGTTCTCTGAACTCGTGTGTGAGCA
This sequence comes from Somniosus microcephalus, assembly GCF_052327205.1. NCBI lineage: Eukaryota > Metazoa > Chordata > Chondrichthyes > Squaliformes > Somniosidae > Somniosus > Somniosus microcephalus. The sequence continues at coordinate 66,491,384 of NC_141009.1, read as the reverse complement.
CTGTGCATTCTCTGAACTCGGGATTGTGAGCACTGTTTGTTCTCTGAAACTGGGAGTGTGGGCGCTGTGCATTCTCTTGACTCGGGAGTGTGAGCACTCTGTGTTCTCTGACTCGGGAGTGTGAGTGCTGTGCATTCTCTGAATTCGGGAGTGTGAGCATTGTGTGTTCTCTGAACTCGGGAGTGTGAACGCTGTGCATTCTCTGAACTCGGGAGTGTGAGCGCTGTGCATTCTCTGAACTCGGGAATGTGAACACAGTGCATTTTCTGAACTCGGCAGTGTGAGCGCTGTGCATTCTCTGAACTCGGGAGTGTGAGCGCTGTGCGTTCTCTGAACTTGGGAGTGTGAGCACTGTGTGTTCTTTGAATTTGGGATTATGAGCGCTGTGTATTGTCTGTACTCGGCTGTGTGAGTGCTGCGTGCTCTCTGAACTCGGGAGTGTGAGCACTGTGCATTCTCTGAACTTGGGACTGTGAGCACTGTGCATTCTCTGAACTCGGGAGTGTGAGCACTGTGCATTCTCGGAACTCGGGAGTGTGAGTGCTGTGCATTCTCTGAACTCGGGAGTGTGAGCACTGTGCATTCTCGGAACTCGGGAGTGTGAGTGCTGTGCATTCTCTGAACTTGGGAATGTGAGCGCTGTCTGCTGACTGAACTAGGGTGTGTGAGCGTTGTGTGTTCTCTGAACTCGGGTGTGTGAGCGCTGTGCATTCTCTGAACTCGGTATTGTGAGCTCTGTGCATTCTCTGAACTCGGGAGTGTGAGCGCTGTGTGTTCTCTGACCTTGGGAGTGTGAGCGCTGTGTGTTCTCTGAATTTGGAATTATGAGCGCTGTGCATTCTCTGAACTCGGGAGTGTGAGCGCTGTGCATTGTCGGAACTCGGTAGGGTGAGCGCTGTGCATTCTTTGAAATCGGGTCTGTGAGCGCTGTGCATTCTCTGAATTCGGGAGTGTGAGCGCTGTTTGTTCTCTGAACTCGGGACTGTGAGGGCTGTGCATTCGCTGATCTTGGGAGTGTGAGCGCTGTGCATTTTCTGAACTCAGGAGTGTGAGTGCTGTGCATTCTCTGAACTTGGGGATGTGTGTGCTGTCTGCTCACTGAACCCTGGAGTCTGAGCGCTGTGCATTCTCTGAACTCGGGAGTATGAGCACTGTGTGTTCTCTGAACTCGAGCGTGTGAGCACTGTCTGTTCTCTAAACTCGGGCGTGTGAACGCTGTGCATTCTCTGAATTCGGGAGTGTCAGCGCTGTGTGTTCCCTGAACTCATGTGTGAACGCTGTGCATTCTCTGAAATCGGGACTGTGAGCGCTGTGTTTTCTCTGAACTCGGATGTGTGAGCGCTGTGTGTTCTCTGAACTTGGGACTGCGAGGGCTGTGCGTTCTCTGAAAATGGGAGTGAGAGCGCTGTGTGTTCTCTGAATTCGGGAATGTTAGCGCTGTGCGTTCTCTGAACTCGGGAATGTGAGCGCTGTGCATTCTCTGAACTCGGGTGTCTGAGCGCTGTGCATCTCTGACTTGGGAGTGTGAGCGCTGTGTGTTCTCTGAACTTGCGAGTGTGAGCGCTGTGTGTTCTCTGAACTCGGGAGTGTCAGCGCTGTGTGTTCTCTGAAGTCATGTGTGAGCGCTGTGCATTCTCTGAACTCGGGAGTGTGAGCGCTGTGCATTCTCTGAAATCGGGGGTGTGAGCGCTGTGCATTCTCTGAACTTGTGAGTGTGAGCGCTGTGTGTTCTCTGAAATCGGGATTGTGAGCACTGTGCATTTTCTGAACTCGGGATTGTGAGCGCTGTGCATTCTCTGATCTCGGGAATGTGAGCACTGTGCATTCTCTGAACTTGGGAGTGTGAGCGCTGTGTGTTCTCTGAAACTGGGAGTGGGAGCGCTGTGCATTCCCTTGACTCGTGAGTGTGAGCGCTCTGCATTCTCTGAACTCGGCAGTGAGCGCTGTGTATTCTCTGAACTCGTGTATGAGAGCTGTGCTGTGCATTCTCTGAACTTGGGAGTGTGAATGATGTGCATTCTCTGAAATCGGGAGTGTGAGTGCTGTGCATTCTCTGAACTCTGGTGTGTGAGCACTGTGTGTTCTCTGAACTCGGGAGTGTGAGCGCTGTGCATTCTCTGAACTCGGGAATGTGAGCACTGTGCATTCTCTGAATTCAGGAATGTGAGCTCTGTGCATTATCTGAACTCGGGGGTGTGAGCGCTGTGCATTTTCTGAACTTGTGAGTGTGAGCGCTGTGTGTTCTCTGAACTTGGGAGTGTGAGCTCTGTGTGTTCTCTGAACTTGGGATTATGAGCGCTGTGCATTCTCTGAACTCGGGTGTGTGAGCGCTGTGTGCTCTCTGAACTCAGGAGTGTGAGCTCTGTGCATTCTCTGAATTTGATAGTGTGAGCGCTGTGCATTCTCTGAACTCGGGAGTGTGAGCGCTGTGCATTCTCTGAACTCGGGAGAGTGAGTGCTGTGCATTCTCTGAACTTGGGAATGTGAGCGCTGTCTGCTCACCGAACTAGGGTGTGTGAGCGCTGTGAGTTCTCTGAACTCGGGCGTGTGAACGCTGTGCATTCTCTGAAATCAGGAGTGTGAGCGCTGTGCATTCTCTGAAATCAGGAGTGTGAGCGCTGTGTGTTCTCTGAAATCAGGAGTGTGAGCGCTGTGCATTCTCTGAAATCAGGAGTGTGAGCGCTGTGTGTTCTCTGAACTCGGGAGTGTGATGCCTGTGCATTCTCCAAAATCTGGAGTGTGAGCGCTGTGCATTCTCTGAACCCGGGAGTGTGAGTGCTGTGCATTCTCTGAAATCGGGAGTGTGAGCGCTGTGTGTTCTCTGAACTCGTGTATGAGGGCTGTGCATTCTCTGGACACGTGAGTGTGAGCGCTGTGCGTTCTCTGATCTCGGGAGTGTGAATGAAGTGCATTCACTGAAATCGGGGTTATGAGCGCTGTGCATTCTCTGAACTCGGGTGTGTGAGCGCTGTGCATTCTCTGCACTCGGGAGTGTGACCGCTGTGCATTCTCTGAAATCGGGAGTGTGAACACTGTGCGTTCTCTGAACTCGGGAATGTGAGCACTGTGCATTCTCTGAACTCGGGAGTGTGAGCGCTGTGCATTCTCTGAACTTAGGAGTGTGAGCGCTGTGCGTTCTCTGAATTTGGGAGTGTGAGCGCTGTGTGTTCTCTGAAACTGAGTGTTTGAGGGTTTTGCATTCTCTTGACTCAGGAGTGTGAGCACTGTGTGTTCTCTGACTCGGGAGTGTGAGTGCTGTTCGTTCTCTGAACTCGGGACTGTGAGGGCTGTGCATTCGCTGATCTTGGGAGTGTGAGCGCTGTGCATTTTCTGAACTCAGGAGTGTGAGTGCTGTGCATTCTCTGAACTTGGGGATGTGTGTGCTGTCTGCTCACTGAACCCTGGAGTCTGAGCGCTGTGCATTCTCTGAACTCGGGAGTATGAGCACTGTGTGTTCTCTGAACTCGAGCGTGTGAGCACTGTCTGTTCTCTAAACTCGGGCGTGTGAACGCTGTGCATTCTCTGAATTCGGGAGTGTCAGCGCTGTGTGTTCCCTGAACTCATGTGTGAACGCTGTGCATTCTCTGAAATCGGGACTGTGAGCGCTGTGTTTTCTCTGAACTCGGATGTGTGAGCGCTGTGTGTTCTCTGAACTTGGGACTGCGAGGGCTGTGCGTTCTCTGAAAATGGGAGTGAGAGCGCTGTGTGTTCTCTGAATTCGGGAATGTTAGCGCTGTGCGTTCTCTGAACTCGGGAATGTGAGCGCTGTGCATTCTCTGAACTCGGGTGTCTGAGCGCTGTGCATCTCTGACTTGGGAGTGTGAGCGCTGTGTGTTCTCTGAACTCATGTGTGTGTGCGCTGTGTGCTCTCTGAACTCGGGCGTGTGAACGCTGTGCATTCTCTGAACTCGGGAGTGTCAGCGCTGTGTGTTCTCTGAAGTCATGTGTGAGCGCTGTGCATTCTCTGAACTCGGGAGTGTGAGCGCTGTGCATTCTCTGAAATCGGGGGTGTGAGCGCTGTGCATTCTCTGAACTTGTGAGTGTGAGCGCTGTGTGTTCTCTGAAATCGGGATTGTGAGCACTGTGCATTTTCTGAACTCGGGATTGTGAGCGCTGTGCATTCTCTGATCTCGGGAATGTGAGCACTGTGCATTCTCTGAACTTGGGAGTGTGAGCGCTGTGTGTTCTCTGAAACTGGGAGTGGGAGCGCTGTGCATTCCCTTGACTCGTGAGTGTGAGCGCTCTGCATTCTCTGAACTCGGCAGTGAGCGCTGTGTATTCTCTGAACTCGTGTATGAGAGCTGTGCTGTGCATTCTCTGAACTTGGGAGTGTGAATGATGTGCATTCTCTGAAATCGGGAGTGTGAGTGCTGTGCATTCTCTGAACTCTGGTGTGTGAGCACTGTGTGTTCTCTGAACTCGGGAGTGTGAGCGCTGTGCATTCTCTGAACTCGGGAATGTGAGCACTGTGCATTCTCTGAATTCAGGAATGTGAGCTCTGTGCATTATCTGAACTCGGGGGTGTGAGCGCTGTGCATTTTCTGAACTTGTGAGTGTGAGCGCTGTGTGTTCTCTGAACTTGGGAGCGTGAGCTCTGTGTGTTCTCTGAACTTGGGATTATGAGCGCTGTGCATTCTCTGAACTCGGGTGTGTGAGCGCTGTGTGCTCTCTGAACTCAGGAGTGTGAGCTCTGTGCATTCTCTGAATTTGATAGTGTGAGCGCTGTGCATTCTCTGAACTCGGGAGTGTGAGCGCTGTGCATTCTCTGAACTCGGGAGAGTGAGTGCTGTGCATTCTCTGAACTTGGGAATGTGAGCGCTGTCTGCTCACCGAACTAGGGTGTGTGAGCGCTGTGAGTTCTCTGAACTCGGGCGTGTGAACGCTGTGCATTCTCTGAAATCAGGAGTGTGAGCGCTGTGCATTCTCTGAAATCAGGAGTGTGAGCGCTGTGTGTTCTCTGAACTCGGGAGTGTGATGCCTGTGCATTCTCCAAAATCTGGAGTGTGAGCGCTGTGCATTCTCTGAACCCGGGAGTGTGAGTGCTGTGCATTCTCTGAAATCGGGAGTGTGAGCGCTGTGTGTTCTCTGAACTCGTGTATGAGGGCTGTGCATTCTCTGGACACGTGAGTGTGAGCGCTGTGCGTTCTCTGATCTCGGGAGTGTGAATGAAGTGCATTCACTGAAATCGGGGTTATGAGCGCTGTGCATTCTCTGAACTCGGGTGTGTGAGCGCTGTGCATTCTCTGCACTCGGGAGTGTGACCGCTGTGCATTCTCTGAAATCGGGAGTGTGAACACTGTGCGTTCTCTGAACTCGGGAATGTGAGCACTGTGCATTCTCTGAACTCGGGAGTGTGAGCGCTGTGCATTCTCTGAACTTAGGAGTGTGAGCGCTGTGCGTTCTCTGAATTTGGGAGTGTGAGCGCTGTGTGTTCTCTGAAACTGAGTGTTTGAGGGTTTTGCATTCTCTTGACTCAGGAGTGTGAGCACTGTGTGTTCTCTGACTCGGGAGTGTGAGTGCTGTTCGTTCTCTGAAGTCGGGAGTGTGAGCGCTGTGCATTCTCTGACTCAGGAGTGTGAGTGCTGTGTGTTCTCTGAACTCAGGAGTTTGAGCGCTGTGCATTCTCTGAACTCAGGACTGTGAGCATTGTGTGTTTTCTGAAATCGGGATTGTGAGCACTGTGCATTCTCTGAACTCGGGATTGTGAGCGCTGTGCATTCTCTGATCTCGGGAATGTGAGCACTGTGCATTCTCTGAACTCGGGAGTGTGAGCGCTGTGCATTCTCTGAACTTGGGAGTGTGAGCGCTTTGTGTTCTCTGAAACTGGGAGTGGGAGCGCTGTGCATTTCCTTGACTCGTGAGTATGAGCACTGTGTGTTCTCTGACTCGGGAGTGTGAGTGCTGTGCGTTCTCTGAAGTCAGGAGTGTGAGCGCGGTGTGTTCCCTGAACTCAGGAGTTTGAGCGTTGTGCATCCTCTGAACTCGGCAGTGTGAGCACTGTGTGTTCTCTGAACTCGTGTATGAGGGCTGAGCTGTGCATTCTCTGAACTCGGGAGTGTGAATGATGTGCATTTTCTGAACTCGGTTGTGTGAGCACTGTGTGTTCTCTGAACTCGGGAGTGTGAGCGCTGTGCATTCTCTGAACTCGGGAATGTGACCGCTGTGCATTCTCTTAAATCAGGAATGTGAGCTCTGTGCATTCTCTGAACTCGGGAGTGTGAGCGCTGTGCATTCTCTGAACTCGGGAATGTGAGCACTTTGCATTATCTGAACTTGGGAGTGTGAGTGCTGTGCATTCTCTGAACTCGGGAATGTGAGCACTGTGCATTCTCTGAACTTGGTAGTTTGAGCACTGTGCATTCTCTGAACTCGGGAGTGTGAGCGCTGTGCGTTCACTGAACTTGTGTATGAGGGCTGTGCATTCTCTGGACACAGGAGTGTGAGCGCTGTGCGTTCTCTGAACTCGGCAGTGTGAATGATGTGCATTCTCTGAAATCGGGAGTGTGAGCGCTGTCCGTGCTCTGAACTCGGGAGTGTGAGCGCTGTGCATTCTCTGAACTCGGGAGTGTGAGCGCTGTGCGTTTTCTGAACTCGGGAATGTCAGCTCTGTGCATTCTCTGAAATCGGGAGTGTGAGCGCTGTGCGTTCACTGAACTTGTGTATGAGGGCTGTGCATTCTCTGGACACAGGAGTGTGAGCGCTGTGCGTTCTCTGAACTCGGCAGTGTGAATGATGTGCATTCTCTGAAATCGGGAGTGTGAGCGCTGTCCGTGCTCTGAACTCGGGAGTGTGAGCGCTGTGCATTCTCTGAACTCGGGAGTGTGAGCGCTGTGCGTTTTCTGAACTCGAGAATGTCAGCTCTGTGCATTCTCTGAAATCGGGAGTGTGAGCGCAGTTCGTTCTCTGAACTCGCGTGTGTGAGCACTGTGTGTTCTCTGAACTCGGGTGTGTGAGCACTGTGCGTTCTCTGAACTCGAGAGTGTGAGCGCTGTGTGTTCTCTGAACTCGGGAGTGTGAGCGCTTGTGCATTCACTAAACTCGGGAGTGTGAGCACTGTGCATTCTCTGATCTCAGGAATGTGAGCTCTGTGCATTCTCTGAACTCGGGAGTGTGAGCGCTGTGTGTTCTCTGAACTTGGGAGTGTGAGCACTGTGCATTCTCTGAAATCGGGAGTGTGAGCGCTGTGTGTTCTCTGAAATCGTGAGTGTCAGCGCTGTGCAGTATCTGAACTCGGGAGTGTGAACGCTGTGCATTCTCTGAACTCGGGAGTGTGAACGCTGTGCATTCTCTGAAATCGGGAGTGTGAGCACTGTGTGTCCTCTGAACTCGGGAGTGTGAGCACTGTGCATTCTCTGAACTTGGGAGTGTGAGCGCTGTGCATTCTCTGAACTTGGGAGTGTGAGCGCTGTGCATTCTCTGAACTTGGGAGTGTGAACGCTGTGCATTCTCTGAACTCGGGAGTGTGAGCACTGTGCATTCTCTGAACTTGGGAGTGTGAGCGCTGTGCATTCTCTGAACTCGGGAGTGTGAGCACTGTGTGTCCTCTGAACTCGGGAGTGTGAGCACTGTGCATTCTCTGAACTTGGGAGTGTGAGCGCTGTGCATTCTCTGAACTCGGGAGTGTGAGCGCTGTGCATTCTCTGAACTCAGGAGAGTGAGTGCTGTGCATTCTCTGAACTTGGGAATGTGAGCGCTGTCTGCTCACTGAACTCGGGTTTGTGAGCGCTGTGTGTTCTCTGAACTCGGGCGTGTGAACGCTGAGCATTCTCTGTAATTGGGAGTGTGAGAACTGTGCATTTTCTGAACTTGGGAGTGTGAGCGCTGTGCGTTCTCTGAAATCAGAAGTGTGAGCGCTGTGTGATCTCTGAACTCGGGAGTGTGATGCCTGTGCATTCTCCAAAATCTGGAGTGTGAGCGCTGTGTTTTCTCTGAACTCATGCGTGAGCACTGTGCATTCTCTGAACTCGGGAGTGTGAGCGCTTTGCATTCTCTGAAATCGGGAGTGTGTGCACTCTGTGTTCTCTGAACTCGTGTATGAGGGCTGTGCATTCTCTGGACACGGGAGTGTGAGCGCTGTGCGTTCTCTGAACTCGGGTGTGTGAGCGCTGTGCGTTCTCTGAACTCGGGTGTGTGAATGATGTGCATTCTCTGAACTCGGGAGTGTGAGCACTGTTTGTTCTCTGAATTCAAGAGTGTGAGCTCTGTGTGTTCTCCGAAATCATGTGTGTGAGCGCTGTGTATTGTCTGAACTCTGGAGTGTGAGCGCTGTGCATTCGCTGAACTTGGGAGTTTGAGCACTGTGCATTCTCTGAACTCTGGAGAGTGAGGGCTGTGCATTCTCTGAACTTGGGAGTGTGAGCGCTGTGCGTTCTCTGAAAGCAGGAGTGTGAGCGCTGTGTGTTCTCTGAACTCGGGATTGTGAGCACTGTGCATTCTCTGAACTCGGGATTGTGAGCGCTGTGCATTCTCTGAACTCGGGAGTGTGAGCGCTGTGCATTCTCTGAACTTGGGAGTGTGAGCGCTGTGCATTCTCTGAAATCGGGAGTGTGAACGCTGTGTGTTCTCTGAAACTGAGAGTGTGAGCGCTGTGCATTCTCTGAACTCGGGAGTGTGAGCGCTGTGCCTTCTCTGAACTCGGGAGTGTGAGCGCTGTGCATTCTCTGAAATCGGGAGTGTGAACGCTGTGTGTTCTCTGAAACTGAGAGTGTGAGCGCTGTGCATTCTCTTGACTCGGGAGTGTGAGCACTGTGTGTCCTCTGAACTCGGGGTGTGAGCGCCGTGCATTCTCCGAACTTGGGAGTGTGAGCGCTGTGCATTCTCTGAACTCGGGAGTGTGAGCGCTGTTTGTTCTCTGAAATCGGGTGTGTGAGCGCTGTGCGATCTCTGAAAGCAGGAGTGTGAGCGTTGTGTGTTCTCTGAACTCGGGAGTGTGATGGCTGTGCATTCTCCAAAATCTGGAGTGTGAGCGCTGTGTGTTCTCTGAACTCATGTATGAGCACTGTGCATTCTCTGAACTCGGGAGTGTGAGCGCTGTGCATTCGCTGAATTTAGGGGCTTGAGCACTGTGCATTGTCTGAACTCAGGAGAGTGAGTGCTGTGCATTCTCTGAACTTGAGAATGTGAGCGCTGTCTGCTCACTGAACTCGGGAGTGTGAACGCTGTGCATTCTCTGTAATTGGGAGTGTGAGCACTGTGCATTCTCTGAACTTGGTAGATTGAGCAATGTGCATTCTCTGAACTCGGGAGTGTGAGCGTTGTGTGTTCTCTGAACTCGGGAGTGTGATGGCTGTGCATTCTCCAAAATCTGGAGTGTGAGCGCTGTGTGTTGTCTGAACTCATGTGTGAGCACTGTGCATTCTGTGAACTCGGAAGTGTGAGCGCTGTGCATTCTCTGAACTCGGGAGTGTGAGTGCTGTGCATACTCTGATCTCGGGAGTGTGAGCTCTGTGCATTCTCTGAACTCGGGAGTGTGAGCGCTGTGTGTTCTCTGAACTTGGGAGTGTGAGCGCTGTGCATTCTCTGAAATCGGGAGTGTGAGCGCTGTGTGTTCTCTGAAATCGTGAGTGTCAGCGCTGTGCAGTATCTGAACTCGGGAGTGTGAGCACTGTGCATTCTCTGAACTCGGGAGTGTGAACGCTGTGCATTCTCTGAAATCGGGAGTGTGAGCACTGTGTGTCCTCTGAACTCGGGAGTGTGAGCGCTGTGTGTTCTCTGAAATCGGGAGTGTGAGCGCTGTGTGTTCTCTGAACTTGTGTATGAGGGCTGTGCATTCTCTGGACACGGGAGTGTGAGCGCTGTGCGTTCTCTGAACTCGGGAGTGTGAATGATGTGCATTCTCTGAAATCGGGAGTGTGAGCGCAGTTCGTTCTCTGAACTCGAGTGTGTGAGCACTGTGCGTTCTCTGAACTCGAGAGTGTGAGCGCTGTGTGTTCTCTGAACTCGGGAGTGTGAGTGCTGTGCGTACTCTGATCTCGGGAGTGTGAGCGCTGTGCATTCTCTGAACTCGGGAGTGTGAGCACTGTGCATTCTCTGATCTCAGGAATGTGAGCTCTGTGCATTCTCTGAACTTGGGAGTGTGAGCGCTGTGCATTCTCTGAACTCGGGAGTGTGAGCGCTGTGCATTCTCTGAAAACGGGAGTGTGAGCGCTGTTTGTTCTCTGAATTCAGGAGTGTGAGCTCTGTGTGTTCTCTGAACTCAGGAGAGTGAGTGCTGTGCATTCTCTGAACTTGGGAATGTGAGCGCTGTCTGCTCACTGAACTCGGGTTTGTGAGCGCTGTGTGTTCTCTGAACTCAGGAGAGTGAGTGCTGTGCATTCTCTGAACTTGGGAATGTGAGCGCTGTCTGCTCACTGAACTCGGGTTTGTGAGCGCTGTGTGTTCTCTGAACTCGGGCGTGTGAACGCTGAGCATTCTCTGCAATTGGGATTGTGAGAAATGTGCATTTTCTGAACTTGCGAGTGTGAGCGCTGTGCGTTCTCTGAAATCAGGAGTGTGAGCGCTGTGTGATCTCTGAACTCGGGAGTGTGATGCCTGTGCATTCTCCAAAATCTGGAGTGTGAGCGCTGTGTGTTCTCTGAACTCATGTGTGAGCACTGTGCATTCTCTGAACTCGGGAGTGTGAGCGCTGTGCATTCTCTGAACTCGGGAGTGTGAGCGCTGTGCATTCTCTGAAATCGGGAGTGTGAACACTGTGTGTTCTCTGAAACTGAGAGTGTGAGCGCTGTGCATTCTCTTGACTCGGGAGTGTGAGCACTGTGTGTCCTCTGAACTCGGGAGTGTGAGCGCCGTGCATTCTCTGAACTTGGGAGCGTGAGCGCTGTGCATTCTCTGAACTCGGGAGTGTGAGCGCTGTTTGTTCTCTGAATTCAGGAGTGTGAGCTCTGTGTGTTCTCTGAAATCGGGTGTGTGAGCGCTGTGCGATCTCTGAAAGCAGGAGTGCGAGCGTTGTGTGTTCTCTGAACTCGGGAGTGTGATGGCTGTGCATTCTGCAAAATCTGGAGTGTGAGCGCTGTGTGTTCTCTGAACTCATGTGTGAGCACTGTGCATTCTCTGAAATCAGGAGTGTGAGCGCTGTCCATTCGTTGAATTTAGGGGCTTGAGCACTGTGCATTCTCTGAACTCAGGAGAGTGAGTGCTGTGCATTCTCTGAACTTGGGAATGTGAGCGCTGTCTGCTCACTGAACTCGGGTGTGTGAACGCTGTGCATTCTCTGTAATTGGGAGTGTGAGCACTGTGCATTCTCTGAACTTGGTAGATTGAGCAATGTGCATTCTCTGAACTCGGGAGTGTGAGAGCTGTGAGTTCTCTGAAAGCAGGAGTGTGAGCGCTGTGTGTTCTCTGAACTCGGGAGTGTGATGGCTGTGCATTCTCCAAAATCTGGAGTGTGAGCGCTGTGTGTTGTCTGAACTCATGTGTGAGCACTGTGCATTCTCTGAACTCGGAAGTGTGAGCACTGTGCATTCTCTGAAATCGGGAGTGTGAGCGCTGTGTGTTCTCTGAACTTGTGTATGAGGGCTGTGCATTCTCTGGACACGGGAGTGTGAGCGCTGTGCATTCTCTGAACTCGGGAGTGTGAATGATGTGCATTCTCTGAAATCGGGAGTGTGAGCGCAGTTCGTTCTCTGAACTCGGGTGTGTGAGCACTGTGTGTTCTCTGAACTCGGGTGTGTGAGCACTGTGCGTTCTCCGAACTCGAGAGTGTGAGCGCTGTGTGTTCTCTGAACTCGGGAGTGTGAGTGCTGTGCGTACTCTGATCTCGGGAGTGTGAGCACTGTTTGTTCTCTGAATTCAGGAGTGTGAGCTCTGTGTGTTCTCCGAAATCGTGTGTGTGAGCGCTGTGTATTGTCTGAACTCTGGAGTGTGAGCGCTGTGCATTCGCTGAACTTGGGAGATTGAGCACTGTGCATTCTCTGAACTCTGGAGAGGGAGGGCTGTGCATTCTCTGAACTCGGGAGTGTGAGCGCTGTGCGTTCTCTGAAAGCAGGAGTGTGAGCGCTGTGTGTTCTCTGAACTCGGGATTGTGAGCGCTGTGCATTCTCTGAACTCGGGATTGTGAGCGCTGTGCATTCTCTGAACTCGGGAGTGTGAGCGCTGTGTGTTCTCTGAACTCGGGAGTGTGAGTGCTGTGCGTACTCTGATCTCGGGACTTTGAGCGCTGTGCATTCTCTGAACTCGGGAGTGTGAGCGCTGTGCATTCTCTGAACTCGGGAATGTGAGCTCTGTTCATTCTCTGAAATCGGGAGTGTGAGTGCTGTGCGTTCTCTGAAATCGGGAGTGTGAACGCTGTGCATTCTCTGAACTCGGGAGTGTGAGCGCTGTGCATTCTCTGAACTCGGGAGTGTGAGCGCTGTGCATTCTCTGAACTCGGGAGTGTGAGCGCTGTGCATTCTCTGAAATCGGGAGTGTGAACGCTGTGTGTTCTCTGAAAATGAGAGTGTGAGCGCTGTGCATTCTCTTGACTCGGGAGTGTGAGCACTGTGTGTCCTCTGAACTCGGGAGTGTGAGCGCCGTGCATTCTCTGAACTTGGGAGTGTGAGCGCTGTGCATTCTCTGAACTCGGGAGTGTGAGCGCTGTTTGTTCTCTGAAATCGGGTGTGTGAGCGCTGTGCGATCTCTGAAAGCAGGAGTGTGAGCGTTGTGTGTTCTCTGAACTCGGGAGTGTGATGGCTGTGCATTCTCCAAAATCTGGAGTGTGAGCGCTGTGTGTTCTCTGAACTCATGTGTGAGCACTGTGCATTCTCTGAACTCGGGAGTGTGAGCGCTGTGCATTCGCTGAATTTAGGGGCTTGAGCACTGTGCATTGTCTGAACTCAGGAGAGTGAGTGCTGTGCATTCTCTGAACTTGAGAATGTGAGCGCTGTCTGCTCACTGAACTCGGGCGTGTGAACGCTGTGCATTCTCTGAACTTGGTAGATTGAGCAATGTGCATTCTCTGAACTCGGGAGTGTGAGCGCTGTGTGTTCTCTGAACTCGGGAGTGTGATGGCTGTGCATTCTCCAAAATCTGGAGTGTGAGCGCTGTGTGTTGTCTGAACTCATGTGTGAGCACTGTGCATTCTCTGAACTCGGAAGTGTGAGCGCTGTGCATTTTCTGAAATCGGGAGTGTGAGCGCTGTGTGTTCTCTGAACTTGTGTATGAGGGCTGTGCATTCTCTGGACACGGGAGTGTGAGCGCTGTGCGTTCTCTGAACTCGGGAGTGTGAATGATGTGCATTCTCTGAAATCGGGAGTGTGAGCGCAGTTCGTTCTCTGAACTCGGGTGTGTGAGCACTGTGTGTTCTCTGAACTCGGGTGTGTGAGCACTGTGCGTTCTCTGAACTCGAGAGTGTGAGCGCTGTGTGTTCTCTGAACTCGGGAGTGTGAGTGCTGTGCGTACTCTGATCTCGGGAGTGTGAGCGCTGTGCATTCTCTGAACTCGGGAGTGTGAGCACTGTGCATTCTCTGATCTCAGGAATGTGAGCTCTGTGCGTTCTCTGAACTCGAGAGTGTGAGCGCTGTGTGTTCTCTGAACTCGGGAGTGTGAGTGCTGTGCATACTCTGATCTCGGGAGTGTGAGCTCTGTGCATTCTCTGAACTCGGGAGTGTGAGCGCTGTGTGTTCTCTGAACTTGGGAGTGTGAGCGCTGTGCATTCTCTGAAATCGGGAGTGTGAGCGCTGTGTGTTCTCTGAAATCGTGAGTGTCAGCGCTGTGCAGTATCTGAACTCGGGAGTGTGAGCGCTGTGCATTCTCTGAACTCGGGAGTGTGAACGCTGTGCATTCTCTGAAATCGGGAGTGTGAGCACTGTGTGTCCTCTGAACTCGGGAGTGTGAGCGCTGTGTGTTCTCTGAAATCGGGAGTGTGAGCGCTGTGTGTTCTCTGAACTTGTGTATGAGGGCTGTGCATTCTCTGGACACGGGAGTGTGAGCGCTGTGCGTTCTCTGAACTCGGGAGTGTGAATGATGTGCATTCTCTGAAATCGGGAGTGTGAGCGCAGTTCGTTCTCTGAACTCGAGTGTGTGAGCACTGTGCGTTCTCTGAACTCGAGAGTGTGAGCGCTGTGTGTTCTCTGAACTCGGGAGTGTGAGTGCTGTGCGTACTCTGATCTCGGGAGTGTGAGCGCTGTGCATTCTCTGAACTCGGGAGTGTGAGCACTGTGTGTCCTCTGAACTCGGGAGTGTGAGCACTGTTGATTCTCAGAACTTGGGAGTGTGAGCGCTGTGCATTCTCCGAACTCGGGAGTGTGAGCGCTGTGCATTCTCTGAAAACGGGAGTGTGAGCGCTGTTTGTTCTCTGAATTCAGGAGTGTGAGCTCTGTGTGTTCTCTGAACTTGAGAATGTGAGCGCTGTCTGCTCACTGAACTCGGGCGTGTGAACGCTGAGCATTCTCTGTAATTGGGATTGTGAGAACTGTGCATTTTCTGAACTTGGGAGTGTGAGCGCTGTGCGTTCTCTGAAATCAGGAGTGTGAGCGCTGTGTGATCTCTGAACTCGGGAGTGTGATGCCTGTGCATTCTCCAAAATCTGGAGTGTGAGCGCTGTGTTTTCTCTGAACTCATGCGTGAGCACTGTGCATTCTCTGAACTCGGGAGTGTGAGCGCTTTGCATTCTCTGAAATCGGGAGTGTGTGCACTCTGTGTTCTCTGAACTCGTGTATGAGGGCTGTGCATTCTCTGGACACGGGAGTGTGAGCGCTGTGCATTCTCTGAACTCGGGTGTGTGAATGATGTGCATTCTCCAAAATCTGGAGTGTGAGCGCTGTGTTTTCTCTGAACTCATGCGTGAGCACTGTGCATTCTCTGAACTCGGGAGTGTGAGCGCTTTGCATTCTCTGAAATCGGGAGTGTGTGCACTCTGTGTTCTCTGAACTCGTGTATGAGGGCTGTGCATTCTCTGGACACGGGAGTGTGAGCGCTGTCGATTCTCAGAACTCGGGTGTGTGAGCACTGTGCGTTCTCTGAACTCGAGAGCGTGAGTGCTGTGCATTCTCTGAACTCGGGAGTGTGAGCACTGTTTGTTCTCTGAATTCAGGAGTGTGAGCTCTGTGTGTTCTCTGAAATCATGTGTGTGAGCGCTGTGTATTGTCTGAACTCTGGAGTGTGAGCGCTGTGCATTCGCTGAACTTGGGAGTTTGAGCACTGTGCATTCTCTGAACTCTGGAGAGTGAGGGCTGTGCATTCTCTGAACTTGGGAATGTGAGCGGTGTCTTCTCACTGAAATTGGGTGTGTGAGCGCTGTGTATTGTCTGTAATTGGGAGTGTGAGCACTGTGCATTCTCTGAACTTGGTAGTTTGAGCACTGTGCATTCTCTGAACTTGGGAGTGTGAGCGCTGTGCGTTCTCTGAAAGCAGGAGTGTGAGCGCTGTGTGTTCTCTGAACTCGGGATTGTGAGCGCTGTGCATTCTCTGAACTCGGGATTGTGAGCGCTGTGCATTCTCTGAACTCGGGAGTGTGAGCGCTGTGTGTTCTCTGAACTTGGGAGTGTGAGCGCTGTGCATTCTCTGAAATCGGGAGTGTGAGCGCTGTGCATTCTCTGAAATCGGGAGTGTGAGCGCTGTGCATTCTCTGAAATCGGGAGTGTGAACGCTGTGTGTTCTCTGAAACTGAGAGTGTGAGCGCTGTGCATTCTCTGAACTCGGGAGTGTGAGCGCTGTGCCTTCTCTGAAATCGGGAGTGTGAACGCTGTGTGTTCTCTGAAACTGAGAGTGGGAGCGCTGTGCATTCTCTTGACTCGGGAGTGTGAGCACTGTGTGTCCTCTGAACTCGGGGTGTGAGCGCCGTGCATTCTCCGAACTTGGGAGTGTGAGCGCTGTGCATTCTCTGAACTCGGGAGTGTGAGCGCTGTTTGTTCTCTGAAATCGGGTGTGTGAGCGCTGTGCGATCTCTGAAAGCAGGAGTGTGAGCGTTGTGTTTTCTCTGAACTCGGGAGTGTGATGGCTGTGCATTCTCCAAAATCTGGAGTGTGAGCGCTGTGTGTTCTCTGAACTCATGTATGAGCACTGTGCATTCTCTGAACTCGGGAGTGTGAGCGCTGTGCATTCGCTGAATTTAGGGGCTTGAGCACTGTGCATTGTCTGAACTCAGGAGAGTGAGTGCTGTGCATTCTCTGAACTTGAGAATGTGAGCGCTGTCTGCTCACTGAACTCGGGAGTGTGAACGCTGTGCATTCTCTGTAATTGGGAGTGTGAGCACTGTGCATTCTCTGAACTTGGTAGATTGAGCAATGTGCATTCTCTGAACTCGGGAGTGTGAGCGTTGTGTGTTCTCTGAACTCGGGAGTGTGATGGCTGTGCATTCTCCAAAATCTGGAGTGTGAGCGCTGTGTGTTGTCTGAACTCATGTGTGAGCACTGTGCATTCTGTGAACTCGGAAGTGTGAGCGCTGTGCATTCTCTGAACTCGGGAGTGTGAGTGCTGTGCATACTCTGATCTCGGGAGTGTGAGCTCTGTGCATTCTCTGAACTCGGGAGTGTGAGCGCTGTGTGTTCTCTGAACTTGGGAGTGTGAGCGCTGTGCATTCTCTGAAATCGGGAGTGTGAGCGCTGTGTGTTCTCTGAAATCGTGAGTGTCAGCGCTGTGCAGTATCTGAACTCGGGAGTGTGAGCGCTGTGCATTCTCTGAACTCGGGAGTGTGAACGCTGTGCATTCTCTGAAATCGGGAGTGTGAGCACTGTGTGTCCTCTGAACTCGGGAGTGTGAGCGCTGTGTGTTCTCTGAAATCGGGAGTGTGAGCGCTGTGTGTTCTCTGAACTTGTGTATGAGGGCTGTGCATTCTCTGGACACGGGAGTGTGAGCGCTGTGCGTTCTCTGAACTCGGGAGTGTGAATGATGTGCATTCTCTGAAATCGGGAGTGTGAGCGCAGTTCGTTCTCTGAACTCGAGTGTGTGAGCACTGTGCGTTCTCTGAACTCGAGAGTGTGAGCGCTGTGTGTTCTCTGAACTCGGGAGTGTGAGTGCTGTGCGTACTCTGATCTCGGGAGTGTGAGCGCTGTGCATTCTCTGAACTCGGGAGTGTGAGCACTGTGCATTCTCTGATCTCAGGAATGTGAGCTCTGTGCATTCTCTGAACTTGGGAGTGTGAGCGCTGTGCATTCTCTGAACTCGGGAGTGTGAGCGCTGTGCATTCTCTGAAAACGGGAGTGTGAGCGCTGTTTGTTCTCTGAATTCAGGAGTGTGAGCTCTGTGTGTTCTCTGAAATCGGGTGTGTGAGCGCTGTGCGATCTCTGAAAGCAGGAGTGTGAGCGTTGTGTGTTCTCTGAACTCGGGAGTGTGATGGCTGTGCATTCTCCAAAATCTGGAGTGTGAGCGCTGTGTGTTCTCTGAAATCGGGAGTGTGAGCGGTCTGTGTTCTCTGAACTTGTGTATGAGGGCTGTGCATTCTCTGGACATGGGAGTGTGAATGCTGTGCGTTCTCTGAACTCGAGAGCGTGAGTGCTGTGCATTCTCTGAACTCGGGAGTGTGAGCACTGTTTCTTCTCTGAATTCAGGAGTGTGAGCTCTGTGTGTTCTCCGAAATCGTGTGTGTGAGCGCTGTGTATTGTCTGAACTCTGGAGTGTGAGCGCTGTCCATTCGCTGAACTTGGGAGTTTGAGCACTGTGCATTCTCTGAACTCTGGAGAGTGAGTGCTGTGCATTCTCTGTACTTGGGAATGTGAGCGCTGTCTACTCACTGAACTCGGGTGTGTGAGCGCTGTGTGTTCTCTGAACTCGGGCATGTGAACGCTGTGCATTGTCTATAATTGGGAGTGTGAGCACTGTGCATTCTCTGAACTTGGTAGTTTGAGCACTGTGCATTCTCTGAACTCGGGAGTGTGAGCGCTGTGCGTTTTCTGAAAGCAGGAGTGTGCGCGCTGTGTGTTCTCTTAACTCGGGAGTGTGAGGGCTGTGCATTCTCTGGACACGGGAGTGAGAGCGCTGTGCGTTCTCTGAACTCGGGAGTGTGAATGATGTGCATTCTCTGAAATCGGGAGTGTGAGCGCTGTCCGTTCTCTGAACTCGGATGTGTGAGCACTGTGTGTTCTCTGAACTCGGGTGTGTGAGCACTGTGCGTTCTCTGAACTCGCGAGTGTGAGCGCTGTGTGTTCTCTGAACTCGGGAGTGTGAGTGCTGTGTGTACTCTGAACTCGGGAGTGTGAGCTGTGGTGTATGTGCCTTTAAGAGCAATTGTGGTGTATGTGCCTTTAAGAGCCCCAGGTGTGCGTAATGCCGGTAATTGCCACTTGGGCTATATAAGCCTGTGTATTGTGTATATCCTTTAGAACCCCCCCCCAGACTTGCTTAGTAAATACCTATGAACCAACTCCTGCCTTCAGTGTCTTTATCTACACACGGACACTACAGTGGCGACGAAGTGGAAACGGACTTACCTGCAATTCGGCAGCACCTCAAGGACATCGATTCCTCCAGCGTCCAGAAGACTCAAGGAAGTAATAGAAACTGTGGTTTCACCAGCTGGCCAAGCTGGTGGCAGGTACTGCGCTAATACTTCCTGGGCGTCCAGCTGAGGCTCCAGCGGCGGGCTCTACAGCTGAGACAGGCAGCGAAATCGGAGGCAAGCAATAACGGACTGGGAGGGTGCACTCGGGAGACGGCCGGCGCGGCAAGCAGGTCAGCGTTTAGACCTCCGTCGGGAACGAGTCTCCAACAGTGAATAAACGGAAACCACAGTAAAACAGCATTGTTATCGGTAGCAGCGGCGGGAAAGCGCAGGAAGCGCCATATCTTTTTTGAAATGCCTAAGTCTGGCAATATTGATGCTTTTGATAACGAAACAGAGCCTAACTTTGGCAATATTGATGTTTTTGATAACAAGATAGAGGATTGGACCACATATGTAGAAAGAGTGGAGGTGTTTTGCACCACAAATGGAATAGAAGATGAAAAAAAAGCTTCAGTGCTTCTGGATCTAATGGGCGCAGAAACATACAAGCTGTTACGCAACTTAATCACTCCAGCCGAACCGATGGACAAGAATTTTGAGGAGATTGTTGATACCCTACACTGCCAATTCGAGGCAGGACTGGCAGATTCTCTGCAAGACAAATTCATCTGCGATCCCCTAAGTGTAGAAACACAAAAAAAGGTATCTTCTGGAAAGGATTTAACACTGGACAAGGCTTTCAGTGCAATAGGAGCGGCAAAGATACAGCAAAGGCCACAGGACTTCGGCACCCATGAAATGACACGGGGTTTCAAGAGATGTTATCGCTACGGCAGATCCAACCATGACCAGAGGGATTGCTGGTTCAAAGAAAAAGCATGCAGGCGATGCGGAAAGATGGGACACATTCCACATGTATGCCGATCTGAAAATAAAAAATCCACTAACAGGAAAAGAATCAATAAGGAAAAGCACAGAAAGGTACAAATGATGACGGACAGTAGCTCCAAAGACCAGAAGAGCGATAGCGACTCCGGGAACAAGAGACTAAGCTCTCTCAAATTACATAATGTAATTGCCAATGAAGATTACCAGACCATTTGGGTTACCCTCATAATAGCAGGGTCCCCAGTTAAAATGGAGCTAGATACAGGATCAGCTCTAACCGTAATAAATCGACGAGATTACGAGAGGCTATTTTCGCATATACCTCTAAAAGACACATCCATTATCTTAAAAACATATATGGGGCAGAAAGTATACCCCAAAGGAAAAATAAAGGTGCCTGTGGTATACAACGGCAAAGAAATACAAAAGTTGTATTTATACATTCAAAAGATGGTGGTCCACCGTTGTTGGGACGTGAATGGATAAGGAAGATACGTTTGGACTGGCACTCCATTCAGGCACTGACGGTGACCAGTAAGGAAAAAAACAATGATGACATCATACCTGAACGATTAAAAGACATCTTGGCCAACGCCAAAGAAGTGTTTCAAGAGAAACTAGGAACCTTGAAAGGCATCACCGCCTCAATAAAAGTGGAAGATGCAGCAATTCCAACATTTTTTAAGGCAAGACCGGTGCCATACGCAATACGTCCGGCAGTCGAGGCAGAGCTGGAGAATTTGGAAAAGGCAGGCGTATTATCCAAAATAGATTGGAGCGAATGGGCAACACCCATCGTTCCAGTCATAAAAAAAACATTGAAAAATAACTCTGAGGAACAGAGAAAAATTCGCATCTGTGTGGACTTTAAGGTGACTGTAAACCTGGTCCTTCACACGGTACAGTATCCTCTTCCGAGGATAGAAGATATTTTCGCCTCACTATCCGGAGGAAAACGTTTCACAAAAATTGACTTGGCACAGGCATATCTACAGATGGAGGTTGAGGAGACCTCTAAAAAGTATCTCACAATAAACACACACAAAGGCCTGTACCAGTACAATCGACTGGTTTTTGGAGTAGCATCAGCTCCAGCTATCTGGCAAAGAGCTATGGAGCAAGTCCTGCAAGGGATTCCGGGGACTCAGTGCTACCTAGACGATATCCTTATAACAGGAGAAAACGACAACGAGCACCTTGCCAATTTGGAGCAGGTGCTCACTAGGCTGAAAGAACGGGGCCTACGAGCAAATCGCCCCAAGTGCGAATTTTTCCTAAATCAGATATCATATTGTGGCCACATAATTAATAAGGAAGGGTTGCATAAGTCACCTGAAAAAATTGAAGCAGTTATAAAAGCCCCAGCACCTGAAAATGTTTCACAATTGAGGTCATTCCTGGGATTAATAAATTACTATCATAAATTTTTACCGAACTTATCAACTATTCTACACCCTCTTAATGATCTTCTACACACAGGAGTGATTTGGAAATGGAACGAAGACTGTAAACGTGCCTTCCATAAATGTAAAGACTTAATCACATCCGAGAAAGTTTTGGCTCATTACAACCCATCACTACCAATCAGACTGGCGTGCGATGCATCCCCTTACGGCATAGGAGCGGTATTGTCCCATAGATTCCCTGATGGCTCGGAACGGCCGATAGCTTTTGCGTCACACTCATTGAACTCAACTGAGCGTAACTATTCCCAGATAGACAGGGAAGCACTCAGCCTGGTATGGGGAGTGAAGAAATTCAACCATTACCTACACGGACAAAAATTTACCTTGCTGACTGACCATCAACACCTCATCTCCATATTCAACCCTAAGAAAGGTGTCCCCATTATGACGGCACAAAGACTACAGAGGTGGTCCCTTTTTCTAGGGGCACACCAATACAACATTGAATACAAAGGGTCAAAACAGCATGGGAATGCTGACGGTTTATCGCAACTGCCGTTGCCAACGATAGAAGAGGCACCTACAGTAGACCCAGTAGAGATATTCCACTCTACCATAGTGGAATGTCTACCGGTGACAAATTCTGCCATTGAAAGGGAGACAAGAAATGACCCGACTCTCTCACGAGTCTACGATTTAACAATGAAGGGATGGCCAGCACATGGCAAACCACTGTTGCCAGCATTCTCGCAAAGAAGAGAACAGCTGTCAGTGTGCCAAGGAACCTTGATGTGTGGATCCAGAGTGGTGATTCCACCCAAACTCCAGGATAAAGTGCTAAAGGAGCTTCACGAGGGGCATCTGGGTGGAGTGAAAATGAAGAACCTAGCTAGGGCGTTTGTATGGTGGCCAGGTATCGATGGAGACATCGAAGACATGACCAAGAGCTGCCTAGGATGCCAGAAGGTCCAAAATGCTCCGCCACAGGCCCCTCTACATCCATGGGAGTGGCCCTCATCTCCCTGGCAAAGGGTGCACATCGACTTTGCTGGTCCATTTATGGACTCAATGTTCTTAATCGCAGTTGATGCACACTCCAAGTGGCCGGAGGTAATAAAGATGTCCTCCACCACCACGGAAAAAACCATCACAGTATTAAGGACCATATTTGCCAGGAATGGGCTGCCGGAACAGATATGTTCTGATAATGGACCGCAATTTGTGTCCGAAGAATTCAGAAAGTTCTGAAAGAACAATGGGGTAAAGCACTACATGTCCGCCCCATACCATCCCGCCACCAATGGATTGGCTGAAAGGTTTGTCCAGACCTTTAAGAAGGCCATAAAGGCCATGGGTAATGAAGACATAAAACTTCAGCACAAGGTGGATAACTTCTTATTTGCATATAGGAATGCAACGCATATGGTTACAAACCAAACTCCCGCCATGATGTTCTACAATAGAAACCTAAGATGCCGGCTGGATTTGGTCAAGCCCAACATCCGAAGGGACGTGGAGAACCGGCAGTTTCAGGGCATGAATGAAAGGCCAACTAGGGCCTTCCAGATAGGCCAACCGGTTTTGGCCCGGGACTACCGTACCGAGAAATGGCAGCCTCGAACTATCTGCACATGACTAGGACCACTGATGTATACCGTGGACATCGGAGAAAGCATAATAAGGTGCCATGCTGACCTAATCATCAAGTCATCCGAAAAGGGACAACCTACACCACCACGCTATACATCTAACGATGAAGTAGAGATACCCATATCTACCTCCGATCCAGTGATACTGGAACCCGATGAACCCGACACTGGCCTTCAAGCCGAATTGGCCTTGCCAGAAGAACCTACTACACCACCAGAAACTACTACACCCCCGAGGCGTTATCCGGACCGAGTCAGGAAGCCTCCTGAGAGACTAACTTATAATTAATTAATACAGCAATGTACATTATTTTGCATATAACATGTAATAAATAATTACTTAAAATATGATGTACTAGTTAGCTAGAAGGGGAGGAATTGTGGTGTATGTGCCTTTAAGAGCCCCAGGTGTGCGTAATGCCGGTAATTGCCACTTGGGCTATATAAGCCTGTGTATTGTGTATATCCTTTAGAACCCCCCCCCCCAGACTTGCTTAGTAAATACCTATGAACCAACTCCTGTCTTCAGTGTCTTTATCTACACACGGACACTACATGAGCGCTGTGCATTCTCTGAACTCGGGAGTGTGAGCGCTGTGCATTCTCTGAACTCGGGAATGTCAGCTCTGTGCACTCTCTGAACTTGGGAGTGTGAGCGCTGTGTGTTCTCTGAACTTGGGAGTGTGAGCGCTGTGTGTTCTCTGAATTAGCAGTGTGAGCACTGTGTGTGTTCTGACTCGGGAGTGTGAGTGCTGTGCATTCTCTGAAGTCGGGAGTGTGAGCGCGGTGTGTTCTCTGAAATCAGGAGTTTGAGAGCTGTGCATTCTCTGAACTCTGGAGTGTGAGCGCTGTGCATTCTCTGAACTCGGGAATGTGAGCACTTTGCTTTCTCTGAACTCGGGAGTGTGAGTGCTGTGCATTCTCTGAACTCGGGAGTGTGAGCACTGTGCATTCTCTGAACTTGGGAGTGTGAGCGCTGTGCATTCTCTGAACTCGGGAGTATGAGCGCTGTGCATTCTCTGAAAATGGAAGTGTGAGCGCTGTTTGTTCTCTGAGTTCAGGAGTGTGAGCTCTGTGTATTGTCTGAACTCTGGATGTGAGCGCTGTGCATTCGCTGAACTTGGGAGGTTGAGCACTGTGCATTCTCTGAACTTGGGAATGTGAGCGCTGTCTGCTCACTGAACTCGGGCGTGTGAACGCTGTGCATTCTCTGTAATCGCGTGTGTGAGCGCTGTGTGTTCTCTGAACTCGGGAGTGTGATGGCTGTGCATTCTCTGTAATCGCGTGTGTGAGCGCTGTGTGTTCTCTGAACTCGGGAGTGTGATGGCTGTGCATTCTCCAAAATCTGGAGTGGGAGCACTGTGCATTCTCTGAACTCGGAAGTGTGAGCGCTGTGCATTATCTGAAATCGCGAGTTTGAGCGCTGTGTGTTCTCTGAACTTGTGTATGAGGGCTGTGCATTCTCTGGACACGGGAGTGTGAGCGCTGTGCATTCTCTGGACACGGGAGTGTGAGCGCTGTGCATTCTCTGAACTCGGGAATGTGAGCTCTGTGCATTCTCTGAACTCGGGAGTGTGAGCACTGTGTGTTCTCTGAAATCGGGACTGTCAGCGATGTGCACTCTCTGAACTCGGGAGTGTGAGCCCTATGCATTCTCTGAACTCGGGAGTGTGAGCGCTGTGCATTCTCTGAAATCGGGAGTGTGAACGCTGTGTGTTCTCTGAAATCGGGAGTGTGAGCGCTGTGCATTCTCTTGACTCGGGAGTGTGAGCGCTGTGCATTCTCTGACCTCGGGAATGTGAGCTCTGTGCATTCTCTGAACTCGGGAGTGTGAGTGCTGTGCATTCTCTGAACTCGGGAATGTGAGCACTTTGCATTCTCTGAACTCGGGAGTGCGAGTGCTGTGCATTCTCTGAACTCAGGAATGTGAGCGCTGTGCGTTCTCTGAATTTGGAGTGTGAGCGGTGTGTGTTCTCTGAACTTGGGAGTGTGAGCGGTGTGTGTTCTCTGAACTTGAGATTATGAGCACTGTGCATTCTCTGAACTTGGGAGTGTGAGCGCTGTGAGCTCTCTGAACTCGGGAGTGTGAGCACTGTGCATTCTCTGAACTCGGGAGTGTGAGCGCTGTGCATTCTCTGAAAACGGGAGTGTGAGCGCTGTTTGTTCTCTGAATTCAGGAGTGTGAGCGCTGTGCATTCTCAGAACTCAGGAGAGTGAGTGCTGTGCATTCTCTGAACTCAGGAGAGCGAGTGCTGTCTGCTCACTGAACTTGGGAATGTGAGTGCTGTCTGCTCACTGAACTTGGGTGTGTGAGCGCTGTGTGTTCTCTGAACTCGGGAGTGTGAGCACTGCGCATGCTCTGAATTCGGGAGTGTGAGCGCTGTGCGTTCTCTGAACTCGGGAGTGTGGGCGCTGTGCGTTCTCTGAACTTGTGAGTGTGAGCTCTGTGTGTTCTCTGAACTCGGGCGTGTGAGCGCTGTGCATTCTCTGAACTCGGGATTGTGAGCACTGTGTGTTCTCTGAACTTGGACATGTGAGCGCTGTGCATTCTCTGAACTCGGGAGTGTGAGCGCTGTGTTTTCTCTGAAATTGTGAGTGTGAGCGCTGTGCATTCTCTGAACTCGGGAATGTGAGCGCTGTGCATTCTCTGAACTCGGGAGTGTGAGCGCTGTGCTTTCTCTGAAATTGTGAGTGTGAGCGCTGTGCATTCTCTGAACTCGGGAGCGTGAGCGCTGTGTGTTCTCTGAACTCGGGAGTGTGAGCGTTGTGTCTTCTCTGAACTCGGGCTTGTGAACGCTGTGCATTCTCTGAAATCGGGAGTGTGAGCAGTGTGCATTCTCTGAACTCGGGAGTGTGAGCACTGTGCGTTCTCTGAACTCGGGCTTGTGAACGCTGTGCATTCTCTGAACTCGGTAGGGTGAGCACTGTGCATTCTCTGAAATCGGGAGTGTGAGCGCTGTGTATTCTCTGAACTCGGGAATGTGAGCACTTTGTATTCTCTGAACGCGGGAGTGTGAGCGCCGTGCGCTCTCTGAACTCGGGAGTTTGAGGGCTGTGTGTTCTCTGAAATTGGGAGTGTGAGGGCTGTGCGTTCTCTGAAATCGGGAGCGTGAGCGCTGTGCCTTCTCTGAACTCGTGTGTGAGCGCTCTGCATTCTCTGAACTCGGGAGTTTGAGGGCTGTGCATTCTCTGAAATTGGGAGTGTGAGAGCTGTGCATTCTCTGAACTTGGGAGAGTGAGCGCTGTGCATTCTCTGAACTCGGGAGTGTGAGCACTGTGCATGCTCTGAATTCGGGAGTGTGAGCGCTGTGTGTTCTCTGAACTCGCGAGTGTGAGCACTGTGTGTTCTCTGAACTCGAGCTTGTGAGCGCTGTGTGTTCCCTGAACTCGGGAGTGTGAGTGCGGTGTGTTCTCTGAACTCGGGAGTGTGAGCGCTATTTGTTCTCTGAACACAGGAGTGTGTGCTCTGTGTGTTCTCTGAACTCAGGAGTGTGAGCGCTGTGTGTTCTCTGAACTCGGGAGTGTGAGCACTGTGTGTTCTCTGAAGTCAGGCTTGTGAACACTGTGCATTCTCTGAACTCGGGAGTGTGAGTGCTGTGCATTCTCTGAAATCGGGAGTGTGAGCGCTGTGCATGCTCTGAATTCCGGAGTGTGAACGCTGTTTGTTCTCTGAACTCAGGAGTGAGAGCTCTGTGTGTTCTCTGAACTCGGGCTTGTGAGTACTGTGCATTCTCTGAACTCGGGAGTGTGAACTCTGTGCATTCTCTGAACTCGGGATTGTGAGCGCTGTGCAATCTCTGTATTCCTGGGCGTGAGCACTCTACATTTTCTGAAATTGGGAGTGTGAGCGCTGAGTGTTCTCTGAAATCGGTTGTGTGAGTGCTGTGTGTACTCTGAACTCATGTGTGAGGGCTGTGCATTCTCTCAACTAAGGAGTGTGAGTGCTGTGCATTATCTGAACTCGGGAAATGTGAGCGCTGTGCATTCTTTGAACTCGGGAGTGTGAGCGCTGTGCATTCTCTGAACTCGGCAGTGTGAGCGCTGTGTGTTCTCTGAACTCGGGAGTATGAGCACTGTGCGTTCTCTGAACTCGGGAGTGTGAGTGCTGTGCGTTCTCTGAACTTGGGAGTGTGAGCGCTGTGCGTTCTCGGAACTCGGGAGTGTGAGTGCTGTGTGTTCTCTGAACTCGGGAGTGTGAGTGCTGTGCATTCTCGGAACTCGATAGTGTGAGCGCTGTGTGTTCTCTGAAATCGGGCGTCTGAGCGCTGTGTATTCTCTGAACTCGGGAATGTGAGCACTGTGTATTCTCTGAACTCAGAAATCTGAACGCTGTTTGTTCTCTGAAATCAGGACTGTGAGCTCTGTGTGTTCTCTGACTTTTGGAGTGTGAGCGCTCTGTGTTCTCTGAACTCGGGAGTGTGAGCACTGTGTATTCTCTGAACGTGGGAGTGTGAGCGCTGTGCATTCTCTGAACTAAGGAGTGTCAGTGCTGTGCATTATCTGAACTCGGGAAATGTGAGCGCTGTGCATTCTTTGAACTCGGGAGTGTGATCCCTGTGTGTTCACTGGACTCGGGAAATGTGTGCGCTCTGTGTTCTCTGAACTCAGCAGTGTGAGTGCTGTGTGTACTCTGAACTCGGGTGTATGAGCGCTGTGCGTTCTCTGAACTCGGGAGTATGAGCGCTGTGCGTTCTCTGAACTTCGGAGTGTGAGTGCTGTGCATTCTCTGAACTCGGGATTATGAGTGCTGTGCCTTCTCTGAACTCGGGAGTGTGAGTGCTGTGTGTTCTCTGAACTCGGGAGTGTGAGTGCTGTGCATTCTCGGAACTCGGGAGTGTGAGCACTGTGCATTCTCTGCACTCGGGAGTGTGAGCGCTGTTTGTTCTCTGAACTCAGGAGTGTGAGCGCTGTGTGTAGTCTGAAACTGGGATTATGAGCGCTGTGCATTCTCTGAACTCGGGAGTGTGAGCGCTGTCCATTCTCTGAACTCGGGAGTGTGAGCACTCTGCGTTCCCTGAACTCGGGAGTTTGAGCGCTGTGCATTCTCTCAACTCAGGAGTGTGAGTGCTGTGCCTTATCTGAACTCGGGAAATGTTAGCGCTGTGCATTCTTTCAACTCGGGAGTGTGAGCCCTGTGTGTTCTCTGGACACGGGAAATGCGTGCGCTGTGCGTTCTCTGAACTCGGGAGTGTGAGCACTGTGTGTTCTCTGAAGTCGGTACTGTGAGCGCTGTGTGTTCCCAGAAATCGGGAGTGTGAGCACTGTGCATTCTCTGAACTCGGGAATGTGAGCGCTGTGTTCTATTACCTCGGGATTGTGGGCGCTGTGCGTTCTCTGAACTCGGATGTGTGAGGACTGTGTGTTTTCTGAACTCGGGAGTGTGAGCACTGTGCATTCTCTGAACTCGGGAGTGTGAGCGCTGTTTGTTCTCTGAACTCAGGAGTGTGAACTCTGTGCATTCTCTGAACTCGGCAGTTTGAGCGCTGTGCATTCTCTGTATTCCTGGGCGTGAGCACTCTACATTTTCTGAAATTGGGAGTGTGAGCGCTGTGCACTCTCTGGACTCGGGAGTGTGAGTGCTGTGTATTCTCTGAACTCGGGAATGTGAGCACTGTGTATTCTCTGAACGCGGGAGTGTCAGCCCTGTGCATTCTCTGAACTCTGGAGTGTGAGCGCTGTGCATTCTCTCAACTAAGGAGTGTGAGTGCTGTGCATTATCTGAACTCGGGAAATGTGACCGCTGTGCATTCATTGAACTCGGGAGTGTGAGCGCTGTGCATTCTCTGAACTCGGGAGTGTGAGCGCTGTGCATTCTCTGAACTCGGGAGTGTGAGCACTGTGCATTCTCTGAAATCGGGAGTGTGAGCGCTGTGTATTCTCTGAACTCAGGAATGTGAGCACTTTGTATTCTCTGAACGCGTGAGTGTGAGCGCTGTGGGCTCTCTGAACTCGGGAGTGTGAGGACTGTGCGTTCTCTGAAATCGGGAGTATGAGCGCTGTGCGTTCTCTGAACTCGGGAGTGTGAGCGCTCTGCATTCTCTGAACTCGGGAGTGTGAGCGCTGTGTATTCTCTCAACTCAGGAGTGTGAGTGCTGTGCATTATCTGAACTCGGGAAATGTGAGCGCTGTGCATTCTTTGAACTCGGGAGTGTGAACGCTGTGCATTCTCTGAAATCGGGAGTGTGAGCGCTGTGCATGCTCTGAACTCGGGAGTGTGAGCTCTGTGTGTTCTCTGAACTCGGGAGTGAGAGTACTGTGCGTTCTCTGAACTCGGGAGTGTGAGCGTTGTGTTTTCTCTGAACTCGAGCTTGTGAGCGCTGTGCATTCTCTGAACTCGGGAGTGTGAGCGCTGTTTGTTCTCTGAACTCAGGAGAGTGAGCTCTGTGTGTTCTCTGAACTCGGGAGTGTGAGTACTGTGCATGCTCTGAACTCGGAAGTGTGAGCGTTGTTTGTTCTCTGAACTCGGGAGTGTGAGCACTGTGTGTTCTGTGAACTCGGGTGTGTGAGCACTGTGTGTTTGCTGAAGTCGGGCTTGTGAACACTGTGCATTCTCTGAACTCGGGAGTATGAGCGCTGTGCGCTCTCTGAACTCGGGATTGTGAGCACTGTGTGTGTTCTCTGAACTCGGGAGTGTGAGCGTTGTGTTTTCTCTGAACTCGAGCTTGTGAGCGCTGTGCGTTCTTTGAACTCGGGAGTGTGAGCGCTGTGTGTTCTCTGTATTCAGGAGTGTGAACTCTGTGCATTCTCTGAACTCGGGAGTGTGAGCGATATGCATTCTCTGTATTCCTGGGCGTGAGCACTCTACATTTTCTGAAATTGGGAGTGTGAGCGCTATGAGTTCTCTGAAATCGGGAGTGTGAGTGCTGTGTGTACTCTGAACTCATGTGTGAGCGCTGTGTGTTCCCAGAAATCAGGAGTGCGAGCACTGTGCATTCTCTGAACTCGGGAGTTTGAGCGCTGTGCATTCTCTCAACTCAGGAGTGTGAGTGCTGTGCATTATCTGAACTCGGGAAATGTGAGCGCTGTGCGTTCTCTGAACTTGGGAGTGTGAGCGCTGTGTGCTCTCTGAACTTGGGCATGTGAGCGCTGTGCATTCTCTGAAATCGAATGTGTGAGTGCTGTGTGTTTTCTGAACTCGGGAGTGTGAGCGCTGTGCGTTCTCTAAAATTGGGAGTGTGAGCACTGTGCATTCTCTGAACTCGGATGTGTGAGCGCTGTGTCTTCTCTGAACTCGGGAGTCTGAGCGCTGTGCGTTCTCTGAACTCGGGTGTGTGAGTGCTGTTTGTTCTCTGAACTCAGGAGTGTGAGCTCTGTGTGTACTCTGAACTCGGGAGTGTGAGCGCTGTGTGTTCTCTGAACTCGGGAGTGTGAGCGCTGTTTTTTCTCTGAACTCAGGAGTGTGAGCTCTGTGTGTTCTCTGAATTCGGGAGTGAGAGTACTGTGCGTTCTCTGAACTCAGGAGTGTGAGCTTTGTGTTTTCTCTGAACTCGAGCTTGTGAGCGCTGTGCATTCTCTGAACTCGGGAGTGTGAGCGCTGTTTGTTCTCTGAACTCAGGAGTGTGAGCTCTGTGTGTTCTCTGAACCCGGGAGTGTGAGCGCTGTGTGTTCTGTGAACTCGGGTGTGTGAGCACTGTGTGTTTGCTGAAGTCGGGCTTGTGAACGCTGTGCATTCTCTGAACTTGTGAGTGTGAGCGCTGTGCGTTCTCTGAACTCGGGAGCGTGAGCGCTGTGTGTTCTCTGAACTCGGGAGTGTGAGCGTTGTATCTTCTCTGAACTCGGGCTTGTGAACGCTGTGCATTCTCTGAAATCGGGAGTGTGAGCAGTGTGCATTCTCTGTACTCGGGAGTGTGAGCACTGTGCGTTCTCTGAACTCGGGCTTGTGAACGCTGTGCATTCTCTGAACTCGGTAGGGTGAGCACTGTGCATTCTCTGAAATCGGGAGTGTGAGCGCTGTGTATTCTCTGAACTCGGGAATGTGAGCACTTTGTATTCTCTGAACGCGGGAGTGTGAGCGCCGTGCGTTCTCTGAACTCGGGAGTTTGAGGGCTGTGCGTTCTCTGAAATTGGGAGTGTGAGGGCTGTGCTTTCTCTGAAATTGGGAGCGTGAGCGCTGTGCCTTCTCTGAACTCGTGTGTGAGTGCTCTGCATTCTCTGAACTCGGGAGTTTGAGGGCTGTGCGTTCTCTGAAATTGGGAGTGTGAGAGCTGTGCATTCTCTGAACTTGGGAGTGTGAGCGCTGTGCATTCTCTGAACTCGGGAGTGTGAGCACTGTGCATGCTCTGAATTCGGGAGTGTGAGCGCTGTGCGTTCTCTGAACTCGGGAGTGTGAGCGCTGTTTGTTCTCTGAAATCAGGACTGTGAGATCTGTGTGTTCTCTGAACTCAGGAATGTGAGGTAATATGCATTCTCTGAACTCGAGCTTGTGAGCGCTGTGTGTTCTCTGAACTCGCGAGTGTGAGCACTGTGTGTTCTCTGAACTCGAGCTTGTGAGCGCTGTGTGTTCTCTGAACTCGGGAGTGTGAGTGCGGTGTGTTCTCTGAACTCGGGAGTGTGAGCGCTATTTGTTCTCTGAACACAGGAGTGTGTGCTCTGTGTGTTCTCTGAACTCAGGAGTGTGAGCGCTGTGTGTTCTCTGAACTCGGGAGTGTGAGCACTGTGTGTTCTCTGATGTCAGGCTTGTGAATACTGTGCATTCTCTGAACTCGGGAGTGTGAGTGCTGTGCATTCTCTGAAATCGGGAGTGTGAGCGCTGTGCATGCTCTGAATTCCGGAGTGTGAACGCTGTTTGTTCTCTGAACTCAGGAGTGAGAGCTCTGTGTGTTCTCTGAACTCGGGCTTGTGAGTACTGTGCATTCTCTGAACTCGGGAGTGTGAACTCTGTGCATTCTCTGAACTCGGGATTGTGAGCGCTGTGCAATCTCTGTATTCCTGGGCGTGAGCACTCTACATTTTCTGAAATTGGGAGTGTGAGCGCTGAGTGTTCTCTGAAATCGGTTGTGTGAGTGCTGTGTGTACTCTGAACTCATGTGTGAGGGCTGTGCATTCTCTCAACTAAGGGGTGTGAGTGCTGTGCATTATCTGAACTCGGGAAATGTGAGCGCTGTGCATTCTTTGAACTCGGGAGTGTGAGTGCTGTGCATTCTCTGAACTCGGCAGTGTGAGCGCTGTGTGTTCTCTGAACTCGGGAGTATGAGCACTGTGCGTTCTCTGAACTCGGGAGTGTGAGTGCTGTGCGTTCTCTGAACTTGGGAGTGTGAGCGCTGTGCATTCTCGGAACTCGGGAGTGTGAGTGCTGTGTGTTCTCTGAACTCGGGAGTGTGAGTGCTGTGCATTCTCGGAACTCGATAGTGTGAGCGCTGTGTGTTCTCTGAAATCGGGCGTCTGAGCGCTGTGTATTCTCTGAACTCGGGAATGTGAGCACTGTGTATTCTCTGAACTCAGAAATCTGAACGCTGTTTGTTCTCTGAAATCAGGACTGTGAGCTCTGTGTGTTCTCTGACTTTTGGAGTGTGAGCGCTGTGTGTTCTCTGAACTCGGGAGTGTGAGCACTGTGTATTCTCTGAACGTGGGAGTGTGAGCGCTGTGCATTCTCTGAACTAAGGAGTGTCAGTGCTGTGCATTATCTGAACTCGGGAAATGTGAGCGCTGTGCATTCTTTGAACTCGGGAGTGTGATCCCTGTGTGTTCACTGGACTCGGGAAATGTGTGCGCTCTGTGTTCTCTGAACTCAGCAGTGTGAGTGCTGTGTGTACTCTGAACTCGGGTGTATGAGCGCTGTGCGTTCTCTGAACTCGGGAGTATGAGCGCTGTGCGTTCTCTGAACTTCGGAGTGTGAGTGCTGTGCATTCTCTGAACTCGGGATTATGAGTGCTGTGCCTTCTCTGAACTCGGGAGTGTGAGTGCTGTGTGTTCTCTGAACTCGGGAGTGTGAGTGCTGTGCATTCTCGGAACTCGGGAGTGTGAGCACTGTGCATTCTCTGCACTCGGGAGTGTGAGCGCTGTTTGTTCTCTGAACTCAGGAGTGTGAGCGCTGTGTGTTGTCTGAAACTGGGATTATGAGCGCTGTGCATTCTCTGAACTCGGGAGTGTGAGCGCTGTCCATTCTCTGAACTCGGGAGTGTGAGCACTGTGCGTTCCCTGAACTCGGGAGTTTGAGCGCTGTGCATTCTCTCAACTAAGGAGTGTCAGTGCTGTGCATTATCTGAACTCGGGAAATGTTAGCGCTGTGCATTCTTTCAACTCGGGAGTGTGATCCCTGTGTGTTCACTGGACTCGGGAAATGTGTGCGCTCTGTGTTCTCTGAACTCAGCAGTGTGAGTGCTGTGTGTACTCTGAACTCGGGTGTATGAGCGCTGTGCGTTCTCTGAACTCGGGAGTATGAGCGCTGTGCGTTCTCTGAACTTCGGAGTGTGAGTGCTGTGCATTCTCTGAACTCGGGATTATGAGTGCTGTGCCTTCTCTGAACTCGGGAGTGTGAGTGCTGTGTGTTCTCTGAACTCGGGAGTGTGAGTGCTGTGCATTCTCGGAACTCGGGAGTGTGAGCACTGTGCATTCTCTGCACTCGGGAGTGTGAGCGCTGTTTGTTCTCTGAACTCAGGAGTGTGAGCGCTGTGTGTTGTCTGAAACTGGGATTATGAGCGCTGTGCATTCTCTGAACTCGGGAGTGTGAGCGCTGTCCATTCTCTGAACTCGGGAGTGTGAGCACTGTGCGTTCCCTGAACTCGGGAGTTTGAGCGCTGTGCATTCTCTCAACTCAGGAGTGTGAGTGCTGTGCCTTATCTGAACTCGGGAAATGTTAGCGCTGTGCATTCTTTCAACTCGGGAGTGTGAGCCCTGTGTGTTCTCTGGACACGGGAAATGCGTGCGCTGTGCGTTCTCTGAACTCGGGAGTGTGAGCACTGTGTGTTCTCTGAAGTCGGTACTGTGAGCGCTGTGTGTTCCCAGAAATCGGGAGTGTGAGCACTGTGCATTCTCTGAACTCGGGAATGTGAGCGCTGTGTTCTCTGACCTCGGGATTGTGGGCACTGTGCGTTCTCTGAACTCGGATGTGTGAGGACTGTGTGTTTTCTGAACTCGGGAGTGTGAGCACTGTGCATTCTCTGAACTCGGGAGTGTGAGCGCTGTTTGTTCTCTGAACTCAGGAGTGTGAACTCTGTGCATTCTCTGAACTCGGCAGTGTGAGCGCTGTGCATTCTCTGTATTCCTGGGCGTGAGCACTCTACATTTTCTGAAATTGGGAGTGTGAGCGCTGTGCACTCTCTGGACTCGGGAGTGTGAGCGCTGTGTATTCTCTGAACTCGGGAATGTGAGCACTGTGTATTCTCTGAACGCGGGAGTGTCAGCCCTGTGCATTCTCTGAACTCTGGAGTGTGAGCGCTGTGCATTCTCTCAACTAAGGAGTGTGAGTGCTGTGCATTATCTGAACTCGGGAAATGTGACCGCTGTGCATTCA
Source organism: Somniosus microcephalus (assembly GCF_052327205.1). Lineage (NCBI taxonomy): Eukaryota > Metazoa > Chordata > Chondrichthyes > Squaliformes > Somniosidae > Somniosus > Somniosus microcephalus. The sequence continues at coordinate 66,457,634 of NC_141009.1, read as the reverse complement.
TTGAACTCGGGAGTGTGAGCGCTGTGCATTCTCTGAACTCGGGAGTGTGAGCGCTGTGCATTCTCTGAACTCGGGAGTGTGAGCACTGTGCATTCTCTGAAATCGGGAGTGTGAGCGCTGTGTATTCTCTGAACTCAGGAATGTGAGCACTTTGTATTCTCTGAACGCGTGAGTGTGAGCGCTGTGGGCTCTCTGAACTCTGGAGTGTGAGGACTGTGCGTTCTCTGAAATCGGGAGTATGAGCGCTGTGCATTCTCTGAACTCGGGAGTGTGAGCGCTCTGCATTCTCTGAACTCGGGAGTGTGAGCGCTGTGTATTCTCTCAACTCAGGAGTGTGAGTGCTGTGCATTATCTGAACTCGGGAAATGTGAGCGCTGTGCATTCTTTGAACTCGGGAGTGTGAACGCTGTGCATTCTCTGAAATCGGGAGAGTGAGCGCTGTGCATGCTCTGAACTCGGGAGTGTGAGCTCTGTGTGTTCTCTGAACTCGGGAGTGAGAGTACTGTGCGTTCTCTGAACTCGGGAGTGTGAGCGTTGTGTTTTCCCTGAACTCGAGCTTGTGAGCGCTGTGCATTCTCTGAACTCGGGAGTGTGAGCGCTGTTTGTTCTCTGAACTCAGGAGAGTGAGCTCTGTGTGTTCTCTGAACTCGGGAGTGTGAGCGCTGTGTGTTCTCTGAACTCGGGAGTGTGAGTACTGTGCATGCTCTGAACTCGGAAGTGTGAGCGTTGTTTGTTCTCTGAACTCGGGAGTGTGAGCACTGTGTGTTCTGTGAACTCGGGTGTGTGAGCACTGTGTGTTTGCTGAAGTCGGGCTTGTGAACACTGTGCATTCTCTGAACTCGGGAGTATGAGCGCTGTGCGCTCTCTGAACTCGGGATTGTGAGCACTGTGTGTGTTCTCTGAACTCGGGAGTGTGAGCGTTGTGTTTTCTCTGAACTCGAGCTTGTGAGCGCTGTGCGTTCTTTGAACTCGGGAGTGTGAGCGCTGTGTGTTCTCTGTATTCAGGAGTGTGAACTCTGTGCATTCTCTGAACTCGGGAGTGTGAGCGATATGCATTCTCTGTATTCCTGGGCGTGAGCACTCTACATTTTCTGAAATTGGGAGTGTGAGCGCTATGAGTTCTCTGAAATCGGGAGTGTGAGTGCTGTGTGTACTCTGAACTCATGTGTGAGCGCTGTGTGTTCCCAGAAATCAGGAGTGCGAGCACTGTGCATTCTCTGAACTCGGGAGTTTGAGCGCTGTGCATTCTCTCAACTCAGGAGTGTGAGTGCTGTGCATTATCTGAACTCGGGAAATGTGAGCGCTGTGCGTTCTCTGAACTTGGGAGTGTGAGCGCTGTGTGCTCTCTGAACTTGGGCATGTGAGCGCTGTGCATTCTCTGAACTCGAATGTGTGAGTGCTGTGTGTTTTCTGAACTCGGGAGTGTGAGCGCTGTGCGTTCTCTAAAATTGGGAGTGTGAGCACTGTGCATTCTCTGAACTCGGATGTGTGAGCGCTGTGTCTTCTCTGAACTCGGGAGTCTGAGCGCTGTGCGTTCTCTGAACTCGGGTGTGTGAGCGCTGTTTGTTCTCTGAACTCAGGAGTGTGAGCTCTGTGTGTTCTCTGAACTCGGGAGTGTGAGCGTTGTGTTTTCTCTGAACTCGAGCTTGTGAGCGCTGTGCGTTCTCTGAACTCGGGAGTGTGAGCTCTGTCTATTCTCTGAACTCAGGAATGTGAGCACTTTGTATTCTCTGAACGCGGGAGTGTGAGCTCTGTGGGCTTTCTGAACTCGGGAGTGTGAGTGCTGTGCATTATCTGAACTCGGGAAATGTGAGCGCTGTGCATTCTTTGAACTCGGGAGTGTGAGCGCTGTGCATTCTCTGAACTCAGGAGTGTGAGCTCTGTGTGTACTCTGAACTCGGGAGTGTGAGCGCTGTGTGTTCTCTGAACTCGGGAGTGTGAGCGCTGTTTTTTCTCTGAACTCAGGAGTGTGAGCTCTGTGTGTTCTCTGAATTCGGGAGTGAGAGTACTGTGCGTTTTCTGAACTCGGGAGTGTGAGCTTTGTGTTTTCTCTGAACTCGAGCTTGTGAGCGCTGTGCATTCTCTGAACTCGGGAGTGTGAGCGCTGTTTGTTCTCTGAACTCAGGAGTGTGAGCTCTGTGTGTTCTCTGAACCCGGGAGTGTGAGCGCTGTGTGTTCTGTGAACTCGGGTGTGTGAGCACTGTGTGTTCGCTGAAGTCGGGCTTGTTAACGCTGTGCATTCTCTGAACTTGTGAGTGTGAGCGCTGTGCATTCTCTGAACTCGGGATTGTGAGCACTGTGTGTGTTCTCTGAACTCAGGAGTGTGAACTCTGTGCATTCTCTGAACTCGGGAGTGTGAGCGCTGTGCATTCTCTGTACTCCTGGGCGTGAGCACTCTACATTTTCTGAAATTGGGAGTGTGAGCGCTGTGCGTGCTCTGAACTTGGGAGTGTGAGCGCTGTGCATTCTCTTGTAAGAATTCGCAATAATTTACAGTTCTGAAGATTCATTTTTTTGATGAAAGTATCCCTGGGTGATGTGCTTTTAAATTTCCAGGGATAAAAATGACAGTCGCACCACATGGCCGAATGACAAAAAAAGGTTTGGAAGACAAAGGACATCTAAACTGCAGAAGAGACGTTTTGTATCTTGAATGGGAAGCGTTAACATTTGAATGGATTTTAAATCACCCCAGTACTGGACAATAGAGCAGTGTATCTCCCTTTAGTTTCAGCACAGGGAGCTCTGAAAATCACATTAACTCAATCTAACCACTTTGAGTTAGCCTATCACAGCTTTCTCTTGTGTATTGGACCCTTTTGGGTGGGGAATTTTGCACACAGCCTTGCAAGGCAGGACGGGAGGGGCTCACCAGATATAAAGATAGGGCTGAGAAGCCAGCTCTCTCTCTCTTGACTTCATGGGACCATAGGTGAGCTCTCTCTCTCTTGACTTCCTGGGACCATAGGTGAGCTCTCTCTCTCTCTTCGCTGGGCCACATGTGAGCAGAGTTTCTGGCTCTCAACAAGGCAACCTAGCTGGAGTTAAGGGGGGGATGGTGATTTAAGGGAACTGCTAAGATTGTTTAAATAACATTGTAGCCATTGTATCCCTCGTTTTTGCCGTCTGCAACCCCCCTGTTATATAGTTTTACAATTTTACTGTGTTCATGTGGGATAGTTTGATATTGTGATTATAGTTTCTTTCAGTTAATAAACCTTGATTTTTTTCTCTCATCCAAACCACGTGTTCTGTTTTAATATCATTAATGATAAGTTCCTCCACTCAGAACTAAAGGAGGGGGAGCGATTCGAAACCGCTGTTTGTAAATTGGTTTAGAGTGCAGCAGCAAAAAGACTGCTGGCCAGGTAGATTACCTTAAACCAGTTAAAAGAAGCCCCTGGAATCCTTACAATGACGAGCCAGGTAGGAGTGGAGGCAGTTTTTGATTTAATAAGTGGTCTGGATCTGGAGAAAGCATCAGCTCTTGTTTCTCTCGTTGTTTTCAGTATGTGGGTAGCCCTGCGGATGTTAGCAGCAGCGTGTAGGCTGACCTATCAGGGTATAGGTGGCTGGGTTAGGAAGGTTGTGAAGAGAGAGCAGGAGGAAAGGTTTAGGGAAGCAAAGGCAGCTTATAAGCTGGCCTGCGCCCTAAGGTTTGAGGAAGCAGATCATGGCCCCTGTAGGGCAGAGATAGAAAGCCTTAACATGGCTTTAAATGCATTTAAGGGGATGATTTGCATGATCAGCCTGAAGGCAGGTCAGCTGGACTTTACTGGCAGCCCAAGTAGAACTATCCCACAGGCAACACCCAGGGAAAGGCTGGCTAGGGAATTAGAGATCCCAAGACAGCAGCCCACAGCTCCGGGTTTTGAGGAGCTCTGGCAGCAAGGAGGGGTGGACAATGGGGTGGTAGGAGAACACCAGCAGGTCCCGCTAGGCAGGCGGGGACCAGGACCAGGACTGGAGAACCGCTAATGTAGTTCCATTATTCAAGAAGGGGAGTAGGGAAAAACCAGGGAACTACAGGCCAGTGAGCCTAACATCAGTGGTGGGAAAATTATTGGAAAAAATTCTGAGGGACAAAATCAGTCTCCACTTGGAGAGGCAAGGATTAATCAGGAATAGTCAACATGGCTTTGTCAAGGGAAGATCATGTCTGACTAATTTGATTGAATTTTTTGAGGGGGTGACTAGGTGTGTGGATGAGGGTAACGCAGTGGATGTGGTATACATGGATTTCAGTAAGGCCTTCGATAAAGTCCCGCACAGGAGACTGGTCAAGAAGGTAAGAGCCCATGGAATCCAGGGTGCCTTGGCATGTTGGATACAAAACTGGCTTAGTGGCAGAAGGCAGAGGGTGATGGTCGAAGGTTGTTTTTGTGACTGGAAGCCTGTGGCCAGTGGGGTACCACAGGGATCGGTGCTGGGTCCCTTGCTATCTGGGTGTGCAAGTACACAGATCCCTGAAGGCGGCGGAACAGGTGGATAAGGTGTTAAAAAAGGCATATGGGATACTTGCCTTCATTAGCCGAGGCATAGAATATAAGAGCAAGGAGGTTATGATGGAGCTGTATAAAACACTGGTTAGGCCACAGCTGGAATACTGTGTGCAGTTCTGGTCGCCACACTACAGGAAGGATGTGATAGCTTTGGAGAGGGTGCAGAGGAGATTCACCAGGATGTTACCAGGGCTGGAACGCTTCAGCTATGAAGAGAGACTGGGCAGATTGGGTTTGTTTTCCTTGCAGCAGAGGAGGCTGAAGGGGGACATGATTGAGGTGTACAAAATTATGAGGGGCATAGATAGGATGGATACTAAGGAGCTTTTTCCCTTAGTAGAAGGGTCAATAACTAGGGGGCATAGATTCAAGGTAAAGGGCGGGAGGTTTAGAGGGGATCTGAGAAAGAACTTTTTCACCCAGAGGGTGGTTGGAGTCTGGAACTCACTGCCCAGAAGGGTTGTGGAGGCAGAAACCCTCACAACATTCAAGACGCATTTGGATGAGCACTTGAAATGCCATAGCATACAAGGCTACGGACCAAATGCTGGAATATGGGATTAGATTAGACAGGGCGTGATGGCCGGCGCGGACACGATGGGCCGAAGGGCCTCTATCCGTGCTGTATAACTCTATGACTCTATGACCCCCTCCAACAACGGAGGTACGGTCCGCCCGTGAGGAGTGAGCCTGAGAATAGGAATCCTCAGCCCACAGCAAGTTCGAGTTCACAGGCAAGCACTGTAGCTTGTGTGGGGGGAGGAGCCATTCATTTTCAGAGTAAGCTGTTTAAGCCAGAGAACAAGGGTCCCCACTCAACAGCCATAAGCTGCAGGGGACCAGAGGCAGGAGGCAGTCCAGCTTCGCTGCAGCCAGCAGCAATCTGCGACAGTGCCAGAGATTGACTGGCCGTCCGGAGATGGGCGGCATTTGTATCATAGCAATGTGTGTGTATATAGCGTGCTTTTAAGGTGTATTTTAAGTTTTGTTGATTTAACTAGTTTTAAGTTAAAGTGCAAAGAGTTTAAATTTACATGTGTGCCAAATGTTTGTATTTTGGTCCGAGGTCAAGGGACCCGACCATGTCTCCACCTAAGGCAGCAGGTCAGTGAGACCTGGCTGCATGTCCTTTTAAGCTTTTGCAGGAGATTGGAAAATGAAGCAGCCATGTTCGCCCAGCCCGAGCTGGACATCGAATGAAGATACGGAATGTTGGGGATCACCTCGCCACTGGACGAATCCAAGAGAACCCGCAGCGATCTTCGGGAAAAACTGGACAGAGTCCAGAGGAATTTGCCTACCCCTCCTACGGGGAGGAGATGGCCCCAGCTGGGTGGGGCACGGCCCCCAACCCAGCACTATCCTGACCGAAGTTCACGTGCGGGAGACCTCGCTGTTGAGGAGTCACGATGGGGAAGCGCGGGCGCCTGGTCATAGGGACGCGTTCCCCGAGGGTGGGTGGTGATGGCCCGGGAATGATTGTATAGAGGAGGGGGAGACCCAAGAGTCGCGTGGGTGCGGTCGGGGGAGGGAGGAACTCACCCGGGGGCCCACGGGCAAGAGGATAAGTGTGGCTGGGAAGGATGAGTGGGTGGCCGGATGAGTGTGGGGCCAGGGAGACCCGCCACACAGGCACCCATCATTTTCTGCAGTCAGTCGAGGGAAGACGGGAGGGGGAGGGACTGGGAGTCATGAGATCCCATACTCCCCGGTCTCGGTCTGTGCCAAGGTAATTTTAAACGTGAGGGGTACCCCGCCTCCACAAAGGGACAAGGGAACGGTTTGGGGCTGGCGGAGCAGGCTGGTTGCTAAATCCATTCTGCCTGTTTTAAAGTTTAAGGAGTTAAGGGGGGTGGAAGGTACTTTTACTGCCCGAGTGGGAGGAGCAATACCCACTCGAATTTCACGACCCATCATCAGCACGTGATGATCAGGGTTCATTTAAGCATGTTGTTTAATGATTTTTTGTATTTTGTGTTGCAGCCCCAAGTTGAGCAGAGGCGTCAGATCCTCTCCGTGCTTGGGACCAGTTTGTGACAACTCCAAGTTGAGCAGAGGCGTAGGACCCTCTCCGTGCTTGCGATAATTTTTGAGTACATTGTGTAACTAAGATTGCAACATTTTGTAATAACTTATGATGTAAAAAAAAAGGTGATTGTAAATTTGGTTTACACTGTATAATTTTACAAGCATGTAGGGGTATGAGACCCCTTAGTGAAAACTGAAGTATCCGTAAGATGCCTACCGTACCATGGTTTTTTTCTTGAATTTAAGGGGAATAGATGGGACGGGGATCAGTGGTAGGTAGCTATTAGGTAAATACAGGGGATGGTTGTTTGTGGGGAGTCAGAAATCATTGCTCATTTCTTCAAGAGGATACTACAAGCAAGCTGGAAGTATCCAAGGGCGGACTGTAAGAATTCGCAATAATTTACAGTTCTGAAGATTCATTTTTTTGATTAAAGTATCCCTGGGCGATGTGCTTTTAAATTTCCAGGGATAAAAATGACAGTCGCACCACATGGCCAAATGACAAAAAGAGGTTTGGAAGACAAAGGACATCTAAACTGCAGAAGAGACGTTTTGTATCTTGAATGGGAAGCGTTAACATTTGAATGGATTTTAAATCACCCAGTACTGGACAATAGAGCAGTGTATCTCCCTTTAGTTTCAGCACAGGGAGCTCTGAAAATCACATTAACTCAATCTAACCACTTTGAGTTAGCCTATCACAGCTTTCTCTTGTGTATTGGACCCTTTTGGGTGGGGAATTCTGCACACAGCCTGCAAGGCAGGACGGGAGGGGCTCACCAGATATAAAGATAGGGCTGAGAAGCCAGCTCTCTCTCTCTTGACTTCCTGGGACCATAGGTGAGCTCTCTCTCTCTCTTCGCTGGACCACATGTGAGCAGAGTTTCTGGCTCTCAACAAGGCAACCTAGCTGGAGTTAAGGGGGGGGATGGTGATTTAAGGGAACTGCTAAGATTGTTTAAATAACATTGTAGCCATTGTATCCCTCGTTTTCGCCATCTGCAACCCCCCTGTTATATCGTTTGACAATTTTACTGTGTTCGTGTGGGATAGTGTGATATTGTGATGATAGTTTCTTTTAGTTAATAAAGCTTGATAATTTTCTCTCATCCAAACCACGTGTTCCGTTTTAATATCATTAATTATAAGTTCCTCCACTCAGAACTAAAGGAGGGGTAGCGATTAGAAACCGCTGTCTGTAAATTGGTTTAGAGTGCAGCAGCAAAAAGACTGCTGGCTAGGTAGATTACCTTAAACCAGTTAAAAGAAGCCCCCGGAATCCTTACACTCGGTACTCAGGACTGTGAGCACTGTGCATTCTATAAACTCGGGAGTTTGACCACTGTGCATTCTCTCAACTCAGCAGTGTGAGTGCTGAGCATTATCTGAACTCGGGAAATGTGAGCGCTGTGCATTCTTTGAACTCGGGAGTGTGAGCCCTGTGTGTTCTGTGGACTCGGGAAATGTGTGCGCTGTGCATTCTCTCAACTCAGGAGTGTGAGCACTGTGCGTTCTCTGAACTTGGGCATGTGAGCGCTGTGCATTCTCTGAACTCGGATGTGCAAGTGCTGTGTGTTTTCTGAACTCGGGAGTGTGAACACTGTGCGTTCTCTGAACTTGGGAGTGTGAGCGCTGTGCGTTCTTTGAAATTGGGCATGTGAGCGCTGTGCATTCTCTGAACTCGGATGTGCAAGTGCTGTGTGTTTTCTGAACTCAGGAGTGTGAACACTGTGCGTTCTCTGAACTTGGGAGTGTGAGCGCTGTGCATTCGCTGAACTCGGGAAATGTGTGCGCTGTGCGTTCTCTGAACTCGGGAGTCTGAGCACTGTGTGTTCTCTGAACACGGTACTGTGAGCGCTGTGTGTCCCCAGAAATCGGGAGTGTGAGTGCTGTGCATTCTCTGAACTCGGGAATGTGAGCGCTCTGTTATCTGTCAACTCGGGTGTGTGCGCGCTGTGCATTCGCTGAACTTGGGCATGTGAGTGCTGTGCATTCTCTGAACTCGGGAACGTGAGCGCTGTGCATTCTCTGAACTCGGATGTGTGAGCGCTGTGTCTTCTCTGAACTCGGGAGTGTGAGCATTGTGCATTCTCTGCACTCAGGAGTGTGAGCGCTGTTTGTTCTCTGAACTTGGGCATGTGAGCGCTGTGCATTCTCTGAACTCGGGAATGTGAGCGCTGTGCATTCTCTGAACTTGGATGTGTGAGCGCTGTGGCTTCTCTGAACTCGGGAGTGTGAGCACTGTGCATTCTCTGCACTCGGGAGTGTCAGCGTTGTGCGTTCTCTGAACTCGGGAGTGAGCGCTGTGCATTCTCTGAACTTGGAAATGTGAGCGCTGTGCATTCTTTGAACTCGGGAGTGTGAGCGCTGTGGGCTCTCTGAACTCGTGAGTGTGAGGACTGTGCGTTCTCTGAAATCGGGAGTGTGAGCGCTGTGCATTCTCTGAACTCGGGAGTGTGAGTGCTGTGCATTATCTGAACTCGGAAAATGTGAGTGCTGTGCATTCATTGAACTCGGGGTGGTGAGCACTGTGCATGCTCTGAACTCTGGAGTGTGAGCGCTGTGCATTCTCTGAACTCGGGAGTGTGAGCGCTGTTTGTTCTCAGAAATCAGGAGAGTGAGCTCTGTGTGTTCTCTGAACTCGGGAGTGTGAGCACTGTGCATTCTCTGAACTCGGGAGTGTGAGTGCTGTGCATTCTCTGTATTCCTGGGCGTGAGCACTCTACATTTTCTGAAATTCGGAGTGTGAGCGCTGTGCGTTCTCTGAACTCGGGAGTGTGAGCGCTGTTTATTCTCTGTACTCAGGAGTGTGAGCGCTGTGTGTTCTCTGAACTCGGGAGTGTGAGCGCTGTGCGTTCTCTGAACTCGGGAGTGTGAACGCTGTGCATTCTCTGAACTCGGGAGTGTGAGCACTGTGCATTCTCTGAACTTGGAAATATGAGTGCTGTGTGTTCTCTGAACTCGGGAATGTGAGCACTGTGTATTCTCTGAACGCGGGAGTGTGAGCGCTGTGCATTCTCTGAACTCGGGAAATGTGAGCGCTGTGCAATCTTTGAAATTGTGAGTGTGAGCCCTATGTGTTCTCTGGACTCGGGAAATGTGTGCACTGTGCGTTCCCTGAACTCGGGTGTGTGAGCGCTGTGCATTCTCTGAACTTGGAAAGGTGAGCGCTGTGCATTCTCTGAACTCGAGATTGTGGGCGCTGTGCGTTCTCTGAACTTGGGAGAGTGAGCGCTCTGTTTTCTCTGAGCTTGGGCATGTGAACGCTGTGCATTCTCTGAACTTGGGAATGTGAGCGCTGTGCATTCTCTGAACTTGGATGTGTGAGCGCTGTGTCTTCTCTGAACTCGGGAGTGTGAGCACTGTGCATTCTCTGCACTCGGGAGTGTGAGCACTGTTTGTTCTCTGAACTCGGGAGTGTGAGCGTTGTGCATTCTCTGAACTTGGAAATGTGAGCGCTGTGTGTTCTCTGAACTCGAGTGTGTGAGCGCTGTGCTTTCTCTGAACACTGGAGTGTGAGCACTGTGCGTTCTCTGAACTCAGGAGTTAGAGCGCTGTGCATTCTCTGAACTCGGGAGTGTGAGCACTGTGCATTCTCTGAACTCGGGAGTTTAAGCGCTGTGCATTCTCTGAATTCGGGAGTGTGAGCACTGTGCGTTTTCTGAACTCGGGAGTGTGAGCGCTCTGCATTCTCTGAAATTGGGAGTGTGAGCGCTGTGTATTCTCTGAACTCAGGAATGTTAGCACTTTGTATTCTCTGAACGCGGGAGTGTGAGCGCTGTGCGTTCTCTGAACTCGGGAGTGTGAGCTCTGTGTGTTCTCTGAACTCGGGAGTGTGAGCATTGTGTTTTCTCTGAACTCGAGCTTGTGAGCTCTGTGTGTTCTCTGAACTCGGGAGTGTGCGCACTGTGCATTCTCTGAACTCGGGAGTGTGAGCTCTGTGTGTTCTCTGAACTCAGGAGTGTGAACTCTGTGCATTCTCTGAAATTGGGAGTGTGAGCGCTGTGCATTCTCTGGACTCAGTAGTGTGAGTGCTGTGTGTTCTCTGAACTCGGGAGTATGAGCGCTGTGCGTTCTCTGAACTCGGGAGTGTGAGCGCTGTGCGTTCTCTGAACTCGGGATTATGAGTGCTGTGCATTCTCTGAACTCGAGTGTGAGTGCTGTGTGTTCTCTGAACTCGGGAGTGTGAGCGCTGTGCATTCTCTGAACTCGGGAGTGTGAGCACTGTGCATTCTCTGAACTCGGGAGTGTGAGCGCTGTGCATTCTCTGAACTCGGGAGTGTGAGCGCTGTGCATTCTCTGAACTCGGGAGTGTGAGCACTGTGCATTCTCTGAACTCGGGAGTCTGAGCACTGTGTGTTCTCTGAACTCGGGAATGTGAGCGCTGTGCATTCTCTGAACTCGAGAGTGCGAGCGCTGTGCATTCTCTGAACTCGGGAGTGTGAGCGCTGTGCATTCTCTGAACTCGTGAGTGTGAGTGCTGTGTGTTCTCTGAACTCGGGTGTGTGAGCGCTGTGCATTCTCTTAACTCGGGAGTGTGAGCGCTGTGCATTCTCTGAACTCGGGAGTGTGAGCGCTGTGCATTCTCTGAACTCGGGAGTGTGAGCGCTGTGCGTTCTCTGAACTCGGGAGTGTGAGCGCTGTGCATTCTCTGAACACGGGAGTGTGAGCGCTGTGCATTCTCTGAACTCGGGCGAGTGAGCGCTGTGCATTCTCTGAACTCAGGAGTGTGAGCGCTGTGCATTCTCTGAACTCGGGAGTGTGAGCGCTGTGCATTCTCTGAACTCGGGAATGTGAGCGCTGTGCATTCTCTGAACTCGGGAGTGTGAGGACTGCGCATTCACTGAACTCGTGAGTGTGAGCGCTGTGCATTCTCTGAACTCGGGAGTGTGAGCGCTGTGCATTCTCTGAACTCGGGAGTCTGAGCACTGTGTGTTCTCTGAACTTGGGAGTGTGAGCGCTGTGCATTTGTAAGAATTCGCAATAATTTACAGTTCTGAAGATTCATTTTTTTGATTAAAGTATCCCTGGGAGATATGCTTTTAAATTTCCAGGGATAAAAATGGCTGTCACCACATGGCCGAAGACAAAGGGGCTTGGAAAGCAGCTTTCTGTGTCTGGAATAAGGTTCAATGGAGACAAAACGTTACCACAGGACAATGCTTTGTTTACAAAGCAATTGAATGCTATTAGCATTTGTTTGTATATCGAGTGGATACATCTAAACTGCAGAAGAGACTTTTGGATCTTGAATGGGAGTCTGTTTAAGAACTGAATGGGTTTTTAGATCACCCAGCACTGGACAATAGGGCTGTTGCATTCTCTTATGTTTTAGCCCTGGTGAACTCCGGATGTGGGCGGGATCATTTCGGCCCCACAGTGCAGACTCTAACCCAGTCCAACCACTTTGAGTTAGCCAATCACAGCTTTCTCTTGTGTATTGGACCCTTTGGGCAGGGAATTTTGCACACAGCCCTCGCAGGGCAGAACGGCAGGGGCCTCACCAGGTATAAAGATAGCTGCTGAGAAGCTATCTCTCTCTCTTACTTCGCTGGACCACAGGTGAGCAGGGTGTTCTGACTCCTCAACAAAGCAACCTAGCAGGAGTTTGGGGGATGGTGATTTAAGGGAATTGCTAAGATTGTTTAAATAACATTGTAGCCATTGTATCCCTCGTTTTCGCCATCTGCAACCCCGTTATATAGTTTTACTGTAATTACCGTGTTTGTGTGGTATAGTTTATCCTTTTGATTGTAGTTTATTTAGGTAATAAAACTTGATTTTTCTCTCATCCAAATCACATGTTCCGTTTTAATATCATTAATTATAAGTTCCTCCACTCAGAACTAAAGGAGGGGTAGCGATTCGAAACCGCTGTTTGTAAATTGGTTTAGAGTGCAGCAGCAAAAGCCTGCTGACCAGGTGAATTACCATAAACCAGTTAAAAGAAGCCCCTACCCTTACAAATGGCGAGCCAGCCAGGAGTGGAGGCAGTTTTTGATTTAATAAGTGGTCTGGATCTGGAGAAAGCATCAGCTCTTGGTCTCTCGTTGTTTTCAGTATGTGGGTAGCCCTGTGGATGTTAGCAGCAGCGTGTAGGCTGACCTATCATGGTATATGTAGTGTATGTACCCGTCTATCTTTAAGGGAACTATTGAATGTAACCGTTCACCTTTAAGGGAACTACTTTAGGTGTGGCACTATTTGTTTGGCTTCTGTATACTGTAATACCGATAGTGACCACACCAGTATAAAAGTGTTGTAGCAGGATTGCTGGGGCAGATTCGCCCGGACCTTCGAATTGTAAAGACCTGTTTGTTTGTTACTTCTGAAGTCTGTGTATTTATTAACTGCACAACCCACAGACTTTACAGTGGCGACGAGTCCGATCGTACCCTGCGGCAAGACTACCAAAAGCAACGAAGAGCGTCGAAGAGAGACAACCGCCCTCGTCGTGATACCAAAAGAAAACACGAGGCTGCAACAACAGAAAGCAGGAAGACTAACAACAAAAGCTGTATCAGCAACAGGCACTGACTACCCTTCTGCCACGGTGCGGAGTGAGCCGACCAGCAAGAAACAAGGCGGCCGAAGAGACTGTGAGTAGGGGAAGGTGTAGGGCAGAGCACTCGACCTCGGTCGAGGGGGAGCTGTGCCGGCCAAAAGTCGGGTCCAACGGCGTCGGGTGACAGCCGGACCGCGATCGGCGGGAAAACTCCGGGCAGTGTGGTAAACCACGGAGAAGATCCTCACACCAGCATGCCTGGACTTAGATCATCGGGAGGCGGACTCATCCACCAAGTTTACTCACTGGCTTAAGTGTTTCGAAAAATTCCTGACCGCCTCCGAAGCAATCAAATCGGACGAGGACAAACTGGATGTCCTGACCTCCAAAGTGAACCACCGAGTGTACTCGGTCATCCAAGACGCGACCTCGTACGTGGACACCATCAAGCTCCTCAAGGACCAGTACACGTGCCCAGTGAACGAAGTGTACGCCAGGCACCTCCTGGGGAGTCATAAACAACAACCTGGCGAATCGACCGTGGAATACCTTCAGGCACTGTCTGTGCTTGGCCGGGCCTGTGGTTGTAAGGATGTAAAGGCCGCCGTGTACACAGAGGAACTTATCCGGGACGCTTTGGTAGCGGGCCACAGATCCAATTACACCCGACAGCGACTGTTGGAGCAAAGTAACCTCGACCTCAACAAGGCCTCTGAACTCGCACTATCATTGGATGCAGCCTACCGGGGCATGGATGCCTACTCCTCTGCACCGTGGACGCCACGGGGAATGACAGCCTGGGACACGGTAGGACCGCCTCATAGCGCCGTGCCACCCCAGCCACACCCCAACAACGGCCCAACTACCGCAGCAGTGTCCCAAGGCCAGACAGCAGTGCCCCAAGGCCAGAAATGCTACTTCTGTGGCCAGGCAAAACACCCCAGAGCGCGCTGCCCGGCGAAAAACGCAATCTGCTCGGGCTGCGGGAAGAAGGGACACTACGCTAGCGTCTGCAGGGCCAAAGCCACCCCGAACCCCAGCAGCGCCGCGTGTGGGCCATGCGGGCCGCCATCTTGGGCCTCCCCGGCCATGTGCGAATCACCGGCACAGCAGCCATTTTGGACGCCTCCAGCCACATGGGGATCATGGACGCCGCCATCTTGGACGACAGCCGGGACGCAGCAGGCCCCCGACACCACCTCATCTGATACCCGCAGCGACACACCGACCCCTACACTGGCATCCGTTACACTGGACCAAGCGAGACCGCACCAACTGGCAAGTTCCACAATGGACATTAAGGTAAATGGTCACGATACAATCTGCCTTTTTGACTCTGGGAGCACGGAGAGCTTCATCCACCCCGACACGGTGCGGCGTTGCTCTCTCCCAGTCCTGCCTGTGCAACAGTGGATTTCTATGGCCTCCGAGTCCCAGTCGGCGGACATCGGCGGCTACTGCGTGGTGACACTCGTAGTAGACAGGACCGTGTACGATCATTTTAAACTTCTGGTCCTGCCTGACCTCTGCGCTGCCGTCCTGCTGGGGTTAGATTTTCAGTGCCACCTTAAAAGTGTTACGATGGCGTACGGTGGACCCCTACCCCCACTCACAGTCCGCAGCCAGCAGCTTCCAAATTGCCCGCCGCGCACCAGGTGCAACCTCTCCACACTCAGACTCACCCCCCCCCAACTGTTTGCTAACCTCACCCCCGACTGTAAGCCCATTGCCACAAAGAGCAGGCAGTACAGTGCCGGGGACAGGGTTTTCATTAAAACCGAAGTGGAGCGGCTCCTGAAAGAAGGGATTATTGAGGGCAGCACCAGCCCCTGGCGAGCCCAGGTTGTGGTCGTTAAGACCGGCGAGAAGCAGCGCCTGGTCATCGACTACAGCCAGACAATTAATCACTACACCCTGCTGGACGCCTACCCACTCCCCCGTATAGCTGATATGGTCAACCAGATCGCGCAGTACCGCGTCTTCTCGACCATTGACCTGAAATCAGCATACCACCAGCTCCCCATCCGCCCTGAGGACCGCCAGTACACTGCCTTTGAGGCAAACGGCCGCCTCTATCACTTCCTTAGGGTTCCCTTTGGCGTCACCAACGGGGTCTCCGTCTTCCAAAGGGAGATGGACCGGATGGTAGATCAAAATGCGTTGCAGGCCACTTTCCCATATCTGGACAATGTGACCATCTGTGGCCATGACTTACAGGACCATGACGCAAACCTCGAAAAATTCCTCCGCACCGCCCAACTCCTAAACCTGACATATAACAAGGAGAAGTGCATATTCCGCACAAACCGCCTCGCCATCCTTGGCTGTGTTGTGGAACACGGAGTCATCGGCCCCGACCCCGACCGGATGCGTCCCCTTATGGAACTTCCACTGCCCCACAGCCTCAAGGCCCTGAAGAGGTGCCTAGGGTTTTTCTCCTATTACGCCCAGTGGGTCCCCTACTATGCGGACAAGGCCCGTCCGCTGATCAAGTCCACCTCTTTTCCCTTGATGGCAGAGGCCCGCTTAGCCTTCCACCGTATCAAGGAGGACATTGCCAAAGCCACCATGCACGCAGTGGACGAATCCATCCCCTTCCAGGTGGAAAGCGACGCGTCCGACTTTGCCCTGGCCGCTACCCTCAATCAGGCGGGGAGACCCGTGGCCTTCTTTTCACGAACCCCCCAAGGCCCGGAGACCAGACACTCCGCTGTTGAGAAGGAGGCCCAGGCGATTGTGGAGGCTGTATGTCATTGGAGGCACTACCTGGCCGGAAAACGATTTACCCTGCTCACTGACCAGCGTTCAGTTGCTTTTATGTTTAACAACAAGCAGAGGGGCAAAATCAAAAATGACAAGATCTTGAGGTGGAGAATCGAACTTTCCACCTACAACTACGAGATCTTGTACCGGCCCGGGAAGCTAAATGAACCCCCGGATGCGCTATCGCGTGGCACCTGCGCCAGCGCGCAGATCGATAGACTGCGGGCCCTCCACAATGACCTCTGCCACCCGGGGGTCACCAGGTTCTTCCACCTCATCAAGGCCCGCAACCTGCCTTACTCTATTGAGAAGGTCAGGACCAGGACCATGACCAGGAACTGCCAAGTCTGCGCTGAGTGCAAACCGCACTTTTATAGACCAGACAGGGCCCACCTGATAAAAGCCACTCGCCCCTTCGAGCGCCTCAGCGTTGATTTTAAAGGGCCTCTCCCCTCCTCCGACCGCAATGTGTACTTCCTCAATATTATTGATGAGTACTCCCGTTTCCCGTTCGCCTCCCCTGCCCGGACATGACTAGTGCCACGGTCATTAAATGTCTGAACAACCTTTTCACCCTGTTCGGCTTCCCCAGCTATATCCATAGCGACCGGGGCTCATCGTTTATGAGCGACGAACTCCGTCAGTACCTGCTAACTAGGGGTATTGCCACAAGCAGGACCACCAGTTTCAACCCCCGGGGGAACGGACAGGTGGAAAGAGAAAATGCGACAGTTTGGAAGGCCGTCCTGCTAGCCTTAAAGTCTAGGGGCCTTCCAACCTCCCGCTGGCAGGAGGTGCTCCCCGATGCACTCCACTCTATTCGGTCACTGCTCTGCACTGCCACTAACGCCACCCCTCATGAGAAAATGTTTGTCTTCCCAAGGAAGTCCACATCGGGGACATCGCTACCGCCATGGCTGACGTCCCCAGGGCCGGTCCTACTGAGAAGACACGTGAGGACCCATAAAACGGACCCCCTGGTCGAGAGGGTCGACCTCCTCCACGCCAACCCCCAGTATGCTTACATCGCATACCCGGACGGGCGGGAGGACACAGTCTCCATAAGAGACCTTGCACCCTCGGGGGCCGCAGTAACCCACTACTCGCTACCACCCCCCCCCCCACGACCCGATATCCAGCCCCAGCAGACGGCAGGCCTGGGCCCCGCGACCCGCTCGACATCTACGAGGACGACACGCCTGTGCCACAGCCTACGCTGGACTCGACGCCGGAAGCTTCACTACCCCTGCCGTCGCCACGCCGATCACAGCGGCAGACAAGACCTCCGGAGAGACTCCAATACACTAACTTTTAATACACTTTTCACCCCACCGGAATCAATTTTAAACAAGGGGTGAATGTGGTAAACCACTGTTTGTATTCCTGTTTGTCCTGTTTGTATTCCACTGTGTACATGCCTGGACATGCCTCGGCTGACTCCTCCCACAGGTCCTAGTATAAAGGTGACTGCTCCCCAGCCCTTTGTATCCTGGACAGGTCGACCACGCGAGGCAGACCTCCATTCTGTTGATAATAAAAGCCTTTAGTTACTCTTCTAACTCTCAGTCTTTTATGAGTAATTGATAGCGCATCAGGCAGCGACCGCAGCCACGAAGCGCTGAGCCTGCGAGTAGGCGCGGGACAGAAACCCAGCCGCAGCCGGGGAGGGAAACACCGGCCTGCGAGAGGGCTGGGGAGGCGGACGGGAACCGTGCGGGTGAGAGCCGGGTGCGGAGAGAGAGACTGCGAGGAGCCAGTCCAGCGGCTGAGCTGTTCTCCACCAACGGGGTACTCAGAGCCGGCAAAACCGAACGTGCGGGAGTGGGTGAGAGACACAGCCGAAAACGGGGTGAGAGACTGCGCGAGAGCCAGTCCAGCGGCTGAGCTGTTCTGCACCAACGGGGTACCCAGGGCCGGTAACACCGAACGTGCGGGTGAGAGAGCGACAGAGCCGGGTACGGAGAGAGAGACTGCGCAAGAGCCAGTCCAGCGGCTGAACTGTCCTCCGTTAACGGGGTGTACCCAGCGCCGGTAGAGCCGTGCAGGCGGGAGGAAAAGACATAGCTGAGTAAGGGGAGCTGTGCGGTAGCCAGCCAGCGGCTGAACCTGTCCGCTGTGGGGGAAGCGTACCCCTTCCACCGGGAAGAAACGCGGGAAGCCGCCATTAGGCGGAGAAGACGCCAGAAGCGGGAAACCGCCATTGAAGTGGGCGGGGCGAGAAAGGAAGAGCGGGAAACTGCCATTTTCGCGGGAAAACCGCCATCTTGATTGACATACCGCCATTGAAGTGGGCGGGGAGAGAAGGAAAGAGCGGGAAACCGCCGATTTCGCGGGAAAACCGCCATCTTAGAAACAAACAAGTAAATAAGAATACTTAAAGAAATACTGGTGCTGCTCCCAAGGGAAGAAAGATGCCTAAGCGAGGGAATATTAACGATTTTAATTCTGAAATAGAAGACTGGGCCACGTACGTGGAACGCATAGAGATCTATTGCGAAGCCAACAAAATAGAGGAAGACGACAAGGCGATAACATTGCTAAACTCGATGGGGGCAAAAACATACGGGCTCTTGAAGCATCTAATAGCACCAAATAAACCAGCGGATCAGACCTTCGAAGAAATTGTGGCTGTGCTGAAGGACCACTTGAACCCCACACCATTGATGCTGGCTGAACGATTCAAATTCTACGCAAGAACGCAGAGGAAAGACGAAAGCAATGCGGAGTACTTGGTCGAACTGCGTAGGCTAGCGAAATACTGCCAGTTCGGAGGGAATCTGACAGAGGCACTGCGGGACAAGTTCGTATGCGGATTGTCCAAAGAAGGAACGCAGAAGCGACTACTGGAAGAAAACGACCTCACACTGGACAGAGCTGTCCTCATAGCTGCATCACACGAAGCCGCAGCGAAAGGGATGGCGGAAATGCAGCTAAAGGTGGCGGCACTCGGGGTGGACCAAATTACTGCGAGCACAACAAAATGCTACCGTTGTGGGAAGACAACGCACGACCAGAATCAATGCTGGTTTAAGAACCAAGAGTGTAGGAAATGTGGCAAACTGGGTCACATCGCGAAGGTATGCCGGTCCGGGAAAAAGACCAACAATCAACGGAAGCCACCACAAGAAAAGTACAACAAGGTACATCAGGTGGCTGAGAAGAGTGCAGACGAACAGAATTCAGACTCAGACCCAAACAACCAGGAGCTGGGTAGTCTGAGAATCCACAATGTGGGGAAAGAGACGGATCTACAAACGATCTGGGTCGTACTAAAAATAGCTGGAGTCCAAGTAAGAATGGAGCTGGACACTGGATCAGCTCTATCAGTCATCAACCGAAGGGACTACCACCGGCTATTCTCTCACATACTTTTAAGAAATACCAAGTTCGTATTACAGACATACACGGGGCAGAACGTATACCCCATGGGGAAAATAAGAGTCAAGGTGAGAGATAGAGGTAAAGAACACCCAAGAATGAATTTGTACGTAGTACCTGAAGGAGGACCACCACTTCTAGGACGGGAGTGGATTAAGAAAATAGATAGGGAATGGCACTACCTAAAAGCCATAATGAGGGAGGACTCGGTGCAAGCTATCAGCTCAGATTCTGAAATGGATGACGATAAGACCAATGCAAATATGGAAGACAAGGCTAAAAGGGACTTGCCGACGATGGGGAAGGAAACGCAGACATGCAGAAGGACTTATGTTACCAAGAAGAATAAAGCTGCAGAGCAGAACTCCAGGTTGACAGAGAATTCTGAGCCTGTTCAAGCAAAGGATTCATCCATGACGGAAGAACACCGAGTTCGGACTCAAACTTATGTCAAAGTACGACAACAATTAGAACAGTTGAGTGACTGTCTCACACAAGAGATGAAAAATATGGAAAAGTTCTGGGACACCGAATGGGAGAACCTGGAAAGACTACAGAGACAGCTAGCTCAAGCAGAGAGCGACCATAGAGCCATCGTGGCCAAATACCAATCACATTCCCCTGATGCTGTTCAGGAACTAGAATATTTACAGAAGGAACCAAAGGAAGAGGAATCTTCAGGGAGCCAGGATTTTATTCCAGTTCTTCTCTACGACTCCTTACAAGCAGAGTGTGAGAAGTTGAAAGAACAGTATGAACAGGCCCAGGCTACAATTCTGGAGGGGGTTAACTCGGCAGCCTCCAAAAAGCTAGGTTCAGTCGAAGCTTATGAACAACTAAAGGTTGAACATGAGCAAGAAGTCCAAAGTCTGCAGGAAATTCTTGATGAGCTCAAGGCCAAGACAGACTCATCGATAGAAGCTCCATCCATAGATGAGAAATTAGAGGTGAAAATCATGGCAGAGCATGAAAGACAGGATGTCCAAGAACTTATAAAAACATTGAAGGACACCCAAGACAAATATGAGGTGGCAATGACTGAGGTTCAACAACTTGAGGAACAGATTCAACTGGGAATCCTTTCAGTGGAAGGACAGGACACTGTAAGAATGGTCCCTGAACATGAACTAGAGAGCATCAGGGCGCAACATTTCCGAGCGCTGAAAGCCAAAGTTCAAGAGGAACGTAAGGTGGAAGTATTGGAGAAAGAGGTGGATGAAATGGAGAAGACTCTGATCCACCGTGTTCCCAGGGAAGAGTTAACGGTCAGCCAACTCCTTCATATGCTGCAGGACAAGACTCTGCAAGGGGAACAATCTGAACACGAGCTTCAATCTTCAGGGGGAACGAGTTCGGAGCTCTCAAAAGTCACGGAGATAGCTGAGGTGGCAACACAAATTTTACAAGGATGCCAAAAGTACGTTGAATCACGTCAAGGTGAACAGAAGAATGTGGAAACCGTTACTGCAGTAGAAGGGTTAAATAGCCTGATAACGCAATTACCGATGGAAAGGAAGGTATTGAACTCACAAATGAGGTCCGTCGTGAAGGAATGGCAGATAACCCAGGAAGAGCGGGATGAATATGAATGCATGAAGAAGGCTTTTCAAGAAAGATGTTTAGGGAAGGAACCACCGTCAGCTAACGTCCAGACGGGTGAGGAGGAAGAAGAAGTCTCTCTAGCGGGCCTAACTCAGGACGAACCCGAATATTACCATGACCTGTTGAGTGACACTGAATATTACGAGGATGTGGTCTGCCCAGCTTGTGATGAAAACTCTCAAAGTGCTGAAATCCGGATGAAGCACTTAAGGTCTAAGGAACATAGAGAATTGGTGGCACTACAGCTGGCAGCCGAGAAAGGAGCTCCGAGAGTTTCAAAAAGGAAGAAAAGAAAAAGAAGAAGCAGAAGATAATAACTGTCTAAAATATTAGCACTTCTACCATTCCAGGCGGGACATTACAAAAGAAGCTAAATCAGTTTGAAAACTGGAAAATGTCAAGACAGCCAGTTGGTTGTAAAAGTCCGCACTGCTGGTTCAACAGGACGAAAGTTCAAGCTGTTATATCAAGAAAAAGGCTATGGAGGAGTCACGCTAGCCAGGTGAACCGGCTACACCAAAGAAATGTTGTTCGGAACGAGTCAAGATCAGAGACTGAATCTATGAACTGTTTCCGCAGAGACTGAACCTGTGAACTGTTCCCACCGAGATTATATTTGTAAATTGTTTTATATGACATTGACTCCACCGAGATTATATCTGTAATTTGTTTTATAGGAAGTTGAAGATATGTATGTTTAACGGGGACTCTAAGTAATAAGCTAAAAAAGGAGGATTGTAGTGTATGTACCCGTCTATCTTTAAGGGAACTATTGAATGTAACCGTTCACCTTTAAGGGAACTACTTTAGGTGTGGCACTATTTGTTTGGCTTCTGTATACTGTAATACCGATAGTGACCACACCAGTATATAAGTGTTGTAGCAGGATTGCTGGGGCAGATTCGCCCAGACCTTCGAATAGTAAAGACCTGTTTGTTTGTTACTTCTGAAGTCTGTGTATTTATTAACTGCACAACCCACAGACTTTACAGTATAGGTGGCTGGTTAAGGAGGGTGAGAAGAGGGTGCAGGAGGAGGTTAAAGAGGCCAAGAATCGGGAGTCCCAGCTTCAAAAATGCCAGGCAGATGTAGAACGCCTCAGAGAGGTGTATGAGGCCAGAGCTAGTGGTATGAGGGTGCGGGAAGAGCATGCGCGCCTCACATTAGAGGTCACAAAATGCCAGGCATTTATAGAGCACCTTGTGCAGGAACTCACAGAGGTGAGGGACAGAGAGATGAGGCTACAAGAGCAGAATGCACACCTCACCCAAGAAGCTAGCGAGGGGGAGAGCCATGCGAGAATCGAGATAGAATTCCTAAAGTACCAAATCGCTGAGGCCAGGGAAAATGAGACGAGACTGCAGGAAGAGAATGCCAGGTTTGGTGAAGCAGATCATGGCCCCTGTAGGGCAGAGATAGAAAGCCTTAACGTGGCTTTAAAGGTAGCAAGGGGAATGATTTGCATGATCAGCCCTAAGGCAGGTCAGCTGGATTTTACTGGCAGCCCAAATCAAACCGCCCCAGAGGCAACACCCAGGGAAAGGCTGGCTAGGGAATTAGAGACCCCAAGACCACAGCCCACTACTCCGAGTCTTGAGGAGCTCTGGCAGCAAGGAGGGGTGGACAATGGGGTGGTAGGAGAACACCAGCAGGTCCCGCTAGGCAGGCAGGGACCAGGATCAGTGTACCCCCTCCAACAACGGAGGTACGGTCCGCCCATGAGGAGTGAGCCTGAGAATAGGAATCCTCAGCCCACAGCATGTTCGAGTTCACAGGCAAGCACCGTGGCTTGTGTGGGGGGAGGAGCCATTCATGTTCAGAGTAAGCTGTTTAAGCCAGGGAACAGGGAAGGAGAGTTCTGGGACCCCTGTAGAGCAGGTCCAGTAGCAGAAATCCGGGACAAGGGAGGCACACAGGGGATAGTTTTGACCCCAGACGAAAGGCAGGTCCAAAATTCCCCAGTTAAAGCCACCTGGGTGAGGGAACATGAGTTTGCTGTCCATGCAAGTGCAAGTTCACAGCCTACAAAGACAGGCAATGTGGCTTGCTTCCAGGGACAAGTTGTCCAGCCCACCAATTGGAACACTTCCCTACCCCAGCAGGACCCTAGTTTTGCCCAAAGTTCAAATTTAAAAGGATTATGTGGCTCAGAAGTGGAGAAACAGCAGCCTGCTGCTGCCCATTCATTCACTGAAACTGCCCGCGCATGCGCAGTCACTGGTCTGGAGACAGGAATCCCCCAGTTTTCCGAACAGCAGATTCACACAGGTGCAGTGGCCTGTTTAAAGGGACCAGCTTCCCAGCCCGCTTCTAGAGTGGTCCCCCCCATGATGTGGGACCCTGGTGGGGGCAGGGATAGCAATCCCTCTGGCAGGAGACATAGGGAGGGAGCTAACACCAGGTTTTCAACATGGGGAGGAATATTTCCAGCCACCAGCAGCGGGTGGTGAGAGTATACCTGCCCTTCACACAGGAGTGGGCAGGGAAGAGCAGACAAACCCAGAGAGAGATTTGCACTGGCAGGCTGCCAGGTACATTATACAGTACAGGCTATTTGGACATGGGGGAGAAGGTTCCCACCCAGCTGGGGCTGTGACCCAAGCTCAGGGTCCGCCAGCCAAAGTTTCCCCCATAGAGACACCCCTCAGAAGGTCGCAGCGGGTGCCCCAGCCTAAGAAAGCATGGTCACCCACTTTACAGTGGAGTAGGGCGGTCTCCCGAGCCAGGGAGAAGCCAGAGAACAGAGGCCCCCACTCAACAGCCATAAGCTGTGAGGGACCAGAGACAGGAGGCAATCCAGCTTCGCTGCAGCCAGCAGCAATCTGTGACAGTGCCAGAGATTAGCCTGGCCGTCTGGAGACGGGCAGCATTTGTATTATAGCTATGTGTGTGTATATAGCTTGCTTTAAGGTGTATTTTAAGTTTTGTTGATATAACTAGTTTTAAGTTTAAGTTTAAAGAGTTTAAGTTTACATGTGTGCCAAATGTTTGTATTTTGGTCTGAGGTCAAGGGACCCGACCATGTCTCCACCTAAGGCAGCAGGTCAGTGAGACCTGGCTGCATGTCCTTTTAAGTTTTTGCAGGAGATTGGAAAATGAAGCAGCCATGTTCGCCCAACCCGAGCTGGGCATCGAATGAAGATATGGAGACAGAATGTTGGGGATCACCTCGCCACTGGATGAATCCAGGAGACCCCGCAGCGATCTTCGGGAAAAACCGGACAGGGTCCGGAGGAACTTGCCTACCCCTCCTACGGGGAGGAGATGGCCCCAGCTGGGTGGGGCACGGCCCCCAACCCAGCACTATCCTGACCGAAGTTCACTTCCGGGAGACCTCGCTGTTGAGGAGTCACGATGGGGAAGCGTGGGCGCCTTGTGATAGGGACGCGTTCCTCGGGGGTGGGTGGTGATGGCCCGGGAAAGATCGTATAGAGGAGGGGGAGACCCAAGAGTCGTGTGGGTGCATTCAGGGAAGAGAGGAACTCACCCGGGGGCCCACGGGCAAAGTGAGGGTAAGTGTGGCTGGGAAGGATGAGTGGGTGGCCGGATCTGGGATCCAAGTTTGTGTGGGGCCAGGGAGAGCCGCCACACAGGCACCCATCATTTTCTACAGCCAGTCGAGGGTAGACGGGAGGGGGAAAGACTGGGAGTCGCGATCCCATCCTCCCTTCTCAGTCTGTGCTAAGATATATTTTAAACAGGAGGGGTACCCCACCTCCACAAAAGGACAAGGGAACGGCTCGGGGCTGGCGGAGCAGACTGGTCTGTTAATCCATTCTGCCTGTTTTAAAGTTTAAGATGATCAAAGGGGGGTGGAAGGTACTTTTACTGCCCGAGTAGGAGGAGCAATACCCACTCGAATTTCATGACCCATCATCGGCACGTGATGATCGGAGTTTATTTAAGCATGTTGTTTCAAATGTTTAATGATTTTTTGTATTTTGTGTTGCAGCCCCAAGTTGAGCAGAGGCGTAGGACCCTCTCCGTGCTTGGGATCATTTTGAGTACATTGTGTAACTAAGATTGCAACATTTTGTAATAAGTTATGATGTAAAAAAAGGTGATTGTAAATTTGGTTTACATTGTATAATTTTACAAGCGTGTGGGGGTATGAGACCCCTTATTGAAAACTGAAGTATCTGTAAGATGCCTACCGTACCATGGTTTTTTTCTTGAATTTAAGGAGAATAGATGGGACGGGGATCAGTGGCAGATAGCTATTAGGTAAATACAGGGGATGGTTGTTTGTGGGGGGTCAGAAATCATTGCTCATTTCTTCAAGAGGATACTACAAGCAAGCTGGAAGTATCCAAGGGTGGACTGTAAGAATTCACAATAATTTACAGTTCCGAAGATTCATTTTTTTGATTAAAGTATCCCTGGGAGATGTGCTTTTAAATTTCCAGGGATAAAAATGGCAGTCACACCACATGGCCGAATGACAAAAAGAGGTTTGGAATGCAGCTTTCTGTGTCTGGAATAAGGTTCAATGGAGACAAAACGTTACCACAGGACAATGCTTTGTTTACAAAGCAATTGAATGCTATTAGCATTTGTTTGTATATCGAGTGGATACATCTAAACTGCAGAAGAGTCTTTTAGATCTTGAATGGGAATCCGTTTAAGAACTGAATGGGTTTTTAGATCACCCAGCACTGGACAATAGGGCTGTTGCATTCTCTTATGTTTTAGCCCTGGTGAACTCCGGATGTGGGCGGGATCATTTCGGTCCCACAGTGCAGACTCTAACCCAATCCAACCACTTTGAGTTAGCCAATCACAGCTTTCTCTTGTGTATTGGACCCTTTGGGTGGGGAATTTTGCACACAGCCCTCGCAGGGCAGAACGGCAGGGGCCTCACCAGGTATAAAGATAGCTGCTGAGAAGCTATCTCTCTCTCTTACTTCGCTGGACCACAGCTGAGCAGGGTGTTCTGACTCCTCAACAAGGTAACCTAGCAGGAGTTTGGGGGATGGTGATTTAAGGGAATTGCTAAGATTGTTTAAATAACATTGTAGCCATTGTATCCCTCGTTTTCGCCGTCTGCAACCCCGTTATGTAATTTTACTGTAATTACCGTGCTCGTGTGGTATAGTTTATCCTTTTGATTGTAGTTTATTTAGGTAATAAAACTTGATTTTTCTCTCATCCAAACCACGTGTTCCGTTTTAATATCATTAATTATAAGTTCCTCCACTCAGAACTAAAGGAGGGGTAGTGATTCGAAACCGCTGTTTGTAAATTGGTTTAGAGTGCAGCAGGAAAAGCCTGCTGACCAGGTGAATTACCACAAACCAGTTAAAAGAAGCCCCTACCCTGACACATTCTCTGAACTCGGGAGTGAGCGCTGTGTTATCTCTGAACTTGGGAGTGTGAGCGCTGTGTGTTCTCTGAACTTGGGAGTGTGAACGCTGTGCATTCTCTGAACTCGGCAGTGTGGGCGCTGTGTGTTCTCTGAACTCGGCAGTGTGAGCACTGTGCGTTCACTGAACTTGGGCTTGTGAACGCTCTGCATTCTCTGAACTCGGGAGTGTGAGCGCTGTGCGTTCTCTGAACTCGGGAGTGTGAGCACTGTGTGCGTTCTCTGAAATCAGCAGTGTGAGTGCTGTGTGTACTCTGAACTCATGTGTGAATGCTGTGCATTCTCTGAAATCGGGAGTGTGAGCGCTGTGTATTCTCTGAACTCGGGAATGGGAGCACTGTGTATTCTTTGAACGCGGGAGTGTGAGTGCTGTACGCTCTCTGAACTCGGGAGTGTGAGGGCTGTGCGTTCTCTGAAATCGGGAGTGTGAGCGCTGTGCGCTCTCTGAACTCGGGTGTGTGAGGGCTGTGCGTTCTCTCAAATCAGGAGTGTGAGCGCTTTGTGTTCTCTGAACTCGTGTGTGAGCGCTGTGCATTCTCTGAACTAGGGAGTGTGAGCACTGTGCATTCTCTCAACTCGAGAGTGTGAGCGCTGTGCATTCTCTGAACACGGGAGTGTGAGCGCTGTGCATTCTTTGAACTCGGGAGTGTGAGCCCTGTGTGTTCTCTGGACTCGGGAAATGTGTGCGCTGTGCATTCTCTGAACTCGGGAGTGTGAACGCTGTGCATTCTCCGAACTCGGGAGTGTGAACGCTGTGCATTCTCTGAACTCGAGAGTCTGAGCGCTGTGCGTTCTCTGAAAACGGGTGTGTGAGCGCTGTGCGTTCTCTGAACTTGGGAGTGTGAAAGGTGTGCATTCGCTGAACTCGGGAGTGTGAGCGCTGTGCATTCTCTGAACTCGGGAGTGTGAGCACTGTGCATTCCCTGTGCTCGGGAGTGTGAGAGTTGTGTGTTCTCTGAACTCGGGCGTGTGAGCGCTGTGTGTTCTGTGAACTCGGGAGTGTGAGCACTGTGCATTCACTGAATTCGGGCTTGCGAACGCTGTGCATTCTCTGAACTCGGGAGTGTGAGCGCTGTTTGTACTCTGAACTCAGGAGTGTGAGCACTGTGTGTTCTCTGAATTCGGGAGTGTGAGCGTTGTGTGTTCTCTGAACTTGGGCTTGTGAGTGCTGTGTGACTCTGAACTCGGCAGTGTGAAAGCAGTGCATTCTCTGAACTCGGGTGTCTGAGCGCTGTGCATGCTCTGAACTCGGGGGTGTGAGCGCTGTTTGTTCTCTGAACTCAGGAGTGTGAGCTCTGTGTGTTCTCTGAACTCGGGAGTGTGAGCGCTGTGCGTTCTCTGAACTCGGGGGTGTGAGCGCTGTTTGTTATCTGAACTCAGGAGTGTGAGCTCAGTGTGTTCTCTGAACTCGGGAGTGTGAGCGCTGTGCGCTCTCTGAACTCGGGTGTGTGAGGGCTGTGCGTTCTCTCAAATCAGGAGAGTGAGCGCTGTGTGTTCTCTGAACTCGTGTGTGAGCGCTGTGCATTCTCTGAACTCGGGAGTGTGAGCACTGTGCATCCTCTCAATTCGGGAGTGTGAGCGCTCTGCATTCTCTGAACTCGGGAGTGTGAGCGCTGTGCATTCTTTGAACTCGGGAGTGTGAGCACTGTGCGTTCTCTGAACTCGGGAGTGTGAGCGCTGCTTGTTCTCTGAACTCAGGATTGTGAGCGCTGTGCGTTCTCTGAACTTGGGAGTGTGAACGCTGTGCATTCGCTGAACTCGGGAGTGTGAGCGCTGTGCATTCTCTGAACTCGGGAGTGTGAGCGCTGTGTGTTCTCTGAACTCGGGAGTGTGAGCGCTGTGTGTTCTCTGAACTCGGGAGTGTGAGCACTGTGTGTTCTCTGAACTCGGGAGTGTGAGCGTTGTGTGTTCTCTGAACTCACGCTTGGGAATGCTGTACATTCTCTGAACTCGGGAGTGTGAGCGCTGTGCATTCTCTGGATTCGGTAGTGTGAGCACTGTGCATTCTCTGAAATCGGGAGTGTGAGCGCTGTGTATTCTCTGAACTTGGGAGTGTGAGCGCTGTACGCTCTCTGAATGCGGGAGTGTGAGCGCTGTGCTTTATCTGAACTCGGGAAATGTGAACGCTGTGCATTCTCTGAAATCGGGAGTGTGAGCGCTGTGCGTTCTCTGGACTCGGGAAATGTGTGCGCTGTGCGTTCTCTGAACTCGGGAGTCTGAGCACTGTGTGTTCCCTGAACTCTGGAGTGTGAGCACTGTGTGTTCTCTGAAGTCGTGCTTGTGAACGCTGTGCATTCTCTGAACTCGGGAGTGTGAGCGCTGTGTGTTCTCTGAACTCGGGAGTGTGAACTCTGTGCATTCTCTGTACTTCTGGGCGTGAGCACTCTATATTCTCTGAAATTGGGAGTGTGAGCATTGTGCATTCTCTGGACTCGATAGTGTGAGCACTGTGCATTCTCTGAACTCGGGTGTGTGAGGGCTGTGCGTTCTCTCAAATCGGGAGTGTGAGCGCTTTGTGTTTTCTGAGCTCGTGTGTGAGCACTGTGCATTCTCTGAACTAGGGAGTGTGAGCACTGTGCATTCACTCAATTCGGGAGTGTGAGCGCTGTGCATTCTCTGAACTCGGGAGTGTGAGCCCTGTGTGTTCTCTGGACTCGGGAGTGTGAGCCCTGTGTGTTCTCTGAACTCGGGAGTGTGAACACTGTGCAGTCTCTGACCTCGAGAGTCTGAGCGCTGTGCGTTCTCTGAACTCGGGAGTGTGAGCGCTGTGCATGCTCTGAACTCGGGAGTGTGAGCGCTGTTTGTTCTCTGAACTCAGGAGTGTGAGCGCTGTGCATTCTCTGAACTCGGGAGTATGAGCGCTGTGCGTTCTCTCAAATCAGGAGTGTGAGCACTGTGCATCCTCTCAAATCGGGAGTGTGAGCACTGTGCATCCTCTCAACTCGGGAGTGTGAGTGCTCTGCATTCTCTGAACTCGGGAGTGTGAGCGCTGTGCATTCTTTGAACTCGGGAGTGTGAGCACTGTGTGTTCTCTGAACTCGGGAGTGTGAACGCTGTGCATTCTCTGAACTCAGGATTGTGAGCGCTGCTTGTTCTCTGAACTCAGGATTGTGAGCGCTGTGCGTTCTCTGAACTCGGGAGTGTGAGCGCCGTGCATTCTCTGAACTCGGGTGTCTGAGCGCTGTGTGTTCTCTGAACTCGGGAGTGTGAGCTCTGTGCATTCTCTGAACTCGGGAGTGTGAGCGCTGTGCGTGCTCTGAACTCGGGAGTGTGAGCGCTGTTTGTTCTCTGAACTCAGGAGTGTGAGCTCTGTGTGTTCTCTGAAGTCAGGCTTGTGAACTCTGTGCATTCTCTGAAATCGGGAGTGTGAGCGCTGTGTACTCTCTGAACTCGGGAATGTGAGCACTGTGTATTCTCTGAATGCGGGAGTGTGAGCGCTGTGCGCTCTCTGAACTCGGGTGTGTGAGGGCTGTGCGTTCTCTCAAATCAGGAGTGAGCGCTGTGTGTTCTCTGAAATCGTGTGTGAGCGCTGTGCATTCTCTGAACTCGGGAGTGTGAGCACTGTGCATCCTCTCAACTCGGGAGTGTGAGCGCTCTGCATTCTCTGAACTCGGGAGTGTGAGCGCTGTGCATTCTTTGAACTCGGGAGTGTGAGCCCTGTGCGTTCTCTGAACTCGGGAGTGTGAACGCTGTGCATTCTCTGAACTCGAGAGTCTGAGCGCTGTGCGTTCTCTGAACTCGGGAGTGTGAGCGCTGCTTGTTCTCTGAACTCGGGAGTGTGAGCGCTGTGCATTCTGTGAACTCGGGAGTGTGAGCGCTGCTTGTTCTCTGAAC
The DNA here is from genome assembly GCF_052327205.1 of Somniosus microcephalus. Taxonomy (NCBI): domain Eukaryota; kingdom Metazoa; phylum Chordata; class Chondrichthyes; order Squaliformes; family Somniosidae; genus Somniosus; species Somniosus microcephalus. The sequence goes on along the minus strand of NC_141009.1, from coordinate 66,427,657 downwards.
TCAGGATTGTGAGCGCTGTGCGTTCTCTGAACTCGGGAGTGTGAGCGCTGTGCGTTTTCTTAACTCGAGAATCTGAGCGGTGTGCGTTCTCTGAACTCGGGAGTGTGAGTGCTGCTTGTTCTCTGAACTCAGGATTGTGAGCGCTGTGCATTCTCTGAACTCGGGAGTGTGAGCCGTGTGCATTCTGTGAACTCGGGAGTGTGAGCGCTGTGCGTTCTCTGAACTTGGGAGCGTGAACGCTGTGCATTCGCTGAACTCGGGAGTGTGAGTGCTGTGCATTCTCTGAACTCGGGAGTGCGAGCGCTGTGCGCTCTGTGAACTTGGGAGTGTGAGCACTGTGTGTTCTCTGAACTCGGGAGTGTGAGCGTTGTGTGTTCTCTGAACTCGGGCTTGTGAACGCTGTGCATTCTCTGAACTCGGGAGTGCGAGCGCTGTGCATTCTCTGGATTCGATAGTGTGAGCACTGTGCATTCTCTGAACTCTGGAGTGTGAATGCTGTGCATTCGCTGAACTCGGGAGTGTGAGTGCTGTGCATTCTCTGAACGCGGGAGTGCGAGTGCTGTGCGCTCTCTGAACTTGGGAGTGTGAACGCTGTGCATTCGCTGAACTCGGGAGTGTGAGTGCTGTGCATTCTCTGAACGCGGGAGTGCGAGTGCTGTGCGCTCTCTGAACTTGGGAGTGTGAGCGCTGTGTGTTCTCTGAACTTGGGAGTGTGAGTGCTGTGCATTCTCTGAACTTGGTAGTGTGAGCGCTGTGTGTTCTCTGAACTCGGGAGTGTGAGCATTGTGTGTTCTCTGAACTCGGGCTTGTGAACGCTGTGCATTCTCTGAACTCTGGAGTGTGAATGCTGTGCATTCTCTGAAATCGGGAGTGTGAGCGCTGTGCGTTCTCTGAACTTGGGAGTGTGAACGCTGTGCATTCGCTAAACTCGGGAGTGTGAGCGCTGTGCGTTCTCTGAACTTGGGAGTGTGAGCGCTGTGCATTCACTTAACTCGGCAGTGTGAAAGCTGTGCATTCTCTGAACTCGGGTGTCTGAGCAATGTGCGTTCTCTGAACTCGGGAGGGTGAGCGCTGTGTGTTCTCTGAACTCGGGAGTGTGAGCTCTGTGCATTCTCTGAACTCGGGAGTGTGAACGCTGTGCATTCTCTGAACTCGGGAGTGTGAGCGCTGTGCGTTCTCTGAACTCAGGAGTGTGAACGCTGTGCATTCTCTGAAATCGGGAGTGTGAGCGCTGTGTACTCTCTGAACTCGGGAATGTGAGCACTGTGTATTCTCTGAATGCGGGAGTGTGAGCGCTGTGCATTCTCTGAACTCGGGAGTGTGAGCGTTGTGCGTTCTCTGAACTCGGGCTTGTGAGCGCTGTGTGCTCTCTGAACTTGGGAGTGTGAGTGCTGTGCATTCTCTGAACTTGGGAGTGTGAGCGTTGTGTGTTCTCTGAACTCGGGCTTGTGAACGCTGTGCATTCTCTGAACTCGGGAGTGTGAGCGCTGTGTATTCTCCGAACTCGGGAGTGTGAGCGCTGTACGCTCTCTGAACTCTGGAGTGTGAGCGCTGTACGCTCTCTGAACTCGGGATTGTGAGGGCTGTGCGTTCTCTGAAATCGGGAGTGTGAGCACTGTGTGTTCTCTGAACTCGTGTGGGAGCGCTGTGCATTCTCTTAACTAGGGAGTGTGAGCACTGTGCATTCTCTGAACTCGGGAGTGTGAGCGCTGTGCATTCTCTGAACTCGGGAGTGTGAGCGCTGTGTGTTCTCTGAACTCGGGAGTGTGAACTCTGTGCATTCTCTGTAATTCTGGGCGTGAGCACTCTATATTCTCTGAAATTGGGAGTGTGAGCATTGTGCATTCTCTGGACTCGATAGTGTGAGCACTGTGCATTCTCTGAACTCGGGTGTGTGAGGGCTGTGCGTTCTCTCAAATCAGGAGTGTGAGCGCTTTGTGTTTTCTGAGCTCGTGTGTGAGCACTGTGCATTCTCTGAACTAGGGAGTGTGAGCACTGTGCATTCACTCAATTCGGGAGTGTGAGCGCTGTGCATTCTCTGAACTCGGGAGTGTGAGCCCTGTGCGTTCTCTGGACTCGGGAGTGTGAGCCCTGTGTGTTCTCTGAACTCGGGAGTGTGAACACTGTGCAGTCTCTGACCTCGAGAGTCTGAGCGCTGTGCGTTCTCTGAACTCGGGAGTGTGAGCGCTGTGCATGCTCTGAACTCGGGAGTGTGAGCGCTGTTTGTTCTCTGAACTCAGGAGTGTGAGCGCTGTGCATTCTCTGAACTCGGGAGTATGAGCGCTGTGCGTTCTCTCAAATCAGGAGTGTGAGCACTGTGCATCCACTCAAATCGGGAGTGTGAGCACTGTGCATCCTCTCAACTCGGGAGTGTGAGTGCTCTGCATTCTCTGAACTCGGGAGTGTGAGCGCTGTGCATTCTTTGAACTCGGGAGTGTGAGCCCTGTGTGTTCTCTGAACTCGGGAGTGTGAACGCTGTGCATTCTCTGAACTCAGGATTGTGAGCGCTGCTTGTTCTCTGAACTCAGGATTGTGAGCGCTGTGCGTTCTCTGAACTCGGGAGTGTGAGCGCCGTGCATTCTCTGAACTCGGGTGTCTGAGCGCTGTGTGTTCTCTGAACTCGGGAGTGTGAGCTCTGTGCATTCTCTGAACTCGGGAGTGTGAGCGCTGTGCGTGCTCTGAACTCGGGAGTGTGAGCGCTGTTTGTTCTCTGAACTCAGGAGTGTGAGCTCTGTGTGTTCTCTGAAGTCAGGCTTGTGAACTCTGTGCATTCTCTGAAATCGGGAGTGTGAGCGCTGTGTACTCTCTGAACTCGGGAATGTGAGCACTGTGTATTCTCTGAATGCGGGAGTGTGAGCGCTGTGCGCTCTCTGAACTCGGGTGTGTGAGGGCTGTGCGTTCTCTCAAATCAGGAGTGAGCGCTGTGTGTTCTCTGAAATCGTGTGTGAGCGCTGTGCATTCTCTGAACTCGGGAGTGTGAGCACTGTGCATCCTCTCAACTCGGGAGTGTGAGCGCTCTGCATTCTCTGAACTCGGGAGTGTGAGCGCTGTGCATTCTTTGAACTCGGGAGTGTGAGCCCTGTGCGTTCTCTGAACTCGGGAGTGTGAACGCTGTGCATTCTCTGAACTCGAGAGTCTGAGCGCTGTGCGTTCTCTGAACTCGGGAGTGTGAGCGCTGCTTGTGCTCTGAACTCGGAAGTGTGAGCGCTGTGCATTCTGTGAACTCGGGAGTGTGAGCGCTGCTTGTTCTCTGAACTCAGGATTGTGAGCGCTGTGCGTTCTCTGAACTCGGGAGTGTGAGCGCTGTGCGTTTTCTTAACTCGAGAATCTGAGCGGTGTGCGTTCTCTGAACTCGGGAGTGTGAGCGCTGCTTGTTCTCTGAACTCAGGATTGTGAGCGCTGTGCATTCTCTGAACTCGGGAGTGTGAGCCGTGTGCATTCTGTGAACTCGGGAGTGTGAGCGCTGTGCGTTCTCTGAACTTGGGAGCGTGAACGCTGTGCATTCGCTGAACTCGGGAGTGTGAGTGCTGTGCATTCTCTGAACTCGGGAGTGCGAGCGCTGTGCGCTCTGTGAACTTGGGAGTGTGAGCACTGTGTGTTCTCTGAACTCGGGAGTGTGAACGCTGTGCATTCTCTGAACTCAGGATTGTGAGCGCTGCTTGTTCTCTGAACTCAGGATTGTGAGCGCTGTGCGTTCTCTGAACTCGGGAGTGTGAGCGCCGTGCATTCTCTGAACTCGGGTGTCTGAGCGCTGTGTGTTCTCTGAACTCGGGAGTGTGAGCTCTGTGCATTCTCTGAACTCGGGAGTGTGAGCGCTGTGCGTGCTCTGAACTCGGGAGTGTGAGCGCTGTTTGTTCTCTGAACTCAGGAGTGTGAGCTCTGTGTGTTCTCTGAAGTCAGGCTTGTGAACTCTGTGCATTCTCTGAAATCGGGAGTGTGAGCGCTGTGTACTCTCTGAACTCGGGAATGTGAGCACTGTGTATTCTCTGAATGCGGGAGTGTGAGCGCTGTGCGCTCTCTGAACTCGGGTGTGTGAGGGCTGTGCGTTCTCTCAAATCAGGAGTGAGCGCTGTGTGTTCTCTGAAATCGTGTGTGAGCGCTGTGCATTCTCTGAACTCGGGAGTGTGAGCACTGTGCATCCTCTCAACTCGGGAGTGTGAGCGCTCTGCATTCTCTGAACTCGGGAGTGTGAGCGCTGTGCATTCTTTGAACTCGGGAGTGTGAGCCCTGTGCGTTCTCTGAACTCGGGAATGTGAACGCTGTGCATTCTCTGAACTCGAGAGTCTGAGCGCTGTGCGTTCTCTGAACTCGGGAGTGTGAGCGCTGCTTGTGCTCTGAACTCGGGAGTGTGAGCGCTGTGCATTCTGTGAACTCGGGAGTGTGAGCGCTGCTTGTTCTCTGAACTCAGGATTGTGAGCGCTGTGCGTTCTCTGAACTCGGGAGTGTGAGCGCTGTGCGTTTTCTTAACTCGAGAATCTGAGCGGTGTGCGTTCTCTGAACTCGGGAGTGTGAGCGCTGCTTGTTCTCTGAACTCAGGATTGTGAGCGCTGTGCATTCTCTGAACTCGGGAGTGTGAGCCGTGTGCATTCTGTGAACTCGGGAGTGTGAGCGCTGTGCGTTCTCTGAACTTGGGAGCGTGAACGCTGTGCATTCGCTGAACTCGGGAGTGTGAGTGCTGTGCATTCTCTGAACTCGGGAGTGCGAGCGCTGTGCGCTCTGTGAACTTGGGAGTGTGAGCACTGTGTGTTCTCTGAACTCGGGAGTGTGAGCGTTGTGTGTTCTCTGAACTCGGGCTTGTGAACGCTGTGCATTCTCTGAACTCGGGAGTGTGAGCGCTGTGCATTCTCTGGATTCGATAGTGTGAGCACTGTGCATTCTCTGAACTCTGGAGTGTGAATGCTGTGCATTCTCTGAAATCGGGAGTGTGAGCGCTCTGCGTTCTCTGAACTTGGGAGTGTGAACGCTGTGCATTCGCTGAACTCGGGAGTGTGAGTGCTGTGCATTCTCTGAACTCGGGAGTGCGAGCGCTGTGCGCTCTCTGAACTTGGGAGTGTGAGCGCTGTGTGTTCTCTGAACTTGGGAGTGTGAGTGCTGTGCATTCTCTGAACTTGGTAGTGTGAGCGCTGTGTGTTCTCTGAACTCGGGAGTGCGAGCGTTGTGTGTTCTCTGAACTCGGGCTTGTGAACGCTGTGCATTCTCTGAACTCTGGAGTGTGAATGCTGTGCATTCTCTGAAATCGGGAGTGTGAGCGCTGTGCGTTCTCTGAACTTGGGAGTGTGAACGCTGTGCATTCGCTAAACTCGGGAGTGTGAGCGCAGTGCGTTCTCTGAACTTGGGAGTGTGAGCGCTGTGCATTCACTTAACTCGGCAGTGTGAAAGCTGTGCATTCTCTGAACTCGGGTGTCTGAGCGATGTGCATTCTCTGAACTCGGGAGGGTGAGCGCTGTGTGTTCTCTGAACTCGGGAGTGTGAGCTCTGTGCATTCTCTGAACTCGGGAGTGTGAACGCTGTGCATTCTCTGAACTCGGGAGTGTGAGCGCTGTGCGTTCTCTGAACTCAGGAGTGTGAACGCTGTGCATTCTCTGAAATCGGGAGTGTGAGCGCTGTGTACTCTCTGAACTCGGGAATGTGAGCACTGTGTATTCTCTGAATGCGGGAGTGTGAGCGCTGTGCATTCTCTGAACTCGGGAGTGTGAGCGTTGTGCATTCTCTGAACTCGGGCTTGTGAGCGCTGTGTGCTCTCTGAACTTGGGAGTGTGAGTGCTGTGCATTCTCTGAACTTGGGAGTGTGAGCGTTGTGTGTTCTCTGAACTCGGGCTTGTGAACGCTGTGCATTCTCTGAACTCGGGAGTGTGAGCGCTGTGTATTCTCTGAACTCGGGAGTGTGAGCGCTGTACGCTCTCTGAACTCGGGAGTGTGAGCGCTGTACGCTCTCTGAACTCGGGAGTGTGAGGGCTGTGCGTTCTCTGAAATCGGGAGTGTGAGCACTGTGTGTTCTCTGAACTCGTGTGGGAGCGCTGTGCATTCTCTGAACTAGGGAGTGTGAGCACTGTGCATTCTCTGAACTCGGGAGTGTGAGCGCTGTGCATTCTCTGAACTCGGGAGTGTGAGCGCTGTGCGTTGTCTGAACTCGGGAGTGTGAGCGCTGTGCGTTCTCTGAACTCGGGAGTGTGAGCGCTGTGCGTTCTCTGAACTTGGGAGTCTGAGCGCTGTGCGTTCTCTGAACTCAGGAGTGTGAACGCTGTGCATTCTCTGAAATCGGGAGTGTGAGCGCTGTGTACTCTCTGAACTCGGGAATGTGAGCACTGTGTATTCTCTGAATGCAGGAGTGTGAGCGCTGTGCATTCTCTGAACTCTGGTGTGTGAACGCTGTGCATTCTCTGAACTCGGGAGTGTGAGCGTTGTGCGTTCTCTGAACTCGGGCTTCTGAGCGCTGTGTGCTCTCTGAACTTGGGAGTGTGAGTGCTGTGCATTCTCTCAACTTGGGAGTGTGAGCGTTGTGTGTTCTCTGAACTCGGGAGTGTGAGCGCTGTGTATTCTCTGAACTCGGGAGTGTGAGCGCTGTATGCTCTCTGAACTCGGGAGTGTGAGCGCTGTACGCTCTCTGAACTCGGGAGTGTGAGGGCTGTGCGTTCTCTGAAATCGGGAGTGTGAGCACTGTGTGTTCTCTGAACTCGTGTGGGAGCACTGTGCATTCTCTGAACTAGGGAGTGTGAGCACTGTGCATTCTCTGAACTCGGGAGTGTGAGCGCTGTGCATTCTCTGAACTCGGGAGTGTGAGCGCTGTGCGTTCTTTGAACTCGGGAGTGTGAGCGCTGTGTGTTCTCTGAACTTGGGAGTGTGAGTGCTGTGCATTCTCTGAACTCGGGAGTGTGAGCACTGTGCGTTCTCTGAACTCCGGAGTGTGAGCGCTGTATGCTCTCTGAACTCGGGAGTGTGAGGGCTGTGCGTTCTCTGAAATCGGGAGTGTGAGCGCTGTGTGTTCGCTGAACTCGTGTGGGAGCACTGTGCATTTTCTGAACGCGGGAGTGCGAGCGCTGTGCATTCTCTCAACTCGGGAGTGTGAGCGCTGTGCATTCTTTGAACTCGAGAGTGTGAGCCCTGTGTGTTCTCTGAAATCGGCAGTGTGAGCGCTGTGCGTTCTCTGGACTCGGGAAATGTGTGCGCTGTGCGTTCTCTGAACTCGGGAGTCTGAGCACTGTGTGTTCCCTGAACTCTGGAGTGTGAACGCTGTGCATTCTCTGAAATCAGGAGTGTGAGCGCTGTGCGTTCTCTGAACTCGGGAATGTGAGCGCTGTGTATTCTCTGAACTCGGGAGTGTGAGCGCTGTGCGTTCTCTGAACTCGGGAGTGTGAGCGCTGTGCATTCTCTGAACTCGGGAGTGTGAGCTCTTGGTGTTCTCTGAACTCGGGACTGTGAGCGCTGTGTGTTCTCTGAACTCGAGAGTGTGAGCACTGTGTGTTCTCTGAAGTCGGGCTTGTGAACGCTGTGCATTCTCTGAACTCGGGATTGTGAGCGCTGTGCATTCCCTGTACTCCTGGGCGTGAGCACTCTATATTCTCTGAAATTGGGAGTGTGAGCACTGTGCATTCTCTGGACTCGGTAGTGTGAACACTGTGCATTCTCTGAAATCGGGAGTGTGAGCGCTGTGTACTCTCTGAACTCGGGAATGTGAGCACTGTGTATTCTCTCAACTCGGGAGTGTGAGCGCTGTGCATTCTTTGAACTCGGGAGTGTGAGCGCTGTGCATTCTTTGAACTCGGGAGTGTGAGCCCTGTGTGTTCTCTGGACTCGGGAAATGTGTGCGCTGTGCGTTCTCTGAACTCGGGAGTGTGAACGCTGTGCATTCTCTGAACTCGGGAGTGTGAACGCTGTGCATTCTCTGAACTCGAGAGTCTGAGCGCTGTGCGTTCTCTGAACTCGGGAGTGTGAGCGCTGTGCGTTCTCTGAACTCAGGAGTGTGAGCGCTGTGCATTCTCTGAAATCGGGAGTGTGAGTGCTGTGTGTTCTCTGAACTCGGGAGTGTGAGCGCTGTGTGTTCTGTGAACTCGGGAGTGTGAGCACTGTGCATTCACTGAACTCGGGCTTGCGAACGCTGTGTGTTCTCTGAACTCGGGAGTGTGAGCGCTGTGTGCACTCTGAACTCGGCAGTGTGCGCGCTGTGCATTCTCTGAAATCGGGAGTGTGAGCGCTGTGCATTCTGTGAACTCGGGAGTGTGAGCGCTGTGCGTTCCCTGAACTCAGGATTGTGAGCGCTGTGCGTTCTCTGAAATCGGGAGTGTGAGCGCTGTGTGTTCTCTGAACTCGTGTGGGAGCGCTGTGCATTCTCTGAACGTGGGAGTGTGAGCGCTGTGCTTTATTTGAATTCGGGAAATGTGAGCGCTGTGCATTCTTTGAACTCGGGATTGTGAGCCCTGTGTGTTTTCTGAACTCTGGAGTGTGAACGCTGTGCATTCTCTGAAATGGGCAGTGTGAGCACTGTGCGTTCTCTGGACTCGGGAAATGTGTGCGCTGTGCGTTCTCTGAATTCGGGAGTCTGAGCACTGTGTGTTCCCTGAACTCGGGAGTGTGAGTGCTGTGTGCACTCTGAACTCGGGAGTGTGAGCGTTGTGTGTTCTCTGAACTTGGGCATGTGAGCGCTGTGCGTTCTCTGAACTCGGGAGTGTGAGCACTGTTTGTTCTCTGAACTCAGGAGTGTAAGCTCTGTGTGTTCTCTGAACTCGGGAGTGTGAGCGCTGTGCGTTCTCTGAACTTGGGAGTGTGAGCACTGTGTGTTCTCTGAACTTGGGAGTGTGAGCGCTGTACGCTCTCTGAACTCGGGCTTGTGAACGCTGTGCATTCTCTGGATTCGGTAGTGTGAGCACTGTGCATTCTCTGAACTCTGGAGTGTGAGCGCTGTGTATTCTCTGAACTCGGGAGTGTGAGCGCTGTACGCTCTCTGAACTCGGGAGTGTGAGGGTTCTGCATTCTCTGAAATCGGGAGTGTGAGCGCTTTGCGTTCTCTCGCCTCGGGAGTGTGAGTGCTGTGCATTATCTGAACTCGGGAAATGTGAGCGCTGTGCATTCTTTGAACTCGGGAGTGTGAGCCCTGTGTGTTCTCTGAACTCGGGAGTGTGAGCGCTGTGTGTTCTGTGAAATCGGGAGTGTGAGCACTGTGCATTCACTGAACTCGGGCTTGCGAACGCTGTGCGTTCTCTGAACTCGAGAGTGAGAGCGTTGTGTTCTCTGAACTTGGGCTTGTCCGTGCTGTGTGCACTCTGAACTCGGGAGTGTGCGCGCTGTGCGTTCTCTGAAATCGGGAGTGTGAGCGCTGTGTGTTCTCTGAACTCGTGTGGGAGCGCTGTGCATTCTCTGAACGCGGGAGTGTGAGCGCTGTGCTTTATTTGAATTCGGGATTGTGAGCCTTGTGTGTTTTCTGAACTCGGGAGTGTGAGCGCTGTGTGTTCTCTGAACTTGGGCATGTGAGCGCTGTGCATTCTCTTAACTCGGGAGTGTGAGCGCTGTTTGTTCTCTGAACTCAGGAGTGTGAGCTCTGTGTGTTCTCTGAACTCGGGAGTGTGAGCGCTGTGCGTTCTCTGAACTTGGGAGTGTGAACGCTGTGTGTTCTCTGAACTTGGGACTGTGAGCGCTGTGTGTTCTCTGAACTTGGGCATGTGAGCGCTGTGCATTCTCTTAACTCGGGAGTGTGAGTGCTGTGCATTCTCAGAACTCGGGAGTGTGAGCGCTGTGCGTTCTCTGAACTCCGGAGTCTGAGCGCTGTACGCTCTCTGAACTCGGGAGTGTGAGGGCTGTGCGTTCTCTGAAATCGGGAGTGTGAGCGCTGTGCGTTCTCTGGACTCGGGAAATGTGTGCGTTGTGCGTTCTCTGAATTCGGGAGTCTGAGCACTGTATGTTCCCTGAACTCGGGAGTGTGAGTGCTGTGTGCACTCTGAACTCGGGAGTGTGAGCGCTGTGTGTTCTCTGAACTTGGGCATGTGAGCGCTGTGCATTCTCTTAACTCGGGAGTGTGAGCGCTGTTTGTTCTCTGAACTCAGGAGTGTGAGCTCTGTGTGTTCTCTGAACTCGGGAGTGTGAGCGCTGTGCGTTCTCTGAACTTGGGAGTGTGAACGCTGTGTGTTCTCTGAACTTGGGACTGTGAGCGCTGTGTGTTCTCTGAACTTGGGCATGTGAGCGCTGTGCATTCTCTTAACTCGGGAGTGTGAGTGCTGTGCATTCTCTGAACTCGGGAGTGTGAGCGCTGTGCGTTCTCTGAACTCCGGAGTGTGAGCGCTGTACGCTCTCTGAACTCGGGAGTGTGAGGGCTGTGCGTTCTCTGCAATCGGGAGTGTGAGCGCTGTGTGTTCGCTGAACTCGTGTGGGAGCACTGTGCATTCTCTGAACGCGGGAGTGTGAGCGCTGTGCATTCTCTGAACGCGGGAGTGTGAGCGCTGTGCATTCTCTCAACTCGGGAGTGTGAGCGCTGAGCATTCTCTCAACTCAGGAGTGTGAGTGCTGTGCATTATCTGAACTCGGGAAATGTGAGCGCTGTGCATTCTTTGAACTCGGGAGTGTGAGCCCTGTGTGTTCTCTGAAATCGGCAGTGTGAGCGCTGTGCGTTCTCTGGACTCGGGAAATGTGTGCGCTGTGCGTTCTCTGAACTCGGGAGTCTGAGCACTGTCTGTTCACTGAACTCCGGAGCGTGAACGCTGTGCATTCTCTGAAATCGGGAGTGTGAGCGCTGTGCTTTCTCTGAACTCGGGAATGTGAGCGCTGTGTATTCTCTGAACTCGGGAGTGTGAGCGCTGTGCGTTCTCTGAACTCGGGAGTGTGAGCGCTGTGCATTCTCTGAACTCGGGAGTGTGAGCTCTGTGTGTTCTCTGAACTCGGGACTGTGAGCACTGTGTGTTCTCTGAACTCGAGAGTGTGAGCACTGTGTGTTCTCTGAACTCAGGAGTGTGAACTCTGTGCATTCTCTTAACTCGGGAGTGTGAGCGCTGTGCATTCTCTGTACTTCTGGGCGTGAGCACTCTATATTCTCTGAAATTGGGAGTGTGAGCATTGTGCATTCTCTGGACTCGATAGTGTGAGCACTGTGCACTCTCTGAACTCGGGTGTGTGAGGGCTGTGCGTTCTCTCAAATCAGGAGTGTGAGCGCTTTGTGTTTTCTGAACTCGTGTGTGAGCTCTGTGCATTCTCTGAACTAGGGAGTGTGAGCACTGTGCATTCACTCTATTCGGGAGTGTGAGCGCTGTGCATTCTCTGAACTCGGGAGTGTGAGCCCTGTGTGTTCTCTGGACTCGGGAGTGTGAGCCCTGTGTGTTCTCTGAACTCGGGAGTGTGAACACTGTGCAGTCTCTGACCTCGAGAGTCTGAGCACTGTGCGTTCTCTCAAATGAGGAGTGTGAGCACTGTGCATCCTCTCAACTCGGGAGTGTGAGCACTGTGCATCCTCTCAACTCGAGAGTGTGAGCGCTCTGCATTCTCTGAACTCGGGAGTGTGAGCGCCGTGCATTCTTTGAACTCGGGTGTCTGAGCGCTGTGTGTTCTCTGAACTCGGGAGTGTGAGCTCTGTGCATTCTCTGAACTCGGGAATGTGAGCGCTGTGCGTGCTCTGAACTCGGGAGTGTGAGCTCTGTGTGTTCTCTGAAGCCAGGCTTGTGAACTCTGTGCATTCTCTGAAATCGGGAGTGTGAGCGCTGTGTACTCTCTGAACTCGGGAATGTGAGCACTGTGTATTCTCTGAATGCGGGAGTGTGAGCGCTGTGCGCTCTCTGAACTCGGGTGTGTGAGGGCTGTGCGTTCTCTCAAATCAGGAGTGAGCGCTGTGTGTTCTCTGAACTCGTGTGTGAGCGCTGTGCATTCTCTGAACTCGGGAGTGTGAGCACTGTGCATCCTCTCAACTCGGGAGTGTGAGCGCTCTGCATTCTCTGAACTCGGGAGTGTGAGTGCTGTGCATTCTTTGAACTCGGGAGTGTGAGCCCTGTGCGTTCTCTGAACTCGGGAGTGTGAACACTGTGCATTCTCTGAACTCGAGAGTCTGAGCGCTGTGCGTTCTCTGAATTCGGGAGTGTGAGCGCTGCTTGTTCTCTGAACTCGGGAGTGTGAGCGCTGTGCATTCTGTGAACTCGGGAGTGTGAGCGCTGCTTGTTCTCTGAACTCAGGATTGTGAGCGCTGTGCGTTCTCTGAACTCGGGAGTGTGAGCGCTGTGCGTTTTCTTAACTCGAGAATCTGAGCGGTGTGCGTTCTCTGAACTCGGGAGTGTGAGCGCTGCTTGTTCCCTGAACTCAGGATTGTGAGCGCTGTGCGTTCTCTGAACTCGGGAGTGTGAGCCGTGTGCATTCTGTGAACTCGGGAGTGTGAGCGCTGTGCGTTCTCTGAACTTGGGAGTGTGAACGCTGTGCATTCTCTGAACTCGGGAGTGTGAGTGCTGTGCATTCTCTGAACTCGGGAGTGCGAGCGCTGTGCGCTCTCTGAACTTGGGAGTGTGAGCGCTGTGTGTTCTCTGAACTTGGGAGTGTGAGTGCTGTGTGTTCTCTGAACTCGGGAGTGTGAGCGCTGTGCGCTCTCTGAACTTGGGAGTGTGAACGCTGTGCATTCGCTAAACTCGGGAGTGTGAGCGCTGTGCGTTCTCTGAACTTGGGAGTGTGAGCGCTGTGCATTCACTTAACTCGGCAGTGTGAAAGCTGTGCATTCTCTGAACTCGGGTGTCTGAGCGATGTGCGTTCTCTGAACTCGGGAGGGTGAGCGCTGTGTGTTCTCTGAACTCGGGTGTGTGAGCTCTGTGCATTCTCTGAACTCGGGAGTGTGAACGCTGTGCATTCTCTGAACTCGGGAGTGTGAGCGCTGTGCGTTCTCTGAACTCAGGAGTGTGAACGCTGTGCATTCTCTGAAATCGGGAGTGTGAGCGCTGTGTACTCTCTGAACTCGGGAATGTGAGCACTGTGTATTCTCTGAATGCGGGAGTGTGAGCGCTGTGCATTCTCTGAACTCTGGAGTGTGAACGCTGTGCATTCTCTGAACTCGGGAGTGTGAGCGTTGTGCGTTCTCTGAACTCGGGCTTGTGAACGCTGTGCATTCTCTGAACTCGGGAGTGTGAGCGCTGTGTATTCTCTGAACTCGGGAGTGTGAGCGCTGTACGCTCTCTGAACTCGGGAGTGTCAGGGCTGTGCATTCTCTGAAATCGGGAGTGTGAGCGCCGTGTGTTCTCTGAACTCGTGTGGGAGCGCTGTGCATTCTCTGAACTAGGGAGTGTGAGCACTGTGCATTCTCTGAACTCGGGAGTGTGAGCGCTGTGCATTCTCTGAACTCGGGAGTGTGAGCGCTGTGCGTTCTCTGAACTCGGGAGTGTGAGCGCTGTGTGTTCTCTGAACTTGGGAGTGTGAGTGCTGTGCATTCTCTGAACTCGGGAGTGTGAGCGCTGTGCGTTCTCTGAACTCCGGAGTGTGAGCGTTGTACGCTCTCTGAACTCGGGAGTGTGAGGGCTGTGCGTTCTCTGAAATCGGGAGTGTGAGCGCTGTGTGTTCGCTGAACTCGTGTGGGAGCACTGTGCATTCTCTGAACGCGGGAGTGTAAGCGCTGTGCATTTTCTCAACTCGGGAGTGTGAGCGCTGTGCATTCTCTCAACACAGGAGTGTGAGTGCTGTGCATTATCTGAACTCGGGAAATGTGAGCGCTGTGCGTTCTCTGGACTCGGGAAATGTGTGCGCTGTGCGTTCTCTGAACTCGGGAGTCTGAGCACTGTGTGTTCCCTGAACTCTGGAGTGTGAACGCTGTGCATTCTCTGAAATCAGGAGTGTGCGCGCTGTGCGTTCTCTGAACTCGGGAATGTGAGCGCTGTGTATTCTCTGAACTCGGGAGTGTGAGCACTGTGCGTTCTCTGAAATCGGGAGTGTGAGCGCTGTGCATTCTCTGAACTCGGGAGTGTGAGCTCTTTGTGTTCTCTGAACTCGGGACTGTGAGCGCTGTGTGTTCTCTGAACTCGAGAGTGTGAGCACTGTGTGTTCTCTGAAGTCGGGCTTGTGAACGCTGTGCATTCTCTGAACTCGTGATTGTGAGCGCTGTGCATTCTCTGTACTCCTGGGCGTGAGCACTCTATATTCTCTGAAATTGGGAGTGTGAGCACTGTGCATTCTCTGGACTCGGTAGTGTGAACACTGTGCATTCTCTGAAATCGGGAGTGTGAGCGCTGTGTACTCTCTGAACTCGGGAATGTGAGCACTGTGTATTCTCTCAACTCGGGAGTGTGAGCGCTGTGCATTCTTTGAACTCGGGAGTGTGAGCGCTGTGCATTCTTTGAACTCGGGAGTGTGAGCCCTGTGTGTTCTCTGGACTCGGGAAATGTGTGTGCTGTGCGTTCTCTGAACTCGGGAGTGTGAACGCTGTGCATTCTCTGAACTCGGGAGTGTGAACGCTGTGCATTCTCTGAACTCAAGAGTCTGAGCGCTGTGCGTTCTCTGAACTCGGGAGTGTGAGCGCTGTGCATTCTCTGAACTCAGGAGTGTGAGCGCTGTGCATTCTCTGAAATCGGGAGTGTGAGTGCTGTGTGTTCTCTGAACTCGGGAGTGTGAGCGCTGTGTGTTCTGTGAACTCGGGAGTGTGAGCACTGTGCATTCACTGAACTCGGGCTTGCGAACGCTGTGTGTTCTCTGAACTCGGGAGTGTGAGCGTTGTGTTCTCTGAACTTGGGCTTGTCAGTGCTGTGTGCACTCTGAACTCGGGAGTGTGCGCGCTGTGCATTCTCTGAAATCGGGAGTGTGAGCGCTGTGCATTCTGTGAACTCGGGAGTGTGAGCGCTGTGCGTTCCCTGAACTCAGGATTGTGAGCGCTGTGCGTTCTCTGAAATCGGGAGTGTGAGCGCTGTGTGTTCTCTGAACTCGTGTGGGAGCGCTGTGCATTCTCTGAACGTGGGAGTGTGAGCGCTGTGCTTTATTTGAATTCGGGAAATGTGAGCGCTGTGCGTTCTCTGGACTCGGGAAATGTGTGCGCTGTGCGTTCTCTGAATTCGGGAGTCTGAGCACTGTGTGTTCCCTGAACTCGGGAGTGTGAGTGCTGTGTGCACTCTGAACTCGGGAGTGTGAGCGTTGTGTGTTCTCTGAACTTGGGCATGTGAGCGCTGTGCGTTCTCTGAACTCGGGAGTGTGAGCACTGTTTGTTCTCTGAACTCAGGAGTGTAAGCTCTGTGTGTTCTCTGAAATCGGGAGTGTGAGCGCTGTGCGTTCTCTGAACTTGGGAGTGTGAGCACTGTGTGTTCTCTGAACTTGGGAGTGTGAGCGCTGTACGCTCTCTGAACTCGGGCTTGTGAACGCTGTGCATTCTCTGGATTCGGTAGTGTGAGCACTGTGCATTCTCTGAACTCTGGAGTGTGAGCGCTGTGTATTCTCTGAACTCGGGAGTGTGAGCGCTGTACGCTCTCTGAACTCGGGAGTGTGAGGGTTCTGCGTTCTCTGAAATCAGGAGTGTGAGCGCTGTGCGTCCTCTCGCTTCGGGAGTGTGAGTGCTGTGCATTATCTGAACTCGGGAATGTGAGCACTGTGTATTCTCTGAACTCGGGAGTGTGAGCGCTGTGCGTTCTCTGAACTCAGGAGTGTGAGCGCTGTGCATTCTCTGAACTCGTGAGTGTGAGCGCTGTTTGTTCTCTGAACTCGGGATTGTGAGCGCTGTGCATTCTCTGTACTCCTGGGCGTGAGCACTCTATATTCTCTGAAATTGGGAGTGTGAGCTCTGTGCATTCTCTGGACTCGGTAGTGTGAACACTGTGCATTCTCTGAAATTGGGAGTGTGAACACTGTGTATTTTCTGAACGCGGGAGTGTGAGCGCTGTGCGCTCTCTGAACTCGGGTGTGTGAGGGCTGTGCGTTCTCTCAAATCAGGAGTGTGAGCGCTTTGTGTTCTCTGAACTCGTGTGTGAGCGCTGTGCATTCTCTGAACTAGGGAGTGTGAGCACTGTGCATACTCTCAACTCGGGAGTGTGAGCGCTGTGCATTCTCTGAACTCGGGAGTGTGAGCGCTGTGCATTCTTTGAACTCGGGAGTGTGAGCCCTGTGTGTTCTCTGGACTCGGGAAATGTGTGCGCTGTGCATTCTCTGAACTCTGGAGTGTGAGCACTGTGCATTCCCTGTACTCGGGAGTGTGAGCGCTGTTCGTTCTCTGAACTCGGGAGTGTGAGCTCTGTGTGCTCTGAACTCGGGAGTGTGAGCTCTGTGTGTTCTCTGAACTCGGGAGTGTGTGCGCTGTGCATTCTCTGATCTTGGGAGTGTGAGCGCTGTGCATTCTCTTAACTCGGCAGTGTGAAAGCTGTGCATTCTCTGAACTCGGGTGTCTGAGCGGTGTGCGTTCTCTGAACTCGGGAGGGTGAGCGCTGTGCTTTCTCTGAACTCAGGAGTATGAGCGCTGTTTGTTCTCTGAACTCAGGAGTGTGAGCGCTGTGTGTTCTCTGAAGTCGGGCTTGTGAACTCTGTGCATTCTCTTAACTTGGGAGTGTGAGCGCTGTGCATTCTCTGTACTCCTGGGCGTGAGCTCTCTATATTCTCTGAAATTGGGAGTGTGAGTGCTGTGCATTCTCTGGACTCGGTAGTGTGAGCACTGTGCATTCTCTGAACTCGGGAGTGTGAGCGCTGTGCATTCTTTGAACTCGGGAGTGTGAGCCCTGTGCATTCTCTGAACTCGGGAGTGTGAACGCTGTGCATTCTCTGAACTCGAGAGTCTGAGCGCTGTGCGTTCTCTGAACACGGGAGTGTGAGCGCTGTGCATTCTCTGAACTCGGGAGTGTGAGCACTGTGCACTCCCTGTGCTCGGGAGTGTGAGCGTTGTGTGTTCTCTGAACTCGGGAGTGTGAGCTCTGTGTGTTCTCTGAATTCGGGAGTGTGAGCGTTGTGTGTTCTCTGAACTTGGGCTTGTGAGTGCTGTGTGACTCTGAACTCGGGAGTGTGCACGCTGTGCATTCTCTTAACTCGGCAGTGTGAAAGCTGTGCATTCTCTGAACTCGGGTGTCTGAGCGCTGTGCATGCTCTGAACTCGGGAGTGTGAGCGCTGTTTGTTCTCTGAACTCAGGAGTGTGAGCTCTGTGCGTTCTCTGAACTCGGGAGTGTGAACACTGTGCATTCTCTGAAATCGGGAGTGTGAGCGCTGTGTACTCTCTGAACTCGGGAATGTGAGCACTGTGTATTCTCTGAACGCGGGAGTGTGAGCGTTGTGCGCTCTATGAACTCAGGTGTGTGAGGGTTGTGCATTCTCTCAACTCGGGAGTGTGAGCGCTGTGCTTTCTTTGAACTCGGGAGTGTGAGCGCTGTGCATTCTTTGAACTCGGGAGTGTGAGCCGTGTGTGTTCTCTGGACTCGGGAAATGTGTGCGCTGTGCGTTCTCTGAACTCGGGAGTGTGAACGCTGTGCATTCTCTGAACTCGGGAGTGTGAACGCTGTGCATTCTCTGAACTCGAGAGTCTGAGCGCTGTGCGTTCTCTGAACTCGGGAGTGTGAGCGCTGTGCGTTCTCTGAACTCAGGAGTGTGAGTGCTGCGCATTCACTGAACTCGGGAGTGTGAGCGCTGTGCGTTCTCTGAAATCGGGAGTGTGAGCGCTGTGCGTTCTCTGAAATCGGGAGTGTGAGCGCTGTGTGTTCTCTGAACTCGTGTGGGAGCGCTGTGCATTCTCTGAACGCGGGAGTGTGAGAGCTGTGCTTTATTTGAATTCGGGAAATGTGAGCGCTGTGCATTCTTTGAACTCGGGATTGTGAGCCCTGTGTGTTTTCTGAACTCTGGAGTGTGAACGCTGTGCATTCTCTGAAATCAGCAGTGTGAGCGCTGTGCGTTCTCTGGACTCGGGAAATGTGTGCGCTGTGCGTTCTCTGAATTCGGGAGTCTGAGCACTGTGTGTTCCCTGAACTCGGGAGTGTGAGTGCTGTGTGCACTCTGAACTCGGGCATGTGAGCGCTGTGCGTTCTCTGAACTCGGGAGTGTGAGCGCTGTTTGTTCTCTGAACTCAGGAGTGTGAGCTCTGTGTGTTCTCTGAACTCGGGAGTGTGAGCGCTGTGCGTTCTCTGAACTTGGGAGTGTGAACGCTGTGTGTTCTCTGAACTCGGGCTTGTGAACGCTGTGCATTCTCTGGATTCGGTAGTGTGAGCACTGTGCATTCTCTGAACTCTGGAGTGTGAGCGCTGTGTATTCTCTGAACTCGGGAGTGTGAGCGCTGTACGCTCTCTGAACTCGGGAGTGTGAGGGTTCTGCATTCTCTGAAATCGGGAGTGTGAGCGCTGTGCGTTCTCTCGCCTTGGGAGTGTGAGTGCTGTGCATTATCTGAACTCGGGAAATGTGAGCGCTGTGCATTCTTTGAACTTGGGAGTCTGAGCCCTGTGTGTTCCCTGAACTCGGGAATGTGAGCGCTGTGTATTCTCTGAACTCGGGAGTGTGAGCGCTGTGCGTTCTCTGAACTCGGGAGTGTGAGCACTGTGCATTCTCTGAACTCGGGAGTGTGAGCGCTATTTGTTCTCTGAACTCGGGAGTGTGGGCACTGTGTGTTCTCTGAAGTCGGGCTTGTGAACGCTGTGCATTCTCTGAACTCGGGAGTGTGAGTGCTGTGTGTTCTCTGAACTCGGGATTGTGAGCACTGTGCATTCTCTGAACTCGGGAGTGTGAGCGCTGTGCATTCTTTGAACTCGGGAGTGTGAGCCCTGTGCATTCTCTGAACTCGGGAGTGTGAACGCTGTGCATTCTCTGAACTCGAGAGTCTGAGCGCTGTGCGTTCTCTGAACACGGGAGTGTGAGCGCTGTGCATTCTCTGAACTCGGGAGTGTGAGCACTGTGCACTCCCTGTGCTCGGGAGTGTGAGCGTTGTGTGTTCTCTGAACTCGGGAGTGTGAGCTCTGTGTGTTCTCTGAATTCGGGAGTGTGAGCGTTGTGTGTTCTCTGAACTTGGGCTTGTGAGTGCTGTGTGACTCTGAACTCGGGAGTGTGCGCGCTGTGCATTCTCTTAACTCGGCAGTGTGAAAGCTGTGCATTCTCTGAACTCGGGTGTCTGAGCGCTGTGCATGCTCTGAACTCGGGAGTGTGAGCGCTGTTTGTTCTCTGAACTCAGGAGTGTGAGCTCTGTGCGTTCTCTGAACTCGGGAGTGTGAACACTGTGCATTCTCTGAAATCGGGAGTGTGAGCGCTGTGTACTCTCTGAACTCGGGAATGTGAGCACTGTGTATTCTCTGAACGCGGGAGTGTGAGCGTTGTGCGCTCTATGAACTCAGGTGTGTGAGGGTTGTGCATTCTCTCAACTCGGGAGTGTGAGCGCTGTGCTTTCTTTGAACTCGGGAGTGTGAGCGCTGTGCATTCTTTGAACTCGGGAGTGTGAGCCGTGTGTGTTCTCTGGACTCGGGAAATGTGTGCGCTGTGCGTTCTCTGAACTCGGGAGTGTGAACGCTGTGCATTCTCTGAACTCGGGAGTGTGAACGCTGTGCATTCTCTGAACTCGAGAGTCTGAGCGCTGTGCGTTCTCTGAACTCGGGAGTGTGAGCGCTGTGCGTTCTCTGAACTCGGGAGTGTGAGCGCTATTTGTTCTCTGAACTCGGGAGTGTGAGCACTGTGTGTTCTCTGAAGTCGGGCTTGTGAACGCTGTGCATTCTCTGAACTCGGGAGTGTGAGTGCTGTGTGTTCTCTGAACTCGGGATTGTGAGCATTGTGCATTCTCTGAACTCGGGAGTGTGAGCGCTGTGCATTCTTTGAACTCGGGAGTGTGAGCCCTGTGCATTCTCTGAACTCGGGAGTGTGAACGCTGTGCATTCTCTGAACTCGAGAGTCTGAGCGCTGTGCGTTCTCTGAACACGGGAGTGTGAGCGCTGTGCATTCTCTGAACTCGGGAGTGTGAGCACTGTGCACTCCCTGTGCTCGGGAGTGTGAGCGTTGTGTGTTCTCTGAACTCGGGAGTGTGAGCTCTGTGTGTTCTCTGAATTCGGGAGTGTGAGCGTTGTGTGTTCTCTGAACTTGGGCTTGTGAGTGCTGTGTGACTCTGAACTCGGGAGTGTGCGCGCTGTGCATTCTCTTAACTCGGCAGTGTGAAAGCTGTGCATTCTCTGAACTCGGGTGTCTGAGCGCTGTGCATGCTCTGAACTCGGGAGTGTGAGCGCTGTTTGTTCTCTGAACTCAGGAGTGTGAGCTCTGTGCGTTCTCTGAACTCGGGAGTGTGAACACTGTGCATTCTCTGAAATCGGGAGTGTGAGCGCTGTGTACTCTCTGAACTCGGGAATGTGAGCACTGTGTATTCTCTGAACGCGGGAGTGTGAGCGTTGTGCGCTCTATGAACTCAGGTGTGTGAGGGTTGTGCATTCTCTCAACTCGGGAGTGTGAGCGCTGTGCTTTCTTTGAACTCGGGAGTGTGAGCGCTGTGCATTCTTTGAACTCGGGAGTGTGAGCCGTGTGTGTTCTCTGGACTCGGGAAATGTGTGCGCTGTGCGTTCTCTGAACTCGGGAGTGTGAACGCTGTGCATTCTCTGAACTCGGGAGTGTGAACGCTGTGCATTCTCTGAACTCGAGAGTCTGAGCGCTGTGCGTTCTCTGAACTCGGGAGTGTGAGCGCTGTGCGTTCTCTGAACTCAGGAGTGTGAGTGCTGCGCATTCACTGAACTCGGGAGTGTGAGCGCTGTGCGTTCTCTGAAATCGGGAGTGTGAGCGCTGTGCGTTCTCTGAAATCGGGAGTGTGAGCGCTGTGTGTTCTCTGAACTCGTGTGGGAGCGCTGTGCATTCTCTGAACGCGGGAGTGTGAGAGCTGTGCTTTATTTGAATTCGGGAAATGTGAGCGCTGTGCATTCTTTGAACTCGGGATTGTGAGCCCTGTGTGTTTTCTGAACTCTGGAGTGTGAACGCTGTGCATTCTCTGAAATCAGCAGTGTGAGCGCTGTGCGTTCTCTGGACTCGGGAAATGTGTGCGCTGTGCGTTCTCTGAATTCGGGAGTCTGAGCACTGTGTGTTCCCTGAACTCGGGAGTGTGAGTGCTGTGTGCACTCTGAACTCGGGAGTGTGAGCGTTGTGTGTTCTCTGAACTTGGGCATGTGAGCGCTGTGCGTTCTCTGAACTCGGGAGTGTGAGCGCTGTTTGTTCTCTGAACTCAGGAGTGTGAGCTCTGTGTGTTCTCTGAACTCGGGAGTGTGAGCGCTGTGCGTTCTCTGAACTTGGGAGTGTGAACGCTGTGTGTTCTCTGAACTCGGGCTTGTGAACGCTGTGCATTCTCTGGATTCGGTAGTGTGAGCACTGTGCATTCTCTGAACTCTGGAGTGTGAGCGCTGTGTATTCTCTGAACTCGGGAGTGTGAGCGCTGTACGCTCTCTGAACTCGGGAGTGTGAGGGTTCTGCATTCTCTGAAATCGGGAGTGTGAGCGCTGTGCGTTCTCTCGCCTCGGGAGTGTGAGTGCTGTGCATTATCTGAACTCGGGAAATGTGAGCGCTGTGCATTCTTTGAACTTGGGAGTCTGAGCCCTGTGTGTTCCCTGAACTCGGGAATGTGAGCGCTGTGTATTCTCTGAACTCGGGAGTGTGAGCGCTGTGCGTTCTCTGAACTCGGGAGTGTGAGCACTGTGCATTCTCTGAACTCGGGAGTGTGAGCGCTATTTGTTCTCTGAACTCGGGAGTGTGAGCACTGTGTGTTCTCTGAAGTCGGGCTTGTGAACGCTGTGCATTCTCTGAACTCGGGAGTGTGAGTGCTGTGTGTTCTCTGAACTCGGGATTGTGAGCACTGTGCATTCTCTGAACTCTGGAGTGTGAACACTGTGCGTTCTCTCAAATCAGGAGTGTGAGCGCTGTGCATTCTCTGAACTAGGGAGTGTGAGCTCTGTGCATTCTCTCAACTCGGGAGTGTGAGCGCTGTGCATTCTCTGAACTCGGGAGTGTGAGCGCTGTGCATTCTCTCAACTCGGGAGTGTGAGCGCTGTGCATTCTCTGAACTGGGGAGTGTGAGCGCTGTGCATTCTTTGAACTCGGGAGTGTGAGCCCTGTGTGTTCTCTGGACTCGGGAAATGTGTGCGCTGTGCGTTCTCTGAACTTGGGAGTGTGAACGCTGTGCACTCGCTGAACTCGGGAGTGTGAGCGCTGTGTGTTCTCTGAACTTGGGAGTGTGAGTGCTGTGTGTTATCTGAACTCGTGAGTGTGAGCGTTGTGTGTTCTCTGAACTCGGGCTTGTGAACACTGTGCATTCTCTGTACTCGGGAGTGTGAGCGCTGTGTATTCTCTGAACTCGGGAGTGTGAGCGCTGTGCATTCTCTGCATGCGGGATTGTGAAAGCTGTGCATTCTCTGAAATCGGGAGTGTGAGCGCTGTGCGTTCTCTCGCTTCGGGAAATGTGTGCGCTGTGCGTTCTCTGAACTCGGGAGTCTGAGCACTGTGTGTTCCCTGAACTCGGGAGTGTGAACGCTGTGCATTCTCTGAACTCGGGAGTGTGAGCGCTGTGCATTCTCTGAACTCGTGAGTGTGAGCGCTGTTTGTTCTCTGAACTCGGGATTGTGAGCGCTGTGCATTCTCTGTACTCCTTGGCGTGAGCACTCTATATTCTCTGAAATTGGGAGTGTGAGCTCTGTGCATTCTCTGGACTCGGTAGTGTGAACACTGTGCATTCTCTGAAATTGGGAGTGTGAACACTGTGTATTTTCTGAATGCGGGAGTGTGTGCGTTGTGCGCTCTCTGAACTCGGGTGTGTGAGGGCTGTGCGTTCTCTCAAATCAGGAGTGTGAGCGCTTTGTGTTCTCTGAACTCGTGTGTGAGCGCTGTGCATTCTCTGAACTAGGGAGTGTGAGCACTGTGCATACTCTCAACTCGGGAGTGTGAGCGCTGTGCATTCTCTGAACTCGGGAGTGTGAGCGCTGTGCATTCTTTGAACTCGGGAGTGTGAGCCCTGTGTGTTCTCTGGACTCGGGAAATGTGTGCGCTGTGCGTTCTCTGAACTCTGGAGTGTGAGCACTGTGCATTCCCTGTACTCGGGAGTGTGAGCGCTGTTCGTTCTCTGAACTCGGGAGTGTGAGCTCTGTGTGCTCTGAACTCGGGAGTGTGAGCTCTGTGTGTTCTCTGAACTCGGGAGTGTGTGCGCTGTGCATTCTCTGATCTTGGGAGTGTGAGCGCTGTGCATTCTCTTAACTCGGCAGTGTGAAAGCTGTGCATTCTCTGAACTCGGGTGTCTGAGCGGTGTGCGTTCTCTGAACTCGGGAGGGTGAGCGCTGTGCTTTCTCTGAACTCGCGAGTATGAGCGCTGTTTGTTCTCTGAACTCAGGAGTGTGAGCGCTGTGTGTTCTCTGAAGTCGGGCTTGTGAACTCTGTGCATTCTCTTAACTTGGGAGTGTGAGCGCTGTGCATTCTCTGTACTCCTGGGCGTGAGCTCTCTATATTCTCTGAAATTGGGAGTGTGAGTGCTGTGCATTCTCTGGACTCGGTAGTGTGAGCACTGTGCATTCTCTGAACTCGGGAGTGTGAGCGCTGTGCATTCTTTGAACTCGGGAGTGTGAGCCCTGTGCATTCTCTGAACTCGGGAGTGTGAACGCTGTGCATTCTCTGAACTCGAGAGTCTGAGCGCTGTGCGTTCTCTGAACACGGGAGTGTGAGCGCTGTGCATTCTCTGAACTCGGGAGTGTGAGCTCTGTGTGTTCTCTGAATTCGGGAGTGTGAGCGTTGTGTGTTCTCTGAACTTGGGCTTGTGAGTGCTGTGTGACTCTGAACTCGGGAGTGTGCGCGCTGTGCATTCTCTTAACTCGGCAGTGTGAAAGCTGTGCATTCTCTGAACTCGGGTGTCTGAGCGCTGTGCATGCTCTGAACTCGGGAGTGTGAGCGCTGTTTGTTCTCTGAACTCAGGAGTGTGAGCTCTGTGCGTTCTCTGAACTCGGGAGTGTGAACGTTGTGCGCTCTCTGAACTCGGGTGTGTGAGGGCTGTGCATTCTTTGAACTCGGGAGTGTGAGCGCTGTGCATTCTTTGAACTCGGGAGTGTGAGCCGTGTGTGTTCTCTGGACTCGGGAAATGTGTGCGCTGTGCGTTCTCTGAACTCGGGAGTGTGAACGCTGTGCATTCTCTGAACTCGGGAGTGTGAACGCTGTGCATTCTCTGAACTCGAGAGTCTGAGCGCTGTGCGTTCTCTGAACTCGGGAGTGTGAGCGCTGTGCGTTCTCTGAACTCAGGAGTGTGAGTGCTGCGCATTCACTGAACTCGGGAGTGTGAGCGCTGTGCGTTCTCTGAAATCGGGAGTGTGAGCGCTGTGTGTTCTCTGAACTCGTGTGGGAGCGCTGTGCATTCTCTGAACGCGGGAGTGTGAGCGCTGTGCTTTATTTGAATTCGGGAAATGTGAGCGCTGTGCATTCTTTGAACTCGGGATTGTGAGCCCTGTGTGTTTTCTGAACTCTGGAGTGTGAACGCTGTGCATTCTCTGAAATCAGCAGTGTGAGCGCTGTGCGTTCTCTGGACTCGGGAAATGTGTGCGCTGTGCGTTCTCTGAATTCGGGAGTCTGAGCACTGTGTGTTCCCTGAACTCGGGAGTGTGAGTGCTGTGTGCACTCTGAACTCGGGAGTGTGAGCGTTGTGTGTTCTCTGAACTTGGGCATGTGAGCGCTGTGCGTTCTCTGAACTCGGGAGTGTGAGCGCTGTTTGTTCTCTGAACTCAGGAGTGTGAGCTCTGTGTGTTCTCTGAACTCGGGAGTGTGAGCGCTGTGCGTTCTCTGAACTTGGGAGTGTGAACGCTGTGTGTTCTCTGAACGCGGGCTTGTGAACGCTGTGCATTCTCTGGATTCGGTAGTGTGAGCACTGTGCATTCTCTGAACTCTGGAGTGTGAGCGCTGTGTATTCTCTGAACTCGGGAGTGTGAGCGCTGTACGCTCTCTGAACTCGGGAGTGTGAGGGTTCTGCGTTCTCTGAAATCGGGAGTGTGAGCGCTGTGCGTTCTCTCGCCTCGGGAGTGTGAGTGCTGTGCATTATCTGAACTCGGGAAATGTGAGCGCTGTGCATTCTTTGAACTTGGGAGTGTGAGCCCTGTGTGTTCCCTGAACTCGGGAATGTGAGCGCTGTGTATTCTCTGAACTCGGGAGTGTGAGCACTGTGCATTCTCTGAACTCGGGAGTGTGAGCGCTGTGCATTCTCTGAACTCGGGAGTGTGAGCGCTATTTGTTCTCTGAACTCGGGAGTGTGAGCACTGTGTGTTCTCTGAAGTCGGGCTTGTGAACGCTGTGCATTCTCTGAACTCGGGAGTGTGAGTGCTGTGTGTTCTCTGAACTCGGGATTGTGAGCACTGTGCATTCTCTGAAATTGGGAGTGTGAACACTGTGTATTCTCTGAACGCGGGAGTGTGAGCGCTGTGCGCTCTCTGAACTTGGGTGTGTGAGGGCTGTGCGTTCTCTCAAATCAGGAGTGTGAGCGCTGTGCATTCTCTGAACTAGGGAGTGTGAGCTCTGTGCATTCTCTCAACTCGGGAGTGTGAGCGCTGTGCATTCTCTGAACTCGGGAGTGTGAGCGCTGTGCATTCTCTCAACTCGGGAGTGTGAGCGCTGTGCATTCTCTGAACTGGGGAGTGTGAGCGCTGTGCATTCTTTGAACTCGGGAGTGTGAGCCCTGTGTGTTCTCTGGACTTGGGAAATGTGTGCGCTGTGCGTTCTCTGAACTTGGGAGTGTGAACGCTGTGCACTCGCTGAACTCGGGAGTGTGAGCGCTGTGTGTTCTCTGAACTTGGGAGTGTGAGTGCTGTGTGTTATCTGAACTCGTGAGTGTGAGCGTTGTCTGTTCTCTGAACTCGGGCTTGTGAACGCTGTGCATTCTCTGAACTCGGGAGTGTGAGCGCTGTGTATTCTCTGAACTCGGGAGTGTGAGCGCTGTGCATTCTCTGCACGCGGGAGTGTGAAAGCTGTGCATTCTCTGAAATCGGGAGTGTGAGCGCTGTGCGTTCTCTGGACTCGGGAAATGTGTGCGCTGTGCGTTCTCTGAACTCGGGAGTCTGAGCACTGTGTGTTCCCTGAACTCGGGAGTGTGAACGCTGTGCATTCTCTGAAATCGGGAGTGTGAGCGCTGTTTGTTCTCTGAACTCAGGAGTGTGAGCTCTGTGTGTTCTCTGAACTCGGGAGTGTGAGCGTTGTGTGTTCTCTGAACTCGGGAATGTGAGCGCTGTGTCTTCTCTGAAGTCGGGCTTGTGAACTCTGTACATTCTCTTAACTCGGGAGTGAGAGCGCTGTGCATTCTCTGTAATCCTGGGCATGATCGTTCTATATTCTCTGAAATTGGGAGTGTGAGCACTGTGCATTCTCTGGACTCGGAAATGTGAGCACTGTGCATTCTCTCAACTCGGGAGTGTGAGCGCTGTGCATTCTCTGAACTCGGAGTGTGAGCGCTGTGCATTCTTTGAACTCGGGAGTGTGATCCCTGTGTGTTCTATGGACTCGGGAAATGTGTGCGCTGTGCGTTCTCTTAACTCGGGAGTGTGAACGCTGTGCATTCTCTGAACTCGGGAGTGTGAACGCTGTGCATTCTCTGAACTCGAGAGTCTGAGCGCTGTGCGTTCTCTGAACTCGGGAGTGTGAGCGCTGTTTTTTCTCTGAACTCAGGAGTGTGAGCGCTGTGCATTCTCTGAAATCGGGAGTGTGAGCGCTGTGTGTTCTCTGAACTCGGGAGTGTGACCGTTGTGTGTTCTCTGAACTCAGGCGTGTGAGCTCTGTGTGCTCTGAACTCGGGAGTGTGAGCTGTGTGTGTTCTCTGAACTCGGGAGTTTGAGCGTTGTGTGTTCTCTGAACTCGGGAGTGTGAGCGCTGTGTGTTCTGTGAACTCGGGAGTGTGAGCACTGTGCATTCACTGAACTCTGGCTTGCGAACGCTGTGCATTCTCTGAGCTCGGGAGTGTGAGCTCTGTGTGTTCTCTGAACTCGGGAGTGTGAGCGCTGTGCATTCTCTGAACTCGGGAGTGTGAGCGCTGTGTGTTCTCTGAACTTGGGAGTGTGAGTGCTGTGCATTCTCTGAACTTGGGAGTGTGAGCGCTGTGTGTTATCTGAACTCGTGAGTGTGAGCGCTGTGTGTTCTCTGAACTCGGGCTTGTGAACGCTGTGCTTTCTCTGAACTTGGGAGTGTGAGCGCTGTGTAATCTCTGAACTCGGGAGTGTGAGCGCTGTGCATTCTCTGCACGCGGGAGTGTGAAAGCTGTGCATTCTCTGAAATCGGGAGTGTGAGCGCTGTGCGTTCACTGGACTCGGGAAATGTGTGCGCTGTGCGTTCTCTGAACTCGGGAGTCTGAGCACTGTGTGTTCCCTGAACTCGGGAGTGTGAACGCTGTGCATTCTCTGAAATCGGGAGTGTGAGTGCTGTTTGTTCTCTGAACTCAGGAGTGTGAGCTCTGTGTGTTCTCTGAACTCGGGAGTGTGACCGTTGTGTGTTCTCTGAACTCGGGAGTGTGAGCGCTGTGTGTTCTCTGAAGTCGGGCTTGTGAACTCTGTACATTCTCTTAACTCGGGAGTGAGAGCGCTGTGCATTCTCTGTAATCCTGGGCGTGAGCATTCTATATTCTCTGAAATTGGGAGTGTGAGCACTGTGCATTCTCTGGACTCGGGAATGTGAGCACTGTGCATTCTCTCAACTCGGGAGTGTGAGCGCTGTGCACTCTCTGAACTCGGAGTGTGAGCGCTGTGCATTATTTGAACTCGGGAGTGTGAGCCCTGTGTGTTCTCTGGACTCGGGAAATGTGTGCGCTGTGCGTTCTCTTAACTCGGGAGTGAGAACGCTGTGCATTCTCTGAACTCGGGAGTGTGAACGCTGTGCATTCTCTGAACTCGAGAGTCTGAGCGCTGTGCATTCTCTGAAATCGGGAGTGTGAGCGCTGTGTGTTCTCTGAACTCGGGAGTGTGACCGTTGTGTGTTCTCTGAACTCAGGCGTGTGAGCTCTGTGTGCTCTGAACTCAGGCGTGTGAGCTCTGTGTGCTCTGAACTCGGGAGTGTGAGCTGTGTGTGTTCTCTGAACTCGGGAGTGTAAGCGTTGTGTGTTCTCTGAACTCGGGAGTGTGAGCTCTGTGTGTTCTGTGAACTCGGGAGTGTGAGCACTGTGCATTCACTGAACTCGGGAGTGTGAGCTCTGCGTGTTCTCCGAAATCGGGAGTGTGAGCGTTGTGTTCTCTGAACTCGGGAGTGTGAGTGCTGTGTGCACTCTGAACTCGGGTGTGTGTGCCCGGTGCATTCTCTGATCTTGGGAGTGTGAGCGCTGTGCATTCTCTTAACTCGGCAGTGTGAAAGCTGTGCGTTCTCTGAACTCGGGAGGGTGCGCGCTGTGCTTTCTCTGAACTCGGGAGGGTGAGCGCTGTGCTTTCTCTGAACTCGGGAGTATGAGCGCTGTTTGTTCTCTGAACTCAGGAGTGTGAGCGCTGTGTGTTCTCTGAAGTCGGGCTTGTGAACTCTGTGCATTCTCTTAACTTGGGAGTGTGAGCGCTGTGCATTCTCTGTACTCCTGGGCGTGAGCTCTCTATATTCTCTGAAATTGGGAGTGTGAGCACTGTGCATTCTCTGAACTCTGGAGTGTGAACGCTGTGCATTCTCTGAAATTGGGAGCGTGAGTGCTGTGTACTCTCTGAACTCGGGAATGTGAGCACTGTGTATTCTCTGATTGCGGGAGTGTGAGCGCTGTGTGTTCTCTGAACTCGTGTGTGAGCGCTGTGCATTCTCTGAACTCGGGAGTGTGAGCACTGTGCATCCTCTCAACTCGGGAGTGTGAGCGCTCTGCATTCTCTGAACTCGGGAGTGTGAGCGCTGTGTATTCTTTGAACTTGGGAGTGTGAGCCCTGTGTGTTCTCTGAACTCAGGAGTGTGAACGCTGTGCGTTCTCTGAACTCGGGATTGTGAACCCTGTGCATTCGCTGAACTCGGAAGTGTGAGCGCTGTGCATTCTCTGAACTTGGGAGTGTGAACGCTGTGCATTCTCTGAACTCGGGAGTGTGAGCGCTGTGTGTTCTCTGAACTCGTGAGTGTGAGCGCTGTGAGTTCTCTGAACTCGGGCTTGTGAACGCTGTGCATTCTCTGAACTCGGGATTGCGAGCGCTGTGTATTCTCTGAACTCGGGAGTGTGAGCGCTGTGCATTCTCTGCACGCGGGAGTGTGAAATCTGTGCATTCTCTGAAATCGGGAGTGTGAGCGCTGTGCATTCTCTGGACTCGGGAAATGTGTGCGCTGTGCGTTCTCTGAACTCGGGAGTCTGAGCACTGTGTGTTCCCTGAACTCGGGAGTGTGAACGCTGTGCATTCTCTGAAATCGGGAGTGTGAGCGCTGTTTGTTCTCTGAACTCAGGAGTGTGAGCTCTGTGTGGTCTCTGAACTCGGGAGTGTGAGCGTTGTGTGTTCTCTGAACTCGGGAGTGTGAGCGCTGTGTGTTCTCTGAAGTCGGGCTTGTGAACTCTGTACATTCTCTTAACTCGGGAGTGAGAGCGCTGTGCATTCTCTGTAATCCTGGGCGTGAGCATTCTGTATTCTCTGAAATTGGGAGTGTGAGCACTGTGCATTCTCTGGACTCGGGAATGTGAGCACTGTGCATTCTCTCAACTCGGGAGTGTGAGCGCTGTTCATTCTCTGAACTCGGGAGTGTGAGCCCTGTGTGTTCTCTGGACTCGGGAAATGTGTGCGCTTTGCGTTCTCTGAACTCAGGAGTGTGAACGCTGTGCATTCTCTGAACTTGGGAGTGTGAACGCTGTGCATTCTCTGAACTCGAGAGTCTGAGCGCTGTGCGTTCTCTGAACTCGGGAGTGTGAGCGCTGTTTGTTCTCTGAACTCAGGAGTGTGAGCGCTGTGCATTCTCTGAAATCGGGAGTGTGAGCGCTGTGTGTTCTCTGAACTCGGGAGTGTGACCGTTGTGTGTTCTCTGAACTCGGGAGTGTGAGCGCTGTGTGTTCTGTGAACTCGGGAGTGTGAGCACTGTGCATTCACTGAACCCAGGCTTGCGAATGCTGTGCAATCTCTAAACTCGGGAGTGTGAGTGCTGTGCATTCTCTGGACTCAGTATTGTGAGCACTGTGCATTCTCTGAACTCTGCAGTGTGAACGCTGTGCATTCTCTGAAATCGGGAGTGTGATCGCTGTGTGTTCTCTGAACTCGGGAATGTGAGCACTGTGTATTCTCTGAACGTGGGAGTGTGAGCGCTTTACGCTCTCTGAACTCAGGAGTGTGAGCGCTGTGTGTTCTCTGAACACGTGTGTGAGCGCTGTGCATTCTCTAAACGCAGGAGTGTGATCGCTGTGCATTCTCTCAACTCGGGAGTGTGAGCGCTGTGCATCCTCTGAACTCGGGAGTGTGAGCGCTGTCCGTTCTCTGAACTCGGGAATGTAAGCGCTGTGTATTCTCTGAACTCGGGAGTGTGAGTGCTGTGCGCACTCTGAACTCGGGAGTGTGCGCGCTGTGCATTCTCTGAACTTGGGAGTGTGAGCGCTGTGCATTCTCTGAACTCGGGAGTGTGAGCGCTGTGCATTCTCTGAACTCGGGAGTGTGAGCACTGTTTGTTCTCTGAACTCGGGAGAGTGAGCGCTGTGCGTTCTCTGAACTCGGGAGTGTGAGCGCTGTGCGTTCTCTGAACTCGGGAGTGTGAGTGCTGTGCATTATCTGAATTCGGGAAATGTGAGCGCTGTGCATTCTTTGAACTCGGGAGTGTGAGCCCTGTGTGTTCCCTGAACTCGGGAATGTGAGCGCTGTTTATTCTCTGAACTCGGGAGTGTGAGCGCTGTGCATTCTCTGAACTCGGGAGTGTGAGCGCTGTGCATTCTCTGAACTCGGGAGTGTGAGCGCTATTTGTTCTCTGAACTCGGGAGTGTGAGCACTGTATGTTCTCTGAAGTTGGGCTTGTGACCGCTGTGCTTTCTCTGAACTCGGGAGTGTGAGCGCTGTGTGTTCTCTGAACTCGGGATTGTGAACACTGTGCATTCTCTGAAATTGGGAGTGTGAACACTGTGTATTCTCTGAAAGCGGGAGTGTGAGCGCAGTGCGCTCTCTGAACTCGGGTGTGTGAGGGCTGTGTGTTCTCTCAAATCAGGAGTGTGAACGCTGTGCATTCTCTGAACTAGGGAGTGTGAGCACTGTGCATTCTCTCAACTCGGGAGTGTGAGCGCTGTGCATTCTCTGAACTCAGGAGTGTGAGCGCTGTGCATTCTTTGAACTCGGGAGTGTGAGGCCTGTGTGTTCTCTGGACTCGGGAAATGTGTGCGCTGTGCGTTCTCTGAACTCGGGAGTGTGAACGCTGTGCATTCTCTGAACTCGGGAGTGTGAGCACTGTGCATTCCCTGTACTCGGGAGTGTGAGCGCTGTGTGTTCTCTGAACACGGCAGTGTGAGCGTTGTGTGTTCTCTGAACTCGGGAGTGTGAGCGCTGTGTCTTCTCTGAAGTCGGGCTTGTGAACTCTGTACATTCTCTTAACTCGGGAGTGAGAGCGCTGTGCATTCTCTGTAATCCTGGGCGTGAGCATTCTATATTCTCTGAAATTGGGAGTGTGAGCACTGTGCATTCTCTGGACTCGGAAATGTGAGCACTGTGCATTCTCTCAACTCGGGAGTGTGAGCGCTGTGCATTCTCTGAACTCGGAGTGTGAGCGCTGTGCATTCTTTGAACTCGGGAGTGTGAGCCCTGTGTGTTCTATGGACTCGGGAAATGTGTGCGCTGTGCGTTCTCTTAACTCGGGAGTGTGAACGCTGTGCATTCTCTGAACTCAGGAGTGTGAACGCTGTGCATTCTCTGAACTCGAGAGTCTGAGCGCTGTGCGTTCTCTGAACTCGGGAGTGTGAGCGCTGTTTGTTCTCTGAACTCAGGAGTGTGAGCGCTGTGCATTCTCTGAAATCGGGAGTGTGAGCGCTGTGTGTTCTCTGAACTCGGGAGTGTGACCGTTGTGTGTTCTCTGAACTCAGGCGTGTGAGCTCTGTGTGCTCTGAACTCGGGAGTGTGAGCTGTGTGTGTTCTCTGAACTCGGGAGTGTGAGCGTTGTGTGTTCGCTGAACTCGGGAGTGTGAGCGCTGTGTGTTCTGTGAACTCGGGAGTGTGAGCGCTGTGCATTCACTGAACTCGGGCTTGCGAACGCTGTGTGCACTCTGAACTCGGGAGTGTGTGCCCTGTGCATTCTCTGATCTTGGGAGTGTGAGCGCTGTGCATTCTCTTAACTCGGCAGTGTGAAAGCTGTGCGTTCTCTGAACTCGGGAGGGTGAGCGCTGTGCTTTCTCTGAACTCGGGAGGGTGAGCGCTGTGCTTTCTCTGAACTCGGGAGTATGAGCGCTGTTTGTTCTCTGAACTCAGGAGTGTGAGCGCTGTGTGTTCTCTGAACTCAGGAGTGTGAGCGCTGTGTGTTCTCTGAAGTCGGGCTTGTGAACTCTGTGCATTCTCTTAACTTGGGAGTGTGAGCGCTGTGCATTCTATGTACTCCTGGGCGTGAGCTCTCTATATTCTCTGAAATTGGGAGTGTGAGCACTGTGCATTCTCTGAACTCTGGAGTGTGAACGCTGTGCATTCTCTCAAATTGGGAGCGTGAGTGCTGTGTACTCTCTGAACTCAGGAATGTGAGCACTGTGTATTCTCTGATTGCGGGAGTGTGAGCGCTGTGTGTTCTCTGAACTCGTGTGTGAGCGCTGTGCATTCTCTGAACTCGGGAGTGTGAGCACTGTGCATCCTCTCAACTCGGGAGTGTGAGCGCTCTGCATTCTCTGAACTCGGGAGTGTGAGCGCTGTGTATTCTTTGAACTCGGGAGTGTGAGCCCTGTGTGTTCTCTGAACTCGGGAGTGTGAACGCTGTGCGTTCTCTGAACTCGGGAGTGTGAGCGCTGCTTGTTCTCTGAACTCAGGATTGTGAACCCTGTGCATTCGCTGAACTCGGAAGTGTGAGCGCTGTGCGTTCTCTGAACTTGGGAGTGTGAACGCTGTGCATTCTCTGAACTCGGGAGTGTGAGCGCTGTGCATTCTCTGAACTCGGGAGTGTGAGCGCTATTTGTTCTCTGAACTCGGGAGTGTGAGCACTGTATGTTCTCTGAAGTTGGGCTTGTGACCGCTGTGCATTCTCTGAACTCGGGAGTGTGAGCGCTGTGTGTTCTCTGAACTCGGGATTGTGAACACTGTGCATTCTCTGAAATTGGGAGTGTGAACACTGTGTATTCTCTGAAAGCGGGAGTGTGAGCGCAGTGCGCTCTCTGAACTCGGGTGTGTGAGGGCTGTGTGTTCTCTCAAATCAGGAGTGTGAACGCTGTGCATTCTCTGAACTCGGGAGTGTGAGCGCTGTGCGTTCTCTGAACTCGGGAGTGTGAGTGCTGTGCATTATCTGAATTCGGGAAATGTGAGCGCTGTGCATTCTTTGAACTCGGGAGTGTGAGCCCTGTGTGTTCCCTGAACTCGGGAATGTGAGCGCTGTTTATTCTCTGAACTCGGGAGTGTGAGCGCTGTGCATTCTCTGAACTCGGGAGTGTGAGCGCTGTGCATTCTCTGAACTCGGGAGTGTGAGCGCTATTTGTTCTCTGAACTCGGGAGTGTGAGCACTGTATGTTCTCTGAAGTTGGGCTTGTGACCGCTGTGCTTTCTCTGAACTCGGGAGTGTGAGCGCTGTGTGTTCTCTGAACTCGGGATTGTGAACACTGTGCATTCTCTGAAATTGGGAGTGTGAACACTGTGTATTCTCTGAAAGCGGGAGTGTGAGCGCAGTGCGCTCTCTGAACTCGGGTGTGTGAGGGCTGTGTGTTCTCTCAAATCAGGAGTGTGAACGCTGTGCATTCTCTGAACTAGGGAGTGTGAGCACTGTGCATTCTCTCAACTCGGGAGTGTGAGCGCTGTGCATTCTCTGAACTCAGGAGTGTGAGCGCTGTGCATTCTTTGAACTCGGGAGTGTGAGGCCTGTGTGTTCTCTGGACTCGGGAAATGTGTGCGCTGTGCGTTCTCTGAACTCGGGAGTGTGAACGCTGTGCATTCTCTGAACTCGGGAGTGTGAGCACTGTGCATTCCCTGTACTCGGGAGTGTGAGCGCTGTGTGTTCTCTGAACACGGCAGTGTGAGCGTTGTGTGTTCTCTGAACTCGGGAGTGTGAGCGCTGTGTCTTCTCTGAAGTCGGGCTTGTGAACTCTGTACATTCTCTTAACTCGGGAGTGAGAGCGCTGTGCATTCTCTGTAATCCTGGGCGTGAGCATTCTATATTCTCTGAAATTGGGAGTGTGAGCACTGTGCATTCTCTGGACTCGGAAATGTGAGCACTGTGCATTCTCTCAACTCGGGAGTGTGAGCGCTGTGCATTCTCTGAACTCGGAGTGTGAGCGCTGTGCATTCTTTGAACTCGGGAGTGTGAGCCCTGTGTGTTCTATGGACTCGGGAAATGTGTGCGCTGTGCGTTCTCTTAACTCGGGAGTGTGAACGCTGTGCATTCTCTGAACTCAGGAGTGTGAACGCTGTGCATTCTCTGAACTCGAGAGTCTGAGCGCTGTGCGTTCTCTGAACTCGGGAGTGTGAGCGCTGTTTGTTCTCTGAACTCAGGAGTGTGAGCGCTGTGCATTCTCTGAAATCGGGAGTGTGAGCGCTGTGTGTTCTCTGAACTCGGGAGTGTGACCGTTGTGTGTTCTCTGAACTCAGGCGTGTGAGCTCTGTGTGCTCTGAACTCGGGAGTGTGAGCTGTGTGTGTTCTCTGAACTCGGGAGTGTGAGCGTTGTGTGTTCGCTGAACTCGGGAGTGTGAGCGCTGTGTGTTCTGTGAACTCGGGAGTGTGAGCGCTGTGCATTCACTGAACTCGGGCTTGCGAACGCTGTGTGCACTCTGAACTCGGGAGTGTGTGCCCTGTGCATTCTCTGATCTTGGGAGTGTGAGCGCTGTGCATTCTCTTAACTCGGCAGTGTGAAAGCTGTGCGTTCTCTGAACTCGGGAGGGTGAGCGCTGTGCTTTCTCTGAACTCGGGAGGGTGAGCGCTGTGCTTTCTCTGAACTCGGGAGTATGAGCGCTGTTTGTTCTCTGAACTCAGGAGTGTGAGCGCTGTGTGTTCTCTGAACTCAGGAGTGTGAGCGCTGTGTGTTCTCTGAAGTCGGGCTTGTGAACTCTGTGCATTCTCTTAACTTGGGAGTGTGAGCGCTGTGCATTCTATGTACTCCTGGGCGTGAGCTCTCTATATTCTCTGAAATTGGGAGTGTGAGCACTGTGCATTCTCTGAACTCTGGAGTGTGAACGCTGTGCATTCTCTCAAATTGGGAGCGTGAGTGCTGTGTACTCTCTGAACTCAGGAATGTGAGCACTGTGTATTCTCTGATTGCGGGAGTGTGAGCGCTGTGTGTTCTCTGAACTCGTGTGTGAGCGCTGTGCATTCTCTGAACTCGGGAGTGTGAGCACTGTGCATCCTCTCAACTCGGGAGTGTGAGCGCTCTGCATTCTCTGAACTCGGGAGTGTGAGCGCTGTGTATTCTTTGAACTCGGGAGTGTGAGCCCTGTGTGTTCTCTGAACTCGGGAGTGTGAACGCTGTGCGTTCTCTGAACTCGGGAGTGTGAGCGCTGCTTGTTCTCTGAACTCAGGATTGTGAACCCTGTGCATTCGCTGAACTCGGAAGTGTGAGCGCTGTGCGTTCTCTGAACTTGGGAGTGTGAACGCTGTGCATTCTCTGAACTCGGGAGTGTGAGCGCTGTGCATTCTCTGAACTCGGGAGTGTGAGCGCTATTTGTTCTCTGAACTCGGGAGTGTGAGCACTGTATGTTCTCTGAAGTTGGGCTTGTGACCGCTGTGCATTCTCTGAACTCGGGAGTGTGAGCGCTGTGTGTTCTCTGAACTCGGGATTGTGAACACTGTGCATTCTCTGAAATTGGGAGTGTGAACACTGTGTATTCTCTGAAAGCGGGAGTGTGAGCGCAGTGCGCTCTCTGAACTCGGGTGTGTGAGGGCTGTGTGTTCTCTCAAATCAGGAGTGTGAACGCTGTGCATTCTCTGAACTAGGGAGTGTGAGCACTGTGCATTCTCTCAACTCGGGAGTGTGAGCGCTGTGCATTCTCTGAACTCGGGAGTGTGAGCGCTGTGCATTCTTTGAACTCGGGAGTGTGAGGCCTGTGTGTTCTCTGGACTCGGGAAATGTGTGCGCTGTGCGTTCTCTGAACTCGGGAGTGTGAACGCTGTGCGTTCTCTGAACTCGGGAGTGTGAGCACTGTGCATTCCCTGTACTCGGGAGTGTGAGCGCTGTGTGTTCTCTGAACACGGCAGTGTGAGCGTTGTGTGTTCTCTGAACTCGGGAGTGTGAGCGCTGTGTCTTCTCTGAAGTCGGGCTTGTGAACTCTGTACATTCTCTTAACTCGGGAGTGAGAGCGCTGTGCATTCTCTGTAATCCTGGGCGTGAGCATTCTATATTCTCTGAAATTGGGAGTGTGAGCACTGTGCATTCTCTGGACTCGGAAATGTGAGCACTGTGCATTCTCTCAACTCGGGAGTGTGAGCGCTGTGCATTCTCTGAACTCGGAGTGTGAGCGCTGTGCATTCTTTGAACTCGGGAGTGTGAGCCCTGTGTGTTCTATGGACTCGGGAAATGTGTGCGCTGTGCGTTCTCTTAACTCGGGAGTGTGAACGCTGTGCATTCTCTGAACTCGGGAGTGTGAACGCTGTGCATTCTCTGAACTCGAGAGTCTGAGCGCTGTGCGTTCTCTGAACTCGGGAGTGTGAGCGCTGTTTGTTCTCTGAACTCAGGAGTGTGAGCGCTGTGCATTCTCTGAAATCGGGAGTGTGAGCGCTGTGTGTTCTCTGAACTCGGGAGTGTGACCGTTGTGTGTTCTCTGAACTCAGGCGTGTGAGCTCTGTGTGCTCTGAACTCGGGAGTGTGAGCTGTGTGTGTTCTCTGAACTCGGGAGTGTGAGCGTTGTGTGTTCGCTGAACTCGGGAGTGTGAGCGCTGTGTGTTCTGTGAACTCGGGAGTGTGAGCGCTGTGCATTCACTGAACTCGGGCTTGCGAACGCTGTGTGCACTCTGAACTCGGGAGTGTGTGCCCTGTGCATTCTCTGATCTTGGGAGTGTGAGCGCTGTGCATTCTCTTAACTCGGCAGTGTGAAAGCTGTGCGTTCTCTGAACTCGGGAGGGTGAGCGCTGTGCTTTCTCTGAACTCGGGAGGGTGAGCGCTGTGCTTTCTCTGAACTCGGGAGTATGAGCGCTGTTTGTTCTCTGAACTCAGGAGTGTGAGCGCTGTGTGTTCTCTGAACTCAGGAGTGTGAGCGCTGTGTGTTCTCTGAAGTCGGGCTTGTGAACTCTGTGCATTCTCTTAACTTGGGAGTGTGAGCGCTGTGCATTCTATGTACTCCTGGGCGTGAGCTCTCTATATTCTCTGAAATTGGGAGTGTGAGCACTGTGCATTCTCTGAACTCTGGAGTGTGAACGCTGTGCATTCTCTCAAATTGGGAGCGTGAGTGCTGTGTACTCTCTGAACTCAGGAATGTGAGCACTGTGTATTCTCTGATTGCGGGAGTGTGAGTGCTGTGTGTTCTCTGAACTCGTGTGTGAGCGCTGTGCATTCTCTGAACTCGGGAGTGTGAGCACTGTGCATCCTCTCAACTCGGGAGTGTGAGCGCTCTGCATTCTCTGAACTCGGGAGTGTGAGCGCTGTGTATTCTTTGAACTCGGGAGTGTGAGCCCTGTGTGTTCTCTGAACTCGGGAGTGTGAACGCTGTGCGTTCTCTGAACTCGGGAGTGTGAGCGCTGCTTGTTCTCTGAACTCAGGATTGTGAACCCTGTGCATTCGCTGAACTCGGAAGTGTGAGCGCTGTGCGTTCTCTGAACTTGGGAGTGTGAACGCTGTGCATTCTCTGAACTCGGGAGTGTGAGCGCTGTGCATTCTCTGAACTCGGGAGTGTGAGCGCTGTGTGTTCTCTGAACTCGTGAGTGTGAGCGCTGTGTGTTCTCTGAACTCGGGCTTGTGAACGCTGTGTATTCTCTGAACTCGGGATTGCGAGCGCTGTGTATTCTCTGAACTCGGGAGTGTGAGCGCTGTGCATTCTCTGCACGCGGGAGTGTGAAAGCTGTGCATTCTCTGAAATCGGGTGTGTGAGCGCTGTGCATTCTCTGGACTCGGGAAATGTGTGCGCTGTGCGTTCTCTGAACTCGGGAGTCTGAGCACTGTGTGTTCCCTGAACTCGGGAGTGTGAACGCTGTGCATTCTCTGAAATCGGGAGTGTGAGCGCTGTTTGTTCTCTGAACTCAGGAGTGTGAGCTCTGTGTGTTCTCTGAACTCGGGAGTGTGAGCGTTGTGTGTTCTCTGAACTCGGGAGTGTGAGCGCTGTGTGTTCTCTGAAGTCGGGCTTGTGAACCCTGTACATTCTCTTAACTCGGGAGTGAGAGCGCTGTGCATTCTCTGTAATCCTGGGCGTGAGCATTCTGTATTCTCTGAAATTGGGAGTGTGAGCACTGTGCATTCTCTGGACTCGGGAATGTGAGCACTGTGCATTCTCTCAACTCGGGAGTGTGAGCGCTGTGCATTCTCTGAACTCGGGAGTGTGAGCCCTGTGTGTTCTCTGGACTCGGGAAATGTGTGCGCTTTGCGTTCTCTGAACTCGGGAGTGTGAACGCTGTGCATTCTATGAACTTGGGAGTCTGAGCGCTGTGCGTTCTCTGAACTCGGGAGTGTGAGCGCTGTTTGTTCTCTGAACTCAGGAGTGTGAGCGCTGTGCATTCTCTGAAATCGGGAGTGTGAGCGCTGTGTGTTCTCTGAACTCGGGAGTGTGACCGTTGTGTGTTCTCTGAACTCGGGAGTGTGAGCGCTGTGTGATCTGTGAACTCGGGAGTGTGAGCACTGTGCATTCACTGAACTCAGGCTTGCGAATGCTGTGCAATCTCTAAACTCGGGAGTGTGAGTGCTGTGCATTCTCTGGACTCAGTATTGTGAGCACTGTGCATTCTCTGAACTCTGCAGTGTGAACGCTGTGCATTCTCTGAAATCGGGAGTGTGATCGCTGTGTGTTCTCTGAACTCGGGAATGTGAGCACTGTGTATTCTCTGAACGTGGGAGTGTGAGCGCTTTACGCTCTCTGAACTCAGGAGTGTGAGCGCTGTGTGTTCTCTGAACACGTGTGTGAGCGCTGTGCATTCTCTGAACGCAGGAGTGTGAGCGCTGTGCATTCTCTCAACTCGGGAGTGTGAGCGCTGTGCATCCTCTGAACTCAGGAGTGTGAGCGCTGTCCGTTCTCTGAACTCGGGAATGTAAGCGCTGTGTATTCTCTGAACTCGGGAGTGTGAGTGCTGTGCGCACTCTGAACTCGGGAGTGTGCACGCTGTGCATTCTCTGAACTTGGGAGTGTGAGCGCTGTGCATTCTCTGAACTCGGGAGTGTGAGCGCTGTGTGTTCTCTGAACTCGGGAGTGTGAGCACTGTTTGTTCTCTGAACTCGGGAGAGTGAGCGCTGTGCATTCTCTGAACTCGGGAGTGTGAGCGCTGTGCGTTCTCTGAACTCGGGAGTGTGAGTGCTGTGCATTATCTGAATTCGGGAAATGTGAGCGCTGTGCATTCTTTGAACTCGGGAGTGTGAGCCCTGTGTGTTCCCTGAACTCGGGAATGTGAGCGCTGTTTATTCTCTGAACTCGGGAGTGTGAGCGCTGTGCGTTCTCTGAACTCGGGAGTGTGAGCGCTGTGCATTCTCTGAACTCGGGAGTGTGAGCACTGTGTGTTCTCTGAAGTCGGGCTTGTGAACACTGTGCATTCTCTGAAATTGGGAGTGTGAACACTGTGTATTCTCTGAACGCGGGAGTGTGAGCGCTGTGCGCTCTCTGAACTCGGGTGTGTGAGGGCTGTGTGTTCTCTCAAATCAGGAGTGTGAGCGCTGTGCATTCTCTGAACTAGGGAGTGTGAGCACTGTGCATTCTCTCAACTCGGGAGTGTGAGCGCTGTGCATTCTCTGAACTCGGGAGTGTGAGCGCTGTGCATTCTTTGAACTCGGGAGTGTGAGGCCTGTGTGTTCTCTGGACTCGGGAAATGTGTGCGCTGTGCGTTCTCTGAACTCGGGAGTGTGAACGCTGTGCGTTCTCTAAACTCGGGAGTGTGAGCACTGTGCATTCCCTGTACTCGGGAGTGTGAGCGCTGTGTGTTCTCTGAACACGGCAGTGTGAGCGTTGTGTGTTCTCTGAACTCGGGAGTGTGAGCGCTGTGTGTTCTGTGAACTCGGGAGTGTGAGCTCTGTGTGCTCTGAACTCGGGAGTGTGAGCGTTGTGTGTTCTCTGAACTTGGGAGTGTGAGCGCTGTGTGTTCTGTGAACTCGGGAGTGTGAGCACTGTGCATTCACTGAACTCGGGCTTGCGAACGCTGTGCGTTCTCTGAACTCGGGAGTGTGAGCGTTGTGTTCTCTGAACTTGGGCTTGTGAGTGCTGTGTGCACTCTGAACTCGGGAGTGTGCGTGCTGTGCATTCTCTGATCTTGGGAGTGTGAGCGCTGTGCATTCTCTTAACTCGGCAGTGTGAAAGCTGTGCGTTCTCTGAACTCGGGAGGGTGAGCGCTGTGCTTTCTCTGAACTCGGGAGGGTGAGCGCTGTGCTTTCTCTGAACTCGGGAGTATGAGCGCTGTTTGTTCTCTGAACTCAGGAGTGTGAGCGCTGTGTGTTCTCTGAAGTCGGGCTTGTGAACTCTGTGCATTCTCTTAACTTGGGAGTGTGAGCGCTGTGCATTCTCTGTACTCCTGGGCGTGAGCTCTCTATATTCTCTGAAATTGGGAGTGTGAGCACTGTGCATTCTCTGAACTCTGGAGTGTGAACGCTGTGCATTCTCTGAAATCGGGAGCGTGAGTGCTGTGTACTCTCTGAACTCGGGAATGTGAGCACTGTGTATTCTCTGATTGCGGGAGTGTGAGCGCTGTGTGTTCTCTGAACTCGTGTGTGAGCGCTGTGCATTCTCTGAACTCGGGAGTGTGAGCACTGTGCATCCTCTCAACTCGGGAGTGTGAGCGCTCTGCATTCTCTGAACTTGGGAGTGTGAGCGCTGTGTATTCTTTGAACTCGGGAGTGTGAGCCCTGTGTGTTCTCTGAACACGGGATAGTGAGCGCTGTGCGTTCTCTGAACTCGGGAGTGTGAGCGCTGTGCGTTCTCTGAACTTGGGAGTGTGAACCCTGTGCATTCGCTGAACTCGGAAGTGTGAGCGCTGTGCGTTCTCTGAACTTGGGAGTGTGAACGCTGTGCATTCGCTGAACTCGGGAGTGTGAGCGCTGTGCATTCTCTGAACTCGGGAGTGTGAGCGCTGTGTGTTCTCTGAACTTGGGAGTGTGAGTGCTGTGCATTCTCTGGACTTGGGAGTGTGAGCGCTGTGTGTTATCTGAACTCGTGAGTGTGAGCGTTGTGTGTTCTCTGAACTCGGGCTTGTGAACGCTGTGCATTCTCTGAACTCGGGAGTGTGAGCGCTGTGCATTCTCTGAACTCGGGAGTGTGAGCGCTGTGCATTCTCTGCATGCGGGAGTGTGAAAGCTGTGCATTCTCTGAAATCGGGAGTCTGAGCACTGTGTGTTCCCTGAACTCGGGAGTGTGAACGCTGTGCATTCTCTGAAATCGGGAGTGTGAGCGCTGTTTGTTCTCTGAACTCAGGAGTGTGAGCTCTGTGTGTTCTCTGAACTCGGGAGTGTGAGCGTTGTGTGTTCTCTGAAAACGGGAGTGTGAGCGCTGTGTGTTCTCTGAAGTCGGGCTTGTGAACTCTGTACATTCTCTTAACTCGGGAGTGAGAGCGCTGTGCATTCTCTGTAATCCTGGGCGTGAGCATTCTATATTCTCTGAAATTGGGAGTGTGAGCACTGTGCATTCTCTGGACTCGGGAATGTGAGCACTGTGCATTCTCTGAACTCGGAGTGTGAGCGCTGTGCATTCTCTCAACTCGGGAGTGTGAGCGCTGTGCATTCTCTCAACTCGGGAGTGTGAGCGCTGTGCATTCTCTGAACTCGGAGTGTGAGCGCTGTGCATTCTTTGAACTCGGGAGTGTGAGCCCTGTGTGTTCTCTGGACTCGGGAAATGTGTGCGCTGTGCGTTCTCTTAACTCGGGAGTGTGAACGCTGTGCATTCTCTGAACTCGGGAGTGTGAACGCTGTGCATTCTCTGAACTCGAGAGTCTGAGCGCTGTGCGTTCTCTGAACTCGGGAGTGTGAGCGCTGTTTGTTCTCTGGACTCGGGAAATGTGTGCGCTGTGCGTTCTCTTAACTCGGGAGTGTGAACGCTGTGCATTCTCTGAACTCGGGAGTGTGAACGCTGTGCATTCTCTGAACTCGAGAGTCTGAGCGCTGTGCGTTCTCTGAACTCGGGAGTGTGAGCGCTGTTTGTTCTCTGAACTCAGGAGTGTGAGCGCTGTGCATTCTCTGAAATCGGGAGTGAGAGCGCTGTGTGTTCTCTGAACTCGGGAGTGTGACCGTTGTGTGTTCTCTGAACTCGGGAGTGTGAGTGCTGTGTGTTCTGTGAACTCGGGAGTGTGAGCACTGTGCATTCACTGAACTCAGGCTTGCGAATGCTGTGCAATCTCTAAACTCGGGAGTGTGAGTGCTGTGCATTCTCTGGACTCGGTATTGTGAGCACTGTGCATTCTCTGAACTCTGCAGTGTGAACGCTGTGCATTCTCTGAAATCGGGAGTGTGATCGCTGTGTGTTCTCTGAACTCGGGAATGTGAGCACTGTGTATTCTCTGAACGTGGGAGTGTGAGCGCTTTACGCTCTCTGAACTCGGGAGTGTGAGCTCTGTGTGTTCTCTGAACTCGTGTGTGAGCGCTGTGCATTCTCTGAACGCAGGAGTGTGATCGCTGTGCATTCTCTCAACTCGGGAGTGTGAGCGCTGTGCATTCTCTGAACTCGGGAGTGTGAGCGCTGTCCGTTCTCTGAACTCGGGGATGTAAACGCTGTGTATTCTCTGAACTCGGGAGTGTGAGTGCTGTGCGCACTCTGAACTCGGGAGTGTGCGCGCTGTGCATTCACTGAACTTGGGAGTGTGAGCGCTGTGCATTCTCTGAACTCGGTAGTGTGAACGCTGTGCACTCTGAACTCGGGAGTCTGAGCGCTGTGCATTCTCTGAACTTGGGAGTGTGAGCGCTGTGCGTTCTCTGAACTCGGGAGTGTGAGCACTGTTTGTTCTCTGAACTCGGGAGAGTGAATGCTGTGCGTTCTCTGAACTCGGTAGTGTGAGCGCTGTGCGTTCTCTGAACTCGGGAGTGTGAGCATTGTGTGTTCTCTGAACTCGTGCTTGTGAGCTCTGTGTGTTCTCTGAACTCGGAAGTGTGAGCGCTGTGGTGTATGTGCCTTTAAGAGCCCCTGTGTACTGTAATGCCAGTAGTGGCCACTCGGGCTATATAAGCCTGTATAGTGTCTTGTATCTTTTAGTTCACCTCCAGACTTTATTCAGTAAACACCTGTTAAACCAGCTCCTGCATTCCGTGTCTCCATTAACACACGGATACAACAGTGGCGATGAATTGGAAACGTACTTACCTGCAATTCGGCAGCACCTCAAGGAG
Source organism: Somniosus microcephalus (assembly GCF_052327205.1). Taxonomy (NCBI): domain Eukaryota; kingdom Metazoa; phylum Chordata; class Chondrichthyes; order Squaliformes; family Somniosidae; genus Somniosus; species Somniosus microcephalus. The sequence goes on along the minus strand of NC_141009.1, from coordinate 66,384,326 downwards.
ATCGATTCCTCAGACGAAGGTCGAAGAAGAAAAAAAGAAAGAAAAAACTCTGGTTTCACCAGCTAGCCGGGCTGGCGGCAGGTACTGCAATAATCCTTCCTGGGCGGCGGGCTGGGGCTCGATCGGCTGGCTCTGCAGCGGGGCCGAGCAGCGAAGGCGGAGGTAAACAGACGGAGGGTGGAGCACTCGGGAGACGGCCAGCGCTGCAAAGCAGGTCGGCGTTCGGACCAAGCAGAGGGAGGGAAAAGTCCCAGAGAGTCCGGCGGGAACGAGTCTCCAACTATTAAAAATAACTGTATAAATAAAAACCGCGGCGAACAGCTTTGTCAGCAGCGGCAGCGGTGGGAAAGCGCGGGAGGCGCCTTTTTTTCTCGGCAGGGAAGAAAGGAAAGCGCGGGAGGCGCCATTTTTTTTTCAGGATGCCTAAGACTGGCAATATTACTGCATTCGATAGTAATATAGAGGATTGGACCACATATGTGGAAAGAGTGGAGATATATTGCACAGCGAATGAAATAGAGGATGATAAAAAGGCATCGGTACTTCTAAATCTAATGGGCGCAAGGACATACAGGCTGTTACGAAACTTAATCACTCCAGCCAAACCGATGAACAAAAAATTTTAAAGAGATTGTTGATACCCTACAGGAGCACTTAAACCCAACACCACTGCTGATAGCGGAACGATTCAAATTCTTCAGGAGGAATCAGCACAAGAATGAAAGTAACGCTGATTACCTCACCGAATTAAGAAAGCTGTCAAAACACTGCCAATTCGGGGCAGGACTGGCAGATTCTCTTCGAGGCAAATTCGTGTGCGGTCTCCTAAGTGAAGGAACACAGAAAAGGCTATTTTCTGAGAAAGATTTAACACTGGACAAGGCTTTCAGTGTGGCTGTATCATACGAAGCAGCAGCAAGAGGAGCTGCAGAGATACAGCAAAAGCCACAGGACTTCGGCACCCATGAAATGACACTGGCTTTCGAGAGATGTTATCGCTGCGGCAGATCCACCCATGACCAGAGAGACTGCTGTTTCAAGGACAAAGCATGCAGGCAATGCGGAAAGATGGGACACATTGCACGTGTATGCCGATCTGGAAACAAAAAATCCACTGACAAAAAAAAAATCAATAAGTAAAAGTACAGAAAGGTACAAATGATGACGGACAGTAGCTCCGAAGACCAGAAGAGTGATAGCGACTCCGGAAACAAGAGAGTAAGCTGTCTCAAATTACATAATGTAATTGCCAAAGAAGATTACCAGACCATTTGGGTTACCCTCACGATAGCGGGGTCCCCAGTTAAAATGGAGCTAGATACAGGATCAGCTCTGACCATCATAAGTCGACGGGATTACGAGCGGCTATTTCCGCATATACCTTTGAAAGGCACATCCATTATCTTGAAAACATATACGGGGCAGAAAGTATACCCCAGAGGGAAAATAAGGGTGCCTGTTGTATACAACGGCAAGGAAATACAGAAGTTGTATTTAAACGTTCTGCAAGGTGGTGGTCCACCGCTGTTGGGACGTGAATGGATCAGGAAGATACGTTTAGACTGGCACTCCATTCAGGCACTGACGGTGACCAGTAAGAAAAAAAATGATGATGACGTCATACCTCAACGATTAAAAGACATCTTGGCCAACGCCAAAGAAGTGTTTCAACAGGAACTAGGAACCTTGAAAGGCGTCACCGCCTCAATAAAAGTGGAAGATGCGGCAATTCCCAAGTTTTTTAAGGCAAGGCCGCTGCCATACGCAATTCGTCCAGCAGTCGAGGCAGAGCTGGAGAATTTGGAAAAAGCAGGCGTGTTATCCAAGGTAGATTGGAGCGAGTGGGCAACACCCATCATCCCGGTCATGAAGAAAACGTTGAATAATGATAAAGCTGAAGAACAGAGAAAAATTCGCATCTGTGGGGACTTCAAGGAGACTGTAAACCCGATCCTTCACATGGTACAGTATCCTCTTCCGAGGATAGAAGATATTTTCGCTTCACTATCCGGAGGGAAACGTTTCACCAAAATTGACTTGGCACAGGCATATCTACAGATGGAGGTTGAGGAGGCCTCTAAAATGTATCTCACGATAAACACACACAAAGGCCTGTACCAGTACAATCGACTGGTTTTCGGAGTAGCATCAGCTCCAGCTATCTGGCAAAGAGCTATGGAGCAAGTCCTGCAAGGGATTCCGGGGACTCAATGCTACCTAGATGACATCCTTGTAACAGGAGAAAATGACAACGAGCACCTTGCCAATTTGGAGCAGGTGCTCACTATGCTGAGAGAACGGGGACTACGAGCAAATCGCCCCAAGTGCGAATTTTTCCAGAAACAAATATCATATTGTGGCCACATAATTAACGAAGAAGGGTTGCATAAGTCACCTGAAAAAAATTGAAGCGGTCATAAAAGCCCCGGCAGCTGAAAATGTCTCACAATTAAGGTCGTTCCTGGGATTGATAAATTACTATCATAAATTTTTACCGAACTTGTCAACTGTTCTGCACCCTCTTAACGAACTGCTACAAATGGGAGTAAATTGGAAATGGAGCGAAGACTGTAAACGTGCCTTCCATAAATGCAAAGGCTTGATCACGTCCAAGGAAGTTTTAGCTCATTACAACCCATCACTGCCAATCAGACTGGCGTGCGATGCATCCCCTTACGGCACAGGAGCGGTATTATCGCATAGATTCCCTGATGGCTCGGATAGCTTTTGCGTCACGCTCATTGAACTCAGCTGAGCGTAACTATGCCCAGATCGACAGGGAAGCACTCAGCCTGGTATGGGGAGTGAAGAAATTCAACCATTACCTACACGGACAAAAATTTACCTTGTTGACTGACCATCAACCCCTCGTCTCCATATTAAACCCTAAAAATGGCGTTCCCATTATGACAGGGCAAAGGCTACAGAGGTGGTCCCTTTTCCTAGGGGCACACCAATATGACATAGAATACAAAGGATCAAAACAGCATGGAAATGCTGACGGTTTATCGCGTCTACGGTTGCCAACGGTAGAAGAGGCACCTACAGTGGACCCAGTGGAGATGTTCCACTCAACCATAGTGGAATGTCTACCAGTAACAAATTCTACCATTGAAAAGGAAACGAGAAATTACCCGACTCTCTCACGAGTCTACAATTTAATGGTGAAGGGATGGCCAGCACATGGCGAACCACTGTTGCCAGCATTCCTCGCAAAGAAGAGAACAGCTGTCAGTGTGCCGAGGAACCTTGATGTGTGGATTCAGAGTGGTGATTCCACCCAAACTCCAGGATAAAGTGCTAAAGGAGCTTCACGAGGGGCATCTGGATGGAGTGAAAATGAAGAACCTAGCCAGAGCATTTGTATGGTGGCCAGGTATCAATGGAGACATCGAAGAAATGACCAAGGGCTGTCTAGGATGCCAGAAGGTCCAAAACGCCCCACCACAAGCCCCTTTACATCCATGGGAGTGGCCCTCATCTCCATGGCAAAGGGTACACATCGACTTTGCTGGTCCATTTATGGACTCAATGTTCTTAATCGCAGTTGATGCATACTCCAAGTGGCCGGAGGTAATAAAGATGTCCTCCACCACCACGGAAAAAACCATCACAGTATTAAGGACCATATTTGCCAGGAATGGGCTGCTGGAACAGATCTGTTCTGATAATGGACCGCAATTTGTGTCCGAAGAATTCAGGAAGTTCTTAAAAAACAATGGGGTTAAGCACTACACGTCCACCCCATACCATCCCGCCACCAATGGATTGGCTGAAAGGTTTGTCCAGACCTTCAAGAAGGCCATAAAGGCCATGGGTAATGAAGACATAAATCTACAGCGTAAGGTAGATAACTTCGTTTGCATACAGGAATGCAACACATGTGGTTACCAACCAAACTCCCGCCATGATGTTTTTCAATAGAAGACTAAGATGCCGGCTTGATTTGATCAAGCCAAACATCAGAAGGGACGTAGAGAACCGGCAATTTCAAGGCATGAATGAAAGGCCAACTAGAACCTTCCAGATAGGTCAACATGTTTTGGCCCCGGACTACCGTACCGAGAAATGGCAGCCTGGAACTATTTGCACACGACTAGGACCGCTGATGTATACTGAGGACATTGGAGAAAGCATAATAAGGTGCCATGCTGACCAGATCATAGAGTCATCCAAAAAGGGACAACCTACACCACAACTCTATACGCCTAATGATGAAGCAGAGATACCCATAGTATCTACCTCCGATCTGGTGATACTGGAACCAGATGAACCCGACACTGGCATTCAAGCCGAATCGACCTTGCCAAAAGAACCTACTACACCACCGAAAACTACTACACCACCGAGGCATTATCCGGACCGAGTCAGGAAGCCTCCAGAGAGACTGACTTATAATTGATTAATTGCAGCAAATGTGTAGATTATTGTTCTTGTAAACATGTTAATTAATGATCACTTAAAATGTTATGTACTGGTTGTTTGAAAGGGGAGGAATTGTGGTGTATGTGCCTTTCAGAGCCCCTGTGTACTGTAATGCCGGTAGTGGCCACACAGGCTATATAAGCCTGTATAGTGTCTTGTATCTTTTAGTTCACCTCCAGACTTTGTTCAGTAAACACCTGTTAAACCACCTTCTGCATTCCGTGTCTCCATTAACACACGGATACAACAAGCGCTGTTTGTTCTCTGAACTCGGGAGTGTGAGCGCTGTGTGTTCTCTGAACTCGGGAGCTGAAGTCGGGCTTGTGAACGCTGTGCATTCTCTGAACTCGGGAGTGTGAGCGATGTGCATTCTCTGCACTCCTGGGCGTGAGCACTCTGTATTCTCTGAAATTGGGAGTGTGAGCGCTGTGCGTTCTCTGAAATCGGGAGTGTGAGTGCTGCGTGTACTCTGAACTCGTGTGATCGCTGTGCATTCTCTGGACTCGGTAGTGTGAACGCTGTGCATTCTCTGAAATCGGAAGTGTGAGCACTGTGTATTCTCTGAACTCGGGAATGTGAGCACTGTGTATTCTCTGAACGCGGGAGTGTGAGCGCTGTGCACTCTCTGAACTCGGGAGTGTGAGGGCTGTGCATTCTCTCAAATCAGGAGTGTGAGCGCTGTGTGTTCTCTGAACTCGTGTGTGAGCGCTGTGCATTCTCTGAACTCGGGAGTGTGAGCACTGTGCATTCTCTGAACTCAGGAGTGTGAGCGCTGTGCATTCTTTGAACTCCGGAGTGTGAGCCCTGTGTGTTCTCTGGACTCGGGAAATGAGTGCGCTGTGCATTCTCTGAACTCGGGAGTGTGAATGCTGTGCATTCTCTGAACTCGGGAGTGTGAGCGCTGTTTGTTCTCTGAACTCGGGTGTGAGCGCTGTGCATTCTCTGAACTCGGGAGTGTGAGCGCGGTGCATTCTCTGAACTCGGGAGTGTGAGCGCTGTTTGTTCTCTGAACTTGGGAGTGTGAGGGCGGTGCGTTCTCTCAAATCGGGAGTGTGAGCGCTGTGTGTTCTCTGAACTCGTGTGTGAGTGCTGTGCATTCTCTGAACTCGGGAGTGTGAGCGCTCTGCATTCTTTGAACTCGGGAGTGTGAGTTCTGTGTGTTCTCTGAACTCGGGAGTGTGAGCGTTGTGCATTCTCTGAACTCGGGCTTGTGAGCGCTGTGCGTTCTCTGAACTCAGGAGTGTGAGCTCTGTGTGTTCTCTGAACTCGGGAGTGTGAGCGCTGTGTATTCTCTGAACTCGGGAATGTGAGCACTGTGTATTCTCTGAAGGCGGGAGTGTGTGTTCTCTGTACTCGGGAGTGTTGTGTCTGTGTGTTGATAGAGACACTGAAGACAGGAGTTTGGTTCATAGGTGTTTACTAAACAAAGTCTGGAGGGTAACTAACGGATACAACACAATATACAGGCTTATATAGCCTGAGTGGCCATTACCGGCATTACAGTACACATGGGGCTCTTAAAGGCACATACACTACAATTCCTCCCCTTTTAGCTAACCAGTACATAATATTTTAAGTAATTATTAATTACATGTTATAAGAAAATAATATACACATTGCTGCAGTTAATTAATTATAAGTCAGTCTCTCTGGAGGCTTCCTGACTCGGTCCGGATAACGCCTCGGTGGTGTAGTAGTTTCTGGTGGTGTAGTAGGTTCTTTTGGCAAGGCTGATTCGGCTTGAATGCCAGTGTCGGGTTCATCGGGTTCCAGTATCACCGGATCGGAGGTAGATATGGGTATCTCTACCTCATCGTTAGGTGTATAAAGTTGTGGTGTAGGTTGTCCCTTTTCGGATGACTCTATGATTTGGTCAGCATGGCACCTTATTATGCTTTCTCCGATGTCCACGGTATACATCAGTGGCCCTAGTCGTGTGCAGATTGTTCCAGGCTGCCATTTCTCGGTACGGTAGTCCCGGGCCAAAACTTGTTGACCTATCTGGAAGGTTCTTGTTAGCCTTTCATTCATGCCTTGAAATTGCCGGTTCTCCACGTCCCTTCTGATGTTGGGCTTGATCAAATCCAGCCGGCATCTTAGGCTTCTATTGAAGAACATCATGGCGGGAGTTTGGTTTGTAACCATATGTGTTGCATTCCTGTATGCGAACAAGAAGTTATCCACCTTGTGCTGAAGTTTTATGTCTTCATTACCCATGGCCTTTATGGCCTTCTTGAAGGTCTGGACAAACCTTTCAGCCAATCCTGGTGGCGGGATGGTATGGGGTGGACGTGTAGTGCTTAACCCCATTGTTTTTAAAGAACTTCCTGAATTCTTCGGACACAAATTGCGGTCCATTATCAGAACAGATCTGTTCCGGCAGCCCATTCCTGGCAAATATGGTCCTTAATACTGTGATGGTTTTTTCCGTTCCGTGGTGGTGGAGGACATCTTTATTACCTCCGGCCACTTGGAGTGTGCATCAACCGCGATTAAGAACATTGAGTCCATAAATGGACCAGCATAGTCAATGTGTACCCTTTGCCAGGGAGATGAGGGCCACTCCCATGGACGTAGAGGGGCTTGGGGTGGAGCGTTTTGGACCTTCTTGCATCCTAGGCAGCTCTTGGTCATTTCTTCTATGTCTCCATCGATACCTGGCCACCATACAAACGCTCTGGCTAGGTTCCTCATTTTCACTCCACCCAGATGCCCCTCGTGAAGCTCCTTTAGCACTTTATCCTGGAGTTTGGGTGGAATCACCACTCTGGATCCACACATCAAGGTTCCTCGGCATACTGACAGCTGTTCTCTTCTTTGCGAGAATGCTGGCAACAGTGGTTCGCCATGTGCTGGCCATCCCTTCACCGTTAAGTCGTAGACTCGTGAGAGAGTCGGGTCATTTCTCGTTTCCTTTTCAATGGCAGAATTTGTTACTGGTAGACATTCCACTATGGTTGAGTGGAACATCTCCACTGGGTCTACTGTAGGTGCCTCTTCTACCGTTGGCAACGGTAGGCGCGATAACCCGTCAGCGTTCCCATGCTGTTTTGATCCTTTGTATTCAATGTTGTATTGGTGTGCCCCTAGAAAAAGGGACCACCTCTGTAGCCTTTGCACTGTCAGAATGGGAACACCCTTTTTAGGGTTGAATATGGAGATGAGGGGTTGATGGTCAGTCAACAAGGTAAATTTTTGTCCGTGTAGGTAATGGTTGAATTTCTTCACTCCCCATACCAGGCTGAGTGCTTCCCTGTCGATTTGGGCATAGTTACACTCAGCTGAGTTTAATGAGCGTGACGCAAAAGCTATTGGCCGTTCCGAGCCATCAGGGAATTTATGCGATAATACTGCTCCTATGCCGTAAGGGGATGCATCGCACGCCAGTCTGATTGGCAGTGATGGGTTGTAATGAGCCAAAACTTCTTTGGACGTGATTAAGTCTTTGCATTTATGGAAGGCACGTTTACAGTCTTCGCTCCATTTCCAAATTACTCCTGTTTGTAGCAGTTCATTAAGAGGGTGTAGAAGAGTTGATAAGTTCGGTAAAAATTTATGATAGTAATTTATTAATCCCAGGAACGACCTTAATTGTGAAACATTTTCAGGTGCTGGGGCTTTTATGACCACTTCAATTTTTTCAGGTGACTTAAGCAACCCTTCCTTATTAATTATGTGGCCACAATATGATATTTGATTTTGGAAAAATTCGCACTTGGGGCGATTTGCTCGTAGGCCCCATTCTCTCAGTCTAGTGAGCACCTGCTCTAAACTGGCAAGGTGCTCGTCGTCGTTTTCTCCTGTTATAAGGATGTCGTCTAGGTAGCATTGAGTCCCCAGAATCCCTTGGAGGACTTGCTCCATAGCTCTTTGCCAGATAGCTAGAGCGGATGCTACTCCGAAAACCAGTCGATTGTACTGGTACAGACCTTTGTGTGTATTTATCGTGAGATATTTTTTAGAGGCCTCTTCAACCTCCATCTGTAGATATGCCTGTGCCAAGTCAATTTTGGTGAAACGTTTCCCTCCAGATAGTGAGGCGAAAATATCTTCTATCCTCGGAAGAGGATACTGTACCGTGTGAAGGACCGGGTTTACCGTCACCTTGAAGTCTCCACAGATGTGAATTTTTCTCTGTTCTTCAGATTTATCATTATTCAATGCTTTCTTCATGACTGGAACGATGGGTGTTGCCCAGTCGCTCCAATCTATTTTGGATAATACGCCTGCATTTTCCAAATTCTCCAGCTCTGCCTCGACTGCTGGACGAATTGCATATGGCACCGGTCTTGCTTTAAAAAACTTGGGAATTGCTGCATCTTCCACTTTTATTGAGGCGGTGATGCCTTTCAAGGTTCCTAGTTTCTCTTGAAACACTTCTTTGGCGTTGGCCAAGATGTCTTTTAATCGTTCAGGTATGACGTCATCATCGTTTTTTTTCTTACTGGTCACCGTCAGTGCCTGAATGGAGTGCCAGCCTAAACGTATTTTCCTGATCCATTCACGTCCCAACAGCAGTGGGCCACCATCTTGTAGAATGTATAAATACAACTTTTGTATTTCCTTGCCGTTGCATATAACAGGCACCCTTATTTTTCCTTGGGGTATACTTTCTGCCCAGTATATGTTTTCAAGATAATCATAGAGTCATAGAGTTTTACAGCACAGGAAGCGGCCCTTCGGCCCATCGCGTCCGCGCCGGCCTTCAAGCCCTGTCTATTCCAATCCCATTTTCCAGCATTTGGTCCATAGCCTTGTATGCTATGGCGCTTCAAGTGCTCATCCAAATGCTTCTTGAATGTTATGAGGGTTCCTGCCTCTACCACCCTTTCAGGCAGTGAGTTCCAGATTCCAACCACCCTCTGGGTGAAAAAGTTCCTCCTCAAATCCCCTCTAAACCTCCTGCCCCTTACCTTGAATCTATGCCCCCTTGTTATTGACCCCCCTACTAAGGGGAAAAGTTCCTCTTTATCTACCCTATCTATGCCCCTCATCATTTTGTACACCTCAATCAGCTCCCCCCTCAGCCTTCATTGCTCCAAGGAAAACAACCCCAGCCTGTTTAGTCTTTCTTCATAGCTGAGGCGCTCCATCCCAGGTAACATCCTGGTGAATCTTCTCTGCACCCTCTCCAAAGCAATCACATCCTTCCTATAGTGAGGCGACCAGAACTGCACACAGTACTCCAGCTGTGGCCTTACCAGCGTTTTGTACAGCTCCATCATAACCTCCCTGCTCTTATATTCTATGCCTCGGCTAATGAAGGCAAGTATCCCATATGCCTTTTTAACCACCTTATCTACCGTTCCGCTGCCTTCAGGGATCTATGTACATGTACACCAAGGTCCCTCTGACCCTCTGTACTTCCTAGGGTCCTACCACTCATTGTGTATTCCCTTGCCTTATTTGTCCGTCCAAAATGCATCACCTCGCACTTTTCAGGGTTAAATTCCATTTGCCACTTTTCCGCCCATCTGACCAACCTGTTTATATCGTCCTGTAGCCTGAGGCTTTCCTCCTCGCAATTTACCACCACACCAATTTTCGTGTCATCTGCGAACTTACTGATCATACCTTTTACATTCTCATCCAAATCATTTATGTAGATCACAAACAGCAAGGGACCCAGCACCGATCCCTGAGGTACCCCACTGGACACAGGCTTCCAGTCACAAAAGCAACCTTCGACCATCACCCTCTGCCTCCTGCCACTCAGCCAGTTTAGGATCCAACGTGCCAAGGCACCCTGGATCCCATGGGCTCTTACCTTCTTGACCAGTCTCCTATGCGGGACTTTGTCAAAAGCCTTACTGAAGTCCATGTATACCACATCCACAGCATTTCCCTCATCCACACACCTAGTCACCCCCTCGAAAAATTCAATCAGATTGGTCAGACATGATTTACCCTTGACAAAGCCATGCTGACTATCCCCGATTAATCCTTGCCTCTCTAAGTGGAGACTAATTTTGTCCCTCAGAATCTTTTCCAATAATTTCCCTACCACAGATGTTAGGCTCACTGGCCTGTAATTCCCTGGTTTATCCCTGCTACCCTTCTTGAATAATGGTACAGGTAGACTACCTTTTATCCGAACTTCCGAAAACCGAAACCCTCTAAAAACCAAATGTTTTTTCGTTCAGCGTAAGTCGTGCGCACGACATGACCAGAGTGGCACACGAATTACGCTGAGCAGAGGGTCAGCGTAAGTCGTGCGCACGACCCTGACCCCCGCCGACAACCCCCCGCGGACCCCCCCCGCGGACCCCCGCCGACCCCCCCGCCGATCCCCCCCCGCCGACCCCGACCCCCCCGCGGACCCCCGCCGACACCCCCCGCCGACCCCCACCGCTGACCCCGATGACCCCGACCCCCCGCGGACCCCCGCCGTCCCACCCCCGACAAATTTCCCAGTCTTATAAAATACCTTCCGAAATCCAAAATTTTCCGAAAACCGAAACACGGCTGGTCCCGAGTTTTTCGGATAAAGGATAGTCTACCTGTACTACGTTAGCTGTTCTCCAGTCCTCTGGTACATCCCCTGTGGCCAGAGAGGTTCTGAAAATTTGTGTCAGAGCCCCTGCAATCTCCTCCTTTGCCTCACACAGCAGCCTGGGATACATTTCGTCCGGGCCTGGGGATTTATCCACTTTTTGGCCTGCTAAAATCGCTAGGACCTCCTCCCTCTCGATGCTAATATGTTCAAGTACATCACAGTCCCCTTGCCCGATTTCTATGTCTACATCGTCTTTCTCCATAGTGAACACGGATGCAAAAAATTCATTTAAAACCCCGCCTACATCATCTGGCTCTACACACAGATTGCCACTTTGGTCCCTAATGGGCCCTACCCTTTCCCTGGTTATCCTCTTGCCCTTAATCTATATATATAAATCGGTCCTTCTGTCTGTCCTTCTGTCTGTCTGCACGTGTGCGTCTGGGCGGCTATGCGCTCGAAAGTTACAGGGCGTACCTACGCGTGCGTTACTTCGAAAGAAAGCTTACCTTTCCAAAACGGTTTTAAGCGTATGTACATTTCGGCTGGGCTAAAATCGGGCCCGCGGTATCCGAAAAACCTTAACATTCCGCTCATTAGCATCTCATTATCCGCTCATTAGCGACAGAGTGACCTCGAGCTCAACCAATCGTACGCCGGGTTGCTGGCGTGTGCCGCCGGGCCAATCGGTGCGTGTGTGGGCGGGCCTTATCATTCTGAACCGAGGTGAGTAGCCGCCATCTTGCTTCCATTCTTTTTCCTGCTTTCTGCGTCTTTCTTTTCAAATATACATTTCCAGCAAAATAAAATTGAATTTATTAAACTGTTTTAAAATAAATCACTCATTTGTAAATATTTTATCTAACTTGAAGATTCTTTTTCCTACCTTTCCCCGTTTTTTTCTTAGGCCTGAAAGCCTGGGCCTTTCTTGCCCAGCCAGGCCCGAGCTAGATAATTGGGCTGCTGCTAAGCTCCTCACGCACCCCCCCCACCCCCCCCCGGTGTCACGTTACCCGGGGCAACGGCGTCAGCCACGAGGGTCAGGGTGCGCGCGCAGCAGGAGCAGGTGAGACTCTGTTCCGCGCTCGGCTCGGGCGGGGGTGGCGCGGGGCTCTCGAGAGTGCGGATCTCGGCCTTGGCGAGCGGGAAGGGTTACCCCGGCAACGGGAGTGCGGGCCGGCTGGGGCTTGGAGAGCGGGGCTCTCGGGAGTGCGGAGCGGGCTCGAAGAGCGGGGCTCTCGGGAGTGCGGGGCGGGGCGGCTGCGGCTTCGAGAGCGGGGCTCTCGGGAGTGCGGGGCGGCGCGGCAGGGTTACCCCGGCAACCGGGCGTGGCCGTGGCCGTCTCTCAGCCTCAAGCCCTCCCTTCCTCCCTTCCCCCCCGCCCTTCCCCCCTCCCTTCCCCCCTCCCCCTCTCCCTTCCCCTTCCCCTCCCCCTCCCCCTCTTCCCCGCCCCCCTTCCCCCCTCCCCCCACCCTCCCTCCCCCCTCCCTTCCCCCCCTGCCCTCCCTTCCCCCTCCCTTCCCCCCCGCCCTCCCTTCCCCCCCCTCCACCCCCGCCCTCACTTCTGTAAAGTCTGTGGGTTGTGCAGTTAATAAATACACAGACTTCAGAAGTAACAAACAAACAGGTCTTTACTATTCGAAGGTCCGGGCGAATCTGCCCCAGCAATCCTGCCACAACACTTATATACTGGTGTGGTCACTATCGGTATTACAGTATACAGAAGCCAAACAAATAGTGCCACACCTAAAGTAGTTCTCTTAAAGGTGAACGGTTACATTCAATAGTTCCCTTAAAGATAGACGGGTACATACACTACAATCCTCCCTTTTTAGCTTATTACTTACAGAGTCTCCGTTAAACATACATATCTTCAACTTCCTATAAACAAATTACAGATATAATCTCGGTGGAGTCAATGTCATATAAAACAATTTACAGATATAATCTCGGTGGGAACAGTTCACAGGTTCAGTCTCTGCGGAAACAGTTCATAGATTCAGTCTCTGATCTTGACTCGTTCCAAACAACATTTCTTTGGTGTAGCCGGTTCACCTGGCTAGCGTGACTCCTCCATAGCCTTTTTCTTGATGTAACAGCTTGAACTTTCGTCCTGTTGAACCAGCAGTGCGGACTTTTACAACCAACTGGCTGTCTTGACATTTTCCAGTTTTTCGACTAATTTAGCTCCTTTCGTAGTGTTCCGCCTGAGATGGTAGAAGTGCTAATATTTTAGACAGTTATTATCTTCTGCTTCTTCTTTTTCTTTTCTGCCTTTTTGAAACTCTCGGAGCTCCTTTCTCGGCTGCCAGCTGTAGCGCCACCAACTCTCTATGTTCCTTAGACCTTAAGTGCTTCCTCCGGATTTCAGCACTTTGAGAGTTTTCATCACAAGCTGGGCAGACCACATCCTCGTAATATTCAGTGTCACTCAACAGGTCATGGTAATATTCGGGTTCGTCCTGAGTTAGGCCAGCGAGAGAGCCTTCTTCTTCCTCCTCACCCGTCTGGACGTTAGCTGACGGTGGTTCCTTCCCTAGACATCTTTCTTGAAAAGACTTCTTCATGCATTCATATTCATCCCGCTCTTCCTGGGTTGTCTGCCATTCCTTCACTACTGACCTCCTTTGTGAGTTCAATACCTTCCCTTCCACCGGGGATTGCGGTATCAGGCTATTTAATCCTTCTACTGAAGCAGCTGTTTCAACATTCTTCTGTTCACATTGACGTGATTCAACGAACTCTTCATAGAGTAAACTGTAACACAAAATCTGTGTTGCCACCTCAGTTATTTCTGTAACTTTTGGGAGCTCCGAATTCCTTCCCTTTGCAGATTGAAGCTCGTGTTCCCATTGTGGAGTCTTGTCTCTCAGCATGTGAAGGAGTTGGCTGACCGTTAACTCTTCCGCGGGGACTCTGTGGATCAGAGTCTTCACCATTTCATCCACCTTTCCCTCCAATGCTTTCACCTTCCTTTCCTCTTGTACTTTGGTTTCAAGCGCTCGAAGAAGTTGCGCCTTGATGCTTCCAAGCTCATGTTCAGAGCCCATTCTTACAGTCTCTGTGTTTCTTACAGTTTCCTTCCCTTCCACTGAAAGGATTCCCAGTTGACTCTGCTCTTCAAGTCGTTGAACCTCGGTCATTGCCGCCTCATATTTGTCTTGGGTTTCCTCCAATATTTATATGAGTTCTTGGACATCTTGTCTTTCATGTTCTGCCATGTCTTTCACCGCTAAATTCTCATCTATGGATGGAACTTCTACCGATGAGTCTGTCTTGGCCTTGAGCTCATCAAGAATTTCCTGCAGCCTTTGGACTTCTTGCTCATGTTCAACCTTTAGTTGTTCATATGCTTCTACTGAAACTAGCTTTTCGGAGGTTGCCGAGTTAATCCCCTCCAGAATTGTAGCCTGGGCCTGTTCATACTGTTCTTTCCACTTCTCACACTCTGCTTGTAAGGAGTCGTAGAGAAGAACTGGAATAAAATCCCGGCTTCCTGAAGATTCCTCTTCATTTGCTTCTTTCGCAATTTCCTGTTGGAGTTCAGCCAAGGCTGCTATGCTATCTGCCTCTTGAAGTCTCACTGCCATCAAATCTTCTTTATTCTTGCAGTGTATCTCAGTCATTTTCCCTTTATTTTCATTTAACTGAGTGATAAGCTCCTCTTGCAACATGGCCACATTATTCACATCAGGTAAAGAAGCGTTTCTCTTTTCCATGTCCAAGATTTTTTTCTGCATCTCTTTAAGTGCACACTGCGATTCAGCTTCTCTTAACCTTGCCTGCACTAGCTCCGTCTCCAATTGCAGAACAAAATCCTCAGTGTAGCGTGGTTTGCCTTTATGCTGTATCTCTAGATCATGCAAATGTTCTAACTCCTGAACATCATAAGGGAGGTGTGATCGGTAATTGGTCACGATGGCTCTATGGTCGCTCTCTGCTTGAGCCAGCAGGTTCTGTTGTCTTTCCAGACTCTCCCATTCGGTGTCATAGAACTTTTTCATTGTTTTCATCTCTTGTACGAGACGGTAACTTAATTGTTCGAATTGTTGTCGTACTTTGAAATAACGTTGAGTTCGAGCTCGGTGTTCCTCCGTAATGCATATGTCTGTGACTTGAACAGACTCAGAATTCTCTGTCTTTATGCACGCCATCGTTTTTCCAACCTTAGTCAGTGAGTTCATGTTAACCTTGTTTTTCATACGTGGGCTGGACTTATCGTCTTCCGGCTCAGAGTCTGAGCTGCTTGTCTGCACCGAGTCCTCACTCATCATTGCTTGTAGGTAGTGCCATTCCATGTCTATTTTCTTGATCCACTCCCGTCCTAGAAGTGGTGGTCCTCCCTCATGTAGTACATACAAGTTCATTCTTGGGTGTTCTTTACCCCTATCTCTCACCTTGACTCTTATTTTTCCCATGGGGTATACTTTATGCCCCATGTATGTCTGCAATACGAACTTGGTATCTCTTAAGGGTATGTGTGAGAATAGCCGATGGTAATCCCCTCGATTTATGACTGATACAGCTGATCCAGTGTCCAACTCCATTTTCACTTGGACTCCAGCTATTTTTAGCATGACCCAGATAGTTTGTAGGTCAGCTTCCTTACTCACATGGTGGATACTCAGACTACCCAGCTCCTGGCCATTTGGATCTGAGTCTGGATTCTGTTTGTCTGAACTCTTCTCAGCCCCCTTGTATACCTTGTTGTACTTTTCTTGTGATGGCTTCCTTTGGTTGTTGGTCTTCTTCCCTGACCGGCATACCTTAGCGATGTGACCCAGTTTGCCACATTTCCTACATTCTTGGTTCTTAAACCAGCATTGATTCTGGTCGTGTGTTGTCTTCCCACAACGATAGCATTTTGTTGTGCTCGAGGTAATTTGGTCCACCCCGAGCGCTGCCGCCTTTAGTTGCATTTCCGCCGTTCCTTTCGCTGCGGCTTCGTGTGATGCGGCTATAAGGACAGCCCTGTCAAGTGTAAGGTCGTTCTCTTCTAGTAGGCGCTTTTGCGTCCCTTCCTTGGACAATCCGCCTACGAACTTGTCTCGCAGTGCCTCTGTCAGATTCCCTCCGAACTGGCAGTATTTCGCTAGCCTACGCAGTTCGACCAAGTATTCTGCGTTGTTTTCGTCTTTCCGTTGCGTTCTTGCATAGAATTTGAATCGTTCAGCCAACATCAACGGTGTGGGGTTCAAGTGGTCCTTCAGAACAACCACAATCTCTTCGAAAGACTGATCCGCCGGTTTAGCTGGTGCTAGTAAATCCTTCAAGAGCCCGTATGTCTTTGCGCCCATCGAGTTTAACAATGTTATCGCCTTGTCGTCTTCCTCTATTTTGTTGGCTTCACAATAGATCTCGATGCTTTCCACGTACGTGGCCCAGTCTTCTATCTCAGAATTAAAATCATTAATATTCCCTCGCTTAGGCATCTTTCTTCCCTTGGGAGCAGCACCAGTATTTCTTTAAGTATTCTTATTTATTTGTTTATTTCTAAGATGGCGGTTTTCCCGCGAATATGGCGGTTTCCCGCTCTTCCTTTCTCTCCCCGCCCCCTTCAATTGCGGTTTCCCGCTTCTGTCGTCTCCTCCGCCTAATGGCGGCTTCCCGCGTTTCTTCCTGGTGGAAGGGCTACGCTTTCCCCCACAGCGGACAGGTTCAGCCGCTGGGCTGGCTCTCGCACAGCTCCCCTTACTCGGCTCTGTCTTTTCCTCCCGCCCGCACGGCTCTACCGGCGCTGGGTACACCCCGTTAACGGAGGACAGTTCAGCCGCTGGACTGGCTCTCGCGCAGTCTCTCTCTCCGTACCCGGCTCTGTCGCTCTCTCTCCCGCACGTTCGGTTCTACCGGCCCTGGGTGCCCCGTTGGTGAAGAGCAGTTCAGCCGCTGGACTGGCTCTCGCACAGTCTCTCTCCCCTTGCTCGGCTCTGTCTCTCCCTCACGTTCGGTTCTACCGGCTCTGGTTACCCCGTTGGTGGAGGACAGCTCAGCCGCTGGACTGGCTCCTCGCAGTCTCTCTCTCCGCACCCGGCTCTCACCCGCACGGTTCCTGTTCGCCTCCCCAGCCCTCTCACAGACTGGTGTTTCCCTCCCCGGCTGCGGCTGGGTTTCTCTTCCCGCACCTACTCGCAGGCTCAGCGCTTCGTGGCTGCGGTCGCTGCCCGAATTTTCCCCGCCGATCGCGGTCCGGCTGTCACCCGATGCCGTTGGACCCAACTTTTGGCCAGCACAGCTCCCCCTCGACCGAGGTCGAGTGCTCTGCCCTTATCCTCCGGATACTTCTACACCTTCCCCTACTCACAGTCTCTTCGGCCGCCTTGATTCTTGCTGGTCGGCTCACTCTGCACCGTGGCAGAAGGGTAGTCAGTGCCTGTTGCTGATACAGCTTTTGTTGTTAGTCTTCCTGCTTTCTGTTGTTGCAGCCTCGTGTTTTCTTTTGGTAGCACGACGAGGGCGGTTGTCTCTCTTCGACGCTCTTCGTTGCTTTCGGTAATCTTGCCACAGGGTACGATCGGACTCGTCGCCACTGTAAAGTCTGTGGGTTGTGCAGTTAATAAATACACAGACTTCAGAAGTAACAAACAAACAGGTCTTTACTATTCGAAGGTCCGGGCGAATCTGCCCCAGCAATCCTGCCACAACACTTATATACTGGTGTGGTCACTATCAGTATTACAGTATACCGAAGCCAAACAAATAGTGCCACACCTAAAGTAGTTCTCTTAAAGGTGAACGGTTACATTCAATAGTTCCCTTAAAGGTAGACGGGTACATACACTACAACTTCCCCCCCTCCCCCCGCCCTCCCTTCCCCCCCGCCCTCCCTTCACCCCAGTCTCTCTCTCTTCCCCCCAGTCGCTCTCTCTCTTCCCCCCCAGTCGCTCTCTCTCTTCCCCCCCAGTCGCTCTCTCTCTTCCCCCCCAGTCGCTCTCTCTCTTCCCCCCCAGTCGCGCTCTCTCTCTCCCACCCCCCCCCCCAGTCGCGCGCTCTCTCTCTCTTCCAACAACAACATGCCCTCGAAAAAGCCTCGGCACCGCCGGGCACTTCAGCTAGTATACTTATAAAACATCTTAGGATTTTCCTTTATTAAGCTCGCCAGTGTTATTTCATGGCCCCTCCTCGCTCTCCTAATTTCTTTTTTAAGTATGCCCCTGCACTTTTTACACTCCTCTAGGGCTTCCTCCATCTTTAGTCTTTTGTAACTGCCAAAAGCCCCCCTTTTTTTCCTAATGCATTTTTGTGTATGCCTTGTCATCCAAGGTTCCCTTTGCTTGTTGGTCCCACCCTTGACCTTTACGAGAACATGTTGGCATTGTACTCTCTCTATTTCCCTTCTGAAAGTCTCCCACTGCTTTGATGTGGATTTTCCTATAAGTAGCTGCTCCCAGTCCACTTTGGCCAAATCCTGCCTTATCATATTAAAATCGGCCTTCCCCCAATTTAGAACCCTTATTTCCGGGCCGTCTTTGTCTTTTTCCATGACCACCTTAAATCTCACCGAATTATGGTCACTGTCGCCAAAATGCTCTCCCACTGACACTTCCACCACTTGCCCGGCTACATTCCCTAGAATTAGGTCCAGTACCGCCCCCTCTCTTGTAGGACTTTCTACATGTTGGCTCAAAAAGCTCTCCTGGATGCACTTTAAGAATTCTGCACCCTCTAAGCCTTTCACACTCTGACTATCCCAATTTATATTGGGGAAGTTGAAATCCCCCACTATTATTACCCTATTATTTTCGCACTTTTCTGAGATTTGCCTACATATCTGTTCCTCTATCTCCCCCTGACTGTTTGGGGGCCTATAGTACACTCCCAGCAAAGTGCTTGCCCCCTTTTTGTTTTTAAGTTCTACCCATATGGCCTCATTAGAGGAACCCGCTAATATATCATCCCTCCTTACAGCAGTAATTGACTCCTTAATTAATATTGCAACACCCCCTCCCCTTTTACACCCCCCTCTGTCTCGCCTGAAGATTCTATACCCCGGAATATTGAGCTGCCAGTCCTGACCCTCCCTCAACCATGTCTCCGTGATAGCAACAATATCGTACTCCCATGTGTTCAACAACAACTTCAGTTCATCCACCTTATTTGCAAGACTCCTTGCATTAAAATAAATGCCTTCCAGCCTTGCCATATTCCCTTTTGCCTTCACATATTTGCTCTGCCTTCCCAGCTGACTTGTTTTTTCCTCCATATTTGGCTGTAAATCACCCCCTACTATAGCTCCACTCTGTATCCCATCCCCCTGCCAAGTTAGTTTAAACCCCCCCGAACAGTGCTAGCAAACCTCCCCGCAAGGATATTGGTCCCCCTCTGGTTCAGGTGTAAACCGTCCGACTTGTACAAGTCCCACCTTTCCCAGAAGCAGACCCAGCGATCCAGGAAACTAAAGCCCTCCCTCCTGCACCATCCCTTTAGCCACGCATTCATCTGTTCTATCTTCCTATTCCTATACTCACTAGCACGTGGCACCGGGAGTAATCCAGAGATTACAACCTTTGAGGTCCTGCTCTTTAATCTTCTACCTAGCTCCCTAAATTCTTGCTGCAGGACCTCATCCCTCTTTTTACCTATGTCGTTGGTACCAATGTGGACCACGACCTCTGGCTGTTCGCCCTCCCCCTCCAGAATGCCCTGCAGCCGCTCAGTGACATCCTTGACCCTGGCACCAGGGAGGCAACAAACCATCCTGGATTCACGTCTACGGCCACAGAAACGCCTATCTGTTCCCCTTACTATAGAATCCCCTACCACTATTGCTTTCCCACTCTTTTTCCTCCCTTCCTGGGCAGCAGGAGCACTCCCAGTGCCAGGAAGTTGGCTGCTGCTGCCTTCCCCTGATAAGTCATCCCCCCCAACAGTATCCAAAGCGGTATACCTGGTTGAAAGGGGGATGGCCACAGGGGTCCCCTGCATTACCGGCCTGCTTCTATTGTTCCACCTGGTGGTCATCCATTTCCCTTCTGCCTGTGCAGCCCTACCCTGCGGTGTGACCAACTCACTGGATGAGTAATTCGCGACCCTCTCAGCATCGTGAATGCTCCACAACCCATCCACCCGCAGCTCCAGCGCCCCAAGACGGCCCGTTAGTAGCTGCAGCTGGATGCATTTCTGGCACACGTGTTGGTCAGGGACACTGGCAGCGTCCCTGAATTCCCACATAGAGCAAGAGGAGCATATCACGGTGCTGGGCTCTCCTGGCATGACCTACCCCTTTAATCAAATTAAATTAAATTAATTCAATACCACCAGTAAAGTATGCCTTACCTGGTCTCTGGAGCCCTTTATAGGCCCGCTCTACTGCTGAAGCACCCGCCGAAGCTCTGAGGCCTTGCCTCACCTAACTCCCTGACTCACCCAATAATGGATGTGTCTTTTAAAGGTATATGTGGAAATAGCCGCTCGTAATCCCGTCGATTTATGACGGTCAGTGCTGATCCTGTATCTAGCTCCATTTTAACTGGGGACCCTGCTATTGTGAGGGTAACCCAAATGGTCTGGTAATCATCTTTGGCAAGTACATTATGTAATTTGAGACAGCTTAGTCTCTTGTTTTCGGAGTCGCTATCGCTCTTCTGGTCTTCGGAGCTACTGTCCGTCATCATTTGTACCTTTCTGTACTTTTCTTTATTGATTTTTTTTTCATATCTGTGGATTTATTTTGTCCAGATTGGCGTACCCGTGCAATGTGTCCAATCTTTCCGCATTGCCTGCATGCTTTGTCCTTGAACCAGCAGTCCCTCTGGTTGTGGGTGGATCTGCCGCAGCGATAACATCTCTCAAAACCCTGTGTCATTTCATGGGTGCCGAAGTCCTGTGTCTTTTGTTGTATCTCTGCAGATCCTCTTGCTGCTGCTTCGCATGATACAGCCATACTGAAAGCCTTGTCCAGTGTTAAATCTTTTTCAGAAAGCAGCCTTTTCTGTGTTCCTTCACTTAAGAGACCACAGACGAATTTGTCTCGAAGATAATCTGCTAGTCCTGCCCCGAATTGGCAATGTTTTGATAGCTTTCTTAATTCGGTCAGCGTTACTTTCATTCTTGTGTTGATTTCTCTTGAAGAATTTGAATCGTTCCACTATCAGCAGCGGTGTTGGGTTTAAGTGCTCCTGTAGGGTATCAACAATTTCTTTAAAATTCTTGTCCTTTGGTTTGGCTGGAGTGATTAAATTTCGTAACAGCCCGTATGTCTTTGCGCCCATTAGATTTAGCAGTACTGAAGCTTTTTTTTCATCCTCTATTCCATTTGCAGTGCAATATACCTCCACTCTTTCCAGATATGTGGTCCAATCCTCTATCTCGTTATCAAAAGCATCAATATTGCCAGGCTTAGGCATCTTAGAAAAGATATGGCGCTTCCCGCGCTTTTCTTTCTTTTCTGCAGAAAAGATATGGCACTTGCCGTGCTTTCCCGCCGCTGCTGCCGATGACAACGCTGTTTCCCGCGGTTTCCGTTCTTTTTTTATTTATTTATTTACAGTTGGAGACTCGTTCCCGCCGGACTTTCTCTCTCGGTCTGAACGCCGACCTGCTTGCAGCGCCGGCCGTCTCCCGAGTGCTCCCTCCCCGTCTGTTACTGCTTGCCTCCGATTTCGCTGCTTGTCCCAGCTGTAGAGCCAGCCGCTGGAGCCCCAGCCTGATGCCCAGGGGGGATTAGCGCAGTACCTGCCACCAGCTTGGCCAGCTGGTGAAACCACAGCTTCTTTCACTTTCATAATTCTTCTGGACGCCAGAGGAATCGATGTCCTTGAGGTGCTGTCGAATTGCAGGTAAGTCCGATCCCATCCTCGTCGCCACTGTTGTGTCTGTGTGTTGATAGAGACACTGAAGACAGGAGATTGGTTCATAGGTGTTTACTAAACAAAGTCTGGAGGGTAACTAACGGATACAACACAATATACAGGCTTATATAGCCCGAGTGGCAATTACCGGCATTACAGTACACATGGGGCTCTTAAAGGCACATACACTACAGGGAGTGTGAGCGCTGTGCATTCTCTGTACTCGGGAGTGTGAGCGTTGTGTGCTCTCTGAACTCGTGAGTGTGAGCACTGTGTGTTCTCTGACCTCAGGAGTGTGAGCGCTGTGCCTTCTTATAACCCGTGAGGGTGAGCCCTGTGTGTTCTCTGAACTTGGGTGTGTGAGCTCTGCGTGTTCACTGCACTCGGGAGTATGAGTGCTGTGCGTTCTCTGCACTCGAGAGTATGAGCGCTGTGCATTCTCTGAACTTGGGAGTATGAGCGCTGTGCGTTCTCTGAACTCGGGAGTGTGAGTGTTGTGCGTTCTCTGAACTCGGGTGTGAGAGCTCTGCGTCTTCACTGCACTCAGGAATATGAGTGCTGTGTGTTCTCTGAACTCGGGAGTGAGCGCGCTGTGTGTTCTCTGAACTAGGGACTGTGAGCGCTGTGCATTCTCTGAACTCGGGACTTTCTGCACTGTGTGTTCCCTGAATTCGGGAGTGTGACCGCAGTGCATTCTCTGAACACAGGAATGTGAGCGCTGTGCGTTCTCTGAACTCGGGACTATGTGTGCTGTGTGTTCTCTGAATTCGGGAGTGTGAGCGCTGTGCATTCTCTGAACACAGGAATGTGTGTGCTGTGCGTTCTCTGAACTCGGGAGTGTGAGCGCTGTGCGTTCTCTGAACTAGGGAGTGTGAGCGCTTTGCGTTCTCTGAACTCGGGAGTATGAGCACTGTGCGTTCTCTGAACTCGGGAGTATGAGCACTGTGCGTTCTCTGTACTCGTGTGTGTGAGCGCTGTGCGTTCTCTGAACTCAGCAGTGTGAGCGCTGTGTGTTCTCTGAACTCAGGAGTGTAAGCGCTGTGTGATCTCTGCACTCAGGATTGTGAGCACTGTGCGTTCTCTGAACTCGGGAGTGTGAGCGCTGTGCGTTCTCTGAACTCGGGAATGTGAGCGCTGTGCATTCTCTGAACTCGGGAGTGTGAGTGCTGTGCGTTCTCTGAACTCGGGAGTGTGAGTGCTGTGCGTTCTCTGAACTCGGGAATGTGAATGCTGTGCATTCTCTGAACTCAGGTGTGTGAGCCCTGTGTGTTCTCTGAACTCGTGAGTATGAGCGCTGTGCATTCTCTGAACTTGGGAGTGTGAGTGCTGTGCGTTCTCTGAACTCGGGAGTGTGAGCGCTGTGCGTTCTCTGAACTCGGGAGTGTGAGCGCTGTGCATTCTCTGAACTCGGGAATGTGTGCTCTCTGAATGTGTGAGCGTGAGTGCTGTGCGTTCTCTGAACTCAGGAGTGTGAGCGCTGTGCATTCTCTGAACTCGGGAGTGTGAGTGCTGTGCGTTCTCTGAACTCGGGAGTGTGAGCGCTGTGCGTTCTCTGAACTCGGGAGTATGAGCGCTGTCCATTCTCTGAACTCGGGAGTGTGTGTTCTCTGAACGTGGGAGTGTGAGCGCTGTGCGTTCTATGAACTCGGGAGTAGGAGCACTGTGCGTACTCTGAATGTGGCAGTGTGATCACTGTGTGTTCTCTGTACTCGGGAGTGTGAGCGCTGTGCATTCTCTGAACTCAGCTGTGTGAGTGCTGTGTGTTCTCTGAACATTGCAGTGTGATCACTGTGTGTTCTCTGTACTCGGGAGTGTGAGCGCTGTGTGTTCTCTGAACTCGGGAGTGTGAGCGATGTGTGTTCTCTGAACTCGGGTGTATGAGCGCTGTGCATTCACTGAACTCGGGAGTGTGAGCGCTGTGGGTTCTCTGAACCGGGGAGTGTGAGTGCTGTGCATTCTCTGGAGTTGGGAGTGTGAGCGCTGTGCGGTCTCGGAACTCGGGAGTGTATGCTCTGTGCGTTCTCTGAACTCGGGAGTGAGCGCACTGTGTGTTCTCTGAACTCGGGAGTGTGAATGCTGTGCGTTCTCTGAACTCGGGAGTGAGCGCGCTGTGCGTTCTCTGAACTCGGGAGTGTGAGTGCTGTGCGTTCTCTGAACTCGGGAGTGTGAGCGCTGTGTGTTCTCTGAACTCAGGAGTGTGAGTGCTGTGCGTTCCCTGTACTCGGGAGTGTGAGCGCTGTGTGTTCTCTGAACTAGAGAGTGTGAGCGCTGTGCGTTCTCTGAACTCGGGACTATGTGCGCTGTGTGTTCTCTGAATTCGGGAGTGTGAGCGCTGTGCATTCTCTGAACTCGGGAGTGTGAGCGCTTTGCGTTCTCTGAACTCGGGAGTATGAGCACTGTGCGTTCTCTGAACTCGGGAGTATGAGCACTGTGCGTTCTCTGTACTCGTGTGTGTGAGCGCTGTGCGTTCTCTGAACTCAGCAGTGTGAGCGCTGTGTGTTCTCTGAACTCAGGAGTGTAAGCGCTGTGTGATCTCTGCACTCGGGATTGTGAGCGCTGTGCGTTCTCTGAACTCGGGAGTGTGAGCGCTGTGCGTTCTCTGAACTCGGGAATGTGAGCGCTGTGTGTTCTCTGAACTCGGGAGGATGAGCACTGTGCGCATTCTGAACGTGGCAGTGTGATCACTGTGTGTTCTCCATACTCGGGAGTGTGAGCGCTGTGCATTCTCTGAACTCAGCTGTGTGAGCGCTGTGTGTTCTCTGAACTCAACTGTGTGAGCGCTGTGTGTTCTCTGAACTCGGGGGTGTGAGCACCTTGCTTTCTCTGAACTCGGGATTGTGAGCGCTGTGTGTTCTCTGAACTCGGGAGTGTGAGCGCTGTGTGTTCTCTGAACTCAGGTGTGTGAGTGCTGTGTGTTCTCTGAACTCGGGAGTGTGAGCGCTGTGCGTTCTCTCAACTCGGGAGTGTGAGCGCTGTGCGTTCTCTGAAATTCGGAGAGTTTGCGCTGTGTGTTCTCTGAAATCGGGAGTGCGAGCGCTGTGCTTTCTCTGAACTGAGGTGTGTGAGCGCTGTGCGTTCTCTGAACTCGGGAGTATGAGCGCTGTCCATTCTCTGAACTCGGGAGTGTGTGTTCTCTGAACGTGGGAGTGTGAGCGCTGTGCGTTCTCTGAACTCGGGAGTATGAGCACTGTGCCTACTCTGAACATGGCAGTGTGATCACTGTGTGTTCGCTGTACTCGGGAGTGTGAGCGCTGTGCATTCTCTGAACTCAGCTGTGTGAGCGCTGTGTGTTCTCTGAACATGGCAGTGTGATCACTGTGTGTTCTCTGTACTCGAGAGTGTGAGCGTTGTGTGTACTCTGAACTCGGGAGTGTGAGCGCTGTGTGTTCTCTGAACTCGGGAGTGTGAGCGATGTGTGTTCTCTGAACTTGGGTGTATGAGCGCTGTGCGTTCGCTGAACTCGGGAGTGTATGCTATGTGCGTTCTCTGAACTCGGGAGTGAGCGCGCTGTGTGTTCTCTGAACTCGGGAGTGTGAATGCTGTGCGTTCTCTGAACTCGGGAGTGAGCGCGCTGTGTGTTCTCTGAACTCAGCAGTGTGAGCGCTGTGCGTTTTCTGAACTCAGCAGTGTGAGCGCTGTGCGTTCTCTGAACTCGGGAGTGTGAGTGTTGTGCATTCTCTGAACTCGGGAGTGTGAGCGCTGTGTGTTCTCTGAACTCGGGACTGTGAGGGCTGTGAGTTCTCTGAACTCGGGAGTGTGAAAGCTGTGCATTCTCTGAACTCAGGAGTGTGAGCGCTGTGTGTTCTCTGAACTCGGGAGTGGGAGCACTGCATTCTCTGAACTCGGGAGTGTGAGCGCTGTGCATTCTCTGAACTCGGGAGTGTGAGCACTGTGCGTTCTCTGAACTCAGGATTATGAGCGCTGTCCGTTCTCTGAACTCGGGAGTGTGAGTGCTGTCCGTTCTCTGAACTCGGGAGTGTGAGTGCTGTGTGTTCACTGAACTCGGGAGTGTGAGTGCTGTGTGTTCTCTGAACTCGGGAGTGTGTGCGCTGTGCGTTCTCTGAACTCGGGAGCGTGAGCGCTGTGTGTTCTCTGAACTCGGGAGTGTGTGTTCTCTGAATGTGGGAGTGTGAGCGCGGTGTGTTCTCTGTACTCGGGAGTGTGAGCGCTGTGTGTTCTCTGTAGTCGGGAGTGTGAGCGCTGTGTGTTCTCTGAACTCGGGAGTGAGCGCTGTGCATTCTCTGAACTCGGGAGTGTGAGCGCTGTGCGTTCTCTGAACTCGGGAGTGTGAGCGCTGTGTGTTCTCTGAACTCGGGAGTGTGAGCGCTGTGCATTCTCTGAACTCGGGAGTGTGAGCGCTGTGCATTCTCTGAACTCGGGAATGAGAGCACTGTGTGTTCTCTGAACTCGGGAGTATGAGCGCTGTGCGTTCTCTCAATTCGGGAGTGTGAGTGCTGTGCGTTCTCTGCACTCAGGATTAGGAGTGTTGTGCGTTCTCTGAACTCGGTAGTGTGAGTGCTGTGTGTTCTCTGACCTCAGCAGTGTAAGCGCTGTGTGTTCTCTGCACTCGGGATTGTGAGCGCTGTGCATTCTCTGAACTCGGGTGTGTGAGCGCTGTGCATTCTCTGAACTCGGGAGTGTGAGTCCTGTGCGTTCTCTGAACTCGGGAAAGTGAATGCTGTGCGTTTTCTGAACTCAGGTGTGTGAGCGCTGTGTGTTCTCTGAACTCGGGAGTGTGAGCGCTGTGCGTTCTCTGAACTCTGGAGTGTGAGCGCTGTGTGTTCTCTGAATTCGGGATTATGAGCGCTGTGCATTCTCTGAACTCGGGAGTGTGAGTGCTGTGCGTTCTCTGAGCTCGGGAGTGTGAGTGCTGTGCATTCTCTGAACTCGGGAGTGTGAGTGCTGTGCTTTCTCTGCACTCAAGATTATGATTGTTGTGCGTTCTCTGAACTCGGGCGTGTGAGCGCTGTGTGTTCTCTGTACGTGGCAGTGTGAGTACTGTGTGTTCTCTGAACTCGGGAGTGTGAGTGCTCTGTGTTCTCTGAACTCGGGAGTGTGAGCGCTGTGCGTTCGCTGAACTCAGGATTATGAGCGCTGTGCGTTCTCTGAACTCGGGAGTGTGAGCGCTGTGCGTTCTCTGAACTCGGGAGTGTGAGC
This sequence comes from Somniosus microcephalus, assembly GCF_052327205.1. Taxonomy (NCBI): domain Eukaryota; kingdom Metazoa; phylum Chordata; class Chondrichthyes; order Squaliformes; family Somniosidae; genus Somniosus; species Somniosus microcephalus. Next base: position 66,357,461 of record NC_141009.1, on the reverse strand, counting down.
ACTGTGCGTTCTCTGAACTCGGGAGTGTGAGCGCTGTGCGTTCTCTGAACTCGGGAGTGTGAGCGCTGTGCGTTCTCTGAACTCGGGAGTGTGAGCGCTGTGTATTCTCTGAACTCAGGAGTGTGAGCGCTGTGCGTTCTCTGAACTCGGGAGTGTGAGCGCTGTGCGTTCGCTGAACTCAGGATTATGAGTGCTGTGCGTTCTCTGAACTCAGGAGTGTGAGCGCTGGGTGTTCTCTGAACTCGGGAGTGTGAGCGCTGTGAGTTCTCTGAACTCGGGAGTGTGAAAGCTGTGTGTTTTCTGAACTCAGGTGTGTGAGCGCTGTGCGTTCTCTGAGCTCGGGAGTGTGAGTGCTGTGCGTTCTCTGAACTCGGGAGTGTGAGTGCTGTGCTTTCTCTGCACTCAGGATTATGAGTGTTGTGCGTTCTCTGAACTCGGGAGTGTGAGCGCTGTGCGTTCTCTGAATGTGGCACTGTGTGAGCACTGTGCATTTTCGGAACTCGGAAGTGTGAGCGCTGTGCCTTCTCTGAACTCGGGAATGTGAGCGCTGTGCGTTCTCTGAACTTGGGAGTGTGAGCGCTGTGCATTCTCTGAACTCGGGAGTGTGAGCGCTGTGCCTTCTCTGAACTCGGGAGTGTGAGTGCTGCGCATTCTCTGAACACAGGAGTGTGAGCGTTGTGTGTTCTCTGAACTCGGGAGTGTGAGTGCTGTGCGTTCTCTGAACTCTGGAGTGAGCGCGCTGTGTGTTCTCTGAACTCGGGTGTGTGAGCTCTGCGTGTTCTCTGAACTCAGGAGTATGAGCGCTGTTCGTTCTCTGAACTCGGGAGTACGAGCGCTGTGCGTTCTCTGAACTCGGGAGTGTGAGCGCTGTGCATTCTCTGAACACAGGAATGTGTGTGCTGTGCGTTCTCTGAACTCGGGAGTGTGAGCGCTGTGCGTTCTCTGAACTTGGGAGTGTGAGCGCTGTGCATTCTCTGAACTCGGGATTATGAGGACTGTGCGTTCTCTGTACTCGTGTGTGTGAGCGCTGTGCGTTCTCTGAACTCAGCAGTGTAAGCGCTGTGTGTTCTCTGCTCTCGGGATTGTGAGCGCTGTGCATTCTCTGAACTTGGGAGTGTGAGCGCTGTGCGTTCTCTGAACTCGGGATTGTGAGCGCTGTGTGTTCTCTGAACTCGGGAATGTGAGCGCTGTGCGTTCTCTGAACTAAGGTGTGTGAGCACTGTGCGTTCTCTGAACTCAGGTGTGTGAGTGCTGTGTGTTCTCTGAACTCGGGAGTGTGAGCGCTGTGCGTTCTCTGAAATTCGGAGAGTTTGCGGTGTGTTCTCTGAACTCGGGAGTATGAGCGCTGTGTGTTCTCTGAACTCGGGAGTATGAGCGCTGTGCGTTCTCTGAACTTGGGTGTGTGAGCTCTGCATGTTCACTGCACTCAGGATTATGAGCGCTGTGCGTTCTCTGAACTCGGGAGTGAGCACGCTGTGTGTTCTCTGAACTAGGGAGTGTGAGCACTGTGCATTCTCTGAACTCGAGACTTTGTGCGCTGTGTGTTCTCTGAATTCAGGAGCGTGAGCGCTGTGTGTTCTCTGAACTCAGCGGTGTGAGCGCTGTGTGTTCTCTGAACTCGGGAGTGGGAGCGCTGTGCATTCTCTGAACTCGGGAGGATGAGCACTGTGCGCATTCTGAACGTGGCAGTGTGATCACTGTGTGTTCTCCGTACTCGGTAGTGTGAGCGCTGTGCATTCTCTGAACTCAGCTGTGTGAGCGCTGTGTGTACTCTGAACTTGGGAGTGTGAGCGCTGTGTGTTCTCTGAACTCGGGAGTGTGAGCGATGTGTGTTCTCTGAACCCGTGAGTGTGAATGCTGTGCGTTCTCTGAACTCGGGAATGTGAGCGCTGTGTGTTCTCTGAACTCGGGTGTGTGAGCGCTGTGCGTTCGCTGAACTCGGGAGTGTGAGCGCTGTGCATTCTCTGAACCGGGGAGTGTGAGTGCTGTGCATTCTCTGGAGTTGGGAGTGTGAGCGCTGTGCGTTCTCGGAACTCGGGAGTGTATGCTCTGTGCGTTCTCTGAACTCGGGAGTGAGCGCGCTGTGTGTTCTCTGAACTCGGGAGTGTGAGCGCTGTGCGTTCTCTGAACTCAGCAGTGTGAGCGCTGTGCGTTCTCTGAACTCGGGAGTGTGAGTGCTGTGCATTCTCTGAACTCGGGAGTGCGAGCGCTGTATGTTCTCTGAACTCGGGACTGTGAGTGCTGTGCGTTCTCTGAACTCGGGAGTGTGAGTGCTGTGCTTTCTCTGCACTCAGGATTATGAGTGTTGTGCGTTTTCTGAGCTCGGGAGTGTGAGCGCTGTGCGTTCTCTGAAATTCGGAGAGTTTGCGGTGTGTTCTCTGAACTCGGGAGTATGAGCGCTCTGCATTCTCTGAACTCGGGAGTATGAGCGCTGTGCGTTCTCTGAACTCGGGAGTGTGAGCGCTATGTGTTCTCTGAACTCGGGAGTGTGAGCGCTGTGCGTTCTCTGAACTTGGGTGTGTGAGCTCTGCGTGTTCACTGCACTCAGGATTATGAGCGTTGTGCGTTCTCTGAACTCGGGATTGAGCACGCTGTGTGTTCTCTGAACTAGGGAGTGTGAGCACTGTGCGTTCTCTGAACTCGAGACTTTGTGCACTGTGTGTTCTCTGAATTCAGGAGCGTGAGCGCTGTGTGTTCTCAGAACTCGGGAGTATGAGCGCTGTGCGTTCTCTGAACTCGGGAGTGTGAGCGCTGTGTGTTCTCTGAACTCGGGAGTGTGAGCGCTGTGCGTTCTCTGAACTTGGGTGTGTGAGCTCTGCGTGTTCACTGCACTCAGGATTATGAGTGTTGTGCGTTCTCTGAACTCGGGAGTGAGCACGCTGTGTGTTCTCTGAACTAGGGAGTGTGAGCACTGTGCGTTCTCTGAACTCGAGACTTTGTGCGCTGTGTGCTCTCTGAATTCAGGAGCGTGAGAGCTGTGTGTTCTCTGAACTCAGCGGTGTGAGCGCTGTGTGTTCTCTGAACTCGGGAGTGTGAGCGCTGTGCATTCTCTGAACTCAGGTGTGTGAGCGCTGTGTGTTCTCTGAACTAGGGAGTGTGAGCGCTATGCGTTCTCTGAACTCGGGAGGATGAGCACTGTGCGCATTCTGAACGTGGCAGTGTGATCACTGTGTGTTCTCCGTACTCGGGAGTGTGAGCGCTGTGCATTCTCTGAACTCAGCTGTGTGAGCGCTGTGTGTTCTCTGAACTCAGCTGTGTGAGCGAGGTGTGTTCTCTGAACTCGGGAGGGTGAGCGTTGTGTGATCTCTGAACTCGGGGGTGTGAGCGCCTTGCTTTCTCTGAACTCGGGATTGTGAGCGCTGTGTGTTCTCTGAACTCGGGAGTGTGAGCGCTGTGCTTTCTCTGAAATTAGGTGTGTGAGCGCTGTGCGTTCTCTGAACTCGGGAGTATGAGCGCTGTCCATTCTCTGAACTCGGGAGTGTGTGTTCTCTGAACGTGGGAGTGTGAGCGCTGTGCGTTCTCTGAACTCGGGAGTGTGAGCGCTGTGCGTTCTGTGAACTCGGGAGTATGAGCACTGTGCGTACTCTGAACGTGGCAGTGTGATCACTGTGTGTTCTCTGTACTCGGGAGTGTGAGCGCTGTGCATTCTCTGAACTCAGCTGTGTGAGCGCTGTGTGTTCTCTGAACATGGCAGTGTGATCACTGTGTGTTCTCTGAACTCGGGAGTGTGAGTGCTGTGTGTTCACCGAACTCGGGAGTGTGAGTGCTGTGTGTTCTCTGAACTCGGGAGTGTGAGCGCTGTGCGTTCTCTGAACTCGGGAGCGTGAGCGCTGTGTGTTCTCTGAACTCGGGAGTGTGAGCACTGTGTGTTCTCTGTACTCGGGAGTGTGGGCGCTGTGCGTTCTCTGAACTCAGCAGTGTGAGCGCTGTGCGTTCTCTGAACTCGGGAGTGTGTGTTCTCTGAATGTGGGAGTGTGAGCGCTGTGTGTTCTCTGTACTCGGGAGTGTGAGCGCTGTGCGTTCTCTCAACTCGGGAGTGAGCGCTGTGCATTCTCTGAACTCGGGAGTGTGAGCGCTGTGCATTCTCTGAAATCGGGAGTGTGAGCGTTGTGCATTCTCTGAACTCGGGAGTGTGAGCACTGTGCATTCTCTGCACTCGGGAGTGTGAGCGCTGTGTGTTCTCTGAACTCGGGAGTGTGAGCGCTGTGCATTCTCTGAACTCGGGAATGTGAGCACTGTGTGTTCTCTGAACTCGGGAGTGTGAGCGCTGTGCGTTCTCTGCACTCAGGATTAGGAGTGTTGTGCGTTCTCTGAACTCGGTAGTGTGAGCGCTGTGTGTTCACTGACCTCAGCAGTGTAAGCGCTGTGTGTTCTCTGCACTCGGGATTGTGAGCGCTGTGCGTTCTCTGAACTCAGGAATGTGAGCGCTGTGTGTTCTCTGACCTCAGCAGTGTAAGCGCTGTGTGTTCTCTGCACTCGGGATTGTGAGCGCTGTGCATTCTCTGAACTCGGGTGTGTGAGCGCTGTGCATTCTCTGAACTCGGGAGTGTGAGTCCTGTGCGTTCTCTGAACTCGGGAAAGTGAATGCTGTGCGTTTTCTGAACTCGGGTGTGTGAGCGCTGTGTTTTCTCTGAACTCGGGAGTGTGAGTTTTCTGAACATGTGAGTGTGAGCGCTGTGCATTCTTTGAACTCAGGTGTGTGAGCGCTGTGTGTTCTCTGAACTCGGGAGTGTGTGTTTTCTGAACGTGTGAGTGTGAGCGCAGTGCTTTCTTTGAACTGAGGTGTGTGAGCGCTGTGTGTACTCTGAACTCGGGAGTGTGAGCGCTGTGCGTTCTCTGAACTCGGGAGTGTGAGCGCTGTGTGTTCTCTGAACTCGGGATTATGAGCGCTGTGCGTTCTCTGAACTCGGGAGTGTGAGTGCTGTGCGTTCTCTGAGCTCGGGAGTGTGAGTGCTGTGCATTCTCTGAACTCGGGAGTGTGAGTGCTGTGCTTTCTCTGCACTCAGGTTTATGAGTGTTGTGCGTTCTCTGAACTCGGGAGGGTGAGTGCTGTGTGTTCTCTGTACGTGGCAGTGTGAGTACTGTGTGTTCTCTGAACTCGGGAGTGTGAGCGCTGTGCATTCTCTGAACTCGGGAATGTGAGCACTGTGTGTTCTCTGAACTCGGGAGTATGAGCGCTGTGCGTTCTCTCAATTCGGGAGTGTGAGCGCTGTGCGTTCTCTGCACTCAGGATTAGGAGTGTTGTGCGTTCTCTGAACTCGGTAGTGTGAGCGCTGTGTGTTCACTGACCTCAGCAGTGTAAGCGCTGTGTGTTCTCTGCACTCGGGATTGTGAGCGCTGTGCGTTCTCTGAACTCGGGAATGTGAGCGCTGTGTGTTCTCTGACCTCAGCAGTGTAAGCGCTGTGTGTTCTCTGCACTCGGGATTGTGAGCGCTGTGCATTCTCTGAACTCGGGTGAGTGAGGGCTGTGCATTCTCTGAACTCGGGAGTGTGAGTCCTGTGCGTTCTCTGAACTCGGGAAAGTGAATGCTGTGCGTTTTCTGAACTCGGGTGTGTGAGCGCTGTGTGTTCTCTGAACTCGGGAGTGTGAGCGCTGTGCATTCTCTGAACTCTGGAGTGTGAGCGCTGTGTGTTCTCTGAACTCGGGATTATGAGCGCTGTGCGTTCTCTGAACTCGGGAGTGTGAGTGCTGTGCGTTCTCTGAGCTCGGGAGTGTGAGTGCTGTGCATTCTCTGAACTCGGGTGTGTGAGTGCTGTGCTTTCTCTGCACTCAAGATTATGATTGTTGTGCGTTCTCTGAACTCGGGCGTGTGAGCGCTGTGTGTTCTCTGTACGTGGCAGTGTGAGTACTGTGTGTTCTCTGAACTCGGGAGTGTGAGTGCTGTGTGTTCTCTGAACTCGGGAGTGTGAGCGCTGTGCGTTCGCTGAACTCAGGATTATGAGTGCTGTGCGTTCTCTGAACTCGGGAGTGTGAGCGCTGTGCGTTTTCTGAACTCGGGAGTGTGAGCGCTGTGCGTTCTCTGAACTCGGGAGTGTGAGCGCTGTGCGTTCTCTGAACTCGGGAGTGTGAGCGCTGTGCGTTCTCTGAACTCGGGAGTGTGAGTGCTGTGTATGCTCTGAACTCAGGAGTGTGAGCGCTGTGCATTCTCTGAACTCGGGAGTGTGAGCGCTGTGCGTTCGCTGAACTCAGGATTATGAGTGCTGTGCGTTCTCTGAACTCAGGAGTGTGAGCGCTGGGTGTTCTCTGAACTCGGGAGTGTGAGCACTGTGAGTTCTCTGAACTCGGGAGTGTGAAAGCTGTGTGTTTTCTGAACTCAGGTGTGTGAGCGCTGTGCGTTCTCTGAGCTCGGGAGTGTGAGTGCTGTGCGTTCTCTGAACTCGGGAGTGTGAGTGCTGTGCTTTCTCTGCACTCAGGATTATGAGTGTTGTGCGTTCTCTGAACTCGGGAGTGTGAGCGCTGTGCGTTCTCTGAATGTGGCACTGTGTGAGCACTGTGCATTTTCGGAACTTGGAAGTGTGAGCGCTGTGCCTTCTCTGAACTCGGGAATGTGAGCGCTGTGCGTTCTCTGAACTTGGGAGTGTGAGCGCTGTGCGTTCTCTGAACTCGGGAGTGTGAGCGCTGTGCGTTCTCTGAACTCGGGAGTGTGAGTGCTGCGCGTTCTCTGAACACAGGAGTGTGAGCGTTGTGTGTTCTCTGAACTCGGGAGTGTGAGTGCTGTGCGTTCTCTGAACTCTGGAGTGAGCGCGCTGTGTGTTCTCTGAACTCGGGTGTGTGAGCTCTGCGTGTTCTCTGAACTCAGGAGTACGAGCGCTGTGCGTTCTCTGAACTCGGGAGTACGAGCGCTGTGCGTTCTCTGACTCGGGAGTGTGAGCGCTGTGCGTTCTCTGAACTCGGGATTATGAGCACTATGCGTTCTCTGTACTCGTGTGTGTGAGCGCTGTGCGTTCTCTGAACTCAGCAGTGTAAGCGCTGTGTGTTCTCTGCACTCGGGATTGTGAGCGCTGTGCATTCTCTGAACTCGGGAGTGTGAGCGCTGTGCGTTCCCTGAACTCGGGATTGTGAGCGCTGTGCGTTCTCTGAACTCGGGAGTGTGAGCGCTGTGCGTTCTCTGAACTAAGGTGTGTGAGCACTGTGCGTTCTCTGAACTCAGGTGTGTGAGCGCTGTGTGTTCTCTGAACTCGGGAGTGTGAGCGCTGTGCGTTCTCTGAAATTCGGAGAGTTTGCGGTGTGTTCTCTGAACTCGGGAGTATGAGCGCTGTGTGTTCTCTGAACTCGGGAGTATGAGCGCTGTGCATTCTCTGAACTTGTGTGTGTGAGCTCTGCATGTTCACTGCACTCAGGATTATGAGCGCTGTGCGTTCTCTGAACTCGGGAGTGAGCACGCTGTGTGTTCTCTGAACTAGGGAGTGTGAGCACTGTGCGTTCTCTGAACTCGAGACTTTGTGCGCTGTGTGTTCTCTGAATTCAGCAGCGTGAGCGCTGTGTGTTCTCTGAACTCAGCGGTGTGAGCGCTGTGTGTTCTCTGAACTCGGGAGTGTGAGCGCTGTGCATTCTCTGAACTCAGGTGTGTGAGCGCTGTGTGTTCTCTGAACTAGGGAGTGTGAGCGCTGTGCGTTCTCTGAACTCGGGAGGATGAGCACTGTGCGCATTCTTAACGTGGCAGTGTGATCACTGTGTGTTCTCCGTACTCGGTAGTGTGAGCGCTGTGCATTCTCTGAACTCAGCTGTGTGAGCGCTGTGTGTTCTCTGAACTCAGCTGTGTGAGCGCGGTGTGTTCTCTGAACTCGGGAGGGTGAGCGTTGTGTGTTCTCTGAACTCGGGGGTGTGAGCGCCTTGCTTTCTCTGAACTCGGGATTGTGAGCGCTGTGTGTTCTCTGAACTCAGGTGTGTGAGTGCTGTGTGTTCTCTGAACTCGGGAGTGTGAGCACTGTGCGTTCTCTGCACTCGGGAGTGTGAGCGCTGTGCGTTCTCTGAACTAAGGTGTGTGAGCGCTGTGCGTTCTCTGAACTCGGGAGTATGAGCGCTGTCCATTCTCTGAACTCGGGAGTGTGTGTTCTCTGAACGTGGGAGTGTGAGCGCTGTGCGTTCTCTGAACTCGGGAGTATGAGCGCTGTGCGTTCTCTGAACTCGGGAGTGTGAGCGCTATGTGTTCTCTGAACTCGGGAGTGTGAGCGCTGTGCGTTCTCTGAACTTGGGTGTGTGAGCTCTGCGTGTTCACTGCACTCAGGATTATGAGCGTTGTGCGTTCTCTGAACTCGGGAGTGAGCACGCTGTGTGTTCTCTGAACTAGGGAGTGTGAACACTGTGCGTTCTCTGAACTCGAGACTTTGTGCGCTGTGTGTTCTCTGAATTCAGGAGCGTGAGCGCTGTGTGTTCTCTGAACTCGGGAGTATGTGCGCTGTGCGTCCTCTGAACTCGGGAGTGTGAGCGCTGTGTGTTCTCTGAACTCGGGAGTGTGAGCGCTGTGCGTTCTCTGAACTTGGGTGTGTGAGCTCTGCGTGTTCACTGCACTCAGGATTATGAGCGTTGTGCGTTCTCTGAACTCGGGAGTGAGCACGCTGTGTGTTCTCTGAACTAGGGAGTGTGAGCACTGTGCGTTCTCTGAACTCGAGACTTTGTGCGCTGTGTGTTCTCTGAATTCAGGAGCGTGAGCGCTGTGTGTTCTCTGAACTCAGCGGTGTGAGCGCTGTGTGTTCTCTGAACTCGGGAGTGTGAGCGCTGTGCATTCTCTGAACTCAGGTGTGTGAGCGCTGTGTGTTCTCTGAACTAGGGAGTGTGAGCGCTGTGCGTTCTCTGAACTCGGGAGGATGAGCACTGTGCGCATTCTGAACGTGGCAGTGTGATCACTGTGTGTTCTCCGTACTCGGGAGTGTGAGCGCTGTGCATTCTCTGAACTCAGCTGTGTGAGCGCTGTGTGTTCTCTGAACTCAGCTGTGTGAGCGCGGTGTGTTCTCTGAACTCGGGAGGGTGAGCGTTGTGTGTTCTCTGAACTCGGGGGTGTGAGCGCCTGGCTTTCTCTGAACTCGGGATTGTGAGCGCTGTGTATTCTCTGAACTCGGGAGTGTGAGCGCTGTGCTTTCTCTGAACTTAGGTGTGTGAGCGCTGTGCGTTCTCTGAACTCGGGAGTATGAGCGCTGTCCATTCTCTGAACTAGGGAGTGTGTGTTCTCTGAACGTGGGAGTGTGAGCGCTGTGCGTTCTCTGAACTCGGGAGTGTGAGCGCTGTGCGTTCTGTGAACTCGGGAGTATGAGCACTGTGCGTACTCTGAACGTGGCAGTGTGATCACTGTGTGTTCTCTGTACTTGGGAGTGTGAGCGCTGTGCATTCTCTGAACTCAGCTGTGTGAGCGCTGTGTGTTCTCTGAACATGGCAGTGTGATCACTGTGTGTTCTCTGAACTCGGGAGTGTGAGTGCTGTGTGTTCACTGAACTCGGGAGTGTGAGTGCTGTGTGTTCTCTGAACTCGGGAGTGTGAGCGCTGTGCGTTCTCTGAACTCGGGAGCGTGAGCGCTGTGTGTTCTCTGTACTCGGGAGTGTGGGCGCTGTGCGTTCTCTGAACTCAGCAGTGTGAGCGCTGTGCGTTCTCTGAACTCGGGAGTGTGTGTTCTCTGAATGTGGGAGTGTGAGTGCTGTGTGTTCTCTGTACTCGGGAGTGTGAGCGCTGTGCGTTCTCTCAACTCGGGAGTGAGCGCTGTGCATTCTCTGAACTCGGGAGTGTGAGAGCTGTGCATTCTCTGAACTCGGGAGTGTGAGCGCTGTGCATTCTCTGAACTCGGGAATGTGAGCACTGTGTGTTCTCTGAACTCGGGAGTGTGAGCGCTGTGCGTTCTCTGCACTCAGGATTAGGAGTGATGTGCGTACTCTGAACTCGGTAGTGTGAGCGCTGTGTGTTCACTGACCTCAGCAGTGTAAGCGCTGTGTGTTCTCTGCACTCGGGATTGTGAGCGCTGTGCATTCTCTGAACTCGGGAGTGTGAGTTTTCTGAACGTGTGAGTGTGAGCGCTGTGCATTCTTTGAACTCAGGTGTGTGAGCGCTGTGTGTTCTCTGAACTCGGGAGTGTGTGTTTTCTGAACGTGTGAGTGTGAGCGCTGTGCATTCTTTGAACTGAGGTGTGTGAGCGCTGTGTGTTCTCTGAACTCGGGAGTGTGAGCGCTGTGCGTTCTCTGAACTCGGGAGTGTGAGCGCTGTGTGTTCTCTGAACTCGGGATTATGAGCGCTGTGCATTCTCTGAACTCGGGAGTGTGAGTGCTGTGCTTTCTCTGCACTCAGGTTTATGAGTGTTGTGCGTTCTCTGAACTCGGGAGTGTGAGTGCTGTGTGTTCTCTGAACTCGGGAGTGTGAGCGCTGTGCATTCTCTGAACTCGGGAATGTGAGCACTGTGTGTTCTCTGAACTCGGGAGTATGAGCGCTGTGCGTTCTCTCAATTCGAGAGTGTGAGCGCTGTGCATTCTCTGCACTCAGGATTAGGAATGTAGTGCGTTCTCTGAACTCGGTAGTGTGAGCGCTGTGTGTTCACTGACCTCAGCAGTGTAAGCGCTGTGTGTTCTCTGCACTCGGGATTGTGAGCGCTGTGCGTTCTCTGAACTCGGGAATGTGAGCGCTGTGTGTTCTCTGACCTCAGCAGTGTAAGCGCTGTGTGTTCTCTGCACTCGGGATTGTGAGCGCTGTGCATTCTCTGAACTCGTGTGTGTGAGCGCTGTGCATTCTCTGAACTCGGGAGTGTGAGTCCTGTGCGTTCTCTGAACTCGGGAAAGTGAATGCTGTGCGTTTTCTGAACTCGGGTGTGTGAGCGCTGTGTGTTCTCTGAACTCGGGAGTGTGAGCGCTGTGCGTTCTCTGAACTCTGGAGTGTGAGCGCTGTGTGTTCTCTGAACTCGGGATTATGAGCGCTGTGCGTTCTCTGAACTCGGGAGTGTGAGTGCTGTGCGTTCTCTGAGCTCGGGAGTGTGAGTGCTGTGCATTCTCTGAACTCGGGAGTGTGAGTGCTGTGCTTTCTCTGCACTCAAGATTATGATTGTTGTGCGTTCTCTGAACTCGGGCGTGTGAGCGCTGTGTGTTCTCTGTACGTGGCAGTGTGAGTACTGTGTGTTCTCTGAACTCGGGAGTGTGAGTGCTGTGTGTTCTCTGAACTCGGGAGTGTGAGCGCTGTGCGTTCGCTGAACTCAGGATTATGAGTGCTGTGCGTTCTCTGAACTCGGGAGTGTGAGCGCTGTGCGTTCTCTGAACTCGGGAGTGTGAGCGCTGTGCGTTCTCTGAACTCGGGAGTGTGAGCGCTGTGCGTTCTCTGAACTCGGGAGTGTGAGCTCTGTGCGTTCTCTGAACTCGGGAGTGTGAGTGCTGTGTATTCTCTGAACTCAGGAGTGTGAGCGCTGTGCGTTCTCTGAACTCGGGAGTGTGAGCGCTGTGCGTTCGCTGAACTCAGGATTATGAGTGCTGTGCGTTCTCTGAACTCAGGAGTGTGAGCGCTGGGTGTTCTCTGAACTCGGGAGTGTGAGCGCTGTGAGTTCTCTGAACTCGGGAGTGTGAAAGCTGTGTGTTTTCTGAACTCAGATGTGTGAGCGCTGTGCGTTCTCTGAGCTCGGGAGTGTGAGTGCTGTGCGTTCTCTGAACTCGGGAGTGTGAGTGCTGTGCTTTCTCTGCACTCAGGATTATGAGTGTTGTGCGTTCTCTGAACTCGGGAGTGCGAGCGCTGTGCGTTCTCTGAATGTGGCACTGTGTGAGCACTGTGCATTTTCGGAACTCGGAAGTGTGAGCGCTGTGCCTTCTCTGAACTCGGGAATGTGAGCGCTTTGCGTTCTCTGAACTTGGGAGTGTGAGCGCTGTGCGTTCTCTGAACTCGGGAGTGTGAGCGCTGTGCGTTCTCTGAACTCGGGAGTGTGAGTGCTGCGCGTTCTCTGAACACAGGAGTGTGAGCGTTGTGTGTTCTCTGAACTCGGGAGTGTGAGTGCTGTGCGTTCTCTGAACTCTGGAGTGAGCGCGCTGTGTGTTCTCTGAACTCGGGTGTGTGAGCTCTGCGTGTTCTCTGAACTCAGGAGTACGAGCGCTGTGCGTTCTCTGAACTCGGGAGTACGAGCGCTGTGCGTTCTCTGACTCGGGAGTGTGAGCGCTGTGCGTTCTCTGAACTCGGGATTATGAGCACTATGCGTTTTCTGTACTCGTGTGTGTGAGCGCTGTGCGTTCTCTGAACTCAGCAGTGTAAGCGCTGTGTGTTCTCTGCACTCGGGATTGTGAGCGCTGTGCATTCTCTGAACTCGGGAGTGTGAGCGCTGTGCATTCTCTGAACTCAGCAGTGTAAGCGCTGTGTGTTCTCTGCACTCGGGATTGTGAGCGCTGTGCATTCTCTGAACTCGGGAGTGTGAGCGCTGTGCATTCTCTGAACTCGGGATTGTGAGCGCTGTGTGTTCTCTGAACTCGGGAGTGTGAGCGCTGTGCGTTCTCTGAACTAAGGTGTGTGAGCACTGTGCGTTCTCTGAACTCAGGTGTGTGAGCGCTGTGTGTTCTCTGAACTCGGGAGTATGAGCGCTGTGCATTCTCTGAACTTGGGTGTGTGAGCTCTGCATGTTCACTGCACTCAGGATTATGAGCGCTGTGCGTTCTCTGAACTCGGGAGTGAGCACGCTGTGTGTTCTCTGAACTAGGGAGTGTGAGCACTGTGCGTTCTCTGAACTCGAGACTTTGTGCGCTGTGTGTTCTCTGAATTCAGGAGCGTGAGCGCTGTGTGTTCTCTGAACTCAGCGGTGTGAGCGCTGTGTGTTCTCTGAACTCGGGAGTGTGAGCGCTGTGCATTCTCTGAACTCAGGTGTGTGAGCGCTGTGTGTTCTCTGAACTAGGGAGTGTGAGCGCTGTGCGTTCTCTGAACTCGGGAGGATGAGCACTGTGCGCATTCTGAACGTGGCAGTGTGATCACTGTGTGTTCTCCGTACTCGGTAGTGTGAGCGCTGTGCATTCTCTGAACTCAGCTGTGTGAGCGCTGTGTGTTCTCTGAACTCAGCTGTGTGAGCGCGGTGTGTTCTCTGAACTCGGGAGGGTGAGCGTTGTGTGTTCTCTGAACTCGGGGGTGTGAGCGCCTTGCTTTCTCTGAACTCGGGATTGTGAGCGCTGTGTGTTCTCTGAACTCAGGTGTGTGAGTGCTGTGTGTTCTCTGAACTCGGGAGTGTGAGCGCTGTGCGTTCTCTGCACTCGGGAGTGTGAGCGCTGTGCGTTCTCTGAACTAAGGTGAGTGAGCGCTGTGCGTTCTCTGAACTCGTGAGTATGAGCGCTGTCCATTCTCTGAACTCGGGAGTGTGTGTTCTCTGAACGTGGGAGTGTGAGCGCTGTGCGTTCTCTGAACTCGGGAGTGTGAGCGCTGTGCGTTCTGTGAACTCGGGAGTATGAGCACTGTGCGTACTCTGAACGTGGCAGTGTGATCACTGTGTGTTCTCTGTACTCGGGAGTGTGAGCGCTGTGCATTCTCTGAACTCAGCTGTGTGAGCGCTGTGCGTTCTCTGAACTCGGGAGTATGAGCACTGTGCGTACTCTGAACATGGCAGTGTGATCACTGTGTGTTCTCTGTACTCGGGAGTGTGAGCGCTGTGCATTCTCTGAACTCAGCTGTGTGAGCGCTGTGTGTACTCTGAACTCGGGAGTGTGAGCGCTGTGTGTTCTCTGAACTCGGGAGTGTGAGTGATGTGTGTTCTCTGAACCCGTGAGTGTGAATGCTGTGCGTTCTCTGAACTCGGGAATGTGAGCGCTGTGCATTCTCTGAACTCGGGTGTGTGAGCGCTGTGCGTTCGCTGAACTCGGGTGTGTGAGCGCTGTGCATTCTCTGAACCGGGGAGTGTGAGTGCTGTGCATTCTCTGGAGTTGGGAGTGTGAGCGCTGTGCGTTCTCGGAACTCGGGAGTGTATGCTCTGTGCGTTCTCTGAACTCGGGAGTGAGCGCGCTGTGTGTTCTCTGAACTCGGGAGTGTGAGTGCTGTGCGCTCTCTGAACTCAGCAGTGTGAGCGCTGTGCGTTCTCTGAACTCGGGAGTGTGAGTGCTGTGCGTTCTCTGAACTCGGGAGTGCGAGCGCTGTGTGTTCTCTGAACTAGGGACTGTGAGTGCTGTGCGTTCTCTGAACTCGGGAGTGTGAGTGCTGTGCTTTCTCTGCACTCAGGATTATGAGTGTTGTGCGTTCTCTGAGCTCGGGAGTGTGAGCGCTGTGCGTTCTCTGAAATTCGGAGAGTTTGCGGTGTGTTCTCTGAACTCGGGAGTATGAGCGCTCTGCATTCTCTGAACTCGGGAGTATGAGCGCTGTGCGTTCTCTGAACTCGGGAGTGTGAGCGCTGTGTGTTCTCTGAACTCGGGAGTGTGAGCGCTGTGCGTTCTCTGAACTTGGGTGTGTGAGCCCTGCGTGTTCACTGCACTCAGGATTATGAGCGTTGTGCGTTCTCTGAACTCGGGAGTGAGCACGCTGTGTGTTCTCTGAACTAGGGAGTGTGAGCACTGTGCGTTCTCTGAACTCGAGACTTTGTGCGCTGTGTGTTCTCTGAATTCAGGAGCGTGAGCGCTGTGTGTTCTCTGAACTCAGCGTTGTGAGCGCTGTGTGTTCTCTGAACTCGGGAGTGTGAGCGCTGTGCATTCTCTGAACTCAGGTGTGTGAGCGCTGTGTGTTCTCTGAACTAGGGAGTGTGAGCGCTGTGCGTTCTCTGAACTCGGGAGGATGAGCACTGTGCGCATTCTGAACGTGGCAGTGTGATCACTGTGTGTTCTCCGTACTCGTGAGTGTGAGTGCTGTGCATTCTCTGAACTCAGCTGTGTGAGCGCTGTGTGTTCTCTGAACTCAGCTGTGTGAGCGCGGTGTGTTCTCTGAACTCGGGAGGGTGAGCGTTGTGTGTTCTCTGAACTCGGGGGTGTGAGCGCCTTGCTTTCTCTGAACTCGGGATTGTGAGCGCTGTGTGTTCTCTGAACTCGGGAGTGTGAGCGCTGTCCATTCTCTGAACTCGGGAGTGTGTGTTCTCTGAACGTGGGAGTGTGAGCGCTGTGCGTTCTGTGAACTCGGGAGCATGAGCGCTGTGCGTTCTGTGAAATCGGGAGGATGAGCACTGTGCGTACTCTGAACGTGGCAGTGTGATCACTGTGTGTTCTCTGTACTCGGGAGTGTGAGCGCTGTGCATTCTCTGAACTCAGCTGTGTGAGCGCTGTGTGTTCTCTGAACATGGCAGTGTGATCACTGTGTGTTCTCTGAACTCGGGAGTGTGAGTGCTGTGTGTTCACTGAACTAGGGAGTGTGAGTGCTGTGTGTTCTCTGAACTCGGGAGTGTGAGCGCTGTGCGTTCTCTGAACTCGGGAGCGTGAGCGCTGTGTGTTCTCTGAATTCGGGAGTGTGAGCACTGTGTGTTCTCTGTACTCGGGAGTGTGGGCGCTGTGCGTTCTCTGAACTCAGCAGTGTGAGCGCTGTGCGTTCTCTGAACTCGGGAGTGTGTGTTCTCTGAATGTGGGAGTGTGAGCGCTGTGTGTTCTCTGTACTCGGGAGTGTGAGCGCTGTGCGTTCTCTGAACTCGGGAGTGAGCGCTGTGCATTCTCTGAACTCGGGAGTGTGAGCGCTGTGCATTCTCTGAACTCGGGAGTGTGAGCGCTGTGCATTCTCTGAACTCGGGAGTGTGAGCACTGTGCATTCTCTGCAGTCGGGAGTGTGAGCGCTGTGTGTTCTCTGAACTCGGGAGTGTGAGCGCTGTGCATTCTCTGAACTCGGGAATGTGAGCACTGTGTGTTCTCTGAACTCGGGAGTGTGAGCGCTGTGCGTTCTCTGAACTCGGGAGTGTGAGTGCTGTGCGTTCTCTGAGCTTGGCAGTGTGAGTGCTGTGCATTCTCTGAACTCGGGAGTGTGAGTGCTGTGCTTTCTCTGCACACAGGATTATGAGTGTTGTGCGTTCTCTGAACTCGGGAGTGTGAGCGCTGTGTGTTCTCTGTACGTGGCAGTGTGAGTACTGTGTGTTCTCTGAACTCGGGAGTGTGAGTGCTGTGTGTTCTCTGAACGTGGGAGTGTGAGCGCTGTGCGTTCTGTGAACTCGGGAGTATGAGCGCTGTGCGTTCTGTGAACTCGGGAGTATGAGCACTGTGCGTACTCTGAACGTGGCAGTGTGATCACTGTGTGTTCTCTGTACTCGGGAGTGTGAGCGCTGTGCATTCTCTGAACTCAGCTGTGTGAGCGCTGTGTGTTCTCTGAACATGGCAGTGTGATCACTGTGTGTTCTCTGAACTCGGGAGTGTGAGTGCTGTGTGTTCACTGAACTCGGGAGTGTGAGTGCTGTGTGTTCTCTGAACTCGGGAGTGTGAGCGCTGTGCGTTCTCTGAACTCGGGAGCGTGAGCGCTGTGTGTTCTCTGAATTCGGGAGTGTGAGCACTGTGTGTTCTCTGTACTCGGGAGTGTGGGCGCTGTGCATTCTCTGAACTCAGCAGTGTGAGCGCTGTGCGTTCTCTGAACTCGGGAGTGTGTGTTCTCTGAATGTGGGAGTGTGAGCGCTGTGTGTTCTCTGTACTCGGGAGTGTGAGCGCTGTGCGTTCTCTCAACTCGGGAGTGAGCGCTGTGCATTCTCTGAACTCGGGAGTGTGAGCGCTGTGCATTCTCTGAAATCGGGAGTGTGAGCGTTGTGCATTCTCTGAACTCGGGAGTGTGAGCACTGTGCATTCTCTGCACTCGGGAGTGTGAGCGCTGTGTGTTCTCTGAACTCGGGAGTGTGAGCGCTGTGCATTCTCTGAACTCGGGAATGTGAGCACTGTGTGTTCTCTGAACTCGGGAGTGTGAGCGCTGTGCGTTCTCTGCACTCAGGATTAGGAGTGTTGTGCGTTCTCTGAACTCGGTAGTGTGAGCGCTGTGTGTTCACTGACCTCAGCAGTGCAAGCGCTGTGTGTTCTCTGCACTCGGGATTGTGAGCGCTGTGCGTTCTCTGAACTCAGGAATGTGAGCGCTGTGTGTTCTCTGACCTCAGCAGTGTAAGCGCTGTGTGTTCTCTGCACTCGGGATTGTGAGCGCTGTGCATTCTCTGAACTCGGGTGTGTGAGCGCTGTGCATTCTCTGAACTCGGGAGTGTGAGTCCTGTGCGTTCTCTGAACTCGGGAAAGTGAATGCTGTGCGTTTTCTGAACTCGGGTGTGTGAGCGCTGTGTTTTCTCTGAACTCGGGAGTGTGAGTTTTCTGAACATGTGAGTGTGAGCGCTGTGCATTCTTTGAACTCAGGTGTGTGAGCGCTGTGTGTTCTCTGAACTCGGGAGTGTGTGTTTTCTGAACGTGTGAGTGTGAGCGCAGTGCTTTCTTTGAACTGAGGTGTGTGAGCGCTGTGTGTACTCTGAACTCGGGAGTGTGAGCGCTGTGCGTTCTCTGAACTCGGGAGTGTGAGCGCTGTGTGTTCTCTGAACTCGGGATTATGAGCGCTGTGCGTTCTCTGAACTCGGGAGTGTGAGTGCTGTGCGTTCTCTGAGCTCGGGAGTGTGAGTGCTGTGCATTCTCTGAACTCGGGAGTGTGAGTGCTGTGCTTTCTCTGCACTCAGGTTTATGAGTGTTGTGCGTTCTCTGAACTCGGGAGGGTGAGTGCTGTGTGTTCTCTGTACGTGGCAGTGTGAGTACTGTGTGTTCTCTGAACTCGGGAGTGTGAGCGCTGTGCATTCTCTGAACTCGGGAATGTGAGCACTGTGTGTTCTCTGAACTCGGGAGTATGAGCGCTGTGCGTTCTCTCAATTCGGGAGTGTGAGCGCTGTGCGTTCTCTGCACTCAGGATTAGGAGTGTTGTGCGTTCTCTGAACTCGGTAGTGTGAGCGCTGTGTGTTCACTGACCTCAGCAGTGTAAGCGCTGTGTGTTCTCTGCACTCGGGATTGTGAGCGCTGTGCGTTCTCTGAACTCGGGAATGTGAGCGCTGTGTGTTCTCTGACCTCAGCAGTGTAAGCGCTGTGTGTTCTCTGCACTCGGGATTGTGAGCGCTGTGCATTCTCTGAACTCGGGTGAGTGAGCGCTGTGCATTCTCTGAACTCGGGAGTGTGAGTCCTGTGCGTTCTCTGAACTCGGGAAAGTGAATGCTGTGCGTTTTCTGAACTCGGGTGTGTGAGCGCTGTGTGTTCTCTGAACTCGGGAGTGTGAGCGCTGTGCGTTCTCTGAACTCTGGAGTGTGAGCGCTGTGTGTTCTCTGAACTCGGGATTATGAGCGCTGTGCGTTCTCTGAACTCGGGAGTGTGAGTGCTGTGCGTTCTCTGAGCTCGGGAGTGTGAGTGCTGTGCATTCTCTGAAATCGGGTGTGTGAGTGCTGTGCTTTCTCTGCACTCAAGATTATGATTGTTGTGCGTTCTCTGAACTCGGGCGTGTGAGCGCTGTGTGTTCTCTGTACGTGGCAGTGTGAGTACTGTGTGTTCTCTGAACTCGGGAGTGTGAGTGCTGTGTGTTCTCTGAACTCGGGAGTGTGAGCGCTGTGCGTTCGCTGAACTCAGGATTATGAGTGCTGTGCGTTCTCTGAACTCGGGAGTGTGAGCGCTGTGCGTTTTCTGAACTCGGGAGTGTGAGCGCTGTGCGTTCTCTGAACTCGGGAGTGTGAGCGCTGTGCGTTCTCTGAACTCGGGAGTGTGAGCGCTGTGCGTTCTCTGAACTCGGGAGTGTGAGTGCTGTGTATGCTCTGAACTCAGGAGTGTGAGCGCTGTGCATTCTCTGAACTCGGGAGTGTGAGCGCTGTGCGTTCGCTGAACTCAGGATTATGAGTGCTGTGCGTTCTCTGAACTCAGGAGTGTGAGCGCTGGGTGTTCTCTGAACTCGGGAGTGTGAGCGCTGTGAGTTCTCTGAACTCGGGAGTGTGAAAGCTGTGTGTTTTCTGAACTCGGGTGTGTGAGCGCTGTGCGTTCTCTGAGCTCGGGAGTGTGAGTTTTCTGAACATGTGAGTGTGAGCGCTGTGCATTCTTTGAACTCAGTTGTGTGAGCGCTGTGTGTTCTCTGAACTCGGGAGTGTGTGTTTTCTGAACGTGTGAGTGTGAGCGCAGTGCTTTCTTTGAACTGAGGTGTGTGAGCGCTGTGTGTACTCTGAACTCGGGAGTGTGAGCGCTGTGCGTTCTCTGAACTCGGGAGTGTGAGCGCTGTGTGTTCTCTGAACTCGGGATTATGAGCGCTGTGCGTTCTCTGAACTCGGGAGTGTGAGTGCTGTGCGTTCTCTGAGCTCGGGAGTGTGAGTGCTGTGCATTCTCTGAACTCGGGAGTGTGAGTGCTGTGCTTTCTCTGCACTCAGGTTTATGAGTGTTGTGCGTTCTCTGAACTCGGGAGGGTGAGTGCTGTGTGTTCTCTGTACGTGGCAGTGTGAGTACTGTGTGTTCTCTGAACTCGGGAGTGTGAGCGCTGTGCATTCTCTGAACTCGGGAATGTGAGCACTGTGTGTTCTCTGAACTCGGGAGTATGAGCGCTGTGCGTTCTCTCAATTCGGGAGTGTGAGCGCTGTGCGTTCTCTGCACTCAGGATTAGGAGTGTTGTGCGTTCTCTGAACTCGGTAGTGTGAGCGCTGTGTGTTCACTGACCTCAGCAGTGTAAGCGCTGTGTGTTCTCTGCACTCGGGATTGTGAGCGCTGTGCGTTCTCTGAACTCGGGAATGTGAGCGCTGTGTGTTCTCTGACCTCAGCAGTGTAAGCGCTGTGTGTTCTCTGCACTCGGGATTGTGAGCGCTGTGCATTCTCTGAACTCGGGTGAGTGAGCGCTGTGCATTCTCTGAACTCGGGAGTGTGAGTCCTGTGCGTTCTCTGAACTCGGGAAAGTGAATGCTGTGCGTTTTCTGAACTCGGGTGTGTGAGCGCTGTGTGTTCTCTGAACTCGGGAGTGTGAGCGCTGTGCGTTCTCTGAACTCTGGAGTGTGAGCGCTGTGCGTTCTCTGAGCTCGGGAGTGTGAGTGCTGTGCATTCTCTGAACTCGGGTGTGTGAGCGCTGTGTGTTCTCTGAACTCGGGAGTGTGAGCGCTGTGCGTTCTCTGAACTCTGGAGTGTGAGCGCTGTGTGTTCTCTGAACTCGGGATTATGAGCGCTGTGCGTTCTCTGAACTCGGGAGTGTGAGTGCTGTGCGTTCTCTGAGCTCGGGAGTGTGAGTGCTGTGCATTCTCTGAAATCGGGTGTGTGAGTGCTGTGCTTTCTCTGCACTCAAGATTATGATTGTTGTGCGTTCTCTGAACTCGGGCGTGTGAGCGCTGTGTGTTCTCTGTACGTGGCAGTGTGAGTACTGTGTGTTCTCTGAACTCGGGAGTGTGAGTGCTGTGTGTTCTCTGAACTCGGGAGTGTGAGCGCTGTGCGTTCGCTGAACTCAGGATTATGAGTGCTGTGCGTTCTCTGAACTCGGGAGTGTGAGCGCTGTGCGTTTTCTGAACTCGGGAGTGTGAGCGCTGTGCGTTCTCTGAACTCGGGAGTGTGAGCGCTGTGCGTTCTCTGAACTCGGGAGTGTGAGCGCTGTGCGTTCTCTGAACTCGGGAGTGTGAGTGCTGTGTATGCTCTGAACTCAGGAGTGTGAGCGCTGTGCATTCTCTGAACTCGGGAGTGTGAGCGCTGTGCGTTCGCTGAACTCAGGATTATGAGTGCTGTGCGTTCTCTGAACTCAGGAGTGTGAGCGCTGGGTGTTCTCTGAACTCGGGAGTGTGAGCGCTGTGAGTTCTCTGAACTCGGGAGTGTGAAAGCTGTGTGTTTTCTGAACTCGGGTGTGTGAGCGCTGTGCGTTCTCTGAGCTCGGGAGTGTGAGTTTTCTGAACATGTGAGTGTGAGCGCTGTGCATTCTTTGAACTCAGTTGTGTGAGCGCTGTGTGTTCTCTGAACTCGGGAGTGTGTGTTTTCTGAACGTGTGAGTGTGAGCGCAGTGCTTTCTTTGAACTGAGGTGTGTGAGCGCTGTGTGTACTCTGAACTCGGGAGTGTGAGCGCTGTGCGTTCTCTGAACTCGGGAGTGTGAGCGCTGTGTGTTCTCTGAACTCGGGATTATGAGCGCTGTGCGTTCTCTGAACTCGGGAGTGTGAGTGCTGTGCGTTCTCTGAGCTCGGGAGTGTGAGTGCTGTGCATTCTCTGAACTCGGGAGTGTGAGTGCTGTGCTTTCTCTGCACTCAGGTTTATGAGTGTTGTGCGTTCTCTGAACTCGGGAGGGTGAGTGCTGTGTGTTCTCTGTACGTGGCAGTGTGAGTACTGTGTGTTCTCTGAACTCGGGAGTGTGAGCGCTGTGCATTCTCTGAACTCGGGAATGTGAGCACTGTGTGTTCTCTGAACTCGGGAGTATGAGCGCTGTGCGTTCTCTCAATTCGGGAGTGTGAGCGCTGTGCGTTCTCTGCACTCAGGATTAGGAGTGTTGTGCGTTCTCTGAACTCGGTAGTGTGAGCGCTGTGTGTTCACTGACCTCAGCAGTGTAAGCGCTGTGTGTTCTCTGCACTCGGGATTGTGAGCGCTGTGCGTTCTCTGAACTCGGGAATGTGAGCGCTGTGTGTTCTCTGACCTCAGCAGTGTAAGCGCTGTGTGTTCTCTGCACTCGGGATTGTGAGCGCTGTGCATTCTCTGAACTCGGGTGAGTGAGCGCTGTGCATTCTCTGAACTCGGGAGTGTGAGTCCTGTGCGTTCTCTGAACTCGGGAAAGTGAATGCTGTGCGTTTTCTGAACTCGGGTGTGTGAGCGCTGTGTGTTCTCTGAACTCGGGAGTGTGAGCGCTGTGCGTTCTCTGAACTCTGGAGTGTGAGCGCTGTGCGTTCTCTGAGCTCGGGAGTGTGAGTGCTGTGCATTCTCTGAACTCGGGCGTGTGAGCGCTGTGTGTTCTCTGTACGTGGCAGTGTGAGTACTGTGTGTTCTCTGAACTCGGGAGTGTGAGTGCTGTGTGTTCTCTGAACTCGGGAGTGTGAGCGCTGTGCGTTCGCTGAACTCAGGATTATGAGTGCTGTGCGTTCTCTGAACTCGGGAGTGTGAGCGCTGTGCGTTTTCTGAACTCGGGAGTGTGAGCGCTGTGCGTTCTCTGAACTCGGGAGTGTGAGCGCTGTGCGTTCTCTGAACTCGGGAGTGTGAGCGCTGTGCGTTCTCTGAACTCGGGAGTGTGAGTGCTGTGTATGCTCTGAACTCAGGAGTGTGAGCGCTGTGCATTCTCTGAACTCGGGAGTGTGAGCGCTGTGCGTTCGCTGAACTCAGGATTATGAGTGCTGTGCGTTCTCTGAACTCAGGAGTGTGAGCGCTGGGTGTTCTCTGAACTCGGGAGTGTGAGCGCTGTGAATTCTCTGAACTCGGGAGTGTGAAAGCTGTGTGTTTTCTGAACTCAGGTGTGTGAGCGCTGTGCGTTCTCTGAGCTCGGGAGTGTGAGTGCTGTGCGTTCTCTGAACTCGGGAGTGTGAGTGCTGTGCTTTCTCTGCACTCAGGATTATGAGTGTTGTGCGTTCTCTGAACTCGGGAGTGTGAGCGCTGTGCGTTCTCTGAATGTGGCACTGTGTGAGCACTGTGCATTTTCGGAACTTGGAAGTGTGAGCGCTGTGCCTTCTCTGAACTCGGGAATGTGAGCGCTGTGCGTTCTCTGAACTTGGGAGTGTGAGCGCTGTGCGTTCTCTGAACTCGGGAGTGTGAGCGCTGTGCGTTCTCTGAACTCGGGAGTGTGAGTGCTGCGCGTTCTCTGAACACAGGAGTGTGAGCGTTGTGTGTTCTCTGAACTCGGGAGTGTGAGTGCTGTGCGTTCTCTGAACTCTGGAGTGAGTGCGCTGTGTGTTCTCTGAACTCGGGTGTGTGAGCTCTGCGTGTTCTCTGAACTCAGGAGTACGAGCGCTGTGCGTTCTCTGAACTCGGGAGTACGAGCGCTGTGCGTTCTCTGACTCGGGAGTGTGAGCGCTGTGCGTTCTCTGAACTCGGGATTATGAGCACTATGCGTTCTCTGTACTCGTGTGTGTGAGCGCTGTGCGTTCTCTGAACTCAGCAGTGTAAGCGCTGTGTGTTCTCTGCACTCGGGATTGTGAGCGCTGTGCATTCTCTGAACTCGGGAGTGTGAGCGCTGTGCGTTCCCTGAACTCGGGATTGTGAGCGCTGTGCGTTCTCTGAACTCGGGAGTGTGAGCGCTGTGCGTTCTCTGAACTAAGGTGTGTGAGCACTGTGCGTTCTCTGAACTCAGGTGTGTGAGCGCTGTGTGTTCTCTGAACTCGGGAGTGTGAGCGCTGTGCGTTCTCTGAAATTCGGAGAGTTTGCGGTGTGTTCTCTGAACTCGGGAGTATGAGCGCTGTGTGTTCTCTGAACTCGGGAGTATGAGCGCTGTGCATTCTCTGAACTTGTGTGTGTGAGCTCTGCATGTTCACTGCACTCAGGATTATGAGCGCTGTGCGTTCTCTGAACTCGGGAGTGAGCACGCTGTGTGTTCTCTGAACTAGGGAGTGTGAGCACTGTGCGTTCTCTGAACTCGAGACTTTGTGCGCTGTGTGTTCTCTCAATTCAGCAGCGTGAGCGCTGTGTGTTCTCTGAACTCAGCGGTGTGAGCGCTGTGTGTTCTCTGAACTCGGGAGTGTGAGCGCTGTGCATTCTCTGAACTCAGGTGTGTGAGCGCTGTGTGTTCTCTGAACTAGGGAGTGTGAGCGCTGTGCGTTCTCTGAACTCGGGAGGATGAGCACTGTGCGCATTCTTAACGTGGCAGTGTGATCACTGTGTGTTCTCCGTACTCGGTAGTGTGAGCGCTGTGCATTCTCTGAACTCAGCTGTGTGAGCGCTGTGTGTTCTCTGAACTCAGCTGTGTGAGCGCGGTGTGTTCTCTGAACTCGGGAGGGTGAGCGTTGTGTGTTCTCTGAACTCGGGGGTGTGAGCGCCTTGCTTTCTCTGAACTCGGGATTGTGAGCGCTGTGTGTTCTCTGAACTCAGGTGTGTGAGTGCTGTGTGTTCTCTGAACTCGGGAGTGTGAGCACTGTGCGTTCTCTGCACTCGGGAGTGTGAGCGCTGTGCGTTCTCTGAACTAAGGTGTGTGAGCGCTGTGCGTTCTCTGAACTCGGGAGTATGAGCGCTGTCCATTCTCTGAACTCGGGAGTGTGTGTTCTCTGAACGTGGGAGTGTGAGCGCTGTGCGTTCTCTGAACTCGGGAGTATGAGCGCTGTGCGTTCTCTGAACTCGGGAGTGTGAGCGCTATGTGTTCTCTGAACTCGGGAGTGTGAGCGCTGTGCGTTCTCTGAACTTGGGTGTGTGAGCTCTGCGTGTTCACTGCACTCAGGATTATGAGCGTTGTGCGTTCTCTGAACTCGGGAGTGAGCACGCTGTGTGTTCTCTGAACTAGGGAGTGTGAACACTGTGCGTTCTCTGAACTCGAGACTTTGTGCGCTGTGTGTTCTCTGAATTCAGGAGCGTGAGCGCTGTGTGTTCTCTGAACTCGGGAGTATGTGCGCTGTGCGTCCTCTGAACTCGGGAGTGTGAGCGCTGTGTGTTCTCTGAACTCGGGAGTGTGAGCGCTGTGCGTTCTCTGAACTTGGGTGTGTGAGCTCTGCGTGTTCACTGCACTCAGGATTATGAGCGTTGTGCGTTCTCTGAACTCGGGAGTGAGCACGCTGTGTGTTCTCTGAACTAGGGAGTGTGAGCACTGTGCGTTCTCTGAACTCGAGACTTTGTGCACTGTGTGTTCTCTGAATTCAGGAGCGTGAGCGCTGTGTGTTCTCTGAACTCAGCGGTGTGAGCGCTGTGTGTTCTCTGAACTCGGGAGTGTGAGCGCTGTGCATTCTCTGAACTCAGGTGTGTGAGCGCTGTGTGTTCTCTGAACTAGGGAGTGTGAGCGCTGTGCGTTCTCTGAACTCGGGAGGATGAGCACTGTGCGCATTCTGAACGTGGCAGTGTGATCACTGTGTGTTCTCCGTACTCGGGAGTGTGAGCGCTGTGCATTCTCTGAACTCAGCTGTGTGAGCGCTGTGTGTTCTCTGAACTCAGCTGTGTGAGCGCGGTGTGTTCTCTGAACTCGGGAGGGTGAGCGTTGTGTGTTCTCTGAACTCGGGGGTGTGAGCGCCTTGCTTTCTCTGAACTCGGGATTGTGAGCGCTGTGTATTCTCTGAACTCGGGAGTGTGAGCGCTGTGCTTTCTCTGAACTTAGGTGTGTGAGCGCTGTGCGTTCTCTGAACTCGGGAGTATGAGCGCTGTCCATTCTCTGAACTAGGGAGTGTGTGTTCTCTGAACGTGGGAGTGTGAGCGCTGTGCGTTCTCTGAACTCGGGAGTGTGAGCGCTGTGCGTTCTGTGAACTCGGGAGTATGAGCACTGTGCGTACTCTGAACGTGGCAGTGTGATCACTGTGTGTTCTCTGTACTTGGGAGTGTGAGCGCTGTGCATTCTCTGAACTCAGCTGTGTGAGCGCTGTGTGTTCTCTGAACATGGCAGTGTGATCACTGTGTGTTCTCTGAACTCGGGAGTGTGAGTGCTGTGTGTTCACTGAACTCGGGAGTGTGAGTGCTGTGTGTTCTCTGAACTCGGGAGTGTGAGCGCTGTGCGTTCTCTGAACTCGGGAGCGTGAGCGCTGTGTGTTCTCTGTACTCGGGAGTGTGGGCGCTGTGCGTTCTCTGAACTCAGCAGTGTGAGCGCTGTGCGTTCTCTGAACTCGGGAGTGTGTGTTCTCTGAATGTGGGAGTGTGAGTGCTGTGTGTTCTCTGTACTCGGGAGTGTGAGCGCTGTGCGTTCTCTCAACTCGGGAGTGAGCGCTGTGCATTCTCTGAACTCGGGAGTGTGAGAGCTGTGCATTCTCTGAACTCGGGAGTGTGAGCGCTGTGCATTCTCTGAACTCGGGAATGTGAGCACTGTGTGTTCTCTGAACTCGGGAGTGTGAGCGCTGTGCGTTCTCTGCACTCAGGATTAGGAGTGATGTGCGTACTCTGAACTCGGTAGTGTGAGCGCTGTGTGTTCACTGACCTCAGCAGTGTAAGCGCTGTGTGTTCTCTGCACTCGGGATTGTGAGCGCTGTGCGTTCTCTGAACTCGGGAATGTGAGCGCTGTGTGTTCTCTGACCTCAGCAGTGTAAGCGCTGTGTGTTCTCTGCACTCGGGATTGTGAGCGCTGTGCATTCTCTGAACTCGGGAGTGTGAGTTTTCTGAACGTGTGAGTGTGAGCGCTGTGCATTCTTTGAACTCAGGTGTGTGAGCGCTGTGTGTTCTCTGAACTCGGGAGTGTGTGTTTTCTGAACGTGTGAGTGTGAGCGCTGTGCATTCTTTGAACTGAGGTGTGTGAGCGCTGTGTGTTCTCTGAACTCGGGAGTGTGAGCGCTGTGCGTTCTCTGAACTCGGGAGTGTGAGCGCTGTGTGTTCTCTGAACTCGGGATTATGAGCGCTGTGCATTCTCTGAACTCGGGAGTGTGAGTGCTGTGCGTTCTCTGAGCTCGGGAGTGTGAGTGCTGTGCATTCTCTGAACTCGGGAGTGTGAGTGCTGTGCTTTCTCTGCACTCAGGTTTATGAGTGTTGTGCGTTCTCTGAACTCGGGAGTGTGAGTGCTGTGTGTTCTCTGTACGTGGCAGTGTGAGTACTGTGTGTTCTCTGAACTCGGGAGTGTGAGCGCTGTGCATTCTCTGAACTCGGGAATGTGAGCACTGTGTGTTCTCTGAACTCGGGAGTATGAGCGCTGTGCGTTCTCTCAATTCGAGAGTGTGAGCGCTGTGCATTCTCTGCACTCAGGATTAGGAATGTAGTGCGTTCTCTGAACTCGGTAGTGTGAGCGCTGTGTGTTCACTGACCTCAGCAGTGTAAGCGCTGTGTGTTCTCTGCACTCGGGATTGTGAGCGCTGTGCGTTCTCTGAACTCGGGAATGTGAGCGCTGTGTGTTCTCTGACCTCAGCAGTGTAAGCGCTGTGTGTTCTCTGCACTCGGGATTGTGAGCGCTGTGCATTCTCTGAACTCGTGTGTGTGAGCGCTGTGCATTCTCTGAACTCGGGAGTGTGAGTCCTGTGCGTTCTCTGAACTCGGGAAAGTGAATGCTGTGCGTTTTCTGAACTCGGGTGTGTGAGCGCTGTGTGTTCTCTGAACTCGGGAGTGTGAGCGCTGTGCGTTCTCTGAACTCTGGAGTGTGAGCGCTGTGTGTTCTCTGAACTCGGGATTATGAGCGCTGTGCGTTCTCTGAACTCGGGAGTGTGAGTGCTGTGCGTTCTCTGAGCTCGGGAGTGTGAGTGCTGTGCATTCTCTGAACTCGGGAGTGTGAGTGCTGTGCTTTCTCTGCACTCAAGATTATGATTGTTGTGCGTTCTCTGAACTCGGGCGTGTGAGCGCTGTGTGTTCTCTGTACGTGGCAGTGTGAGTACTGTGTGTTCTCTGAACTCGGGAGTGTGAGTGCTGTGTGTTCTCTGAACTCGGGAGTGTGAGCGCTGTGCGTTCGCTGTACTCAGGATTATGAGTGCTGTGCGTTCTCTGAACTCGGGAGTGTGAGCGCTGTGCGTTCTCTGAACTCGGGAGTGTGAGCGCTGTGCGTTCTCTGAACTCGGGAGTGTGAGCGCTGTGCGTTCTCTGAACTCGGGAGTGTGAGCTCTGTGCGTTCTCTGAACTCGGGAGTGTGAGTGCTGTGTATTCTCTGAACTCAGGAGTGTGAGCGCTGTGCGTTCTCTGAACTCGGGAGTGTGAGCGCTGTGCGTTCGCTGAACTCAGGATTATGAGTGCTGTGCGTTCTCTGAACTCAGGAGTGTGAGCGCTGGGTGTTCTCTGAACTCGGGAGTGTGAGCGCTGTGAGTTCTCTGAACTCGGGAGTGTGAAAGCTGTGTGTTTTCTGAACTCAGATGTGTGAGCGCTGTGCGTTCTCTGAGCTCGGGAGTGTGAGTGCTGTGCGTTCTCTGAACTCGGGAGTGTGAGTGCTGTGCTTTCTCTGCACTCAGGATTATGAGTGTTGTGCGTTCTCTGAACTCGGGAGTGCGAGCGCTGTGCGTTCTCTGAATGTGGCACTGTGTGAGCACTGTGCATTTTCGGAACTCGGAAGTGTGAGCGCTGTGCCTTCTCTGAACTCGGGAATGTGAGCGCTTTGCGTTCTCTGAACTTGGGAGTGTGAGCGCTGTGCGTTCTCTGAACTCGGGAGTGTGAGCGCTGTGCGTTCTCTGAACTCGGGAGTGTGAGTGCTGCGCGTTCTCTGAACACAGGAGTGTGAGCGTTGTGTGTTCTCTGAACTCGGGAGTGTGAGTGCTGTGCGTTCTCTGAACTCTGGAGTGAGCGCGCTGTGTGTTCTCTGAACTCGGGTGTGTGAGCTCTGCGTGTTCTCTGAACTCAGGAGTACGAGCGCTGTGCGTTCTCTGAACTCGGGAGTACGAGCGCTGTGCGTTCTCTGACTCGGGAGTGTGAGCGCTGTGCGTTCTCTGAACTCGGGATTATGAGCACTATGCGTTCTCTGTACTCGTGTGTGTGAGCGCTGTGCGTTCTCTGAACTCAGCAGTGTAAGCGCTGTGTGTTCTCTGCACTCGGGATTGTGAGCGCTGTGCATTCTCTGAACTCGGGAGTGTGAGCGCTGTGCATTCTCTGAACTCAGCAGTGTAAGCGCTGTGTGTTCTCTGCACTCGGGATTGTGAGCGCTGTGCATTCTCTGAACTCGGGAGTGTGAGCGCTGTGCATTCTCTGAACTCGGGATTGTGAGCGCTGTGTGTTCTCTGAACTCGGGAGTGTGAGCGCTGTGCGTTCTCTGAACTAAGGTGTGTGAGCACTGTGCGTTCTCTGAACTCAGGTGTGTGAGCGCTGTGTGTTCTCTGAACTCGGGAGTATGAGCGCTGTGCATTCTCTGAACTTGGGTGTGTGAGCTCTGCATGTTCACTGCACTCAGGATTATGAGCGCTGTGCGTTCTCTGAACTCGGGAGTGAGCACGCTGTGTGTTCTCTGAACTAGGGAGTGTGAGCACTGTGCGTTCTCTGAACTCGAGACTTTGTGCGCTGTGTGTTCTCTGAATTCAGGAGCGTGAGCGCTGTGTGTTCTCTGAACTCAGCGGTGTGAGCGCTGTGTGTTCTCTGAACTCGGGAGTGTGAGCGCTGTGCATTCTCTGAACTCAGGTGTGTGAGCGCTGTGTGTTCTCTGAACTAGGGAGTGTGAGCGCTGTGCGTTCTCTGAACTCGGGAGGATGAGCACTGTGCGCATTCTGAACGTGGCAGTGTGATCACTGTGTGTTCTCCGTACTCGGTAGTGTGAGCGCTGTGCATTCTCTGAACTCAGCTGTGTGAGCGCTGTGTGTTCTCTGAACTCAGCTGTGTGAGCGCGGTGTGTTCTCTGAACTCGGGAGGGTGAGCGTTGTGTGTTCTCTGAACTCGGGGGTGTGAGCGCCTTGCTTTCTCTGAACTCGGGATTGTGAGCGCTGTGTGTTCTCTGAACTCAGGTGTGTGAGTGCTGTGTGTTCTCTGAACTCGGGAGTGTGAGCGCTGTGCGTTCTCTGCACTCGGGAGTGTGAGCGCTGTGCGTTCTCTGAACTAAGGTGAGTGAGCGCTGTGCGTTCTCTGAACTCGTGAGTATGAGCGCTGTCCATTCTCTGAACTCGGGAGTGTGTGTTCTCTGAACGTGGGAGTGTGAGCGCTGTGCGTTCTCTGAACTCGGGAGTGTGAGCGCTGTGCGTTCTGTGAACTCGGGAGTATGAGCACTGTGCGTACTCTGAACGTGGCAGTGTGATCACTGTGTGTTCTCTGTACTCGGGAGTGTGAGCGCTGTGCATTCTCTGAACTCAGCTGTGTGAGCGCTGTGCGTTCTCTGAACTCGGGAGTATGAGCACTGTGCGTACTCTGAACATGGCAGTGTGATCACTGTGTGTTCTCTGTACTCGGGAGTGTGAGCGCTGTGCATTCTCTGAACTCAGCTGTGTGAGCGCTGTGTGTACTCTGAACTCGGGAGTGTGAGCGCTGTGTGTTCTCTGAACTCGGGAGTGTGAGTGATGTGTGTTCTCTGAACCCGTGAGTGTGAATGCTGTGCGTTCTCTGAACTCGGGAATGTGAGCGCTGTGCATTCTCTGAACTCGGGTGTGTGAGCGCTGTGCGTTCGCTGAACTCGGGTGTGTGAGCGCTGTGCGTTCGCTGAACTCGGGTGTGTGAGCGCTGTGCATTCTCTGAACCGGGGAGTGTGAGTGCTGTGCATTCTCTGGAGTTGGGAGTGTGAGCGCTGTGCGTTCTCGGAACTCGGGAGTGTATGCTCTGTGCGTTCTCTGAACTCGGGAGTGAGCGCGCTGTGTGTTCTCTGAACTCGGGAGTGTGAGTGCTGTGCGCTCTCTGAACTCAGCAGTGTGAGCGCTGTGCGTTCTCTGAACTCGGGAGTGTGAGTGCTGTGCATTCTCTGAACTCGGGAGTGCGAGCGCTGTGTGTTCTCTGAACTCGGGACTGTGAGTGCTGTGCGTTCTCTGAACTCGGGAGTGTGAGTGCTGTGCTTTCTCTGCACTCAGGATTATGAGTGTTGTGCGTTCTCTGAGCTCGGGAGTGTGAGCGCTGTGCGTTCTCTGAAATTCGGAGAGTTTGCGGTGTGTTCTCTGAACTCGGGAGTATGAGCGCTCTGCATTCTCTGAACTCGGGAGTATGAGCGCTGTGCGTTCTCTGAACTCGGGAGTGTGAGCGCTGTGTGTTCTCTGAACTCGGGAGTGTGAGCGCTGTGCGTTCTCTGAACTTGGGTGTGTGAGCTCTGCGTGTTCACTGCACTCAGGATTATGAGCGTTGTGCGTTCTCTGAACTCGGGAGTGAGCACGCTGTGTGTTCTCTGAACTAGGGAGTGTGAGCACTGTGCGTTCTCTGAACTCGAGACTTTGTGCGCTGTGTGTTCTCTGAATTCAGGAGCGTGAGCGCTGTGTGTTCTCTGAACTCAGCGTTGTGAGCGCTGTGTGTTCTCTGAACTCGGGAGTGTGAGCGCTGTGCATTCTCTGAACTCAGGTGTGTGAGCGCTGTGTGTTCTCTGAACTAGGGAGTGTGAGCGCTGTGCGTTCTCTGAACTCGGGAGGATGAGCACTGTGCGCATTCTGAACGTGGCAGTGTGATCACTGTGTGTTCTCCGTACTCGTGAGTGTGAGTGCTGTGCATTCTCTGAACTCAGCTGTGTGAGCGCTGTGTGTTCTCTGAACTCAGCTGTGTGAGCGCGGTGTGTTCTCTGAACTCGGGAGGGTGAGCGTTGTGTGTTCTCTGAACTCGGGGGTGTGAGCGCCTTGCTTTCTCTGAACTCGGGATTGTGAGCGCTGTGTGTTCTCTGAACTCGGGAGTGTGAGCGCTGTCCATTCTCTGAACTCGGGAGTGTGTGTTCTCTGAACGTGGGAGTGTGAGCGCTGTGCGTTCTGTGAACTCGGGAGCATGAGCGCTGTGCGTTCTGTGAAATCGGGAGGATGAGCACTGTGCGTACTCTGAACGTGGCAGTGTGATCACTGTGTGTTCTCTGTACTCGGGAGTGTGAGCGCTGTGCATTCTCTGAACTCAGCTGTGTGAGCGCTGTGTGTTCTCTGAACATGGCAGTGTGATCACTGTGTGTTCTCTGAACTCGGGAGTGTGAGTGCTGTGTGTTCACTGAACTCGGGAGTGTGAGTGCTGTGTGTTCTCTGAACTCGGGAGTGTGAGCGCTGTGCGTTCTCTGAACTCGGGAGCGTGAGCGCTGTGTGTTCTCTGAATTCGGGAGTGTGAGCACTGTGTGTTCTCTGTACTCGGGAGTGTGGGCGCTGTGCGTTCTCTGAACTCAGCAGTGTGAGCGCTGTGCGTTCTCTGAACTCGGGAGTGTGTGTTCTCTGAATGTGGGAGTGTGAGCGCTGTGTGTTCTCTGTACTCGGGAGTGTGAGCGCTGTGCGTTCTCTGAACTCGGGAGTGAGCGCTGTGCATTCTCTGAACTCGGGAGTGTGAGCGCTGTGCATTCTCTGAACTCGGGAGTGTGAGCGCTGTGCATTCTCTGAACTCGGGAGTGTGAGCACTGTGCATTCTCTGCAGTCGGGAGTGTGAGCGCTGTGTGTTCTCTGAACTCGGGAGTGTGAGCGCTGTGTGTTCTCTGAACTCGGGAGTGTGAGCGCTGTGCGTTCTCTGAACTCGGGAGTGTGAGCGCTGTGTGTTCCCTGAACTCGGGATTATGAGCGCTGTGCGTTCTCTGAACTCGGGAGTGTGAGTGCTGTGCGTTCTCTGAACTCGGGAGTGTGAGCACTGTGTGTTCTCTGAACTCGGGAGTGTGAGCGCTGTGCATTCTTTGAACTCAGGTGTGTGAGCGCTGTGTGTTCTCTGAACTCGGGAGTGTGAGCGCTGTGCGTTCTCTGAACTCGGGAGTGTGAGCGCTGTGTGTTCCCTGAACTCGGGATTATGAGCGCTGTGCGTTCTCTGAACTCGGGAGTGTGAGTGCTGTGCGTTCTCTGAGCTTGGGAGTGTGAGTGCTGTGCATTCTCTGAACTCGGGAGTGTGAGTGCTGTGCTTTCTCTGCACACAGGATTATGAGTGTTGTGCGTTCTCTGAACTCGGGAGTGTGAGCGCTGTGTGTTCTCTGTACGTGGCAGTGTGAGTACTGTGTGTTCTCTGAACTCGGGAGTGTGAGTGCTGTGTGTTCTCTGAACGTGGGAGTGTGAGCGCTGTGCCTTCTGTGAACTCGGGAGTATGAGCGCTGTGCGTTCTGTGAACTCGGGAGTATGAGCACTGTGCGTACTCTGAACGTGGCAGTGTGATCACTGTGTGTTCTCTGTACTCGGGAGTGTGAGCGCTGTGCATTCTCTGAACTCAGCTGTGTGAGCGCTGTGTGTTCTCTGAACATGGCAGTGTGATCACTGTGTGTTCTCTGAACTCGGGAGTGTGAGTGCTGTGTGTTCACTGAACTCGGGAGTGTGAGTGCTGTGTGTTCTCTGAACTCGGGAGTGTGAGCGCTGTGCGTTCTCTGAACTCGGGAGCGTGAGCGCTGTGTGTTCTCTGAATTCGGGAGTGTGAGCACTGTGTGTTCTCTGTACTCGGGAGTGTGGGCGCTGTGCATTCTCTGAACTCAGCAGTGTGAGCGCTGTGCGTTCTCTGAACTCGGGAGTGTGTGTTCTCTGAATGTGGGAGTGTCAGCGCTGTGTGTTCTCTGTACTCGGGAGTGTGAGCGCTGTGCGTTCTCTGAACTCGGGAGTGAGCGCTGTGCATTCTCTGAACTCGGGAGTGTGAGCGCTGTGCATTCTCTGAACTCGGGAGTGTGAGCGCTGTGCATTCTCTGAACTCGGGAGTGTGAGCACTGTGCATTCTCTGCACTCGGGAGTGTGAGCGCTGTGTGTTCTCTGAACTCGGGAGTGTGAGCGCTGTGCATTCTCTGAACTCGGGAATGTGAGCACTGTGTGTTCTCTGAACTCGGGAGTGTGAGCGCTGTGCATTCTTTGAACTCAGGTGTGTGAGCGCTGTGTGTTCTCTGAACTCGGGAGTGTGAGCGCTGTGCGTTCTCTGAACTCGGGAGTGTGAGCGCTGTGTGTTCTCTGAACTCGGGATTATGAGCGCTGTGCATTCTCTGAACTCGGGAGTGTGAGTGCTGTGCGTTCTCTGAGCTTGGGAGTGTGAGTGCTGTGCATTCTCTGAACTCGGGAGTGTGAGTGCTGTGCTTTCTCTGCACACAGGATTATGAGTGTTGTGCGTTCTCTGAACTCGGGAGTGTGAGCGCTGTGTGTTCTCTGTACGTGGCAGTGTGAGTACTGTGTGTTCTCTGAACTCGGGAGTGTGAGTGCTGTGTGTTCTCTGAACTCGGGAGTGTGAGCGCTGTGCGTTCGCTGAACTCAGGATTATGAGCGCTGTGCGTTCTCTGAACTCGGGAGTGTGAGCGCTGTGCATTCTCTGAACTCGGGAGTGTGAGCGCTGTGCGTTCTCTGAACTCGGGAGTGTGAGCGCTGTGCGTTCTCTGAACTCGGGAGTGTGAGCGCTGTGCGTTCTCTGAACTCGGGAGTGTGAGCGCTGTGCGTTCTCTGAACTCGGGAGTGTGAGCGCTGTGTGTTCTCTGAACTCGGGAGTGTGAGCGCTGTGTGTTCTCTGAACTCGGGAGTGTGAGCGCTGTGCGTTCTCTGAGCTCGGGAGTGTGAGTGCTGTGCGTTCTCTGAACTCGGGAGTGTGAACGCTGTGCGTTCTCTGAATGTGGCACTGTGTGAGCACTGTGCATTTTCGGAACTCGGAAGTGTGAGCGCTGTGCCTTCTCTGAACTCGGGAATGTGAGCGCTGTGCGTTCTCTGAACTTGGGAGTGTGAGCTCTGCATGTTCACTGCACTCAGGATTATGAGCGCTGTGCGTTCTCTGAACTCGGGAGTGAGCACGCTGTGTTCTCTGAACTAGGGAGTGTGAGCACTGTGCGTTCTCCGAACTCGAGACTTTGTGCGCTGTGTGTTCTCTGAATTCAGGAGCGTGAGCGCTGTGTGTTCTCTGAACTCAGCGGCGTGAGCGCTGTGCATTCTCTGAACTCAGGTGTGTGAGCGCTGTGTGTTCTCTGAACTAGGGAGTGTGAGCGCTGTGCGTTCTCTGAACTCGGGAGGATGAGCACTGTGCGCATTCTGAACGTGGCAGTGTGATCACTGTGTGTTCTCCGTACTCGGGAGTGTGAGCGCTGAGCATTCTCTGAACTCAGCTGTGTGAGCGCTGTGTGTTCTCTGAACTCAGCTGTGTGAGCGCGGTGTGTTCTCTGAACTCGGGAGGGTGAGCGTTGTGTGTTCTCTGAACTCGGGGGTGTGAGCGCCTTGCTTTCTCTGAACTCGGGATTGTGAGCGCTGTGTGTTCTCTGAACTCGGGAGTGTGAGCGCTGTGTGTTCTCTGAACTCAGGTGTGTGAGTGCTGTGTGTTCTCTGAACTCGGGAGTGTGAGCGCTGTGCGTTCACTGCACTCGGGAGTGTGAGCGCTGTGCGTTCTCTGAACTTCGGTGTGTGAGCGCTGTGCGTTCTCTGAACTCGGGAGTATGAGCGCTGTCCATTCTCTGAACTCGGGAGTGTGTGCGCTGTGCGTTCTCTGAACTCGGGAGTGTGAGCGCTGTGCGTTCTCTGAACTCGGGAGTGTGAGCGCTGTGCGTTCTGTGAACTCGGGAGTATGAGCACTGTGCGTACTCTGAACGTGGCAGTGTGATCACTGTGTGTTCTCTGTACTCGGGAGTGTGAGCGCTGTGCATTCTCTGAACTCAGCTGTGTGAGCGCTGTGCGTTCTCTGAACTCGGGAGTATGAGCACTGTGCGTACTCTGAACATGGCAGTGTGATCACTGTGTGTTCTCTGTACTCGGGAGTGTGAGCGCTGTGCATTCTCTGAACTCAGCTGTGTGAGCGCTGTGTGTACTCTGAACTCGGGAGTATGAGCGCTGTGTGTTCTCTGAACTCGGGAGTGTGAGCGATGTGTGTTCTCTGAACCCGTGAGTGTGAATGCTGTGCGTTCTCTGAACTCAGCAGTGTGAGCGCTGTGCGTTCTCTGAACTCGGGAGTGTGAGTGCTGTGCGTTCTCTGAACTCGGGAGTGCGAGCGCTGTGTGTTCTCTGAACTCGAGACTGTGAGTGCTGTGCGTTCTCTGAACTCGGGAGTGTGAGTGCTGTGCTTTCTCTGCACTCAGGATTATGAGTGTTGTGCGTTCTCTGAGCTCGGGAGTGTGAGCGCTGTGCGTTCTCTGAAATTCGGAGAGTTTGCGGTGTGTTCTCTGAACTCGGGTGTATGAGCGCTCTGCATTCTCTGAACTCGGGAGTATGAGCGCTGTGCGTTCTCTGAACTCGGGAGTGTGAGCGCTGTGTGTTCTCTGAACTTGGGAGTGTGAGCGCTGTGCGTTCTCTGAACTTGGGTGTGTGAGCTCTGCGTGTTCACTGCACACAGGATTATGAGCGTTGTGCGTTCTCTGAACTCGGGAGTGAGCACGCTGTGTGTTCTCTGAACTAGGGAGTGTGAGCACTGTGCGTTCTCTGAACTCGAGACTTTGTGCGCTGTGTGTTCTCTGAATTCAGGAGCGTGAGCGCTGTGTGTTCTCTGAACTCAGCGGTGTGAGCGCTGTGTGTTCTCTGAACTCGGGAGTGTGAGCGCTGTGCATTCTCTGAACTCAGGTGTGTGAGCGCTGTGTGTTCTCTGAACTAGGGAGTGTGAGCGCTGTGCGTTCTCTGAACTCGGGAGGATGAGCACTGTGCGCATTCTGAACGTGGCAGTGTGATCACTGTGTGTTCTCCGTACTCGTGAGTGTGAGCGCTGTGCATTCTCTGAACTCAGCTGTGTGAGCGCTGTGTGTTCTCTGAACTCAGCTGTGTGAGCGCGGTGTGTTCTCTGAACACGGGAGGGTGAGCGTTGTGTGTTCTCTGAACTCGGGGGTGTGAGCGCCTTGCTTTCTCTGAACTCGGGATTGTGAGCGCTGTGTGTTCTCTGAACTCGGGAGTGTGAGCGCTGTGCTTTCTCTGAACTTAGGTGTGTGAGCGCTGTGCGTTCTCTGAACTCGGGAGTATGAGCGCTGTCCATTCTCTGAACTCGGGAGTGTGTGTTCTCTGAACGTGGGAGTGTGAGCGCTGTGCGTTCTCTGAACTCGGGAGTGTGAGCGCTGTGCGTTCTGTGAACTCGGGAGTATGAGCACTGTGCGTACTCTGAACGTGGCAGTGTGATCACTGTGTGTTCTCTGTACTCGGGAGTGTGAGCGCTGTGCATTCTCTGAACTCAGCTGTGTGAGCGCTGTGTGTTCTCTGAACATGGCAGTGTGATCACTGTGTGTTCTCTGAACTCGGGAGTGTGAGTGCTGTGTGTTCACTGAACTCGGGAGTGTAAGCGCTGTGTGTTCTCTGAACTCGGGAGTGTGAGCGCTGTGCGTTCTCTGAACTCGGGAGCGTGAGCGCTGTGTGTTCTCTGAATTCGGGAGTGTGAGCACTGTGTGTTCTCTGTACTCGGGAGTGTGGGCGCTGTGCGTTCTCTGAACTCAGCAGTGTGAGCGCTGTGCGTTCTCTGAACTCGGGAGTGTGTGTTCTCTGAATGTAGGAGTGTGAGCGCTGTGTGTTCTCTGTACTCGGGAGTGTGAGCGCTGTGCGTTCTCTGAACTCGGGAGTGAGCGCTGTGCATTCTCTGAACTCGGGAGTGTGAGCGCTGTGCATTCTCTGAACTCGGGAGTGTGAGCGCTGTGCATTCTCTGAACTCGGGAGTGTGAGCACTGTGCATTCTCTGCACTCGGGAGTGTGAGCGCTGTGTGTTCTCTGAACTCGGGAGTGTGAGCGCTGTGCATTCTCTGAACTCGGGAATGTGAGCACTGTGTGTTCTCTGAACTCGGGAGTGTGAGCACTGTGCATTCTTTGAACTCAGGTGTGTGAGCGCTGTGTGTTCTCTGAACTCGGGAGTGAGAGCGCTGTGCGTTCTCTGAACTCGGGAGTGTGAGCACTGTGTGTTCTCTGAACTCGGGAGTGTGAGCGCTGTGCATTCTTGGAACTCAGGTGTGTGAGCGCTGTGTGTTCTCTGAACTCGGGAGTGTGAGCGCTGTGCGTTCTCTGAACTCGGGAGTGTGAGCGCTGTGTGTTCTCTGAACTCGGGATTATGAGCGCTGTGCGTTCTCTGAACTCGGGAGTGTGAGTGCTGTGCGTTCTCTGAGCTTGGGAGTGTGAGTGCTGTGCATTCTCTGAACTCGGGAGTGTGAGTGCTGTGCTTTCTCTGCACACAGGATTATGAGTGTTGTGCGTTCTCTGAACTCGGGAGTGTGAGCGCTGTCTGTTCTCTGTACGTGGCAGTGTGAGTACTGTGTGTTCTCTGAACTCGGGAGTGTGAGTGCTGTGTGTTCTCTGAACTCGGGAGTGTGAGCGCTGTGCGTTCGCTGAACTCAGGATTATGAGCTCTGTGCATTCTCTGAACTCGGGAGTGTGAGCGCTGTGCGTTCTCTGAACTCGGGAGTGTGAGCGCTGTGCGTTCTCTGAACTCGGGAGTGTGAGCGCTGTGCGTTCTCTGAACTCGGGAGTGTGAGCGCTGTGCGTTCTCTGAACTCGGGAGTGTGAGCGCTGTGCGTTCTCTGAACTCGGGAGTGTGAGCGCTGTGTGTTCTCTGAACTCGGGAGTGTGAGCGCTGTGCGTTCTCTGAACTCGGGAGTGTGAGCGCTGTGCGTTCTCTGAGCTCGGGAGTGTGAGTGCTGTGCGTTCTCTGAACTCGGGAGTGTGAACGCTGTGCATTCTCTGAATGTGGCACTGTGTGAGCACTGTGCATTTTCGGAACTCGGAAGTGTGAGCGCTGTGCCTTCTCTGAACTCGGGAATGTGAGCGCTGTGCGTTCTCTGAACTTGGGAGTGTGAGCGCTGTGCGTTCTCTGAACTCGAGAGTGTGAGCGCTGTGCGTTCTCTGAACTCGGGAGTGTGAGTGCTGCGCGTTCTCTGAACACAGGAGTGTGAGCGTTGTGTGTTCTCTGAACTCGGGAGTGAGCGCGCTGTGCGTTCTCTGAACTCGGGTGTGTGAGCTCTGCATGTTCTCTGAATTCAGGAGTACGAGCGCTGTGCGTTCTCTGAACTCGGGAGTACGAGCGCTGTGCGTTCTCTGAACTCGGGAGTGTGAGCGCTGTGCATTCTCTGAACACAGGAATTTGTGTGCTGTGCGTTCTCTGAACTCGGGAGTGTGAGCGCTGTGCGTTTTCTGAACTCGGGAGTGTGAGCGCTGTGCGTTCTCTGAACTCGGGATTGTGAGCGCTGTGTGTTCTCTGAACTCGGGAGTGTGAGCGCTGTGCGTTCTCTGAACTAAGGTGTGTGAGCACTGTGCGTTCTCTGAACTCAGGTGTGTGAGCGCTGTGTGTTCTCTGAACTCGGGAGTCTGAGCGCTGTGCGTTCTCTGAAATTCGGAGAGTTTGCGCTGTGTTCTCTGAACTCGGGAGTATGAGCGCTGTGTGTTCTCTGAACTCGGGAGTATGAGCGCTGTGCGTCCTCTGAACTTGGGTGTGTGAGCTCTGCATGTTCACCGCACTCAGGATTATGAGCGCTGTGCGTTCTCTGAACTGGTGAGTGTGAGCACTGTGCGTTCTCCGAACTCCAGACTTTGTGCGCTGTGTGTTCTCTGAATTCAGGAGCGTGAGCGCTGTGTGTTCTCTGAACTCAGCGGTGTGAGCGCTGTGCATTCTCTGAACTCAGGTGTGTGAGCGCTGTGTGTTCTCTGAACTAGGGAGTGTGAGCGCTGTGCATTCTCTGAACTCGGGAGTGTGAGCGCTGTGCATTCTCTGAACTCGGGAGTGTGAGCGCTGTGCATTCTCTGAACTCGGGAGTGTGAGCACTGTGCATTCTCTGCAGTCGGGAGTGTGAGCGCTGTGTGTTCTCTGAACTCGGGAGTGTGAGCGCTGTGCATTCTCTGAACTCGGGAATGTGAGCACTGTGTGTTCTCTGAACTCGGGAGTGTGAGCGCTGTGCATTCTTTGAACTCAGGTGTGTGAGCGCTGTGTGTTCTCTGAACTCGGGAGTGTGAGCGCTGTGCGTTCTCTGAACTCGGGAGTGTGAGCGCTGTGTGTTCTCTGAACTCGGGATTATGAGCGCTGTGCGTTCTCTGAACTCGGGAGTGTGAGTGCTGTGCGTTCTCTGAGCTTGGGAGTGTGAGTGCTGTGCATTCTCTGAACTCGGGAGTGTGAGTGCTGTGCTTTCTCTGCACACAGGATTATGAGTGTTGTGCGTTCTCTGAACTCGGGAGTGTGAGCGCTGTGTGTTCTCTGTACGTGGCAGTGTGAGTACTGTGTGTTCTCTGAACTCGGGAGTGTGAGTGCTGTGTGTTCTCTGAACGTGGGAGTGTGAGCGCTGTGCGTTCTGTGAACTCGGGAGTATGAGCGCTGTGCGTTCTGTGAACTCGGGAGTATGAGCACTGTGCGTACTCTGAACGTGGCAGTGTGATCACTGTGTGTTCTCTGTACTCGGGAGTGTGAGCGCTGTGCATTCTCTGAACTCAGCTGTGTGAGCGCTGTGTGTTCTCTGAACATGGCAGTGTGATCACTGTGTGTTCTCTGAACTCGGGAGTGTGAGTGCTGTGTGTTCACTGAACTCGGGAGTGTGAGTGCTGTGTGTTCTCTGAACTCGGGAGTGTGAGCGCTGTGCGTTCTCTGAACTCGGGAGCGTGAGCGCTGTGTGTTCTCTGAATTCGGGAGTGTGAGCACTGTGTGTTCTCTGTACTCGGGAGTGTGGGCGCTGTGCATTCTCTGAACTCAGCAGTGTGAGCGCTGTGCGTTCTCTGAACTCAGGAGTGTGTGTTCTCTGAATGTGGGAGTGTGAGCGCTGTGTGTTCTCTGTACTCGGGAGTGTGAGCGCTGTGCATTCTCTGAACTCGGGAGTGTGAGAGCTGTGCATTCTCTGAACTCGGGAGTGTGAGCACTGTGCATTCTCTGCACTCGGGAGTGTGAGCGCTGTGTGTTCTCTGAACTCGGGAGTGTGAGCGCTGTGCATTCTCTGAACTCGGGAATGTGAGCACTGTGTGTTCTCTGAACTCGGGAGTGTGAGCGCTGTGCATTCTTTGAACTCAGGTGTGTGAGCGCTGTGTGTTCTCTGAACTCGGGAGTGTGAGCGCTGTGCATTCTCTGAACTCGGGAGTGTGAGCGCTGTGTGTTCTCTGAACTCAGGATTATGAGCGCTGTGCATTCTCTGAACTCGGGAGTGTGAGTGCTGTGCGTTCTCTGAGCTTGGGAGTGTGAGTGCTGTGCATTCTCTGAACTCGGGAGTGTGAGTGCTGTGCTTTCTCTGCACACAGGATTATGAGTGTTGTGCGTTCTCTGAACTCGGGAGTGTGAGCGCTGTGTGTTCTCTGTACGTGGCAGTGTGAGTACTGTGTGTTCTCTGAACTCGGGAGTGTGAGTGCTGTGTGTTCTCTGAACTCGGGAGTGTGAGCGCTGTGCGTTCGCTGAACTCAGGATTATGAGCGCTGTGCGTTCTCTGAACTCGGGAGTGTGAGCGCTGTGCGTTCTCTGAACTCGGGAGTGTGAGCGCTGTGCGTTCTCTGAACTCGGGAGTGTGAGCGCTGTGCGTTCTCTGAACTCGGGAGTGTGAGCGCTGTGCGTTCTCTGAACTCGGGAGTGTGAGCGCTGTGCGTTCTCTGAACTCGGGAGTGTGAGCGCTGTGTGTTCTCTGAACTCGGGAGTGTGAGCGCTGTGTGTTCTCTGAACTCGGGAGTGTGAGCGCTGTGCGTTCTCTGAGCTCGGGAGTGTGAGTGCTGTGCGTTCTCTGAACTCGGGATTGTGAACGCTGTGCGTTCTCTGAATGTGGCACTGTGTGAGCACTGTGCATTTTCGGAACTCGGAAGTGTGAGCGCTGTGCCTTCTCTGAACTCGGGAATGTGAGCGCTGTGCGTTCTCTGAACTTGGGAGTGTGAGCTCTGCATGTTCACTGCACTCAGGATTATGAGCGCTGTGCGTTCTCTGAACTCGGGAGTGAGCACGCTGTGTTCTCTGAACTAAGGAGTGTGAGCACTGTGCGTTCTCCGAACTCGAGACTTTGTGCGCTGTGTGTTCTCTGAATTCAGGAGCGTGAGCGCTGTGTGTTCTCTGAACTCAGCGGCGTGAGCGCTGTGCATTCTCTGAACTCAGGTGTGTGAGCGCTGTGTGTTCTCTGAACTAGGGAGTGTGAGCGCTGTGCGTTCTCTGAAATCGGGAGGATGAGCACTGTGCGCATTCTGAACGTGGCAGTGTGATCACTGTGTGTTCTCCGTACTCGGGAGTGTGAGCGCTGTGCATTCTCTGAACTCAGCTGTGTGAGCGCTGTGTGTTCTCTGAAGTCAGCTGTGTGAGCGCGGTGTGTTCTCTGAACTCGGGAGGGTGAGCGTTGTGTGTTCTCTGAACTCGGGGGTGTGAGCGCCTTGCTTTCTCTGAACTCGGGATTGTGAGCGCTGTGTGTTCTCTGAACTCGGGAGTGTGAGCGCTGTGTGTTCTCTGAACTCAGGTGTGTGAGTGCTGTGTGTTCTCTGAACTCGGGAGTGTGAGCGCTGTGCGTTCTCTGCACTCGGGAGTGTGAGCGCTGTGCGTTCTCTGAACTTCGGTGTGTGAGCGCTGTGCGTTCTCTGAACTCGGGAGTATGAGCGCTGTCCATTCTCTGAACTCGGGAGTGTGTGCGCTGTGCGTTCTCTGAACTCGGGAGTGTGAGCGCTGTGCGTTCTCTGAACTCGGGAGTGTGAGCGCTGTGCGTTCTGTGAACTCGGGAGTATGAGCACTGTGCGTACTCTGAACGTGGCAGTGTGATCACTGTGTGTTCTCTGTACTCGGGAGTGTGAGCGCTGTGCATTCTCTGAACTCAGCTGTGTGAGCGCTGTGCGTTCTCTGAACTCGGGAGTATGAGCACTGTGCGTACTCTGAACATGGCAGTGTGATCACTGTGTGTTCTCTGTACTCGGGAGTGTGAGCGCTGTGCATTCTCTGAACTCAGCTGTGTGAGCGCTGTGTGTACTCTGAACTCGGGAGTATGAGCGCTGTGTTTTCTCTGAACTCGGGAGTGTGAGCGATGTGTGTTCTCTGAACCCGTGAGTGTGAATGCTGTGCGTTCTCTGAACTCAGCAGTGTGAGCTCTGTGCGTTCTCTGAACTCGGGAGTGTGAGTGCTGTGCGTTCTCTGAACTCGGGAGTGCGAGCGCTGTGTGTTCTCTGAACTCGAGACTGTGAGTGCTGTGCGTTTTCTGAACTCGGGAGTGTGAGTGCTGTGCTTTCTCTGCACTCAGGATTATGAGTGTTGTGCGTTCTCTGAGCTCGGGAGTGTGAGCGCTGTGCGTTCTCTGAAATTCGGAGAGTTTGCGGTGTGTTCTCTGAACTCGGGTGTATGAGCGCTCTGCATTCTCTGAACTCGGGAGTATGAGTGCTGTGCGTTCTCTGAACTCGGGAGTGTGAGCGCTGTGTGTTCTCTGAACTTGGGAGTGTGAGCGCTGTGCGTACTCTGAACTTGGGTGTGTGAGCTCTGCGTGTTCACTGCACTCAGGATTATGAGCGTTGTGCGTTCTCTGAACTCGGGAGTGAGCACGCTGTGTGTTCTCTGAACTAGGGAGTGTGAGCACTGTGCGTTCTCTGAACTCGAGACTTTGTGCGCTGTGTGTTCTCTGAATTCAGGAGCGTGAGCGCTGTGTGTTCTCTGAACTCAGCGGTGTGAGCGCTGTGTGTTCTCTGAACTCGGGAGTGTGAGCGCTGTGCATTCTCTGAACTCAGGTGTGTGAGCGCTGTGTGTTCTCTGAACTAGGGAGTGTGAGCGCTGTGCGTTCTCTGAACTCGGGAGGATGAGCACTGTGCGCATTCTGAACGTGGCAGTGTGATCACTGTGTGTTCTCCGTACTCGTGAGTGTGAGCGCTGTGCATTCTCTGAACTCAGCTGTGTGAGCGCTGTGTGTTCTCTGAACTCAGCTGTGTGAGCGCGGTGTGTTCTCTGAACACGGGAGGGTGAGCGTTGTGTGTTCTCTGAACTCGGGGGTGTGAGCGCCTTGCTTTCTCTGAACTCGGGATTGTGAGCGCTGTGTGTTCTCTGAACTCGGGAGTGTGAGCGCTGTGCTTTCTCTGAACTTAGGTGTGTGAGCGCTGTGCGTTCTCTGAACTCGGGAGTATGAGCGCTGTCCATTCTCTGAACTCGGGAGTGTGTGTTCTCTGAACGTGGGAGTGTGAGCGCTGTGCGTTCTCTGAACTCGGGAGTGTGAGTGCAGTGCTTTCTCTGCACACAGGATTATGAGTGTTGTGCGTTCTCTGAACTCGGGAGTGTGAGCGCTGTGTGTTCTCTGCACGTGGCAGTGTGAGTACTGTGTGTTCTCTGAACTCGGGAGTGTGAGTGCTGTGTGTTCTCTGAACTCGGGAGTGTGAGCGCTGTGCGTTCGCTGAACTCAGGATTATGAGCGCTGTGCGTTCTCTGAACTCGGGAGTGTGAGCGCTGTGCGTTCTCTGAACTCGGGAGTGTGAGCGCTGTGCGTTCTCTGAACTCGGGAGTGTGAGCGCTGTGCGTTCTCTGAACTCGGGAGTGTGAGCGCTGTGCGTTCTCTGAACTCGGGAGTGTGAGCGCTGTGCGTTCTCTGAACTCGGGAGTGTGAGCGCTGTGTGTTCTCTGAACTCGGGAGTGTGAGCGCTGTGTGTTCTCTGAACTCGGGAGTGTGAGCGCTGTGCGTTCTCTGAGCTCGGGAGTGTGAGTGCTGTGCGTTCTCTGAACTCGGGAGTGTGAACGCTGTGCGTTCTCTGAATGTGGCACTGTGTGAGCACTGTGCATTTTCGGAACTCGGAAGTGTGAGCGCTGTGCCTTCTCTGAACTCGGGAGTGTGAGCGCTGTCTGTTCTCTGTACGTGGCAGTGTGAGTACTGTGTGTTCTCTGAACTCGGGAGTGTGAGTGCTGTGTGTTCTCTGAACTCGGGAGTGTGAGCGCTGTGCGTTCGCTGAACTCAGGATTATGAGCTCTGTGCATTCTCTGAACTCGGGAGTGTGAGCGCTGTGCGTTCTCTGAACTCGGGAGTGTGAGTGCTGTGCGTTCTCTGAACTCGGGAGTGTGAGCGCTGTGCGTTCTCTGAACTCGGGAGTGTGAGCGCTGTGCGTTCTCTGAACTCGGGAGTGTGAGCGCTGTGCGTTCTCTGAACTCGGGAGTGTGAGCGCTGTGCATTCTCTGAGCTCGGGAGTGTGAGTGCTGTGCGTTCTCTGAACTCGGGAGTGTGAACGCTGTGCGTTCTCTGAATGTGGCACTGTGTGAGCACTGTGCATTTTCGGAACTCGGAAGTGTGAGCGCTGTGCCTTCTCTGAACTCGGGAATGTGAGCGCTGTGCGTTCTCTGAACTTGGGAG
Source organism: Somniosus microcephalus (assembly GCF_052327205.1). Lineage (NCBI taxonomy): Eukaryota > Metazoa > Chordata > Chondrichthyes > Squaliformes > Somniosidae > Somniosus > Somniosus microcephalus. The sequence continues at coordinate 66,312,978 of NC_141009.1, read as the reverse complement.
CGTGAGCGCTGTGCGTTCTCTGAACTCGAGAGTGTGAGCGCTGTGCGTTCTCTGAACTCGGGAGTGTGAGTGCTGCGCGTTCTCTGAACACAGGAGTGTGAGCGTTGTGTGTTCTCTGAACTCGGGAGTGAGCGCGCTGTGCGTTCTCTGAACTCGGGTGTGTGAGCTCTGCATGTTCTCTGAACTCAGGAGTACGAGCGCTGTGCGTTCTCTGAACTCGGGAGTACGAGCGCTGTGCGTTCTCTGAACTCGGGAGTGTGAGCGCTGTGCATTCTCTGAACACAGGAATTTGTGTGCTGTGCGTTCTCTGAACTCGGGAGTGTGAGCGCTGTGCGTTTTCTGAACTCGGGAGTGTGAGCGCTGTGCGTTCTCTGAACTCGGGATTGTGAGCGCTGTGTGTTCTCTGAACTCGGGAGTGTGAGCGCTGTGCGTTCTCTGAACTAAGGTGTGTGAGCACTGTGCGTTCTCTGAACTCAGGTGTGTGAGCGCTGTGTGTTCTCTGAACTCGGGAGTGTGAGCGCTGTGCGTTCTCTGAAATTCGGAGAGTTTGCGCTGTGTTCTCTGAACTCGGGAGTATGAGCGCTGTGTGTTCTCTGAACTCGGGAGTATGAGCGCTGTGCGTTCTCTGAACTTGGGTGTGTGAGCTCTGCATGTTCACTGCACTCAGGATTATGAGCGCTGTGCGTTCTCTGAACTCGGGAGTGAGCACGCTGTGTTCTCTGAACTGGTGAGTGTGAGCACTGTGCGTTCTCCGAACTCGGGTGTGTGAGCTCTGCGTGTTCTCTGAACTCGGAAGCGTGACTGCTGTGTGTTCTCTGAACTCGGGCGTGAGCGCGCTGCGCGTTCTCTGAACACAGGAGTGTGAGCGCTGTGTGTTCTCTGAACTCGGGAGTATGAGTGCTGTGCATTCTCTGAACTCGGGAGTGAGTGCGCTGTGTGTTCTCTGAACTAGGGAGTGTGAGCGCTGTGCGTTCTCTGAACTCGGGACTATGTGCGCTGTGTGTTCTCTGAATTCGGAAGTGTGAGCGCTGTGCGTTTTCTGAACACAGGAATGTGTGTGCTGTGCGTTCTCTGAACTCGGGAGTGTGAGCGCTGTGCATTCTCTGAACTCGGGAGTGTGAGCGCTGTGCGTTCTCTGAACTCGGGAGTATGAGCACTGTGCGTTCTCTGCACTCGGGATTGTGAGCGCTGTGCGTTCTCTGAACTCGGGAGTGTGAGCGCTGTGCGTTCTCTGAACTCGGGAATGTGCGCGCTGTGCATTCTCTGAACTCGGGAGTGTGAGCGCTGTGCGTTCTCTGAACTAAGGCATGTGAGCACTGTGCATTCTCTGAACTCAGGTGTGTGAGCGCTGTGTGTTCTCTGAACTCGGGAGTGTGAGCGCTGTGCGTTCTCTGAAATTCGGAGAGTTTGCGGTGTGTTCTCTGAACTCGGGAGTATGAGCGCTCTGCATTCTCTGAACTCGGGAGTATGAGCGCTGTGCATTCTCTGAACTCGGGAGTGTGAGCGCTGTGTGTTCTCTGAACTCGGGAGTGTGAGCGCTGTGCGTTCTCTGAACTTGGGTGTGTGAGCTCTGCGTGTTCACTGCACTCAGGATTATGAGCGTTGTGCGTTCTCTGAACTCGGGAGTGAGCACGCTGTGTGTTCTCTGAACTAGGGAGTGTGAGCACTGTGCGTTCTCTGAACTCGAGACTTTGTGCGCTGTGTGTTCTCTGAATTCAGGAGCGTGAGCGCTGTGTGTTCTCTGAACTCAGCGTTGTGAGCGCTGTGTGTTCTCTGAACTCGGGTGTGTGAGCGCTGTGCATTCTGTGAACTCAGGTGTGTGAGCGCTGTGTGTTCTCTGAACTAGGGAGTGTGAGCGCTGTGCGTTCTCTGAACTCGGGAGGATGAGCACTGTGCGCATTCTGAACGTGGCAGTGTGATCACTGTGTGTTCTCCGTACTCGGGAGTGTGAGCGCTGTGCATTCTCTGAACTCAGCTGTGTGAGCGCTGTGTGTTCTCTGAACTCAGCTGTGTGAGCGAGGTGTGTTCTCTGAACTCGGGAGTGTGAGCGCTGTGCTTTCTCTGAACTTAGGTGTGTGAGCGCTGTGCGTTCTCTGAACTCGGGAGTATGAGCGCTGTCCATTCTCTGAACTCGGGAGTGTGTGTTCTCTGAACGTGGGAGTGTGAGCGCTGTGCGTTCTCTGAACTCGGGATTGTGAGCGCTGTGTGTTCTCTGAACTCGGGAGTGTGAGCGCTGTGCTTTCTCTGAAATTAGGTGTGTGAGCGCTGTGCATTCTCTGAACTCGGGAGTATGAGCGCTGTCCATTCTCTGAACTCGGGATTGTGTGTTCTCTGAACGTGGGAGTGTGAGCGCTGTGCGTTCTCTGAACTCGGGAGTGTGAGCGCTGTGCGTTCTGTGAACTCGGGAGTATGAGCACTGTGCGTACTCTGAACGTGGCAGTGTGATCACTGTGTGTTCTCTGTACTCGGGAGTGTGAGCACTGTGCATTCCCTGAACTCAGCTGTGTGAGCGCTGTGCATTCTCTGAACTCGGGAGTATGAGCACTGTGCGTACTCTGAACGTGGCAGTGTGATCACTGTGTGTTCTCTGTACTCGGGAGTGTGAGCGTTGTGTGTACTCTGAACTCGGGAGTTTGAGCGCTGTGTGTTCTCTGAACTCGGGAGTGTGAGCGATGTGTGTTCTCTGAACCCATGAGTGTGAATGCTGTGCGTTCTCTGAACTCGGGAATGTGAGCGCTGTGTGTTCTCTGAACTCGGGTGTGTGAGCGCTGTGCGTTCGCTGAACTCGGGAGTGTGAGCGCTGTGCATTCTCTGAACCGGGGAGTGTGAGTGCTGTGCATTCTCTGGAGTTGGCAGTGTGAGCGCTGTGTGTTCTCTGAACTCGGGAGTGTGAATGCTGTGCGTTCTCTGAACTCAGAAGTGTGAGCGCTGTGCGTTCTCTGAACTCAGCAGTGTGAGCACTGTGCGTTCTCTGAACTCAGCAGTGTGAGCGCTGTGCGTTCTCTGAACTCGGGAGTGTGAGTGCTGTGCGTTCTCTGAACTCGGGAGTGCGAGCGCTGTGTGTTCTCTGAACTCGGGACTGTGAGTGCTGTGAGTTCTCTGAACTCGGGAGTGTGAAAGCTGTGCGTTCTCTGAACTCAGGAGTGTGAGCGCTGTGTGTTCCCTGAACTCGGGAGTGTGAGCGCTGTGTGTTCTCTGAACTCAGGAGTGTGAGCGCTGTGCGTTCTCTGAACTCGGGAGTGTGAACGTTGTGCATTCTCTGAACTCGGGAGTGTGAGCGCTGTGCGTTCTCTGAACTCGGGAGCGTGAGCGCTGTGTGTTCTCTGAACTCGGGAGTGTGAGCACTGTGTGTTCTCTGAACTCGGGAGTGTGAGCGCTGTGCGTTCTCTGAACTCAGCAGTGTGAGCGCTGTGCGTTCTCTGAACTCGGGTGTGTGAGCGCTGTGTGTTCTCTGAACTCGGGACTGTGAGTGCTGTGCGTTCTCTGAACTCGGGAGTGTGAGTGCTGTGCTTTCTCTGCACTCAGGATTATGAGTGTTGTACGTTCTCTGAACTCGGGAGTGTGAGCGCTGTGCGTTCTCTGAATGTGGCACTGTGTGAGCACTGTGCATTTTCGGAACTCGGAAGTGCGAGCGCTGTGCGTTCTCTGAACACAGGAGTGTGAGCGTTGTGTGTTCTCTGAACTCGGGAGTGTGAGTGCTGTGCGTTCTCTGAACTCGGGAGTGAGCGCGCTGTGTGTTCTCTGAACTCGGGTGTGTGAGCTCTGCGTGTTCTCTGAACTCGGGAGTGTGAGCGCTGTGCGTTCTCTGAAATTCGGAGAGTTTGCGCTGTGTTCTCTGAACTCGGGAGTGAGCGCGCTGTGCGTTCTCTGAACTCGGGTGTGTGAGCTCTGCATGTTCTCTGAACTCAGGAGTACGAGCGCTGTGCGTTCTCTGAACTCGGGAGTACGAGCGCTGTGCGTTCTCTGAACTCGGGAGTGTGAGCGCTGTGCATTCTCTGAACACAGGAATTTGTGTGCTGTGCGTTCTCTGAACTCGGGAGTGTGAGCGCTGTGCGTTTTCTGAACTCGGGAGTGTGAGCGCTGTGCGTTCTCTGAACTCGGGATTGTGAGCGCTGTGTGTTCTCTGAACTCGGGAGTGTGAGCGCTGTGCGTTCTCTGAACTAAGGTGTGTGAGCACTGTGCGTTCTCTGAACTCAGGTGTGTGAGCGCTGTGTGTTCTCTGAACTCGGGAGTGTGAGCGCTGTGCGTTCTCTGAAATTCGGAGAGTTTGCGCTGTGTTCTCTGAACTCGGGAGTATGAGCGCTGTGTGTTCTCTGAACTCGGGAGTATGAGCGCTGTGCGTTCTCTGAACTTGGGTGTGTGAGCTCTGCATGTTCACTGCACTCAGGATTATGAGCGCTGTGCGTTCTCTGAACTCGGGAGTGAGCACGCTGTGTTCTCTGAACTGGTGAGTGTGAGCACTGTGCGTTCTCCGAACTCGGGTGTGTGAGCTCTGCGTGTTCTCTGAACTCGGAAGCGTGACTGCTGTGTGTTCTCTGAACTCGGGCGTGAGCGCGCTGCGCGTTCTCTGAACACAGGAGTGTGAGCGCTGTGTGTTCTCTGAACTCGGGAGTATGAGTGCTGTGCATTCTCTGAACTCGGGAGTGAGTGCGCTGTGTGTTCTCTGAACTAGGGAGTGTGAGCGCTGTGCGTTCTCTGAACTCGGGACTATGTGCGCTGTGTGTTCTCTGAATTCGGAAGTGTGAGCGCTGTGCGTTTTCTGAACACAGGAATGTGTGTGCTGTGCGTTCTCTGAACTCGGGAGTGTGAGCGCTGTGCATTCTCTGAACTCGGGAGTGTGAGCGCTGTGCGTTCTCTGAACTCGGGAGTATGAGCACTGTGCGTTCTCTGCACTCGGGATTGTGAGCGCTGTGCGTTCTCTGAACTCGGGAGTGTGAGCGCTGTGCGTTCTCTGAACTCGGGAATGTGAGCGCTGTGCATTCTCTGAACTCGGGAGTGTGAGCGCTGTGCGTTCTCTGAACTAAGGCATGTGAGCACTGTGCATTCTCTGAACTCAGGTGTGTGAGCGCTGTGTGTTCTCTGAACTCGGGAGTGTGAGCGCTGTGCGTTCTCTGAAATTCGGAGAGTTTGCGGTGTGTTCTCTGAACTCGGGAGTATGAGCGCTCTGCATTCTCTGAACTCGGGAGTATGAGCGCTGTGCATTCTCTGAACTCGGGAGTGTGAGCGCTGTGTGTTCTCTGAACTCGGGAGTGTGAGCGCTGTGCGTTCTCTGAACTTGGGTGTGTGAGCTCTGCGTGTTCACTGCACTCAGGATTATGAGCGTTGTGCGTTCTCTGAACTCGGGAGTGAGCACGCTGTGTGTTCTCTGAACTAGGGAGTGTGAGCACTGTGCGTTCTCTGAACTCGAGACTTTGTGCGCTGTGTGTTCTCTGAATTCAGGAGCGTGAGCGCTGTGTGTTCTCTGAACTCAGCGTTGTGAGCGCTGTGTGTTCTCTGAACTCGGGTGTGTGAGCGCTGTGCATTCTGTGAACTCAGGTGTGTGAGCGCTGTGTGTTCTCTGAACTAGGGAGTGTGAGCGCTGTGCGTTCTCTGAACTCGGGAGGATGAGCACTGTGCGCATTCTGAACGTGGCAGTGTGATCACTGTGTGTTCTCCGTACTCGGGAGTGTGAGCGCTGTGCATTCTCTGAACTCAGCTGTGTGAGCGCTGTGTGTTCTCTGAACTCAGCTGTGTGAGCGAGGTGTGTTCTCTGAACTCGGGAGTGTGAGCGCTGTGCTTTCTCTGAACTTAGGTGTGTGAGCGCTGTGCGTTCTCTGAACTCGGGAGTATGAGCGCTGTCCATTCTCTGAACTCGGGAGTGTGTGTTCTCTGAACGTGGGAGTGTGAGCGCTGTGCGTTCTCTGAACTCGGGATTGTGAGCGCTGTGTGTTCTCTGAACTCGGGAGTGTGAGCGCTGTGCTTTCTCTGAAATTAGGTGTGTGAGCGCTGTGCGTTCTCTGAACTCGGGAGTATGAGCGCTGTCCATTCTCTGAACTCGGGATTGTGTGTTCTCTGAACGTGGGAGTGTGAGCGCTGTGCGTTCTCTGAACTCGGGAGTGTGAGCGCTGTGCGTTCTGTGAACTCGGGAGTATGAGCACTGTGCGTACTCTGAACGTGGCAGTGTGATCACTGTGTGTTCTCTGTACTCGGGAGTGTGAGCACTGTGCATTCCCTGAACTCAGCTGTGTGAGCGCTGTGCATTCTCTGAACTCGGGAGTATGAGCACTGTGCGTACTCTGAACGTGGCAGTGTGATCACTGTGTGTTCTCTGTACTCGGGAGTGTGAGCGTTGTGTGTACTCTGAACTCGGGAGTTTGAGCGCTGTGTGTTCTCTGAACTCGGGAGTGTGAGCGATGTGTGTTCTCTGAACCCATGAGTGTGAATGCTGTGCGTTCTCTGAACTCGGGAATGTGAGCGCTGTGTGTTCTCTGAACTCGGGTGTGTGAGCGCTGTGCGTTCGCTGAACTCGGGAGTGTGAGCGCTGTGCATTCTCTGAACCGGGGAGTGTGAGTGCTGTGCATTCTCTGGAGTTGGCAGTGTGAGCGCTGTGTGTTCTCTGAACTCGGGAGTGTGAATGCTGTGCGTTCTCTGAACTCAGAAGTGTGAGCGCTGTGCGTTCTCTGAACTCAGCAGTGTGAGCACTGTGCGTTCTCTGAACTCAGCAGTGTGAGCGCTGTGCGTACTCTGAACTCGGGAGTGTGAGTGCTGTGCGTTCTCTGAACTCGGGAGTGCGAGCGCTGTGTGTTCTCTGAACTCGGGACTGTGAGTGCTGTGAGTTCTCTGAACTCGGGAGTGTGAAAGCTGTGCGTTCTCTGAACTCAGGAGTGTGAGCGCTGTGTGTTCCCTGAACTCGGGAGTGTGAGCGCTGTGTGTTCTCTGAACTCAGGAGTGTGAGCGCTGTGCGTTCTCTGAACTCGGGAGTGTGAACGTTGTGCATTCTCTGAACTCGGGAGTGTGAGCGCTGTGCGTTCTCTGAACTCGGGAGCGTGAGCGCTGTGTGTTCTCTGAACTCGGGAGTGTGAGCACTGTGTGTTCTCTGAACTCGGGAGTGTGAGCGCTGTGCGTTCTCTGAACTCAGCAGTGTGAGCGCTGTGCGTTCTCTGAACTCGGGTGTGTGAGCGCTGTGTGTTCTCTGAACTCGGGACTGTGAGTGCTGTGCGTTCTCTGAACTCGGGAGTGTGAGTGCTGTGCTTTCTCTGCACTCAGGATTATGAGTGTTGTACGTTCTCTGAACTCGGGAGTGTGAGCGCTGTGCGTTCTCTGAATGTGGCACTGTGTGAGCACTGTGCATTTTCGGAACTCGGAAGTGCGAGCGCTGTGCGTTCTCTGAACACAGGAGTGTGAGCGTTGTGTGTTCTCTGAACTCGGGAGTGTGAGTGCTGTGCGTTCTCTGAACTCGGGAGTGAGCGCGCTGTGTGTTCTCTGAACTCGGGTGTGTGAGCTCTGCGTGTTCTCTGAACTCGGAAGCGTGACTGCTGTGTGTTCTCTGAACTCGGGCGTGAGCGCGCTGCGCGTTCTCTGAACACAGGAGTGTGAGCGCTGTGTGTTCTCTGAACTCGGGAGTATGAGTGCTGTGCATTCTCTGAACTCGGGAGTGAGTGCGCTGTGTGTTCTCTGAACTAGGGAGTGTGAGCGCTGTGCGTTCTCTGAACTCGGGACTATGTGCGCTGTGTGTTCTCTGAATTCGGAAGTGTGAGCGCTGTGCGTTTTCTGAACACAGGAATGTGTGTGCTGTGCGTTCTCTGAACTCGGGAGTGTGAGCGCTGTGCGTTCTCTGAACTCGGGAGTGTGAGCGCTGTGCGTTCTCTGAACTCGGGAGTATGAGCGCTGTGCGTTCTCTGCACTCGGGATTGTGAGCGCTGTGCGTTCTCTGAACTCGGGAGTGTGAGCGCTGTGCGTTCTCTGAACTCGGGAATGTGAGCGCTGTGCATTCTCTGAACTCGGGAATGTGAGCGCTGTGCGTTCTCTGAACTAAGGCATGTGAGCACTGTGCATTCTCTGAACTCAGGTGTGTGAGCGCTGTGTGTTCTCTGAACTCGGGAGTGTGAGCGCTGTGCGTTCTCTGAAATTCGGAGAGTTTGCGGTGTGTTCTCTGAACTCGGGAGTATGAGCGCTCTGCATTCTCTGAACTCGGGAGTATGAGCGCTGTGCATTCTCTGAACTCGGGAGTGTGAGCGCTGTGTGTTCTCTGAACTCGGGAGTGTGAGCGCTGTGCGTTCTCTGAACTTGGGTGTGTGAGCTCTGCGTGTTCACTGCACTCAGGATTATGAGCGTTGTGCGTTCTCTGAACTCGGGAGTGAGCACGCTGTGTGTTCTCTGAACTAGGGAGTGTGAGCACTGTGCGTTCTCTGAACTCGAGACTTTGTGCGCTGTGTGTTCTCTGAATTCAGGAGCGTGAGCGCTGTGTCTTCTCTGAACTCAGCGTTGTGAGCGCTGTGTGTTCTCTGAACTCGGGAGTGTGAGCGCTGTGCATTCTGTGAACTCAGGTGTGTGAGCGCTGTGTGTTCTCTGAACTAGGGAGTGTGAGCACTGTGCGTTCTCTGAACTCGGGAGGATGAGCACTGTGCGCATTCTGAACGTGGCAGTGTGATCACTGTGTGTTCTCCGTACTCGGGAGTGTGAGCGCTGTGCATTCTCTGAACTCAGCTGTGTGAGCGCTGTGTGTTCTCTGAACTCAGCTGTGTGAGCGAGGTGTGTTCTCTGAACTCGGGAGTGTGAGCGCTGTGCTTTCTCTGAACTTAGGTGTGTGAGCGCTGTGCGTTCTCTGAACTCGGGAGTATGAGCGCTGTCCCTTCTCTGAACTCGGGAGTGTGTGTTCTCTGAACGTGGGAGTGCGAGCGCTGTGCGTTCTCTGAACTCGGGATTGTGAGCGCTGTGTGTTCTCTGAACTCGGGAGTGTGAGCGCTGTGCTTTCTCTGAAATTAGGTGTGTGAGCGCTGTGCGTTCTCTGAACTCGGGAGTATGAGCGCTGTCCATTCTCTGAACTCGGGAGTGTGTGTTCTCTGAACGTGGGAGTGTGATCACTGTGTGTTCTCTGTACTCGGGAGTGTGAGCACTGTGCATTCCCTGAACTCAGCTGTGTGAGCGCTGTGCATTCTCTGAACTCGGGAGTATGAGCACTGTGCGTACTCTGAACGTGGCAGTGTGATCACTGTGTGTTCTCTGTACTCGGGAGTGTGAGCGTTGTGTGTACTCTGAACTCGGGAGTTTGAGCGCTGTGTGTTCTCTGAACTCGGGAGTGTGAGCGATGTGTGTTCTCTGAACCCATGAGTGTGAATGCTGTGCGTTCTCTGAACTCGGGAATGTGAGCGCTGTGTGTTCTCTGAATTCGGGTGTGTGAGCGCTGTGCGTTCGCTGAACTCGGGAGTGTGAGCGCTGTGCATTCTCTGAACCGGGGAGTGTGAGTGCTGTGCATTCTCTGGAGTTGGCAGTGTGAATGCTGTGCGTTCTCTGAACTCGGGAGTGAGCGCGCTGTGTGTTCTCTGAACTCAGCAGTGTGAGCGCTGTGCATTCTCTGAACTCAGCAGTGTGAGCGCTGTGCGTTCTCTGAAATCAGCAGTGTGAGCGCTGTGCGTTCTCTGAACTCAGCAGTGTGAGTGCTGTGCGTTCTCTGAACTCGGGAGTGCGAGCGCTGTGTGTTCTCTGAACTCGGGACTGTGAGTGCTGTGAGTTCTCTGAACTCGGGAGTGTGAAAGCTGTGCGTTCTCTGAACTCAGGAGTGTGAGCGCTGTGTGTTCCCTGAACTCGGGAGTGTGAGCGCTGTGTGTTCTCTGAACTCAGGAGTGTGAGCGCTGTGCATTCTCTGAACTCGGGAGTGTGAACGTTGTGCATTCTCTGAACTCGGGAGTGTGAGCGCTGTGCGTTCTCTGAACTCGGGAGCGTGAGCGCTGTGTGTTCTCTGAACTCGGGAGTGTGAGCACTGTGTGTTCTCTGAACTCGGGAGTGTGAGCGCTGTGCGTTCTCTGAACTCAGCAGTGTGAGCGCTGTGCGTTCTCTGAACTCGGGAGTGTGAGCGCTGTGTGTTCTCTGAACTCGGGACTGTGAGTGCTGTGCGTTCTCTGAACTCGGGAGTGTGAGTGCTGTGCTTTCTCTGCACTCAGGATTATGAGTGTTGTACGTTCTCTGAACTCGGGAGTGTGAGCGCTGTGCGTTCTCTGAATGTGGCACTGTGTGAGCACTGTGCATTTTCGGAACTCGGAAGTGCGAGCGCTGTGCGTTCTCTGAACACAGGAGTGTGAGCGTTGTGTGTTCTCTGAACTCGGGAGTGTGAGTGCTGTGCGTTCTCTGAACTCGGGAGTGAGCGCGCTGTGTGTTCTCTGAACTCGGGTGTGTGAGCTCTGCGTGTTCTCTGAACTCGGAAGCGTGACTGCTGTGTGTTCTCTGAACTCGGGCGTGAGCGCGCTGCGCGTTCTCTGAACACAGGAGTGTGAGCGCTGTGTGTTCTCTGAACTCGGGAGTATGAGTGCTGTGCATTCTCTGAACTCGGGAGTGAGTGCGCTGTGTGTTCTCTGAACTAGGGAGTGTGAGCGCTGTGCGTTCTCTGAACTCGGGACTATGTGCGCTGTGTGTTCTCTGAATTCGGAAGTGTGAGCGCTGTGCGTTTTCTGAACACAGGAATGTGTGTGCTGTGCATTCTCTGAACTCGGGAGTGTGAGCGCTGTGCGTTCTCTGAACTCGGGAGTGTGAGCGCTGTGCGTTCTCTGAACTCGGGAGTATGAGCACTGTGCGTTCTCTGCACTCGGGATTGTGAGCGCTGTGCGTTCTCTGAACTCGGGAGTGTGAGCGCTGTGCGTTCTCTGAACTCGGGAATGTGAGCGCTGTGCATTCTCTGAACTCGGGAGTGTGAGCGCTGTGCGTTCTCTGAACTAAGGCATGTGAGCACTGTGCATTCTCTGAACTCAGGTGTGTGAGCGCTGTGTGTTCTCTGAACTCGGGAGTGTGAGCGCTGTGCGTTCTCTGAAATTCGGAGAGTTTGCGGTGTGTTCTCTGAACTCGGGAGTATGAGCGCTCTGCATTCTCTGAACTCGGGAGTATGAGCGCTGTGCATTCTCTGAACTCGGGAGTGTGAGCGCTGTGTGTTCTCTGAACTCGGGAGTGTGAGCGCTGTGCGTTCTCTGAACTTGGGTGTGTGAGCTCTGCGTGTTCACTGCACTCAGGATTATGAGCGTTGTGCGTTCTCTGAACTCGGGAGTGAGCACGCTGTGTGTTCTCTGAACTAGGGAGTGTGAGCACTGTGCGTTCTCTGAACTCGAGACTTTGTGCGCTGTGTGTTCTCTGAATTCAGGAGCGTGAGCGCTGTGTGTTCTCTGAACTCAGCGGTGTGAGCGCTGTGTGTTCTCTGAACTCGGGAGTGTGAGCGCTGTGCATTCTGTGAACTCAGGTGTGTGAGCGCTGTGTGTTCTCTGAACTAGGGAGTGTGAGCGCTGTGCGTTCTCTGAACTCGGGAGGATGAGCACTGTGCGCATTCTGAACGTGGCAGTGTGATCACTGTGTGTTCTCCGTACTCGGGAGTGTGAGCGCTGTGCATTCTCTGAACTCAGCTGTGTGAGCGCTGTGTGTTCTCTGAACTCAGCTGTGTGAGCGAGGTGTGTTCTCTGAACTCGGGAGTGTGAGCGCTGTGCTTTCTCTGAACTTAGGTGTGTGAGCGCTGTGCGTTCTCTGAACTCGGGAGTATGAGCGCTGTCCATTCTCTGAACTCGGGAGTGTGTGTTCTCTGAACATGGGAGTGTGAGCGCTGTGCGTTCTCTGAACTCGGGATTGTGAGCGCTGTGTGTTCTCTGAACTCGGGAGTGTGAGCGCTGTGCTTTCTCTGAAATTAGGTGTGTGAGCGCTGTGCGTTCTCTGAACTCGGGAGTATGAGCGCTGTCCATTCTCTGAACTCGGGAGTGTGTGTTCTCTGAACGTGGGAGTGTGAGCGCTGTGCGTTCTCTGAACTCGGGAGTGTGAGCGCTGTGCGTTCTGTGAACTCGGGAGTATGAGCACTGTGCATTCCCTGAACTCAGCTGTGTGAGCGCTGTGCATTCTCTGAACTCGGGAGTATGAGCACTGTGCGTACTCTGAACGTGGCAGTGTGATCACTGTGTGTTCTCTGTACTCGGGAGTGTGAGCGTTGTGTGTACTCTGAACTCGGGAGTGTGAGCACTGTGTGTTCTCTGAACTCGGGAGTGTGAGCGCTGTGCGTTCTCTGAACTCAGCAGTGTGAGCGCTGTGCGTTCTCTGAACTCGGGTGTGTGAGGGCTGTGTGTTCTCTGAACTCGGGACTGTGAGTGCTGTGCGTTCTCTGAACTCGGGAGTGTGAGTGCTGTGCTTTCTCTGCACTCAGGATTATGAGTGTTGTACGTTCTCTGAACTCGGGAGTGTGAGCGCTGTGCGTTCTCTGAATGTGGCACTGTGTGAGCACTGTGCATTTTCGGAACTCGGAAGTGCGAGCGCTGTGCGTTCTCTGAACACAGGAGTGTGAGCGTTGTGTGTTCTCTGAACTCGGGAGTGTGAGTGCTGTGCGTTCTCTGAACTCGGGAGTGAGCGCGCTGTGTGTTCTCTGAACTCGGGTGTGTGAGCTCTGCGTGTTCTCTGAACTCGGAAGCGTGACTGCTGTGTGTTCTCTGAACTCGGGCGTGAGCGCGCTGCGCGTTCTCTGAACACAGGAGTGTGAGCGCTGTGTGTTCTCTGAACTCGGGAGTATGAGTGCTGTGCATTCTCTGAACTCGGGAGTGAGTGCGCTGTGTGTTCTCTGAACTAGGGAGTGTGAGCGCTGTGCGTTCTCTGAACTCGGGACTATGTGCGCTGTGTGTTCTCTGAATTCGGAAGTGTGAGCGCTGTGCGTTTTCTGAACACAGGAATGTGTGTGCTGTGCGTTCTCTGAACTCGGGAGTGTGAGCGCTGTGCGTTCTCTGAACTCGGGAGTGTGAGCGCTGTGCGTTCTCTGAACTCGGGAGTATGAGCACTGTGCGTTCTCTGCACTCGGGATTGTGAGCGCTGTGCGTTCTCTGAACTCGGGAGTGTGAGCGCTGTGCGTTCTCTGAACTCGGGAATGTGAGCGCTGTGCATTCTCTGAACTCGGGAGTGTGAGCGCTGTGCGTTCTCTGAACTAAGGCATGTGAGCACTGTGCATTCTCTGAACTCAGGTGTGTGAGCGCTGTGTGTTCTCTGAACTCGGGAGTGTGAGCGCTGTGCGTTCTCTGAAATTCGGAGAGTTTGCGGTGTGTTCTCTGAACTCGGGAGTATGAGCGCTCTGCATTCTCTGAACTCGGGAGTATGAGCGCTGTGCATTCTCTGAACTCGGGAGTGTGAGCGCTGTGTGTTCTCTGAACTCGGGAGTGTGAGCGCTGTGCGTTCTCTGAACTTGGGTGTGTGAGCTCTGCGTGTTCACTGCACTCAGGATTATGAGCGTTGTGCGTTCTCTGAACTCGGGAGTGAGCACGCTGTGTGTTCTCTGAACTAGGGAGTGTGAGCACTGTGCGTTCTCTGAACTCGAGACTTTGTGCGCTGTGTGTTCTCTGAATTCAGGAGCGTGAGCGCTGTGTCTTCTCTGAACTCAGCGTTGTGAGCGCTGTGTGTTCTCTGAACTCGGGAGTGTGAGCGCTGTGCATTCTGTGAACTCAGGTGTGTGAGCGCTGTGTGTTCTCTGAACTAGGGAGTGTGAGCGCTGTGCGTTCTCTGAACTCGGGAGGATGAGCACTGTGCGCATTCTGAACGTGGCAGTGTGATCACTGTGTGTTCTCCGTACTCGGGAGTGTGAGCGCTGTGCATTCTCTGAACTCAGCTGTGTGAGCGCTGTGTGTTCTCTGAACTCAGCTGTGTGAGCGAGGTGTGTTCTCTGAACTCGGGAGTGTGAGCGCTGTGCTTTCTCTGAACTTAGGTGTGTGAGCGCTGTGCGTTCTCTGAACTCGGGAGTATGAGCGCTGTCCCTTCTCTGAACTCGGGAGTGTGTGTTCTCTGAACGTGGGAGTGCGAGCGCTGTGCGTTCTCTGAACTCGGGATTGTGAGCGCTGTGTGTTCTCTGAACTCGGGAGTGTGAGCGCTGTGCTTTCTCTGAAATTAGGTGTGTGAGCGCTGTGCGTTCTCTGAACTCGGAAGTATGAGCGCTGTCCATTCTCTGAACTCGGGAGTGTGTGTTCTCTGAACGTGGGAGTGTGATCACTGTGTGTTCTCTGTACTCGGGAGTGTGAGCACTGTGCATTCCCTGAACTCAGCTGTGTGAGCGCTGTGCATTCTCTGAACTCGGGAGTATGAGCACTGCGCGTACTCTGAACGTGGCAGTGTGATCACTGTGTGTTCTCTGTACTCGGGAGTGTGAGCGTTGTGTGTACTCTGAACTCGGGAGTTTGAGCGCTGTGTGTTCTCTGAACTCGGGAGTGTGAGCGATGTGTGTTCTCTGAACCCATGAGTGTGAATGCTGTGCGTTCTCTGAACTCGGGAATGTGAGCGCTGTGTGTTCTCTGAATTCGGGTGTGTGAGCGCTGTGCGTTCGCTGAACTCGGGAGTGTGAGCGCTGTGCATTCTCTGAACCGGGGAGTGTGAGTGCTGTGCATTCTCTGGAGTTGGCAGTGTGAGCGCTGTGTGTTCTCTGAACTCGGGAGTGTGAATGCTGTGCGTTCTCTGAACTCGGGAGTGAGCGCGCTGTGTGTTCTCTGAACTCAGCAGTGTGAGCGCTGTGCATTCTCTGAACTCAGCAGTGTGAGCGCTGTGCGTTCTCTGAACTCAGCAGTGTGAGCGCTGTGCGTTCTCTGAACTCAGCAGTGTGAGTGCTGTGCGTTCTCTGAACTCGGGAGTGCGAGCGCTGTGTGTTCTCTGAACTCGGGACTGTGAGTGCTGTGAGTTCTCTGAACGCGGGAGTGTGAAAGCTGTGCGTTCTCTGAACTCAGGAGTGTGAGCGCTGTGTGTTCCCTGAACTCGGGAGTGTGAGCGCTGTGTGTTCTCTGAACTCAGGAGTGTGAGCGCTGTGCATTCTCTGAACTCGGGAGTGTGAACGTTGTGCATTCTCTGAACTCGGGAGTGTGAGCGCTGTGCGTTCTCTGAACTCGGGAGCGTGAGCGCTGTGTGTTCTCTGAACTCGGGAGTGTGAGCACTGTGTGTTCTCTGAACTCGGGAGTGTGAGCGCTGTGCGTTCTCTGAACTCAGCAGTGTGAGCGCTGTGCGTTCTCTGAACTCGGGAGTGTGAGCGCTGTGTGTTCTCTGAACTCGGGACTGTGAGTGCTGTGCGTTCTCTGAACTCGGGAGTGTGAGTGCTGTGCTTTCTCTGCACTCAGGATTATGAGTGTTGTACGTTCTCTGAACTCGGGAGTGTGAGCGCTGTGCGTTCTCTGAATGTGGCACTGTGTGAGCACTGTGCATTTTCGGAACTCGGAAGTGCGAGCGCTGTGCGTTCTCTGAACACAGGAGTGTGAGCGTTGTGTGTTCTCTGAACTCGGGAGTGTGAGTGCTGTGCGTTCTCTGAACTCGGGAGTGAGCGCGCTGTGTGTTCTCTGAACTCGGGTGTGTGAGCTCTGCGTGTTCTCTGAACTCGGAAGCGTGACTGCTGTGTGTTCTCTGAACTCGGGCGTGAGCGCGCTGCGCGTTCTCTGAACACAGGAGTGTGAGCGCTGTGTGTTCTCTGAACTCGGGAGTATGAGTGCTGTGCATTCTCTGAACTCGGGAGTGAGTGCGCTGTGTGTTCTCTGAACTAGGGAGTGTGAGCGCTGTGCGTTCTCTGAACTCGGGACTATGTGCGCTGTGTGTTCTCTGAATTCGGAAGTGTGAGCGCTGTGCGTTTTCTGAACACAGGAATGTGTGTGCTGTGCATTCTCTGAACTCGGGAGTGTGAGCGCTGTGCGTTCTCTGAACTCGGGAGTGTGAGCGCTGTGCGTTCTCTGAACTCGGGAGTATGAGCACTGTGCGTTCTCTGCACTCGGGATTGTGAGCGCTGTGCGTTCTCTGAACTCGGGAGTGTGAGCGCTGTGCGTTCTCTGAACTCGGGAATGTGAGCGCTGTGCATTCTCTGAACTCGGGAGTGTGAGCGCTGTGCGTTCTCTGAACTAAGGCATGTGAGCACTGTGCATTCTCTGAACTCAGGTGTGTGAGCGCTGTGTGTTCTCTGAACTCGGGAGTGTGAGCGCTGTGCGTTCTCTGAAATTCGGAGAGTTTGCGGTGTGTTCTCTGAACTCGGGAGTATGAGCGCTCTGCATTCTCTGAACTCGGGAGTATGAGCGCTGTGCATTCTCTGAACTCGGGAGTGTGAGCGCTGTGTGTTCTCTGAACTCGGGAGTGTGAGCGCTGTGCGTTCTCTGAACTTGGGTGTGTGAGCTCTGCGTGTTCACTGCACTCAGGATTATGAGCGTTGTGCGTTCTCTGAACTCGGGAGTGAGCACGCTGTGTGTTCTCTGAACTAGGGAGTGTGAGCACTGTGCGTTCTCTGAACTCGAGACTTTGTGCGCTGTGTGTTCTCTGAATTCAGGAGCGTGAGCGCTGTGTGTTCTCTGAACTCAGCGGTGTGAGCGCTGTGTGTTCTCTGAACTCGGGAGTGTGAGCGCTGTGCATTCTGTGAACTCAGGTGTGTGAGCGCTGTGTGTTCTCTGAACTAGGGAGTGTGAGCGCTGTGCGTTCTCTGAACTCGGGAGGATGAGCACTGTGCGCATTCTGAACGTGGCAGTGTGATCACTGTGTGTTCTCCGTACTCGGGAGTGTGAGCGCTGTGCATTCTCTGAACTCAGCTGTGTGAGCGCTGTGTGTTCTCTGAACTCAGCTGTGTGAGCGAGGTGTGTTCTCTGAACTCGGGAGTGTGAGCGCTGTGCTTTCTCTGAACTTAGGTGTGTGAGCGCTGTGCGTTCTCTGAACTCGGGAGTATGAGCGCTGTCCATTCTCTGAACTCGGGAGTGTGTGTTCTCTGAACATGGGAGTGTGAGCGCTGTGCGTTCTCTGAACTCGGGATTGTGAGCGCTGTGTGTTCTCTGAACTCGGGAGTGTGAGCGCTGTGCTTTCTCTGAAATTAGGTGTGTGAGCGCTGTGCGTTCTCTGAACTCGGGAGTATGAGCGCTGTCCATTCTCTGAACTCGGGAGTGTGTGTTCTCTGAACGTGGGAGTGTGAGCGCTGTGCGTTCTCTGAACTCGGGAGTGTGAGCGCTGTGCGTTCTGTGAACTCGGGAGTATGAGCACTGTGCGTACTCTGAACGTGGCAGTGTGATCACTGTGTGTTCTCTGTACTCGGGAGTGTGAGCACTGTGCATTCCCTGAACTCAGCTGTGTGAGCGCTGTGCATTCTCTGAACTCGGGAGTATGAGCACTGTGCGTACTCTGAACGTGGCAGTGTGATCACTGTGTGTTCTCTGTACTCGGGAGTGTGAGCGTTGTGTGTACTCTGAACTCGGGAGTTTGAGCGCTGTGTGTTCTCTGAACTCGGGAGTGTGAGCGATGTGTGTTCTCTGAACCCATGAGTGTGAATGCTGTGCGTTCTCTGAACTCGGGAATGTGAGCGCTGTGTGTTCTCTGAACTCGGGTGTGTGAGCGCTGTGCGTTCGCTGAACTCGGGAGTGTGAGCGCTGTGCATTCTCTGAACCGGGGAGTGTGAGTGCTGTGCATTCTCTGGAGTTGGCAGTGTGAGCGCTGTGTGTTCTCTGAACTCGGGAGTGTGAATGCTGTGCGTTCTCTGAACTCAGAAGTGTGAGCGCTGTGCGTTCTCTGAACTCAGCAGTGTGAGCGCTGTGCGTTCTCTGAACTCGGCAGTGTGAGCGCTGTGCGTTCTCTGAACTCGGGAGTGTGAGTGCTGTGCGTTCTCTGAACTCGGGAGTGCGAGCGCTGTGTGTTCTCTGAACTCGGGACTGTGAGTGCTGTGAGTTCTCTGAACTCGGGAGTGTGAAAGCTGTGCGTTCTCTGAACTCAGGAGTGTGAGCGCTGTGTGTTCCCTGAACTCGGGAGTGTGAGCGCTGTGTGTTCTCTGAACTCGGGAGTATGAGCACTGTGCGTTCTCTGCACTCGGGATTGTGAGCGCTGTGCGTTCTCTGAACTCGGGAGTGTGAGCGCTGTGCGTTCTCTGAACTCGGGAATGTGAGCGCTGTGCATTCTCTGAACTCGGGAGTGTGAGCGCTGTGCGTTCTCTGAACTAAGGCATGTGAGCACTGTGCATTCTCTGAACTCAGGTGTGTGAGCGCTGTGTGTTCTCTGAACTCGGGAGTGTGAGCGCTGTGCGTTCTCTGAAATTCGGAGAGTTTGCGGTGTGTTCTCTGAACTCGGGAGTATGAGCGCTCTGCATTCTCTGAACTCGGGAGTATGAGCGCTGTGCATTCTCTGAACTCGGGAGTGTGAGCGCTGTGTGTTCTCTGAACTCGGGAGTGTGAGCGCTGTGCGTTCTCTGAACTTGGGTGTGTGAGCTCTGCGTGTTCACTGCACTCAGGATTATGAGCGTTGTGCGTTCTCTGAACTCGGGAGTGAGCACGCTGTGTGTTCTCTGAACTAGGGAGTGTGAGCACTGTGCGTTCTCTGAACTCGAGACTTTGTGCGCTGTGTGTTCTCTGAATTCAGGAGCGTGAGCGCTGTGTGTTCTCTGAACTCAGCGGTGTGAGCGCTGTGTGTTCTCTGAACTCGGGAGTGTGAGCGCTGTGCATTCTGTGAACTCAGGTGTGTGAGCGCTGTGTGTTCTCTGAACTAGGGAGTGTGAGCGCTGTGCGTTCTCTGAACTCGGGAGGATGAGCACTGTGCGCATTCTGAACGTGGCAGTGTGATCACTGTGTGTTCTCCGTACTCGGGAGTGTGAGCGCTGTGCATTCTCTGAACTCAGCTGTGTGAGCGCTGTGTGTTCTCTGAACTCAGCTGTGTGAGCGAGGTGTGTTCTCTGAACTCGGGAGTGTGAGCGCTGTGCTTTCTCTGAACTTAGGTGTGTGAGCGCTGTGCGTTCTCTGAACTCGGGAGTATGAGCGCTGTCCATTCTCTGAACTCGGGAGTGTGTGTTCTCTGAACATGGGAGTGTGAGCGCTGTGCGTTCTCTGAACTCGGGATTGTGAGCGCTGTGTGTTCTCTGAACTCGGGAGTGTGAGCGCTGTGCTTTCTCTGAAATTAGGTGTGTGAGCGCTGTGCGTTCTCTGAACTCGGGAGTATGAGCGCTGTCCATTCTCTGAACTCGGGAGTGTGTGTTCTCTGAACGTGGGAGTGTGAGCGCTGTGCGTTCTCTGAACTCGGGAGTGTGAGCGCTGTGCGTTCTGTGAACTCGGGAGTATGAGCACTGTGCGTACTCTGAACGTGGCAGTGTGATCACTGTGTGTTCTCTGTACTCGGGAGTGTGAGCACTGTGCATTCCCTGAACTCAGCTGTGTGAGCGCTGTGCATTCTCTGAACTCGGGAGTATGAGCACTGTGCGTACTCTGAACGTGGCAGTGTGATCACTGTGTGTTCTCTGTACTCGGGAGTGTGAGCGTTGTGTGTACTCTGAACTCGGGAGTTTGAGCGCTGTGTGTTCTCTGAACTCGGGAGTGTGAGCGATGTGTGTTCTCTGAACCCATGAGTGTGAATGCTGTGCGTTCTCTGAACTCGGGAATGTGAGCGCTGTGTGTTCTCTGAACTCGGGTGTGTGAGCGCTGTGCGTTCGCTGAACTCGGGAGTGTGAGCGCTGTGCATTCTCTGAACCGGGGAGTGTGAGTGCTGTGCATTCTCTGGAGTTGGCAGTGTGAGCGCTGTGTGTTCTCTGAACTCGGGAGTGTGAATGCTGTGCGTTCTCTGAACTCAGAAGTGTGAGCGCTGTGCGTTCTCTGAACTCAGCAGTGTGAGCGCTGTGCGTTCTCTGAACTCAGCAGTGTGAGCGCTGTGCGTTCTCTGAACTCGGGAGTGTGAGTGCTGTGCGTTCTCTGAACTCGGGAGTGCGAGCGCTGTGTGTTCTCTGAACTCGGGACTGTGAGTGCTGTGAGTTCTCTGAACTCGGGAGTGTGAAAGCTGTGCGTTCTCTGAACTCAGGAGTGTGAGCGCTGTGTGTTCCCTGAACTCGGGAGTGTGAGCGCTGTGTGTTCTCTGAACTGGGGAGTGTGAGCGCTGTGCGTTCTCTGAACTCGGGAGTGTGAACGTTGTGCATTCTCTGAACTCGGGAGTGTGAGCGCTGTGCGTTCTCTGAACTCGGGAGCGTGAGCGCTGTGTGTTCTCTGAACTCGGGAGTGTGAGCACTGTGTGTTCTCTGAACTCGGGAGTGTGAGCGCTGTGCGTTCTCTGAACTCAGCAGTGTGAGCGCTGTGCGTTCTCTGAACTCGAGAGTGTGAGCGCTGTGTGTTCTCTGAACTCGGGACTGTGAGTGCTGTGCGTTCTCTGAACTCGGGAGTGTGAGTGCTGTGCTTTCTCTGCACTCAGGATTATGAGTGTTGTACGTTCTCTGAACTCGGGAGTGTGAGCGCTGTGCGTTCTCTGAATGTGGCACTGTGTGAGCACTGTGCATTTTCGGAACTCGGAAGTGCGAGCGCTGTGCGTTCTCTGAACACAGGAGTGTGAGCGTTGTGTGTTCTCTGAACTCGGGAGTGTGAGTGCTGTGCGTTCTCTGAACTCGGGAGTGAGCGCGCTGTGTGTTCTCTGAACTCGGGTGTGTGAGCTCTGCGTGTTCTCTGAACTCGGAAGCATGACTGCTGTGTGTTCTCTGAACTCGGGCGTGAGCGCGCTGCGCGTTCTCTGAACACAGGAGTGTGAGCGCTGTGTGTTCTCTGAACTAGGGAGTGTGAGCGCTGTGCGTTCTCTGAACTCGGGACTATGTGCGCTGTGTGTTCTCTGAATTCGGAAGTGTGAGCGCTGTGCGTTTTCTGAACACAGGAATGTGTGTGCTGTGCATTCTCTGAACTCGGGAGTGTGAGCGCTGTGCGTTCTCTGAACTCGGGAGTGTGAGCGCTGTGCGTTCTCTGAACTCGGGAGTATGAGCACTGTGCGTTCTCTGCACTCGGGATTGTGAGCGCTGTGCGTTCTCTGAACTCGGGAGTGTGAGCGCTGTGCGTTCTCTGAACTCGGGAATGTGAGCGCTGTGCATTCTCTGAACTCGGGAGTGTGAGCGCTGTGCGTTCTCTGAACTAAGGCATGTGAGCACTGTGCATTCTCTGAACTCAGGTGTGTGAGCGCTGTGTGTTCTCTGAACTCGGGAGTGTGAGCGCTGTGCGTTCTCTGAAATTCGGAGAGTTTGCGGTGTGTTCTCTGAACTCGGGAGTATGAGCGCTCTGCATTCTCTGAACTCGGGAGTATGAGCGCTGTGCATTCTCTGAACTCGGGAGTGTGAGCGCTGTGTGTTCTCTGAACTCGGGAGTGTGAGCGCTGTGCGTTCTCTGAACTTGGGTGTGTGAGCTCTGCGTGTTCACTGCACTCAGGATTATGAGCGTTGTGCGTTCTCTGAACTCGGGAGTGAGCACGCTGTGTGTTCTCTGAACTAGGGAGTGTGAGCACTGTGCGTTCTCTGAACTCGAGACTTTGTGCGCTGTGTGTTCTCTGAATTCAGGAGCGTGAGCGCTGTGTCTTCTCTGAACTCAGCGTTGTGAGCGCTGTGTGTTCTCTGAACTCGGGAGTGTGAGCGCTGTGCATTCTGTGAACTCAGGTGTGTGAGCGCTGTGTGTTCTCTGAACTAGGGAGTGTGAGCGCTGTGCGTTCTCTGAACTCGGGAGGATGAGCACTGTGCGCATTCTGAACGTGGCAGTGTGATCACTGTGTGTTCTCCGTACTCGGGAGTGTGAGCGCTGTGCATTCTCTGAACTCAGCTGTGTGAGCGCTGTGTGTTCTCTGAACTCAGCTGTGTGAGCGAGGTGTGTTCTCTGAACTCGGGAGTGTGAGCGCTGTGCTTTCTCTGAACTTAGGTGTGTGAGCGCTGTGCGTTCTCTGAACTCGGGAGTGAGTGCGCTGTGTGTTCTCTGAACTAGGGAGTGTGAGCGCTGTGCGTTCTCTGAACTCGGGACTATGTGCGCTGTGTGTTCTCTGAATTCGGAAGTGTGAGCGCTGTGCGTTTTCTGAACACAGGAATGTGTGTGCTGTGCATTCTCTGAACTCGGGAGTGTGAGCGCTGTGCGTTCTCTGAACTCGGGAGTGTGAGCGCTGTGCGTCCTCTGAACTCGGGAGTATGAGCACTGTGCGTTCTCTGCACTCGGGATTGTGAGCGCTGTGCGTTCTCTGAACTCGGGAGTGTGAGCGCTGTGCGTTCTCTGAACTCGGGAATGTGAGCGCTGTGCATTCTCTGAACTCGGGAGTGTGAGCGCTGTGCGTTCTCTGAACTAAGGCATGTGAGCACTGTGCATTCTCTGAACTCAGGTGTGTGAGCGCTGTGTGTTCTCTGAACTCGGGAGTGTGAGCGCTGTGCGTTCTCTGAAATTCGGAGAGTTTGCGGTGTGTTCTCTGAACTCGGGAGTATGAGCGCTCTGCATTCTCTGAACTCGGGAGTATGAGCGCTGTGCATTCTCTGAACTCGGGAGTGTGAGCGCTGTGTGTTCTCTGAACTCGGGAGTGTGAGCGCTGTGCGTTCTCTGAACTTGGGTGTGTGAGCTCTGCGTGTTCACTGCACTCAGGATTATGAGCGTTGTGCGTTCTCTGAACTCGGGAGTGAGCACGCTGTGTGTTCTCTGAACTAGGGAGTGTGAGCACTGTGCGTTCTCTGAACTCGAGACTTTGTGCGCTGTGTGTTCTCTGAATTCAGGAGCGTGAGCGCTGTGTCTTCTCTGAACTCAGCGTTGTGAGCGCTGTGTGTTCTCTGAACTCGGGAGTGTGAGCGCTGTGCATTCTGTGAACTCAGGTGTGTGAGCGCTGTGTGTTCTCTGAACTAGGGAGTGTGAGCGCTGTGCGTTCTCTGAACTCGGGAGGATGAGCACTGTGCGCATTCTGAACGTGGCAGTGTGATCACTGTGTGTTCTCCGTACTCGGGAGTGTGAGCGCTGTGCATTCTCTGAACTCAGCTGTGTGAGCGCTGTGTGTTCTCTGAACTCAGCTGTGTGAGCGAGGTGTGTTCTCTGAACTCGGGAGTGTGAGCGCTGTGCTTTCTCTGAACTTAGGTGTGTGAGCGCTGTGCGTTCTCTGAACTCGGGAGTATGAGCGCTGTCCCTTCTCTGAACTCGGGAGTGTGTGTTCTCTGAACGTGGGAGTGCGAGCGCTGTGCGTTCTCTGAACTCGGGATTGTGAGCGCTGTGTGTTCTCTGAACTCGGGAGTGTGAGCGCTGTGCTTTCTCTGAAATTAGGTGTGTGAGCGCTGTGCGTTCTCTGAACTCGGGAGTATGAGCGCTGTCCATTCTCTGAACTCGGGAGTGTGTGTTCTCTGAACGTGGGAGTGTGATCACTGTGTGTTCTCTGTACTCGGGAGTGTGAGCACTGTGCATTCCCTGAACTCAGCTGTGTGAGCGCTGTGCATTCTCTGAACTCGGAAGTATGAGCACTGTGCGTACTCTGAACGTGGCAGTGTGATCACTGTGTGTTCTCTGTACTCGGGAGTGTGAGCGTTGTGTGTACTCTGAACTCGGGAGTTTGAGCGCTGTGTGTTCTCTGAACTCGGGAGTGTGAGCGATGTGTGTTCTCTGAACCCATGAGTGTGAATGCTGTGCGTTCTCTGAACTCGGGAATGTGAGCGCTGTGTGTTCTCTGAACTTGGGTGTGTGAGCGCTGTGCGTTCGCTGAACTCGGGAGTGTGAGCGCTGTGCATTCTCTGAACCGGGGAGTGTGAGTGCTGTGCATTCTCTGGAGTTGGCAGTGTGAGCGCTGTGTGTTCTCTGAACTCGGGAGTGTGAATGCTGTGCGTTCTCTGAACTCGGGAGTGAGCGCGCTGTGTGTTCTCTGAACTCAGCAGTGTGAGCGCTGTGCATTCTCTGAACTCAGCAGTGTGAGCGCTGTGCGTTCTCTGAACTCAGCAGTGTGAGCGCTGTGCGTTCTCTGAACTCGGGAGTGTGAGTGCTGTGCGTTCTCTGAACTCGGGAGTGCGAGCGCTGTGTGTTCTCTGAACTCGGGACTGTGAGTGCTGTGAGTTCTCTGAACTCGGGAGTGTGAAAGCTGTGCGTTCTCTGAACTCAGGAGTGTGAGCGCTGTGTGTTCCCTGAACTCGGGAGTGTGAGCGCTGTGTGTTCTCTGAACTCAGGAGTGTGAGCGCTGTGCATTCTCTGAACTCGGGAGTGTGAACGTTGTGCATTCTCTGAACTCGGGAGTGTGAGCGCTGTGCGTTCTCTGAACTCGGGAGCGTGAGCGCTGTGTGTTCTCTGAACTCGGGAGTGTGAGCACTGTGTGTTCTCTGAACTCGGGAGTGTGAGCGCTGTGCGTTCTCTGAACTCAGCAGTGTGAGCGCTGTGCGTTCTCTGAACTCGGGAGTGTGAGCGCTGTGTGTTCTCTGAACTCGGGACTGTGAGTGCTGTGCGTTCTCTGAACTCGGGAGTGTGAGTGCTGTGCTTTCTCTGCACTCAGGATTATGAGTGTTGTACGTTCTCTGAACTCGGGAGTGTGAGCGCTGTGCGTTCTCTGAATGTGGCACTGTGTGAGCACTGTGCATTTTCGGAACTCGGAAGTGCGAGCGCTGTGCGTTCTCTGAACACAGGAGTGTGAGCGTTGTGTGTTCTCTGAACTCGGGAGTGTGAGTGCTGTGCGTTCTCTGAACTCGGGAGTGAGCGCGCTGTGTGTTCTCTGAACTCGGGTGTGTGAGCTCTGCGTGTTCTCTGAACTCGGAAGCGTGACTGCTGTGTGTTCTCTGAACTCGGGCGTGAGCGCGCTGCGCGTTCTCTGAACACAGGAGTGTGAGCGCTGTGTGTTCTCTGAACTCGGGAGTATGAGTGCTGTGCATTCTCTGAACTCGGGAGTGAGTGCGCTGTGTGTTCTCTGAACTAGGGAGTGTGAGCGCTGTGCGTTCTCTGAACTCGGGACTATGTGCGCTGTGTGTTCTCTGAATTCGGAAGTGTGAGCGCTGTGCGTTTTCTGAACACAGGAATGTGTGTGCTGTGCATTCTCTGAACTCGGGAGTGTGAGCGCTGTGCGTTCTCTGAACTCGGGAGTGTGAGCGCTGTGCGTTCTCTGAACTCGGGAGTATGAGCACTGTGCGTTCTCTGCACTCGGGATTGTGAGCGCTGTGCGTTCTCTGAACTCGGGAGTGTGAGCGCTGTGCATTCTCTGAACTCGGGAATGTGAGCGCTGTGCATTCTCTGAACTCGGGAGTGTGAGCGCTGTGCGTTCTCTGAACTAAGGCATGTGAGCACTGTGCATTCTCTGAACTCAGGTGTGTGAGCGCTGTGTGTTCTCTGAACTCGGGAGTGTGAGCGCTGTGCGTTCTCTGAAATTCGGAGAGTTTGCGGTGTGTTCTCTGAACTCGGGAGTATGAGCGCTCTGCATTCTCTGAACTCGGGAGTATGAGCGCTGTGCATTCTCTGAACTCGGGAGTGTGAGCGCTGTGTGTTCTCTGAACTCGGGAGTGTGAGCGCTGTGCGTTCTCTGAACTTGGGTGTGTGAGCTCTGCGTGTTCACTGCACTCAGGATTATGAGCGTTGTGCGTTCTCTGAACTCGGGAGTGAGCACGCTGTGTGTTCTCTGAACTAGGGAGTGTGAGCACTGTGCGTTCTCTGAACTCGAGACTTTGTGCGCTGTGTTTTCTCTGAATTCAGGAGCGTGAGCGCTGTGTGTTCTCTGAACTCAGCGTTGTGAGCGCTGTGTGTTCTCTGAACTCGGGAGTGTGAGCGCTGTGCATTCTGTGAACTCAGGTGTGTGAGCGCTGTGTGTTCTCTGAACTAGGGAGTGTGAGCGCTGTGCGTTCTCTGAACTCGGGAGGATGAGCACTGTGCGCATTCTGAACGTGGCAGTGTGATCACTGTGTGTTCTCCGTACTCGGGAGTGTGAGCGCTGTGCATTCTCTGAACTCAGCTGTGTGAGCGCTGTGTGTTCTCTGAACTCAGCTGTGTGAGCGAGGTGTGTTCTCTGAACTCGGGAGTGTGAGCGCTGTGCTTTCTCTGAACTTAGGTGTGTGAGCGCTGTGCGTTCTCTGAACTCGGGAGTATGAGCGCTGTCCATTCTCTGAACTCGGGAGTGTGTGTTCTCTGAACGTGGGAGTGTGAGCGCTGTGCGTTCTCTGAACTCGGGATTGTGAGCGCTGTGTGTTCTCTGAACTCGGGAGTGTGAGCGCTGTGCTTTCTCTGAAATTAGGTGTGTGAGCGCTGTGCGTTCTCTGAACTCGGGAGTATGAGCGCTGTCCATTCTCTGAACTCGGGAGTGTGTGTTCTCTGAACGTGGGAGTGTGAGCGCTGTGCGTTCTCTGAACTCGGGAGTGTGAGCGCTGTGCGTTCTGTGAACTCGGGAGTATGAGCACTGTGCGTACTCTGAACGTGGCAGTGTGATCACTGTGTGTTCTCTGTACTCGGGAGTGTGAGCACTGTGCATTCCCTGAACTCAGCTGTGTGAGCGCTGTGCATTCTCTGAACTCGGGAGTATGAGCACTGTGCGTACTCTGAACGTGGCAGTGTGATCACTGTGTGTTCTCTGTACTCGGGAGTGTGAGCGTTGTGTGTACTCTGAACTCGGGAGTTTGAGCGCTGTGTGTTCTCTGAACTCGGGAGTGTGAGCGATGTGTGTTCTCTGAACCCATGAGTGTGAATGCTGTGCGTTCTCTGAACTCGGGAATATGAGCGCTGTGTGTTCTCTGAACTCGGGTGTGTGAGCGCTGTGCGTTCGCTGAACTCGGGAGTGTGAGCGCTGTGCATTCTCTGAACCGGGGAGTGTGAGTGCTGTGCATTCTCTGGAGTTGGGAGTGTGAGCGCTGTGTGTTCTCTGAACTCGGGAGTGTGAATGCTGTGCGTTCTCTGAACTCGGGAGTGAGCGCGCTGTGTGTTCTCTGAACTCAGCAGTGTGAGCGCTGTGCGTTCTCTGAACTCAGCAGTGTGAGCGCTGTGCGTTCTCTGAACTCAGCAGTGTGAGCGCTGTGCGTTCTCTGAACTCGGGAGTGTGAGTGCTGTGCGTTCTCTGAACTCGGGAGTGCGAGCGCTGTGTGTTGTCTGAACTCGGGACTGTGAGTGCTGTGAGTTCTCTGAACTCGGGAGTGTGAAAGCTGTGCGTTCTCTGAACTCAGGAGTGTGAGCGCTGTGTGTTCCCTGAACTCGGGAGTGTGAGCGCTGTGTGTTCTCTGAACTCAGGAGTGTGAGCGCTGTGCATTCTCTGAACTCGGGAGTGTGAACGCTGTGCGTTCTCTGAACTCGGGAGTGTGAGCGCTGTGCGTTCTCTGAACTCGGGAGCGTGAGCGCTGTGTGTTCTCTGAACTCGGGAGTGTGAGCACTGTGTGCTCTCTGTACTCGGGAGTGTGGGCGCTGTGCATTCTCTGAACTCAGCAGTGCGAGCGCTGTGCATTCTCTGAACTCAGCAGTGTGAGCGCTGTGCGTTCTCTGAACTCGGGGGTGTGTGTTCTCTGAATGTGGGAGTGTGAGCGCTGTGTGTTCTCTGTACTCGGGAGTGTGAGCGCTGTGTGTTCTCTGTACTCGGGAGTGTGAGCGCTGTGCGTTCTCTGAACTTGGGAGTGAGCGCTGTGCATTCTCTGAACTCGGGAGTGTGAGCGCTGTGCGTTCTCTGAACTCGGGAGTGTGAGTGCTGTGTGTTCTCTGAACTCAGGAGTGTGAGCGCTGTGCGTTCTCTGAACTCGGGAGTGAGCGCGCTGTGTGTTCTCTGAACTCGGGTGTGTGAGCTCTGCGTGTTCTCTGAACTCAGGAGTACGAGCGCTGTGCGTTCTCTGAACTCGGGAGTACGAGCGCTGTGCATTATCTGAACTCGGGAGTGTGAGCGCTGTGCATTCTCTGAACACAGGAATTTGTGTGCTGTGCGTTCTCTGAACTCGGGAGTGTGAGCGCTGTGCGTTTTCTGAACTCGGGAGTGTGAGCGCTGTGCGTTCTCTGAACTCGGGATTGTGAGCGCTGTGTGTTCTCTGAACTCGGGAGTGTGAGCGCTGTGCGTTCTCTGAACTAAGGTGTGTGAGCACTGTGCGTTCTCTGAACTCAGGTGTGTGAGCGCTGTGTGTTCTCTGAACTCGGGAGTGTGAGCACTGTGTGTTCTCTGTACTCGGGAGTGTGGGCGCTGTGCGTTCTCTGAACTCAGCAGTGTGAGCGCTGTGCATTCTCTGAACTCAGCAGTGTGAGCGCTGTGCGTTCTCTGAACTCGGGTGTGTGTGTTCTCTGAATGTGGGAGTGTGAGCGCTGTGTGTTCTCTGTACTCGGGAGTGTGAGCGCTGTGTGTTCTCTGTACTCGGGAGTGTGAGCGCTGTGCGTTCTCTGAACTCGGGAGTGAGCGCTGTGCATTCTCTGAACTCGGGAGTGTGAGCGCTGTGCGTTCTCTGAACTCGGGAGTGTGAGTGCTGTGTGTTCTCTGAACTCGGGAGTGTGAGCGCTGTGCGTTCTCTGAACTCGGGAGTGAGCGCGCTGTGTGTTCTCTGAACTCGGGTGTGTGAGCTCTGCGTGTTCTCTGAACTCAGGAGTACGAGCGCTGTGCGTTCTCTGAACTCGGGAGTACGAGCGCTGTGCGTTCTCTGAACTCGGGAGTGTGAGCGCTGTGCATTCTCTGAACACAGGAATTTGTGTGCTGTGCGTTCTCTGAACTCGGGAGTGTGAGCGCTGTGCGTTCTCTGAACTCGGGATTGTGAGCGCTGTGTGTTCTCTGAACTCGGGAGTGTGAGCGGTGTGCGTTCTCTGAACTAAGGTGTGTGAGCACTGTGCGTTCTCTGAACTCGAGAGTGTGAGCGCTGTGCGTTCTCTGAAATTCGGAGAGTTTGCGCTGTGTTCTCTGAACTCGGGAGTATGAGCGATGTGTGTTCTCTGAACTCGGGAGTATGAGCGCTGTGCATTCTCTGAACCTGGGTGTGTGAGCTCTGCATGTTCACTGCACTCAGGATTATGAGCGCTGTGCGTTCTCTGAACTCAGGAGTGAGCACGCTGTGTTCTCTGAACTGGGGAGTGTGAGCACTGTGCGTTCTCCGAACTCGAGACTTTGTGCGCTGTGTGTTCTCTGAATTCAGGAGCGTGAGCGCTGTGTGTTCTCTGAACTCGGGAGTGTGAGCGCTGTGCATTCTCTGAACTCAGGTGTGTGAGCGCTGTATGTTCTCTGAACTAGGGAGTGTGAGCGCTGTGCGTTCTCTGAACTCGGGAGGATGAGCAATGTGCGCATTCTGAACGTGGCAGTGTGATCACTGTGTGTTCTCCGTACTCGGGAGTGTGAGCGCTGTGCATTCTCTGAACTCAGCTGTGTGAGCGCTGTGTGTTCTCTGAACTCAGCTGTGTGAGCGCGGTGTGTTCTCTGAACTCGGGAGGGTGAGCGTTGTGTGTTCTCTGAACTCGGGGGTGTGAGCGCCTTGCTTTCTCTGAACTCGGGATTGTGAGCGCTGTGTGTTCTCTGAACTCGGGAGTGTGAGCGCTGTGTCTTCTCTGAACTCAGGTGTGTGAGTGCTGTGTGTTCTCTGAACTCGGGAGTGTGAGCGCTGTGCGTTCTCTGCACTCGGGAGTGTGAGCGCTGTGCGTTCTCTGAACTTCGGTGTGTGAGCGCTGAGCGTTCTCTGAACTCGGGAGTATGAGCGCTGTCCATTCTCTGAACTCGGGAGTGTGTGCGCTGTGCGTTCTCTGAACTCGGGAGTGTGAGCGCTGTGCGTTCTCTGAACTCGGGAGTGTGAGCGCTGTGCGTTCTGTGAACTCGGGAGTATGAGCACTGTGCGTACTCTGAACGTGGCAGTGTGATCACTGTGTGTTCTCTGTACTCGGGAGTGTGAGCGCTGTGCATTCTCTGAACTCAGCCGTGTGAGCGCTGTGCGTTCTCTGAACTCGGGAGTATGAGCACTGTGCGTACTCTGAACATGGCAGTGTGATCACTGTGTGTTCTCTGTACTCGGGAGTGTGAGCGCTGTGCATTCTCTGAACTCAGCTGTGTGAGCGCTGTGTGTACTCTGAACTCGGGAGTATGAGCGCTGTGTGTTCTCTGAACTCGGGAGTGTGAGCGATGTGTGTTCTCTGAACCCATGAGTGTGAATGCTGTGCATTCTCTGAACTCGGGTGTGTGAGCGCTGTGCGTTCGCTGAACTCGGGAGTGTGAGCGCTGTGCATTCTCTGAACCGGGGAGTGTGAGTGCTGTGCATTCTCTGGAGTTGGGAGTGTGAGCGCTGTGCGTTCTCGGAACTCGGGAGTGTATGCTCTGTGCGTTCTCTGAACTCGGGAGTGAGCGCGCTGTGTGTTCTCTGAACTCGGGAGTGTGAATGCTGTGCGTTCTCTGAACTCGGGAGTGAGCGCGCTGTGCATTCTCTGAACTCGGGAGTGAGCGCGCTGTGTGTTCTCTGAACTCGGGAGTGTGAATGCTGTGCGTTCTCTGAACTCGGGAGTGAGCGCGCTGTGCGTTCTCTGAACTCGGGAGTGTGAGCGCTGTGCGTTCTCTGAACTCAGCAGTGTGAGCGCTGTGCGTTCTCTGAACTCGGGAGTGTGAGCGCTGTGTGTTCTCTGAACTCGGGACTGTGAGTGCTGTGCGTTCTCTGAACTCGGGAGTGTGAGTGCTGTGCTTTCTCTGCACTCAGGATTATGAGTGTTGTACGTTCTCTGAACTCGGGAGTGTGAGCGCTGTGCGTTCTCTGAATGTGGCACTGTGTGAGCACTGTGCATTTTCGGAACTCGGAAGTGTGAGCGCTGTGCGTTCTCTGAACACAGGAGTGTGAGCGTTGTGTGTTCTCTGAACTCGGGAGTGTGAGTGCTGTGCGTTCTCTGAACTCGGGAGTGAGCGCGCTGTGTGTTCTCTGAACTCGGGTGTGTGAGCTCTGCGTGTTCTCTGAACTCGGAAGCGTGACTGCTGTGCATTCTCTGAACTCGGGAGTGAGTGCGCTGTGTGTTCTCTGAACTAGGGAGTGTGAGCGCTGTGCGTTCTCTGAACTCGGGACTATGTGCGCTGTGTGTTCTCTGAATTCGGAAGTGTGAGCGCTGTGCGTTTTCTGAACACAGGAATGTGTGTGCTGTGCATTCTCTGAACTCGGGAGTGTGAGCGCTGTGCGTTCTCTGCACTCGGGAGTGTGAGCGCTGTGCGTTCTCTGAACTCGGGAGTATGAGCACTGTGCGTTCTCTGCACTCGGGATTGTGAGCGCTGTGCGTTCTCTGAACTCGGGAGTGTGAGCGCTGTGCGTTCTCTGAACTCGGGAATGTGAGCGCTGTGCATTCTCTGAACTCGGGAGTGTGAGCGCTGTGCGTTCTCTGAACTAAGGCATGTGAGCACTGTGCATTCTCTGAACTCAGGTGTGTGAGCGCTGTGTGTTCTCTGAACTCGGGAGTGTGAGCGCTGTGCGTTCTCTGAAATTCGGAGAGTTTGCGGTGTGTTCTCTGAACTCGGGAGTATGAGCGCTCTGCATTCTCTGAACTCGGGAGTATGAGCGCTGTGCATTCTCTGAACTCGGGAGTGTGAGCGCTGTGTGTTCTCTGAACTCGGGAGTGTGAGCGCTGTGCGTTCTCTGAACTTGGGTGTGTGAGCTCTGCGTGTTCACTGCACTCAGGATTATGAGCGTTGTGCGTTCTCTGAACTCGGGAGTGTGAGCGAGGTGTGTTCTCTGAACTCGGGAGTGTGAGCGCTGTGCTTTCTCTGAACTTAGGTGTGTGAGCGCTGTGCGTTCTCTGAACTCGGGAGTATGAGCGCTGTCCATTCTCTGAACTCGGGAGTGTGTGTTCTATGAACGTGGGAGTGTGAGCGCTGTGCGTTCTCTGAACTCGGGATTGTGAGCGCTGTGTGTTCTCTGAACTCGGGAGTGTGAGCGCTGTGCTTTCTCTGAAATTAGGTGTGTGAGCGCTGTGCGTTCTCTGAACTCGGGAGTATGAGCGCAGTCCATTCTCTGAACTCGGGAGTGTGTGTACTCTGAACATGGGAGTGTGAGCGCTGTGCGTTCTCTGAACTCGGGAGTGTGAGCGCTGTGCGTTCTGTGAACTCGGGAGTATGAGCACTGTGCATACTGTGAACGTGGCAGTGTGATCACTGTGTGTTCTCTGTACTCGGGAGTGTGAGCGCTGTGCATTCCCTGAACTCAGCTGTGTGAGCGCTGTGCATTCTCTGAACTCGGGAGTATGAGCACTGTGCGTACTCTGAACGTGGCAGTGTGATCACTGTGTGTTCTCTGTACTCGGGAGTGTGAGCGTTGTGTGTACTCTGAACTCGGGAGTTTGAGCGCTGTGTGTTCTCTGAACTCGGGAGTGTGAGCGATGTGTGTTCTCTGAACCCATGAGTGTGAATGCTGTGCGTTCTCTGAACTCGGGAATGTGAGCGCTGTGTGTTCTCTGAACTCGGGTGTGTGAGCGCTGTGCGTTCGCTGAACTCGGGAGTGTGAGCGCTGTGCATTCTCTGAACCGGGGAGTGTGAGTGCTGTGCATTCTCTGAAGATGGGAGTGTGAGCGCTGTGTGTTCTCTGAACTCGGGAGTGTGAATGCTGTGCGTTCTCTGAACTCGGGAGTGAGCACGCTGTGTGTTCTCTGAACTCAGCAGTGTGAGCGCTGTGCGTTCTCTGAACTCAGCAGTGTGAGCGCTGTGCGTTCTCTGAACTCAGCAGTGTGAGCGCTGTGCGTTCTCTGAACTCGGGAGTGTGAGTGCTGTGCGTTCTCTGAACTCGGGAGTGCGAGCGCTGTGTGTTCTCTGAACTCGGGACTGTGAGTGCTGTGAGTTCTCTGAACTCGGGAGTGTGAAAGCTGAGTGTTCTCTGAACTCAGGAGTGTGAGCGCTGTGTGTTCCCTGAACTCGGGAGTGTGAGCGCTGTGTGTTCTCTGAACTCAGGAGTGTGAGCGCTGTGCATTCTCTGAACTCGGGAGTGTGAACGCTGTGCATTCTCTGAACTCGGGAGTGTGAGCGCTGTGCGTTCTCTGAACTCGGGAGCGTGAGCGCTGTGTGTTCTCTGAACTCGGGAGTGTGAGCACTGTGTGTTCTCTGTACTCAGGAGTGTGGGCGCTGTGCGTTCTCTGAACACGGGAGTATGAGCACTGTGCGTTCTCTGCACTCGGGATTGTGAGCGCTGTGCGTTCTCTGAACTCGGGAGTGCGAGCGCTGTGCGTTCTCTGAACTCGGGAATGTGAGCGCTGTGCATTCTCTGAACTCGGGAGTGTGAGCGCTGTGCGTTCTCTGAACTAAGGCATGTGAGCACTGTGCATTCTCTGAACTCAGGTGTGTGAGCGCTGTGTGTTCTCTGAACTCGGGAGTGTGAGCGCTGTGCGTTCTCTGAAATTCGGAGAGTTTGCGGTGTGTTCTCTGAACTCGGGAGTATGAGCGCTCTGCATTCTCTGAACTCGGGAGTATGAGCGCTGTGCATTCTCTGAACTCGGGAGTGTGAGCGCTGTGTGTTCTCTGAACTCGGGAGTGTGAGCGCTGTGCATTCTCTGAACTTGGGTGTGTGAGCTCTGCGTGTTCACTGCACTCAGGATTATGAGCGTTGTGCGTTCTCTGAACTCGGGAGTGAGCACGCTGTGTGTTCTCTGAACTAGGGAGTGTGAGCACTGTGCGTTCTCTGAACTCGAGACTTTGTGCACTGTGTGTTCTCTGAATTCAGGAGCATGAGCGCTGTGTGTTCTCTGAACTCAGCGTTGTGAGCGCTGTGTGTTCTCTGAACTCGGGAGTGTGAGCGCTGTGCATTCTCTGAACTCAGGTGTGTGAGCGCTGTGTGTTCTCTGAACTAGGGAGTGTGAGCGCTGTGCGTTCTCTGAACTCGGGAGGATGAGCACTGTGCGCATTCTGAACGTGGCAGTGTGATCACTGTGTGTTCTCCGTACTCGGGAGTGTGAGCGCTGTGCATTCTCTGAACTCAGCTGTGTGAGCGCTGTGTGTTCTCTGAACTCAGCTGTGTGAGCGAGGTGTGTTCTCTGAACTCGGGTGTGTGAGCGCTGTGCTTTCTCTGAACTTAGGTGTGTGAGCGCTGTGCGTTCTCTGAACTCGGGAGTATGAGCGCTGTCCATTCTCTGAACTCGGTAGTGTGTGTTCTATGAACGTGGGAGTGTGAGCGCTGTGCGTTCTCTGAACTCGGGATTGTGAGCGCTGTGTGTTCTCTGAACTCGGGAGTGTGAGCGCTGTGCTTTCTCTGAAATTAGGTGTGTGAGCGCTGTGCGTTCTCTGAACTCGGGAGTATGAGCGCTGTCCATTCTCTGAACTCGGGAGTGTGTGTTCTCTGAACATGGGAGTGTGAGCGCTGTGCGTTCTCTGAACTCGGGAGTGTGAGCGCTGTGCGTTCTGTGAACTCGGGAGTATGAGCACTGTGCGTACTCTGAACGTGGCAGTGTGATCACTGTGTGTTCTCTGTACTCGGGAGTGTGAGCGCTGTGCATTCCCTGAACTCAGCTGTGTGAGCGCTGTGCATTCTCTGAACTCGGGAGTATGAGCACTGTGCGTACTCTGAACGTGGCAGTGTGATCACTGTGTGTTCTCTGTACTCGGGAGTGTGAGCGTTGTGTGTACTCTGAACTCGGGAGTTTGAGCGCTGTGTGTTCTCTGAACTCGGGAGTGTGAGCGATGTGTGTTCTCTGAACCCATGAGTGTGAATGCTGTGCGTTCTCTGAACTCGGGAATGTGAGCGCTGTGTGTTCTCTGAACTCGGGTGTGTGAGCGCTGTGCGTTCGCTGAACTCGGGAGTGTGAGCGCTGTGCATTCTCTGAACCGGGGAGTGTGAGTGCTGTGCATTCTCTGGAGTTGGGAGTGTGAGCGCTGTGTGTTCTCTGAACTCGGGAGTGTGAATGCTGTGCGTTCTCTGAACTCGGGAGTGAGCACGCTGTGTGTTCTCTGAACTCAGCAGTGTGAGCGCTGTGCGTTCTCTGAACTCAGCAGTGTGAGCGCTGTGCGTTCTCTGAACTCAGCAGTGTGAGCGCTGTGCGTTCTCTGAACTCGGGAGTGTGAGTGCTGTGCGTTCTCTGAACTCGGGAGTGCGAGCGCTGTGTGTTCTCTGAACTCGGGACTGTGAGTGCTGTGAGTTCTCTGAACTCGGGAGTGTGAAAGCTGTGTGTTCTCTGAACTCAGGAGTGTGAGCGCTGTGTGTTCCCTGAACTCGGGAGTGTGAGCGCTGTGTGTTCTCTGAACTCAGGAGTGTGAGCGCTGTGCATTCTCTGAACTCGGGAGTGTGAACGCTGTGCATTCTCTGAACTCGGGAGTGTGAGCGCTGTGCGTTCTCTGAACTCGGGAGCGTGAGCGCTGTGTGTTCTCTGAACTCGGGAGTGTGAGCACTGTGTGTTCTCTGTACTCAGGAGTGTGGGCGCTGTGCGTTCTCTGAACTCAGCAGTGTGAGCGCTGTGCATACTCTGAACTCAGCAGTGTGAGCGCTGTGCGTTCTCTGAACTCGGGGGTGTGTGTTCTCTGAATGTGGGAGTGTGAGCGCTGTGTGTTCTCTGTACTCGGGAGTGTGAGCGCTGTGTGTTCTCTGTACTCGGGAGTGTGAGCGCTGTGCGTTCTCTGAACTCGGGAGTGAGCGCTGTGCATTCTCTGAACTCGGGAGTGTGAGCGCTGTGCATTCTCTGAACTCGGGAGTGTGAGTGCTGTGTGTTCTCTGAACTCGGGAGTGTGAGCGCTGTGCGTTCTCTGAACTCGGGAGTGAGCGCGCTGTGTGTTCTCTGAACTCGGGTGTGTGAGCTCTGCGTGTTCTCTGAACTCAGGAGTACGAGCGCTGTGCATTCTCTGAACTCGGGAGTATGAGCGCTGTGCGTTCTCTGAACTCGGGAGTGTGAGCGCTGTGCATTCTCTGAACACAGGAATTTGTGTGCTGTGCGTTCTCTGAACTCGGGAGTGTGAGCGCTGTGCGTTTTCTGAACTCGGGAGTGTGAGCGCTGTGCGTTCTCTGAACTCGGGATTGTGAGCGCTGTGTGTTCTCTGAACTCGGGAGTGTGAGCGCTGTGCGTACTCTGAACTAAGGTGTGTGAGCACTGTGCGTTCTCTGAACTCAGGTGTGTGAGCGCTGTGTGTTCTCTGAACTCGGGAGTGTGAGTGCTGTGCGTTCTCTGAAATTCGGAGAGTTTGCGCTGTGTTCTCTGAACTCGGGAGTATGAGCGCTGCATGTTCACTGCACTCAGGATTATGAGCGCTGTGCGTTCTCTGAACTCGGGAGTGAGCACGCTGTGTTCTCTGAACTGGGGAGTGTGAGCACTGTGCGTTCTCCGAACTCGAGACTTTGTGCGCTGTGTGTTCTCTGAATTCAGGAGCGTGAGCGCTGTGTGTTCTCTGAACTCAGCGGTGTGAGCGCTGTGCATTCTCTGAACTCAGGTGTGTGAGCGCTGTGCGTTCTCTGAACTCGGGAGGATGAGCACTGTGCGCATTCTGAACGTGGCAGTGTGATCACTGTGTGTTCTCCGTACTCGGGAGTGTGAGCGCTGTGCATTCTCTGAACTCAGCTGTGTGAGCGCTGTGTGTTCTCTGAACTCAGCTGTGTGAGCGCGGTGTGTTCTCTGAACTCGGGAGGGTGAGCGTTGTGTGTTTTCTGAACTCGGGGGTGTGAGCGCCTTGCTTTCTCTGAACTCGGGATTGTGAGCGCTGTGTGTTCTCTGAACTCGGGAGTGTGAGCGCTGTGTGTTCTCTGAACTCAGGTGTGTGAGTGCTGTGTGTTCTCTGAACTCGGGAGTGTGAGCGCTGTGCGTTCTCTGCACTCGGGAGTGTGAGCGCTGTGCGTTCTCTGAACTTCGGTGTGTGAGCGCTGTGCGTTCTCTGAACTCGGGAGTATGAGCGCTGTCCATTCTCTGAACTCGGGAGTGTGTGCGCTGTGCGTTCTCTGAACTCGGGAGTGTGAGCGCTGTGCGTTCTCTGAACTCGGGAGTGTGAGCGCTGTGCGTTCTGTGAACTCGGGAGTATGAGCACTGTGCGTACTCTGAACGTGGCAGTGTGATCACTGTGTGTTCTCTGTACTCGGGAGTGTGAGCGCTGTGCATTCTCTGAACTCAGCTGTGTGAGCGCTGTGCGTTCTCTGAACTCGGGAGTATGAGCACTGTGCGTACTCTGAACATGGCAGTGTGATCACTGTGTGTTCTCTGTACTCGGGAGTGTGAGCGCTGTGCATTCTCTGAACTCAGCTGTGTGAGCGCTGTGTGTACTCTGAACTCGGGAGTATGAGCGCTGTGTGTTCTCTGAACTCGGGAGTGTGAGCGATGTGTGTTCTCTGAACCTGTGAGTGTGAATGCTGTGCGTTCTCTGAACTCGGGAATGGGAGCGCTGTGTGTTCTCTGAACTCGGGTGTGTGAGCGCTGTGCGTTCGCTGAACTCGGGAGTGTGAGCGCTGTGCATTCTCTGAACCGGGGAGTGTGAGTGCTGTGCATTCTCTGGAGTTGGGAGTGTGAGCGCTGTGCGTTCTCGGAACTCGGGAGTGTATGCTCTGTGCGTTCTCTGAACTCGGGAGTGAGCGCGCTGTGTGTTCTCTGAACTCGGGAGTGTGAATGCTGTGCGTTCTCTGAACTCGGGAGTGAGCGCGCTGTGCGTTCTCTGAACTCGGGAGTGTGAGCGCTGTGCGTTCTCTGAACTCAGCAGTGTGAGCGCTGTGCGTTCTCTGAACTCGGCAGTATGAGCGCTGTGTGTTCTCTGAACTCGGGACTGTGAGTGCTGTGCGTTCTCTGAACTCGGGAGTGTGAGTGCTGTGCTTTCTCTGCACTCAGGATTATGAGTGTTGTACGTTCTCTGAACTCGGGAGTGTGAGCGCTGTGCGTTCTCTGAATGTGGCACTGTGTGAGCACTGTGCATTTTCGGAACTCGGAAGTGTGAGCGCTGTGCGTTCTCTGAACACAGGAGTGTGAGCGTTGTGTGTTCTCTGAACTCGGGAGTGTGAGTGCTGTGCGTTCTCTGAACTCGGGAGTGAGCGCGCTGTGTGTTCTCTGAACTCGGGTGTGTGAGCTCTGCGTGTTCTCTGAACTCGGAAGCGTGACTGCTGTGTGTTCTCTGAACGCGGGCGTGAGCGCGCTGCGCGTTCTCTTAACACAGGAGTGTGAGCGCTGTGTGTTCTCTGAACTCGGGAGTATGAGTGCTGTGCATTCTCTGAACTCGGGAGTGAGTGCGCTGTGTGTTCTCTGAACTAGGGAGTGTGAGCGCTGTGCGTTCTCTGAACTCAGGACTATGTGCGCTGTGTGTTCTCTGAATTCAGAAGTGTGAGCGCTGTGCATTTTCTGAACACAGGAATGTGTGTGCTGTGCGTTCTCTGAAATCGGGAGTGTGAGCGCTGTGCGTTCTCTGAACTCGGGAGTGTGAGCGCTGTGCGTTCTCTGAACACGGGAGTATGAGCACTGTGCGTTCTCTGCACTCGGGATTGTGAGCGCTGTGTGTTCTCTGAACTCGGGAGTGTGAGCGCTGTGCGTTCTCTGAACTCGGGAATGTGAGCGCTGTGCATTCTCTGAACTCGGGAGTGTGAGCGCTGTGCGTTCTCTGAACTAAGGCATGTGAGCACTGTGCATTCTCTGAACTCAGGTGTGTGAGCGCTGTGTGTTCTCTGAACTCGGGAGTGTGAGCGCTGTGCGTTCTCTGAAATTCGGAGAGTTTGCGGTGTGTTCTCTGAACTCGGGAGTATGAGCGCTCTGCATTCTCTGAACTCGGGAGTATGAGCGCTGTGCGTTCTCTGAACTCGGGAGTGTGAGCGCTGTGTGTTCTCTGAACTCGGGAGTGTGAGCGCTGTGCGTTCTCTGAACTTGGGTGTGTGAGCTCTGCGTGTTCACTGCACTCAGGATTATGAGCGTTGTGCGTTCTCTGAACTCGGGAGTGAGCACGCTGTGTGTTCTCTGAACTAGGGAGTGTGAGCACTGTGCGTTCTCTGAACTCGAGGCTTTGTGCGCTGTGTGTTCTCTGAATTCAGGAGCGTGAGCGCTGTGTGTTCTCTGAACTCAGCGGTGTGAGCGCTGTGTGTTCTCTGAAGTCGGGAGTGTGAGCGCTGTGCATTCTCTGAACTCAGGTGTGTGAGCGCTGTGTGTTCTCTGAACTAGGGAGTGTGAGCGCTGTGCGTTCTCTGAACTCGGGAGGATGAGCACTGTGCGCATTCTGAACGTGGCAGTGTGATCACTGTGTGTTCTCCGTACTCGGGAGTGTGAGCGCTGTGCATTCTCTGAACTCAGCTGTGTGAGCGCTGTGTGTTCTCTGAACTCAGCTGTGTGAGCGAGGTGTGTTCTCTGAACTCGGGAGGGTGAGCGTTGTGTGTTCTCTGAACTCGGGGGTGTGAGCGCCTTGCTTTCTCTGAACTCGGGATTGTGAGCGCTCTGTGTTCTCTGAACTCGGGAGTGTGAGCGCTGTGCTTTCTCTGAACTTAGGTGTGTGAGCACTGTGCGTTCTCTGAACTCGGGAGTATGAGCGCTGTCCATTCTCTGAACTCGGGAGTGTGTGTTCTCTGAACGTGGGAGTGTGAGCGCTGTGCGTTCTCTGAACTCGGGAGTGTGAGCGCTGTGCGTTCTGTGAACTCGGGAGTATGAGCACTGTGCGTACTCTGAACGTTGCAGTGTGATCACTGTGCGTTCTCTGTACTCGGGAGTGTGAGCGCTGTGCATTCTCTGCACTCAGCTGTGTGAGCGCTGTGCGTTCTCTGAACTCGGGAGTATGAGCACTGTGCGTACTCTGAACGTGGCAGTGTGATCACTGTGTGTTCTCTGTACTCGGGAGTGTGAGCGTTGTGTGTACTCTGAACTCAGGAGTGTGAGCGCTGTGTGTTCTCTGAACTCGGGAGTGTGAGCGATGTGTGTTCTCTGAACCCATGAGTGTGAATGCTGTGCGTTCTCTGAACTCGGGAATGTGAGCGCTGTGTGTTCTCTGAACTCGGGTGTGTGAGCGCTGTGCGTTCGCTGAACTCGGGAGTGTGAGCGCTGTGCATTCTCTGAACCGGGGAGTGTGAGTGCTGTGCATTCTCTGGAGTTGGGAGTGTGAGCGCTGTGTGTTCTCTGAACTCGGGAGTGTGAATGCTGTGCGTTCTCTGAACTCGGGAGTGAGCGCGCTGTGTGTTCTCTGAACTCAGCAGTGTGAGCGCTGTGCGTTCTCTGAACTCAGCAGTGTGAGCGCTGTGCGTTCTCTGAACTCAGCAGTGTGAGCGCTGTGCGTTCTCTGAACTCGGGAGTGTGAGTGCTGTGCGTTCTCTGAACTCGGGAGTGCGAGCGCTGTGTGTTCTCTGAACTCGGGACTGTGAGTGCTGTGAGTTCTCTGAACTCGGGAGTGTGAAAGCTGTGCGTTCTCTGAACTCAGGATTGTGAGCGCTGTGTGTTCCCTGAACTCAGGAGTGTGAGCGCTGTGTGTTCTCTGAACTCAGGAGTGTGAGCGCTGTGCGTTCTCTGAACTCGGGAGTGTGACCGCTGTGCATTCTCTGAACTCGGGAGTGTGAGCGCTGTGCGTTCTCTGAACTCGGGAGCGTGAGCGCTGTGTGTTCTCTGAACTCGGGAGTGTGAGCACTGTGTGTTCTCTGTACTCGGGAGTGTGGGCGCTGTGCGTTCTCTGAACTCAGCAGTGTGAGCGCTGTGCATTCTCTGAACTCAGCAGTGTGAGCGCTGTGCGTTCTCTGAACTCGGGGGTGTGTGTTCTCTGAATGTGGGAGTGTGAGCGCTGTGCGTTCTCTGTACTCGGGAGTGTGAGCGCTGTGCGTTCTCTGAACTCGGGAGTGAGCGCTGTGCATTCTCTGAACTCGGGAGTGTGAGCGCTGTGCGTTCTCTGAACTCGGGTGTGTGAGTGCTGTGTGTTCTCTGAACTCGGGAGTGTGAGCGCTGTGCGTTCTCTGAACTCGGGAGTGAGCGCGCTGTGTGTTCTCTGAACTCGGGTGTGTGAGCTCTGCGTGTTCTCTGAACTCAGGAGTACGAGCGCTGTGCGTTCTCTGAACTCGGGAGTACAAGCGCTGTGCGTTCTCTGAACTCGGGAGTGTGAGCGCTGTGCATTCTCTGAACTCGGGAGTGTGAGCGCTGTGCGTTCTCTGAACTCGGGAGTATGAGCACTGTGTGTTCTCTGCACTCGGGATTGTGAGCGCTGTGCGTTCTCTGAACTCGGGAGTGTGAGCGCTGTGCGTTCTCTGAACTCGGGATTGTGAGCGCTGTGTGTTCTCTGAACTCGGGAGTGTGAGCGCTGTGCGTTCTCTGAACTCAGGTGTGTGAGCGCTGTGTGTTCTCTGAACTCGGGAGTGTGAGCGCTGTGCGTTCTCTGAAATTCGGAGAGTTTGCGCTGTGTTCTCTGAACTCGGGAGTATGAGCGCTGTGTGTTCTCTGAACTCGGGAGTATGAGCGCTGTGCGTTCTCTGAACTTGGGTGTGTGAGCTCTGCATGTTCACTGCACTCAGGATTATGAGCGCTGTGCGTTCTCTGAACTCGGGAGTGAGCACGCTGTGTGTTCTCTGAAATAGGGAGTGTGAGCACTGTGCGTTCTCTGAACTCGAGACTTTGTGCGCTGTGTGTTCTCTGAATTCAGGAGCGTGAGCGCTGTGTGTTCTCTGAACTCAGCGGTGTGAGCGCTGTGCATTCTCTGAACTCAGGTGTGTGAGCGCTGTGTGTTCTCTGAACTGGGGAGTGTGAGCGCTGTGCGTTCTCTGAACTCGGGAGGATGAGCACTGTGCGCATTCTGAACGTGGCAGTTTGATCACTGTGTGTTCTCCGTACTCGGGAGTGTGAGCGCTGTGCATTCTCTGAACTCAGCTGTGTGAGCGCGGTGTGTTCTCTGAACTCGGGAGGGTGAGCGTTGTGTGTTCTCTGAACTCGGGGGTGTGAGCGCCTTGCTTTCTCTGAACTCGGGATTGTGAGCGCTGTGTGTTCTCTGATCTCGGGAGTGTGAGCGCTGTGTGTTCTCTGAACTCAGGTGTGTGAGTGCTGTGTGTTCTCTGAACTCGGGAGCGTGAGCGCTGTGCGTTCTCTGCACTCGGGAGTGTGAGCGCTGTGCGTTCTCTGAACTTCGGTGTGTGAGCGCTGTGCGTTCTCTGAAGACGGGAGTATGAGCGCTGTCCATTCTCTGAACTCGAGAGTGTGTGCGCTGTGCGTTCTCTGAACTCGGGAGTGTGAGCGCTGTGCATTCTCTGAACTCGGGAGTGTGAGCGCTGTGCGTTCTGTGAACTCGGGAGTATGAGCACTGTGCGTACTCTGAACGTGGCAGTGTGATCACTGTGTGTTCTCTGTACTCGGGAGTGTGAGCGCTGTGCATTCTCTGAACTCAGCTGTGTGAGCGCTGTGTTTACTCTGAACTCGGGAGTGTGAGCGCTGTGTGTTCTCTGAACTCGGGAGTGTGAGCGATGTGTGTTCTCTGAACCCGTGAGTGTGAATGTTGTGCGTTCTCTGAACTCGGGAATGTGAGCGCTGTGTGTTCTCTGAACTCGGGTGTGTCAGCGCTGTGCGTTCGCTGAACTCGGGAGTGTGAGCGCTGTGCATTCTCTGAACCGGGGAGTGTGAGTGCTGTGCATTCTCTGGAGTTGGGAGTGTGAGCGCTGTGCGTTCTCGGAACTCGGGAGTGTATGCTCTGTGCGTTCTCTGAACTCGGGAGTGAGCGCGCTGTGTGTTCTCTGAACTCGGGAGTGTGAATGCTGTGCGTTCTCTGAACTCGGGAGTGAGCGCGCTGTGCGTTCTCTGAACTCGGGAGTGTGAGCGCTGTGCGTTCTCTGAACTCAGCAGTGTGAGCGCTGTGCGTTCTCTGAACTCGGGAGTGTGAGTGCTGTGCGTTCTCTGAACTCGGGAGTGTGAGTGCTGTGCGTTCTCTGAACTCGGGAGTGCGAGCGCTGTGTGTTCTCTGAACTCGGGACTGTGAGTGCTGTGCGTTCTCTGAACTCGGGAGTGTGAGTGCTGTGCTTTCTCTGCACTCAGGATTATGAGTGTTGTACGTTCTCTGAACTCGGGAGTGTGAGCGCTGTGCGTTCTCTGAATGTGGCACTGTGTGAGCACTGTGCATTTTCGGAACTCGGGAGTGTGAGTGCTGTGCGTTCTCTGAACTCGGGAGTGCGAGCGCTGTGTGTTCTCTGAACTCGGGAGTGTGAGTGCTGTGCGTTCTCTGAACTCGGGAGTGAGCGCGCTGTGTGTTCTCTGAACTCGGGTGTGAGAGCTCTGCGTGTTCTCTGAACTCGGGAGTGTGAGCGCTGTGCGTTCTCTGAAATTCGGAGAGTTTGCGCTGTGTTCTCTGAACTCGGGAGTGAGCGCGCTGTGCGTTCTCTGAACTCGGGTGTGAGTGCGCTGTGTGTTCTCTGAACTAGGGAGTGTGAGCGCTGTGCGTTCTCTGAACTCGGGACTATGTGCGCTGTGTGTTCTCTGAATTCGGAAGTGTGAGCGCTGTGCGTTCTCTGAACACAGGAATGTGTGTGCTGTGCGTTCTCTGAACTCAGCAGTGTGAGCGCTGTGCGTTCTCTGAACTCGGGAGTGTGAGCGCTGTGCGTTCTCTGAACTCGGGAGTATGAGCACTGTGCGTTCTCTGCACTCGGGATTGTGAGCGCTGTGCGTTCTCTGAACTCGGGAGTGTGAGCGCTGTGCGTTCTCTGAACTCGGGAATGTGAGCGCTGTGCATTCTCTGAACTCGGGAGTGTGAGCGCTGTGCGTTCTCTGAA
This sequence comes from Somniosus microcephalus, assembly GCF_052327205.1. Classification (NCBI taxonomy): domain Eukaryota; kingdom Metazoa; phylum Chordata; class Chondrichthyes; order Squaliformes; family Somniosidae; genus Somniosus; species Somniosus microcephalus. The sequence continues at coordinate 66,269,585 of NC_141009.1, read as the reverse complement.
CTAAGGTGTGTGAGCACTGTGCATTCTCTGAACTCAGGTGTGTGAGCGCTGTGTGTTCTCTGAACTCGGGAGTGTGAGCGCTGTGCGTTCTCTGAAATTCGGAGATTTTGCGGTGTGTTCTCTGAACTCGGGAGTATGAGCGCTCTGCATTCTCTGAACTCGGGAGTATGAGCGCTGTGCATTCTCTGAACTCGGGAGTGTGAACGCTGTGTGTTCTCTGAACTCGGGAGTGTGAGCGCTGTGCGTTCTCTGAACTTGGGTGTGTGAGCTCTGCGTGTTCACTGCACTCAGGATTATGAGCGTTGTGCGTTCTCTGAACTCGGGAGTGAGCACGCTGTGTGTTCTCTGAACTAGGGAGTGTGAGCACTGTGCGTTCTCTGAACTCGAGACTTTGTGCGCTGTGTGTTCTCTGAATTCAGGAGCGTGAGCGCTGTGTGTTCTCTGAACTCAGCGGTGTGAGCGCTGTGTGTTCTCTGAACTCGGGAGTGTGAGCGCTGTGCATTCTCTGAACTCAGGTGTGTGAGCGCTGTGTGTTCTCTGAACTAGGGAGTGTGAGCGCTGTGCGTTCTCTGAACTCGGGAGGATGAGCACTGTGCGCATTCTGAACGTGGCAGTGTGATCACTGTGTGTTCTCCATACTCGGGAGTGTGAGCGCTGTGCATTCTTTGAACTCAGCTGTGTGAGCGCTGTGTGTTCTCTGAACTCAGCTGTGTGAGCGAGGTGTGTTCTCTGAACTCGGGAGGGTGAGCGTTGTGTGTTCTCTGAACTCGGGGGTGTGAGCGCCTTGCTTTCTCTGAACTCGGGATTGTGAGCGCTGTGTGTTCTCTGAACTCGGGAGTGTGAGCGCTGTGCTTTCTCTGAACTTAGGTGTGTGAGCGCTGTGCGTTCTCTGAACTCGGGAGTATGAGCGCTGTCCATTCTCTGAACTCGGGAGTGTGTGTTCTCTGAACGTGGGAGTGTGAGCGCTGTGCGTTCTCTGAACTCGGGAGTGTGAGCGCTGTGCGTTCTGTGAACTCGGGAGTATGAGCACTGTGCGTACTCTGAACGTGGCAGTGTGATCACTGTGCGTTCTCTGTACTCGGGAGTGTGAGCGCTGTGCATTCTCTGCACTCAGCTGTGTGAGCGCTGTGCGTTCTCTGAACTCGGGAGTATGAGCACTGTGCGTACTCTGAACGTGGCAGTGTGATCACTGTGTGTTCTCTGTACTCGGGAGTGTGAGCGTTGTGTGTACTCTGAACTCGGGAGTGTGAGCGCTGTGTGTTCTCTGAACTCGGGAGTGTGAGCGATGTGTGTTCTCTGAACCCATGAGTGTGAATGCTGTGCATTCTCTGAACTCGGGAATGTGAGCGCTGTGTGTTCTCTGAACTCGGGTGTGTGAGCGCTGTGCGTTCGCTGAACTCGGGAGTGTGAGCGCTGTGCATTCTCTGAACCGGGGAGTGTGAGTGCTGTGCATTCTCTGGAGTTGGGAGTGTGAGCGCTGTGTGTTCTCTGAACTCGGGAGTGTGAATGCTGTGCATTCTCTGAACTCGGGAGTGAGCGCGCTGTGTGTTCTCTGAACTCAGCAGTGTGAGCGCTGTGCGTTCTCTGAACTCAGCAGTGTGAGCGCTGTGCGTTCTCTGAACTCAGCAGTGTGAGCGCTGTGCGTTCTCTGAACTCGGGAGTGTGAGTGCTGTGCGTTCTCTGAACTCGGGAGTGCGAGCGCTGTGTGTTCTCTGAACTCGGGACTGTGAGTGCTGTGAGTTCTCTGAACTCGGGAGTGTGAAAGCTGTGCGTTCTCTGAACTCAGGAGTGTGAGCGCTGTGTGTTCCCTGAACTCGGGAGTGTGAGCGCTGTGTGTTCTCTGAACTCAGGAGTGTGAGCGCTGTGCGTTCTCTGAAATCGGGAGTGTGAACGCTGTGCATTCTCTGAACTCGGGAGTGTGAGCGCTGTGCGTTCTCTGAACTCAGGAGCGTGAGCGCTGTGTGTTCACTGAACTCGGGAGTGTGAGCACTGTGTGTTCTCTGTACTCGGGAGTGTGGGCGCTGTGCGTTCTCTGAACTCAGCAGTGTGAGCGCTGTGCATTCTCTGAACTCAGCAGTGTGAGCGCTGTGCGTTCTCTGAACTCGGGGGTGTGTGTTCTCTGAATGTGGGAGTGTGAGCGCTGTGTGTTCTCTGTACTCGGGAGTGTGAGCGCTGTGCGTTCTCTGAACTCGGGAGTGAGCGCTGGGCGTTCTCTGAACTCGGGAGTGAGCGCGCTGTGTGTTCTCTGAACTCGGGTGTGTGAGCTCTGCGTGTTCTCTGAACTCAGGAGTACGAGCGCTGTGCGTTCTCTGAACTCGGGAGTACAAGCGCTGTGCGTTCTCTGAACTCGGGAGTGTGAGCGCTGTGCATTCTCTGAACACAGGAATGTGTGTGCTGTGCGTTCTCTGAACTCGGGAGTGTGAGCGCTGTGCGTTCTCTGAACTCGGGAGTGTGAGCGCTGTGCGTTCTCTGAACTCGGGAGTATGAGCACTGTGTGTTCTCTGCACTCGGGATTGTGAGCGCTGTGCGTTCTCTGAACTCGGGAGTGTGAGCGCTGTGCGTTCTCTGAACTCGGGATTGTGAGCGCTGTGTGTTCTCTGAACTCGGGAGTGTGAGCGCTGTGCGTTCTCTGAACTAAGGTGTGTGAGCACTGTGCGTTCTCTGAACTCAGGTGTGTGAGCGCTGTGTGTTCTCTGAACTCGGGAGTGTGAGCGCTGTGCGTTCTCTGAAATTCGGAGAGTTTGCGCTGTGTTCTCTGAACTCGGGAGTATGAGCGCTGTGTGTTCTCTGAACTCGGGAGTATGAGCGCTGTGCGTTCTCTGAACTTGGGTGTGTGAGCTCTGCATGTTCACTGCACTCAGGATTATGAGCGCTGTGCGTTCTCTGAACTCGGGAGTGAGCACGCTGTGTGGTCTCTGAACTAGGGAGTGTGAGCACTGTGCATTCTCTGAACTCGAGACTTTGTGCGCTGTGTGTTCTCTGAATTCAGGAGCGTGAGCGCTGTGTGTTCTCTGAAGTCAGCGGTGTGAGCGCTGTGCATTCTCTGAACTCAGGTGTGTGAGCGCTGTGTGTTCTCTGAACTAGGGAGTGTGAGCGCTGTGCGTTCTCTGAACTCGGGAGGATGAGCACTGTGCGCATTCTGAACGTGGCAGTGTGATCACTGTGTGTTCTCCGTACTCGGGAGTGTGAGCGCTGTGCATTCTCTGAACTCAGCTGTGTGAGCGCTGTGTGTTCTCTGAACTCAGCTGTGTGAGCGCGGTGTGTTCTCTGAACTCGGGAGGGTGAGCGTTGTGTGTTCTCTGAACTCGGGGGTGTGAGCGCCTTGCTTTCTCTGAACTCGGGATTGTGAGCGCTGTGTGTTCTCTGAACTCGGGAGTGTGAGCGCTGTGTGTTCTCTGAACTCAGGTGTGTGAGTGCTGTGTGTTCTCTGAACTCGGGAGTGTGAGCGCTGTGCGTTCTCTGCACTCGGGAGTGTGAGCGCTGTGCGTTCTCTGAACTTCGGTGTGTGAGCGCTGTGCGTTCTCTGAACTCGGGAGTATGAGCGCTGTCCATTCTCTGAACTCGGGAGTGTGTGCGCTGTGCGTTCTCTGAACTCGGGAGTGTGAGCGCTGTGCGTTCTCTGAACTCGGGAGTGTGAGCGCTGTGCGTTCTGTGAACTCGGGAGTATGAGCACTGTGCGTACTCTGAACGTGGCAGTGTGATCACTGTGTGTTCTCTGTACTCGGGAGTGTGAGCGCTGTGAATTCTCTGAACTCAGCTGTGTGAGCGCTGTGCGTTCTCTGAACTCGGGAGTATGAGCACTGCGTACTCTGAACATGGCAGTGTGATCACTGTGTGTTCTCTGTACTCGGGAGTGTGAGCGCTGTGCATTCTCTGAACTCAGCTGTGTGAGCGCTGTGTGTACTCTGAACTCGGGAGTGTGAGCGCTGTGTGTTCTCTGAACTCGGGAGTGTGAGCGATGTGTGTTCTCTGAATCCGTGAGTGTGAATGCTGTGCGTTCTCTGAACTCGGGAATGTGAGCGCTGTGTGTTCTCTGAACTCGGGTGTGTGAGCGCTGTGCGTTCGCTGAACTCGGGAGTGTGAGCGCTGTGCATTCTCTGAACCGGGGAGTGTGAGTGCTGTGCATTCTCTGGAGTTGGGAGTGTGAGCGCTGTGTGTTCTCTGAACTCGGGAGTGTGAATGCTGTGCGTTCTCTGAACTCGGGAGTGAGCGCGCTGTGCGTTCTCTGAACTCGGGAGTGTGAGCACTGTGCGTTCTCTGAACTCAGCAGTGTGAGCGCTGTGCGTTCTCTGAACTCGGGAGTGTGAGTGCTGTGCGTTCTCTGAACTCGGGAGTGTGAGTGCTGTGCGTTCTCTGAACTCGGGAGTGCGAGCGCTGTGTGTTCTCTGAACTCAGGATTATGAGTGTTGTACGTTCTCTGAACTCGGGAGTGTGAGTGCTGTGCGTTCTCTGAACTCGGGAGTGTGAGTGCTGTGCGTTCTCTGAACTCGGGAGTGCGAGCGCTGTGTGTTCTCTGAACTCAGGATTATGAGTGTTGTACGTTCTCTGAACTCGGGAGTGTGAGCGCTGTGCGTTCTCTGAATGTGGCACTGTGTGAGCACTGTGCATTTTCGGAACTCGGGAGTGTGAGTGCTGTGCGTTCTCTGAACTCGGGAGTGTGAGCGCTGTGTGTTCTCTGAACTCGGGAGTGTGAGTGCTGTGCGTTCTCTGAACTCGGGAGTGAGCGCGCTGTGTGTTCTCTGAACTCGGGTGTGTGAGCGCTGTGTGTTCTCTGAACTCGGGAGTGTGAGTGCTGTGCGTTCTCTGAACTCGGGCGTGTGAGCGCTGTGCATTCTCTGCACTCGGGAGTGTGAGCGCTGTGCGTTCTCTGAACTCGGGAGTGTGAGCACTGTGTGTTCTCTGAACTCGGGAGTGTGAGCGCTGTGCGTTCTCTGAACTAAGGTGTGTGAGCACTGTGCATTCTCTGAACTCAGGTGTGTGAGCGCTGTGTGTTCTCTGAACTCGGGAGTGTGAGCGCTGTGCGTTCTCTGAAATTTGGAGATTTTGCGGTGTGTTCTCTGAACTCGGGAGTATGAGCGCTCTGCATTCTCTGAACTCGGGAGTATGAGCGCTGTGCGTTCTCTGAACTCGGGAGTGTGAGCGCTGTGTGTTCTCTGAACTCAGGAGTGTGAGCGCTGTGCGTTCTCTGAACTTGGGTGTGTGAGCTCTGCGTGTTCACTGCACTCAGGATTATGAGCGTTGTGCGTTCTCTGAACTCGGGAGTGAGCACGCTGTGTGTTCTCTGAACTAGGGAGTGTGAGAACTGTGCGTTCTCTGAACTCGAGACTTTGTGCGCTGTGTGTTCTCTGAATTCAGGAGCGTGAGCGCTGTGTGTTCTCTGAACTCAGCGGTGTGAGCGCTGTGTGTTCTCTGAACTCGGGAGTGTGAGCGCTGTGCATTCTCTCAACTCAGGTGTGTGAGCGCTTGTGTGTTCTCTGAACTAGGGAGTGTGAGCGCTGTGCGTTCTCTGAACTCGGGAGGATGAGCACTGTGCGCATTCTGAACGTGGCAGTGTGATCACTGTGTGTTCTCCGTACTCGGGAGTGTGAGCGCTGTGCATTCTCTGAACTCAGCTGTGTGAGCGCTGTGTGTTCTCTGAACTCAGCTGTGTGAGCGAGGTGTGTTCTCTGAACTCGGGAGGGTGAGCGTTGTGTGTTCTCTGAACTCGGGGGTGTGAGCGCCTTGCTTTCTCTGAACTCGGGATTGTGAGCGCTGTGTGTTCTCTGAACTCGGGAGTGTGAGCGCTGTGCTTTCTCTGAACTTAGGTGTGTGAGCGCTGTGCGTTCTCTGAACTCGGGAGTATGAGCGCTGTCCATTCTCTGAACTCGGGAGTGTGTGTTCTCTGAACGTGGGAGTGTGAGCGCTGTGCGTTCTCTGAACTCGGGATTGTGAGCGCTGTGTGTTCTCTGAACTCGGGAGTGTGAGCGCTGTGCTTTCTCTGAACTTAGGTGTGTGAGCGCTGTGCATTCTCTGAACTCGGGAGTATGAGCGCTGTCCATTCTCTGAACTCGGGAGTGTGTGTTCTCTGAACGTGGGAGTGTGAGCGCTGTGCGTTCTCTGAACTCGGGAGTGTGAGCGCTGTGCGTTCTGTGAACTCGGGAGTATGAGCACTGTGCGTACTCTGAACGTGGCAGTGTGATCACTGTGTGTTCTCTGTACTCGGGAGTGTGAGCGCTGTGCATTCTCTGAACTCAGCTGTGTGAGCGCTGTGCGTTCTCTGAACTCGGGAGTATGAGCACTGTGCGTACTCTGAACGTGGCAGTGTGATCACTGTGTGTTCTCTGTACTCGGGAGTGTGAGCGTTGTGTGTACTCTGAACTCGGGAGTGTGAGCGCTGTGTGTTCTCTGAACTCGGGAGTGTGAGCGATGTGTGTTCTCTGAACCCATGAGTGTGAATGCTGTGCGTTCTCTGAACTCGGGAATGTGAGCGCTGTGTGTTCTCTGAACTCGGGAATGTGAGCGCTGTGTGTTCTCTGAACTCGGGTGTGTGAGCGCTGTGCGTTCGCTGAACCGGGGAGTGTGAGTGCTGTGCATTCTCTGGAGTTGGGAGTGTGAGCGCTGTGTGTTCTCTGAACTCGGGAGTGTGAATGCTGTGCGTTCTCTGAACTCGGGAGTGAGCGCGCTGTGTGTTCTTTGAACTCAGCAGTGTGAGCGCTGTGCGTTCTCTGAACTCGGGAGTGTGAGTGCTGTGCGTTCTCTGAACTCGGGAGTGCGAGCGCTGTGTGTTCTCTGAACTCGGGACTGTGAGTGCTGTGAGTTCTCTGAACTCGGGAGTGTGAAAGCTGTGCGTTCTCTGAACTCAGGAGTGTGAGCGCTGTGTGTTCCCTGAACTCGGGAGTGTGAGCGCTGTGTGTTCTCTGAACTCAGGAGTGTGAGCGCTGTGCGTTCTCTGAACTCGGGAGTGTGAACGCTGTGCATTCTCTGAACTCGGGAGTGTGAGCGCTGTGCGTTCTCTGAACTCGGGAGCGTGAGCGCTGTGTGTTCTCTGAACTCGGGAGTGTGAGCACTGTGTGTTCTCTGTACTCGGGAGTGTGGGCGCTGTGCGTTCTCTGAACTCAGCAGTGTGAGCGCTGTGCGTTCTCTGAACTCAGCAGTGTGAGTGCTGTGCGTTCTCTGAACTCGGGGGTGTGTGTTCTCTGAACGTGGGAGTGTGAGCGCTGTGCGTTCTCTGAACTCGGGATTGTGAGCGCTGTGTGTTCTCTGAACTCGGGAGTGTGAGCGCTGTGCTTTCTCTGAACTTAGGTGTGTGAGCGCTGTGCGTTCTCTGAACTCGGGAGTATGAGCGCTCTGCATTCTCTGAACTCGGGAGTATGAGCGCTGTGCGTTCTCTGAACTCGGGAGTGTGAGCGCTGTGTGTTCTCTGAACTCGGGAGTGTGAGCGCTGTGCGTTCTCTGAACTTGGGTGTGTGAGCTCTGCGTGTTCACTGCACTCAGGATTATGAGCGTTGTGCGTTCTCTGAACTCGGGAGTGAGCACGCTGTGTGTTCTCTGAACTAGGGAGTGTGAGCACTGTGCGTTCTCTGAACTCGAGACTTTGTGCGCTGTGTGTTCTCTGAATTCAGGAGCGTGAGCGCTGTGTGTTCTCTGAACTCAGCGGTGTGAGCGCTGTGTGTTCTCTGAACTCGGGAGTGTGAGCGCTGTGCATTCTCTCAACTCAGGTGTGTGAGCGCTTGTGTGTTCTCTGAACTAGGGAGTGTGAGCGCTGTGCGTTCTCTGAACTCGGGAGGATGAGCACTGTGCGCATTCTGAACGTGGCAGTGTGATCACTGTGTGTTCTCCGTACTCGGGAGTGTGAGCGCTGTGCATTCTCTGAACTCAGCTGTGTGAGCGCTGTGTGTTCTCTGAACTCAGCTGTGTGAGCGAGGTGTGTTCTCTGAACTCGGGAGGGTGAGCGTTGTGTGTTCTCTGAACTCGGGGGTGTGAGCGCCTTGCTTTCTCTGAACTCGGGATTGTGAGCGCTGTGTGTTCTCTGAACTTGGGAGTGTGATCGCTGTGCTTTCTCTGAACTTAGGTGTGTGAGCGCTGTGCGTTCTCTGAACTCGGGAGTATGAGCGCTGTCCATTCTCTGAACTCGGGAGTGTGTGTTCTCTGAACGTGGGAGTGTGAGCGCTGTGCGTTCTCTGAACTCGGGATTGTGAGCGCTGTGTGTTCTCTGAACTCGGGAGTGTGAGCGCTGTGCTTTCTCTGAACTTAGGTGTGTGAGCGCTGTGCGTTCTCTGAACTCGGGAGTATGAGCGCTGTCCATTCTCTGAACTCGGGAGTGTGTGTTCTCTGAACGTGGGAGTGTGAGCGCTGTGCGTTCTCTGAACTCGGGAGTGTGAGCGCTGTGCGTTCTGTGAACTCGGGAGTATGAGCACTGTGCGTACTCTGAACGTGGCAGTGTGATCACTGTGTGTTCTCTGTACTCGGGAGTGTGAGCGCTGTGCATTCTCTGAACTCAGCTGTGTGAGCGCTGTGCGTTCTCTGAACTCGGGAGTATGAGCACTGTGCGTACTCTGAACGTGGCAGTGTGATCACAGTGTTCTCTGTACTCGGGAGTGTGAGCGTTGTGTGTACTCTGAACTCGGGAGTGTGAGCGCTGTGTGTTCTCTGAACTCGGGAGTGTGAGCGATGTGTGTTCTCTGAACCCATGAGTGTGAATGCTGTGCGTTCTCTGAACTCGGGAATGTGAGCGCTGTGTGTTCTCTGAACTCGGGTGTGTGAGCGCTGTGCGTTCGCTGAACCGGGGAGTGTGAGTGCTGTGCGTTCTCTGGAGTTGGGAGTGTGAGCGCTGTGTGCTCTCTGAACTCGGGAGTGTGAATGCTGTGCGTTCTCTGAACTCGGGAGTGAGCGCGCTGTGTGTTCTTTGAACTCAGCAGTGTGAGCGCTGTGCGTTCTCTGAACTCGGGAGTGTGAGTGCTGTGCGTTCTCTGAACTCGGGAGTGCGAGCGCTGTGTGTTCTCTGAACTCGGGACTGTGAGTGCTGTGAGTTCTCTGAACTCGGGAGTGCGAAAGCTGTGCGTTCTCTGAACTCAGGAGTGTGAGCGCTGTGTGTTCCCTGAACTCGGGAGTGTGAGCGCTGTGTGTTCTCTGAACTCAGGAGTGTGAGCGCTGTGCGTTCTCTGAACTCGGGAGTGTGAACGCTGTGCATTCTCTGAACTCGGGAGCGTGAGCGCTGTGCGTTCTCTGAACTCGGGAGCGTGAGCGCTGTGTGTTCTCTGAACTCGGGAGTGTGAGCACTGTGTGTTCTCTGTACTCGGGAGTGTGGGCGCTGTGCGTTCTCTGAACTCAGCAGTGTGAGCGCTGTGCGTTCTCTGAACTCAGCAGTGTGAGCGCTGTGCGTTCTCTGAACTCGGGGGTGTGTGTTCTCTGAACGTGGGAGTGTGAGCGCTGTGCGTTCTCTGAACTCGGGATTGTGAGCGCTGTGTGTTCTCTGAACTCGGGAGTGTGAGCGCTGTGCTTTCTCTGAACTTAGGTGTGTGAGCGCTGTGCGTTCTCTGAACTCGGGAGTATGAGCGCTGTCCATTCTCTGAACTCGGGAGTGTGTGTACTCTGAACGTGGGAGTGTGAGCGCTGTGCGTTCTCTGAACTCGGGAGTGTGAGCGCTGTGCGTTCTGTGAACTCGGGAGTATGAGCACTGTGCGTACTCTGAACGTGGCAGTGTGATCACTGTGTGTTCTCTGTACTCGGGAGTGTGAGCGCTGTGCATTCTCTGAACTCAGCTGTGTGAGCGCTGTGCGTTCTCTGAACTCGGGAGTATGAGCACTGTGCGTACTCTGAACGTGGCAGTGTGATCACTGTGTGTTCTCTGTACTCGGGAGTGTGAGCGCTGTGCATTCTCTGAACTCGGGACTATGTGCGCTGTGTGTTCTCTGAATTCGGAAGTGTGAGCGCTGTGCATTTTCTGAACACAGGAATGTGTGTGCTGTGCGTTCTCTGAACTCGGGAGTGTGAGCGCTGTGCGTTCTCTGAACTCGGGAGTGTGAGCGCTGTGCGTTCTCTGAACTCGGGAGTATGAGCACTGTGCGTTCTCTGCACTCGGGATTGTGAGCGCTGTGCGTTCTCTGAACTCGGGAGTGTGAGCGCTGTGCGTTCTCTGAACTTGGGAATGTGAGCGCTGTGCATTCTCTGAACTCGGGAGTGTGAGCGCTGTGCGTTCTCTGAACTCGGGAGGATGAGCACTGTGCGCATTCTGAACGTGGCAGTGTGATCACTGTGTGTTCTCCGTACTCGGGAGTGTGAGCGCTGTGCATTCTCTGAACTCAGCTGTGTGAGCGCTGTGTGTTCTCTGAACTCAGCTGTGTGAGCGAGGTGTGTTCTCTGAACTCGGGAGGGTGAGCGTTGTGTGTTCTCTGAACTCGGGGGTGTGAGCGCCTTGCTTTCTCTGAACTCGGGATTGTGAGCGCTGTGTGTTCTCTGAACTCGGGAGTGTGATCGCTGTGCTTTCTCTGAACTTAGGTGTGTGAGCGCTGTGCGTTCTCTGAACTCGGGAGTATGAGCGCTGTCCATTCTCTGAACTCGGGAGTGTGTGTTCTCTGAACGTGGGAGTGTGAGCGCTGTGCGTTCTCTGAACTCGGGATTGTGAGCGCTGTGTGTTCTCTGAACTCGGGAGTGTGAGCGCTGTGCTTTCTCTGAACTTAGGTGTGTGAGCGCTGTGCGTTCTCTGAACTCGGGAGTGTGAGCGCTGTGCGTTCTGTGAACTCGGGAGTATGAGCACTGTGCGTACTCTGAACGTGGCAGTGTGATCACTGTGTGTTCTCTGTACTCGGGAGTGTGAGCGCTGTGCATTCTCTGAACTCAGCTGTGTGAGCGCTGTGCGTTCTCTGAACTCGGGAGTATGAGCACTGTGCGTACTCTGAACGTGGCAGTGTGATCACAGTGTTCTCTGTACTCGGGAGTGTGAGCGTTGTGTGTACTCTGAACTCGGGAGTGTGAGCGCTGTGTGTTCTCTGAACTCGGGAGTCTGAGCGATGTGTGTTCTCTGAACCCATGAGTGTGAATGCTGTGCGTTCTCTGAACTCGGGAATGTGAGCGCTGTGTGTTCTCTGAACTCGGGTGTGTGAGCGCTGTGCGTTCGCTGAACCGGGGAGTGTGAGTGCTGTGCGTTCTCTGGAGTTGGGAGTGTGAGCGCTGTGTGCTCTCTGAACTCGGGAGTGTGAATGCTGTGCGTTCTCTGAACTCGGGAGTGAGCGCGCTGTGTGTTCTTTGAACTCAGCAGTGTGAGCGCTGTGCGTTCTCTGAACTCGGGAGTGTGAGTGCTGTGCGTTCTCTGAACTCGGGAGTGCGAGCGCTGTGTGTTCTCTGAACTCGGGACTGTGAGTGCTGTGAGTTCTCTGAACTCGGGAGTGCGAAAGCTGTGCGTTCTCTGAACTCAGGAGTGTGAGCGCTGTGTGTTCCCTGAACTCGGGAGTGTGAGCGCTGTGTGTTCTCTGAACTCAGGAGTGTGAGCGCTGTGCGTTCTCTGAACTCGGGAGTGTGAACGCTGTGCATTCTCTGAACTCGGGAGTGTGAGCGCTGTGCGTTCTCTGAACTCGGGAGCGTGAGCGCTGTGTGTTCTCTGAACTCGGGAGTGTGAGCACTGTGTGTTCTCTGTACTCGGGAGTGTGGGCGCTGTGCGTTCTCTGAACTCAGCAGTGTGAGCGCTGTGCGTTCTCTGAACTCAGCAGTGTGAGCGCTGTGCGTTCTCTGAACTCGGGGGTGTGTGTTCTCTGAACGTGGGAGTGTGAGCGCTGTGCGTTCTCTGAACTCGGGATTGTGAGCGCTGTGTGTTCTCTGAACTCGGGAATGTGAGCGCTGTGCTTTCTCTGAACTTAGGTGTGTGAGCGCTGTGCGTTCTCTGAACTCGGGAGTATGAGCGCTGTCCATTCTCTGAACTCGGGAGTGTGTGTACTCTGAACGTGGGAGTGTGAGCGCTGTGCGTTCTCTGAACTCGGGAGTGTGAGCGCTGTGCGTTCTGTGAACTCGGGAGTATGAGCACTGTGCGTACTCTGAACGTGGCAGTGTGATCACTGTGTGTTCTCTGTACTCGGGAGTGTGAGCGCTGTGCATTCTCTGAACTCGGGACTATGTGCGCTGTGTGTTCTCTGAATTCGGAAGTGTGAGCGCTGTGCATTTTCTGAACACAGGAATGTGTGTGCTGTGCGTTCTCTGAACTCGGGAGTGTGAGCGCTGTGCGTTCTCTGAACTCGGGAGTGTGAGCGCTGTGCGTTCTCTGAACTCGGGAGTATGAGCACTGTGCGTTCTCTGCACTCGGGATTGTGAGCGCTGTGCGTTCTCTGAACTCGGGAGTGTGAGCGCTGTGCGTTCTCTGAACTTGGGAATGTGAGCGCTGTGCATTCTCTGAACTCGGGAGTGTGAGCGCTGTGCGTTCTCTGAACTAAGGTGTGTGAGCACTGTGCATTCTCTGAACTCAGGTGTGTGAGCGCTGTGTGTTCTCTGAACTCGGGAGTGTGAGCGCTGTGCGTTCTCTGAAATTTGGAGATTTTGCGGTGTGTTCTCTGAACTCGGGAGTATGAGCGCTCTGCATTCTCTGAACTCGGGAGTATGAGCGATGTGCGTTCTCTGAACTCGGGAGTGTGAGCGCTGTGTGTTCTCTGAACTCGGGAGTGTGAGCGCTGTGCGTTCTCTGAACTTGGGTGTGTGAGCTCTGCGTGTTCACTGCACTCAGGATTATGAGCGTTGTGCGTTCTCTGAACTCGGGAGTGAGCACGCTGTGTGTTCTCTGAACTAGGGAGTGTGAGCACTGTGCGTTCTCTGAACTCGAGACTTTGTGCGCTGTGTGTTCTCTGAATTCAGGAGCGTGAGCGCTGTGTGTTCTCTGAACTCAGCGGTGTGAGCGCTGTGTGTTCTCTGAACTCGGGAGTGTGAGCGCTGTGCATTCTCTCAACTCAGGTGTGTGAGCGCTTGTGTGTTCTCTGAACTAGGGAGTGTGAGCGCTGTGCGTTCTCTGAACTCGGGAGGATGAGCACTGTGCGCATTCTGAACGTGGCAGTGTGATCACTGTGTGTTCTCCGTACTCGGGAGTGTGAGCGCTGTGCATTCTCTGAACTCAGCTGTGTGAGCGCTGTGTGTTCTCTGAACTCAGCTGTGTGAGCGAGGTGTGTTCTCTGAACTCAGGAGGGTGAGCGTTGTGTGTTCTCTGAACTCGGGGGTGTGAGCGCCTTGCTTTCTCTGAACTCGGGATTGTGAGCGCTGTGTGTTCTCTGAACTCGGGAGTGTGAGCGCTGTGCTTTCTCTGAACTTAGGTGTGTGAGCGCTGTGCGTTCTCTGAACTCGGGAGTATGAGCGCTGTCCATTCTCTGAACTCGGGAGTGTGTGTTCTCTGAACGTGGGAGTGTGAGCGCTGTGCGTTCTCTGAACTCGGGATTGTGAGCGCTGTGTGTTCTCTGAACTCGGGAGTGTGAGCGCTGTGCTTTCTCTGAACTTAGGTGTGTGAGCGCTGTGCGTTCTCTGAACTCGGGAGTATGAGCGCTGTCCATTCTCTGAACTCGGGAGTGTGTGTTCTCTGAACGTGGGAGTGTGAGCGCTGTGCGTTCTCTGAACTCGGGAGTGTGAGCGCTGTGCGTTCTGTGAACTCGGGAGTATGAGCACTGTGCGTACTCTGAACGTGGCAGTGTGATCACTGTGTGTTCTCTGTACTCGGGAGTTTGAGCGCTGTGCATTCTCTGAACTCAGCTGTGTGAGCGCTGTGCGTTCTCTGAACTCGGGAGTATGAGCACTGTGCGTACTCTGAACGTGGCAGTGTGATCACTGTGTGTTCTCTGTACTCGGGAGTGTGAGCGTTGTGTGTACTCTGAACTCGGGAGTGTGAGCGCTGTGTGTTCTCTGAACTCGGGAGTGTGAGCGATGTGTGTTCTCTGAACCCATGAGTGTGAATGCTGTGCGTTCTCTGAACTCGGGAATGTGAGCGCTGTGTGTTCTCTGAACTCGGGTGTGTGAGCGCTGTGCGTTCGCTGAACCGGGGAGTGTGAGTGCTGTGCGTTCTCTGGAGTTGGGAGTGTGAGCGCTGTGTGTTCTCTGAACTCGGGAGTGTGAATGCTGTGCGTTCTCTGAACTCGGGAGTGAGCGCGCTGTGTGTTCTTTGAACTCAGCAGTGTGAGCGCTGTGCGTTCTCTGAACTCGGGAGTGTGAGTGCTGTGCGTTCTCTGAACTCGGGAGTGCGAGCGCTGTGTGTTCTCTGAACTCGGGACTGTGAGTGCTGTGAGTTCTCTGAACTCGGGAGTGTGAAAGCTGTGCGTTCTCTGAACTCAGGAGTGTGAGCGCTGTGTGTTCCCTGAACTCGGGAGTGTGAGCGCTGTGTGTTCTCTGAACTCAGGAGTGTGAGCGCTGTGCGTTCTCTGAACTCGGGAGTGTGAACGCTGTGCATTCTCTGAACTCGGGAGTGTGAGCGCTGTGCGTTCTCTGAACTCGGGAGCGTGAGCGCTGTGTGTTCTCTGAACTCGGGAGTGTGAGCACTGTGTGTTCTCTGTACTCGGGAGTGTGGGCGCTGTGCGTTCTCTGAACTCAGCAGTGTGAGCGCTGTGCGTTCTCTGAACTCAGCAGTGTGAGCGCTGTGCGTTCTCTGAACTCGGGGGTGTGTGTTCTCTGAACGTGGGAGTGTGAGCGCTGTGCGTTCTCTGAACTCGGGATTGTGAGCGCTGTGTGTTCTCTGAACTCGGGAGTGTGAGCGCTGTGCTTTCTCTGAACTTAGGTGTGTGAGCGCTGTGCGTTCTCTGAACTCGGGAGTATGAGCGCTGTCCATTCTCTGAACTCGGGAGTGTGTGTTCTCTGAACGTGGGAGTGTGAGCGCTGTGCGTTCTCTGAACTCGGGAGTGTGAGCGCTGTGCGTTCTGTGAACTCGGGAGTATGAGCACTGTGCGTACTCTGAACGTGGCAGTGTGATCACTGTGTGTTCTCTGTACTCGGGAGTGTGAGCGCTGTGCATTCTCTGAACTCAGCTGTGTGAGCGCTGTGCGTTCTCTGAACTCGGGAGTATGAGCACTGTGCGTACTCTGAACGTGGCAGTGTGATCACTGTCTGTTCTCTGTACTCGGGAGTGTGAGCGTTGTGTGTACTCTGAACTCGGGAGTGTGAGCGCTGTGTGTTCTCTGAACTCGGGAGTGTGAGCGATGTGTGTTCTCTGAACCCATGAGTGTGAATGCTGTGCGTTCTCTGAACTCGGGAATGTGAGCGCTGTGTGTTCTCTGAACTCGGGTGTGTGAGCGCTGTGCGTTCGCTGAACCGGGGAGTGTGAGTGCTGTGCATTCTCTGGAGTTGGGAGTGTGAGCGCTGTGTGTTCTCTGAACTCGGGAGTGTGAATGCTGTGCGTTCTCTGAACTCGGGAGTGAGCGCGCTGTGTGTTCCTTGAACTCAGCAGTGTCAGCGCTGTGCGTTCTCTGAACTCGGGAGTGTGAGTGCTGTGCGTTCTCTGAACTCGGGAGTGCGAGCGCTGTGTGTTCTCTGAACTCGGGACTGTGAGTGCTGTGAGTTCTCTGAACTCGGGAGTGTGAAAGCTGTGCGTTCTCTGAACTCAGGAGTGTGAGCGCTGTGTGTTCCCTGAACTCGGGAGTGTGAGCGCTGTGTGTTCTCTGAACTCAGGAGTGTGAGCGCTGTGCGTTCTCTGAACTCGGGAGTGTGAACGCTGTGCATTCTCTGAACTCGGGAGTGTGAGCGCTGTGCGTTCTCTGAACTCGGGAGCGTGAGCGCTGTGTGTTCTCTGAACTCGGGAGTGTGAGCACTGTGTGTTCTCTGTACTCGGGAGTGTGGGCGCTGTGCGTTCTCTGAACTCAGCAGTGTGAGCGCTGTGCGTTCTCTGAACTCAGCAGTGTGAGCGCTGTGCGTTCTCTGAACTCGGGGGTGTGTGTTCTCTGAATGTGGGAGTGTGAGCGCTGTGTGTTCTCTGTACTCGGGAGTGTGAGCGCTGTGCGTTCTCTGTACTCGGGAGTGTGAGCGCTGTGCGTTCTCTGAACTCGGGAGTGAGCGCTGTGCATTCTCTGAACTCGGGAGTGTGAGCGCTGTGCGTTCTCTGAACTCGGGAGTGTGAGCACTGTGCGTTCTCTGAACTCGGGAGTGTGAGCGCTGTGTGTTCTCTGAACTCGGGAGTGTGAGCGCTGTGCGTTCTCTGAACTCGGGAGTGTGAGCGCTGTGCATTCTCTGAACTCGGGAATGTGAGCACTGTGTGTTCTCTGAACTCGGGAGTATGAGCGCTGTGCGTTCTCTCAATTCGGGAGTGTGAGCGCTGTGCGTTCTTTGAACTCGAGATTGAGTGCTGTGCATTCTCTGAACTCGCGAGTGTGAGCGCTGTGCGTTCTCTGAACTTGGGAGTGTGAGTGCTGTGCTTTCTCTGAACTCGGGAGTGTGAGCGCTGTGCGTTCTCTGAACTCGGGATTATGAGGGCTGTGTGTTCTCTGAACTCGGGAGTGTGAGTGCTGTGCATTCTCTGCACTCAGGATTAGGAGTGTTGTGCGTTCTCTGAACTCGGGAGTGTGAGCGCTGTGTGTAGTCTGACCTCAGCAGTGTAAGCGCTGTGTGTTCTCTGTAGGGGTTTTTTTCCTGCTCTCTTGCCCGTTCTGGCCCCCTGCCAGGCTTCGTGCAAGAATTACCCTTGAGTGGTTCGACCCACCCCCCGCTACGGTTCTAGACCTTGGACTTAGATGCAGAGAACAGTAATGCAGAGAAGAGGACTCAATAGACCAGGCTGAATAGCACGAAATGGATGCTTTTATTTTTGAACAGTTGGAAGCATTACAAAATACATGTCATAGGCACAGATTAAAGTAACTGCAATCATGCACAAATTTATGAACTTGACTCTATGGAAATGGGGAACACATGGCACATCGTAAAAGGGGAAACACATTACGATTTCCCTTAACTCCCTCCCCTATACCTAAACTAAGTTTCGACCTGGGGAACTTGGGATCATGCTCACCACTCTCGAAATCGTGAAAAGGGGTTCGCAGCCTTTTTGACACCGCTTCCCGTCGTCACGTGGATTGGAAGCTTCTGGCGCAGTCGATATTCTCTCCTCCCTCGAGGCGGTGGGGTAGACCCAGCCTCGATGAGCGCTCGTCAAGGTTGAGATCCACTAGGCCTGTCGTGGATTTTTGTTCGTGGAGTAGACCTAGATGCAGGTTATGCACATGGGAGAATCTTGTGGCATCGATCGCCGGTTCTCCAGAGGGTTTCTTCTCCGTCGGCCTGGGTCGTCGATGATCTCCCGACCCCAGTACCCGGGCCACCCTTGTCGTCTTCTCGTCGTGGCCGAGCCTTGTTTGGCTGAACACCGGCCACGTTGTCCTTTTTCCGAAACCGTCCGTCTTTAAAAAGACGAAAACGTTTTCATCGATCTGCCGAAGTGGAAGAGGCGCCGATCCGGGCACCGTCCGCCCTTCGTTCGTTCCTCGTAGAAGAAAGTTCTTGAAGAAATGGAAGCCTGAAGTCGCCCAACAAGAAGCCGTAGCAGTGAAGAAGTAACTTAGATGGACTTTCAATCCATAGTTATACTCTTTTGGGACAGCCTTATCTCCCGCCAAATCATAGTCCTGTCTTTGTATTAATTTTGGCGGGCAGAAATCTCTGCAGGGGCGCTTTGTCTTGTAACGGAGCCGGTGATAACTTGAACTGGCCTTCCTGGCCGATAATGTCTGTTAATGTCCTTTGCATTGTCACCGCGGCTCGGTTCGCATATTGATCGGTCCGGACATTTTCCTTGATGGCTGCTAAACGGTTTTTCCTTTGTACAATAAATGGGTATAAGTGTTTTTACATTGTCCGCCCATATCTTGATGGGCCCCATCCTGTACTTATAATCCATTGAATGTGTATGCTGTTGCTCTGAGTTTCGGTTCCCAGATACTGGCTTTCGCGGGTTCACTGTCTTCAATCCACAAGCCTGTCTAGCTTGCAGTAACAGAAATAAACTGGTTCAGAAACTGATCACGGGGCCTGGCGGCCATTTTGTATGCCCTTTTATCAAAGGTTTTTCTGTGCAAGCTTACTTTGGTCAATAAACAGCCTTATTTTATCCAGTTTTCTTGCTTGATTTCTGCTGAAAATTTTCGAATCTTACATCTCTGCACTCGGGATTGTGAGCGCTGTGCATTCTCTGAACTCGGGTGTGTCAGCGCTGTGCATTCTCTGAACTCGGGAGTGTGAGTCCTGTGCGTTCTCTGAACTCAGGTGTGAGCGCTGTGTGTTTTCTGAACTCAGGTGTGTGAGTGCTGTGCGTTCTCTGAGCTCGGGAGTGTGAGTGCTGTGCGTTCTCTGAACTCGGGAGTGTGAGCAATGTGTGTTCTCCGAAATCGGGAGTGTGAAAGCTGTGTGTTTTCTGAACTCGGGAGTGTGAGCGCTGTGTGTTCTCTGAACTCGGGAGTGTGAGCGCTGTGCGTTCTCTGAACTCGGGAGTGTGAGCGCTGTGTGTTCTCTGAACTCGGGATTATGAGCGCTGTGCATTCTCTGAACTCGGGAGTGTGAGTGCTGTGCATTCTCTGAACTCGGGAGTGTGAGCAATGTGTGTTCTCCGAAATCGGGAGTGTGAAAGCTGTGTGTTTTCTGAACTCGGGAGTGTGAGCGCTGTGTGTTCTCTGAACTCGGGAGTGTGAGCGCTGTGCGTTCTCTGAACTCGGGAGTGTGAGCGCTGTGTGTTCTCTGAACTCGGGATTATGAGCGCTGTGCATTCTCTGAACTCGGGAGTGTGAGTGCTGTGCATTCTCTGAACTCGGGAGTGTGAGTGCTGTGCTTTCTCTGCACTCAGGATTATGATTGTTGTGCGTTCTCTGAACTCAGGAGTATGAGCGCTGTGTGTTCTCTGAACTCGGGAGTGTGAGCGCTGTGCGTTCTCTGAACTCGTGAGCATGAGCGCTGTGTGTTCTCTGTACGTGGCAGTGTGAGTACTGTGTGTTCTCTGAACTCGGGAGTGTGAGTGCTCTGTGTTCTCTGAACTCGGGAGTGTGAGCGCTGTGCGTTCTCTGAACTCGGGTGTGTGAGCGCTGTGTGTTCTCTGAAATCGGGAGTGTGAGCACTGTGCGTTCTCTGAACTCGGGAGTGTGAGCGCTGTGCCTTCTCTGAACTCGTGAGCATGAGCGCTGTGTGTTCTCTGTACGTGGCAGTGTGAGTACTGTGTGTTCTCTGAACTCGGGAGTGTGAGTGCTCTGTGTTCTCTGAACTCGGGAGTGTGAGCGCTGTGCGTTCTCTGAACTCGGGTGTGTGAGCGCTGTGTGTTCTCTGAAATCGGGAGTGTGAGCACTGTGCGTTCTCTGAACTCGGGTGTGTGAGCGCTGTGTGTTCTCTGAAATCGGGTGTGTGAGCGCTGTGTGTTCTCTGAAATCGGGAGTGTGAGCGCTGTGCATTCTCTGAACTCAGCTGTGTGAGCGCTGTGCGTTCTCTGAACATGGCAGTGTGATCACTGTGTGTTCTCTGTACTCGGGATTATGAGTGCTGTGCGTTCTCTGAACTCGGGAGTGAGCGCGCTGTGTGTTCTCTGAACTCGGGAGTGTGAATGCTGTGCGTTCTCTGAACTCGGGAGTGAGCGCGCTGTCCGTTCTCTGAACTCGGGAGTGTGAATGCTGTGCGTTCTCTGAGCTCGGGAGTGTGAGTGCTGTCTGTTCTCTGAACTCGGGAGTGTGAGTGCTGTATGTTCTCTGAACTCGGGAGTGTGAGTGCTGTGTGTTCTCTGAACTCGGGAGTGTGAGCGTTGTGTGTTCTCTGTACTCGGGAGTGTGGGCGCTGTGCGTTCTCTGAACTCAGCAGTGTGAGCGCTGTGCATTCTCTGAACTCGGGAGTGTGAGCGCTGTGCGTTCTCTGAACTCGGGAGCGTGAGTGCTGTGTGTTCTCTGAACTCAGGTGTGTGAGCGCTGTGTGTTCTCTGAACTCGGGTGTGTGAGCACTGTGCGTTCTCTGAACTCGGGAGTGTGAGCGCTGTGTGTTCTCTGAACTCGGGATTATGAGCGCTGTGCGTTCTCTGAACTCGGGAGTGTGAGTGCTGTGCGTTCTCTGAACTCGGGAGTGTGAGTGCTGTGCGTTCTCTGAAGTCGGGATTATGATTGTTGTGCGTTCTCTGAACTCGGGAGTGAGAGCGCTGTGCGTTCTCTGAACTCAGGAGTGTGAGCGCTGTGTGTTCTCTGTACGTGGCAGTGTTAGTACTGTGTGTTCTCTGAACTCGGGAGTGTGAGTGCTGTGTGTTCTCTGAACTCGGGAGTGTGAGCGCTGTGTGTTCTCTGAACTCGGGAGTGTGAAAGCTGTGCGTTCTCTGAACTCAGGAGTGTGAGCGCTGTGTGTTCTCTGAACTCGGGAGTGTGAGTGCTGTGCGTTCCCTGAACTCGGGAGTGTGAGCGCTGTGTGTTCTCTGAACTCAGGAGTGTGAGCGCTGTGTGTTCTCTGAACTCGGGAGTGTGAACGCTGTGCATTCTCTGAACTCGGGAGTGTGAGCACTGTGCATTCTCTGAACTCGGGATTATGAGCGCTGTCCGTTCTCCGAGCTCGGGAGTGTGAGTGCTGTCCGTTCTCTGAACTCGGGAGTGTGAGTGCTGTGTGTTCTCTGAACTCGGAAGTGTGAGCGCTGTGCGTTCTCTGAACTCGGGAGCGTGAGCGCTGTGTGTTCTCTGAACTCAGCAGTGTGAGCGCTGTGCGTTCTCTGAACTCGGGAGTGTGAGCGCTGTGTGTTCTCTGAACGTGGCAGTGTGAGTACTGTGTGTTCTCTGAACTCGGGAGTGTGAGTGCTGTGTGTTCTCTGTACTCGGGAGCGTAAGCGCCTTGCGTTCTCTGAACTCGGGAGTGTGAGCGCTGTGTGTACTCTGAACTCAGCAGTGTGAGCGCTGTGTGTTCTCTGTACTCGGGAGTGTGAGCACTGTGTGTTCTCTGACCTCAGGAGTGTGAGCGCTGTGCCTTCTTATAACCCGTGAGTGTGAGCCCTGTGTGTTCTCTGAACTAGGGTGTGTGAGCTCTGCGTGTTCACTGCACTCGGGAGTATGAGTGCTGTGCGTTCTCTGCACTCGAGAGTGTGAGCGCTGTGCATTCTCTGAACTTGGGAATATGAGCGCTGTGCGTTCTCTGAACTCGGGAGTGTGAGTGCTGTGCATTCTCTGAACTCAGCTGTGTGAGCGCTGTGTGTTCTCTGAACATGGCAGTGTGATCACTGTGTGTTCTCTGTACTCGGGATTGTGAGCGTTGTGTGTACTCTGAACTCGGGAGTGTGAGCGATGTGTGTTCTCTGAACCCGTGAGTGTGAATGCTGTGCGTTCTCTGAACTCGGGAATGTGAGCGCTGTGAGTTCTCTGAACTCGGGTGTGTGAGCGCTGTGCGTTCGCTGAACTCGGGAGTGAGCGCGCTGTGTGTTCTCTGAACTCGGGAGTGTGAATGCTGTGCGTTCTCTGAACTCGGGAGTGAGCGCGCTGTCCGTTCTCTGAACTCGGGAGTGTGAGTGCTGTGCGTTCTCTGAGCTCGGGAGTGTGAGTGCTGTCTGTTCTCTGAACTCGGGAGTGTGAGTGCTGTGTGTTCTCTGAACGCGGGAGTGTGAGTGCTGTGTGTTCTCTGAACTCGGGAGTGTGAGCGCTGTGTGTTCTCTGAACTCGGGAGTGTGAGCGCTGTGTGTTCTCTGTACTCGGGAGTGTGGGCGCTGTGCGTTCTCTGAACTCAGCAGTGTGAGCGCTGTGCATTCTCTGAACTCGGGAGTGTGAGCGCTGTGCGTTCTCTGAACTCGGGAGCGTGAGTGCTGTGTGTTCTCTGAACTCAGGTGTGTGAGCGCTGTGTGTTCTCTGAACTCGGGTGTGTGAGCACTGTGCGTTCTCTGAACTCGGGAGTGTGAGCGCTGTGTGTTCTCTGAACTCGGGATTATGAGCGCTGTGCGTTCTCTGAACTCGGGAGTGTGAGTGCTGTGCGTTCTCTGAACTCGGGAGTGTGAGTGCTGTGCGTTCTCTGAACTCGGGATTATGATTGTTGTGCGTTCTCTGAACTCGGGAGTGAGAGCGCTGTGCGTTCTCTGAACTCAGGAGTGTGAGCGCTGTGTGTTCTCTGTACGTGGCAGTGTTAGTACTGTGTGTTCTCTGAACTCGGGAGTGTGAGTGCTGTGTGTTCTCTGAACTCGGGAGTGTGAGCGCTGTGCGTTCTCTGAACTCGGGAGTGTGAGTGCTGTGCGTTCTCTGAACTCGGGAGTGCGAGCGCTGTGTGTTCTCTGAACTCGGGAATGTGAAAGCGGTGCGTTCTCTGAACTCAGGAGTGTGAGCGCTGTGTGTTCTCTGAACTCGGGAGTGTGAAAGCTGTGCGTTCTCTGAACTCAGGAGTGTGAGCGCTGTGTGTTCTCTGAACTCGGGAGTGTGAGTGCTGTGCGTTCCCTGAACTCGGGAGTGTGAGCGCTGTGTGTTCTCTGAACTCAGGAGTGTGAGCGCTGTGTGTTCTCTGAACTCGGGAGTGTGAACGCTGTGCATTCTCTGAACTCGGGAGTGTGAGCACTGTGCATTCTCTGAACTCGGGATTATGAGCGCTGTCCGTTCTCCGAGCTCGGGAGTGTGAGTGCTGTCCGTTCTCTGAACTCGGGAGTGTGAGTGCTGTGTGTTCTCTGAACTCGGAAGTGTGAGCGCTGTGCGTTCTCTGAACTCGGGAGCGTGAGCGCTGTGTGTTCTCTGAACTCAGCAGTGTGAGCGCTGTGCGTTCTCTGAACTCGGGAGTGTGAGCGCTGTGTGTTCTCTGAACGTGGCAGTGTGAGTACTGTGTGTTCTCTGAACTCGGGAGTGTGAGTGCTGTGTGTTCTCTGTACTCGGGAGCGTAAGCGCCTTGCGTTCTCTGAACTCGGGAGTGTGAGCGCTGTGTGTACTCTGAACTCAGCAGTGTGAGCGCTGTGTGTTCTCTGTACTCGGGAGTGTGAGCACTGTGTGTTCTCTGACCTCAGGAGTGTGAGCGCTGTGCCTTCTTATAACCCGTGAGTGTGAGCCCTGTGTGTTCTCTGAACTAGGGTGTGTGAGCTCTGCGTGTTCACTGCACTCGGGAGTATGAGTGCTGTGCGTTCTCTGCACTCGAGAGTGTGAGCGCTGTGCATTCTCTGAACTTGGGAATATGAGCGCTGTGCGTTCTCTGAACTCGGGAGTGTGAGTGCTGTGCATTCTCTGAACTCAGCTGTGTGAGCGCTGTGTGTTCTCTGAACATGGCAGTGTGATCACTGTGTGTTCTCTGTACTCGGGATTGTGAGCGTTGTGTGTACTCTGAACTCGGGAGTGTGAGCGATGTGTGTTCTCTGAACCCGTGAGTGTGAATGCTGTGCGTTCTCTGAACTCGGGAATGTGAGCGCTGTGAGTTCTCTGAACTCGGGTGTGTGAGCGCTGTGCGTTCGCTGAACTCGGGAGTGAGCGCGCTGTGTGTTCTCTGAACTCGGGAGTGTGAATGCTGTGCGTTCTCTGAACTCGGGAGTGAGCGCGCTGTCCGTTCTCTGAACTCGGGAGTGTGAGTGCTGTGCGTTCTCTGAGCTCGGGAGTGTGAGTGCTGTCTGTTCTCTGAACTCGGGAGTGTGAGTGCTGTGTGTTCTCTGAACGCGGGAGTGTGAGTGCTGTGTGTTCTCTGAACTCGGGAGTGTGAGCGCTGTGTGTTCTCTGAACTCGGGAGTGTGAGCGCTGTGTGTTCTCTGTACTCGGGAGTGTGGGCGCTGTGCGTTCTCTGAACTCAGCAGTGTGAGCGCTGTGCATTCTCTGAACTCGGGAGTGTGAGCGCTGTGCGTTCTCTGAACTCGGGAGCGTGAGTGCTGTGTGTTCTCTGAACTCAGGTGTGTGAGCGCTGTGTGTTCTCTGAACTCGGGAGTGTGAATGCTGTGCGTTCTCTGAACTCGGGAGTGAGCGCGCTGTCCGTTCTCTGAACTCGGGAGTGTGAGTGCTGTGCGTTCTCTGAGCTCGGGAGTGTGAGTGCTGTCTGTTCTCTGAACTCGGGAGTGTGAGTGCTGTGTGTTCTCTGAACGCGGGAGTGTGAGTGCTGTGTGTTCTCTGAACTCGGGAGTGTGAGCGCTGTGTGTTCTCTGTACTCGGGAGTGTGGGCGCTGTGCGTTCCCTGAACTCAGCAGTGTGAGCGCTGTGCATTCTCTGAACTCGGGAGTGTGAGCGCTGTGCGTTCTCTGAACTCGGGAGCGTGAGTGCTGTGTGTTCTCTGAACTCAGGTGTGTGAGCGCTGTGTGTTCTCTGAACTCGGGAGTGTGAGCGCTGTGCGTTCTCTGAACTCGGGAGTGTGAGCGCTGTGTGTTCTCTGAACTCGGGATTATGAGCGCTGTGCGTTCTCTGAACTTGGGAGTGTGAGCGCTGGGTGTTCTCTGAACTCGGGAGTGTGAGCACTGTGCGTTCCCTGAACTCGGGTGTGTGAGCACTGTGCGTTCCCTGAACTCAGGTGTGTGAGCACTGTGCGTTCTCTGAACTCGGGAGTGTGAGCGCTGTGTGTTCTCTGAACTCGGGATTATGAGCGCTGTGCGTTCTCTGAACTCGGGAGTGTGAGTGCTGTGCGTTCTCTGAACTCGGGAGTGTGAGTGCTGTGCGTTCTCTGAACTCGGGATTATGATTGTTGTGCGTTCTCTGAACTCGGGAGTGTGAGCGCTGTGCGTTCTCTGAACTCGGGAGTGTGAGCGCTGTGTGTTCTCTGTACGTGGCAGTGTTAGTACTGTGTGTTCTCTGAACTCGGGAGTGTGAGTGCTGTGTGTTCTCTGAACTCGGGAGTGTGAGCGCTGTGCGTTCTCTGAACTCGGGAGTGTGAGTGCTGTGCGTTCTCTGAACTCGGGAGTGCGAGCGCTGTGTGTTCTCTGAACTCGGGAGTGTGAAAGCTGTGCGTTCTCTGAACTCGGGAGTGTGAGCGCTGTGTGTTCTCTGAACTCGGGAGTGTGAGTGCTGTGCGTTCCCTGAACTCGGGAGTGTGAGCGCTGTGTGTTCTCTGAACTCAGGAGTGTGAGCGCTGTGTGTTCTCTGAACTCGGGAGTGTGAACGCTGTGCATTCTCTGAACTCGGGAGTGTGAGCACTGTGCGTTCTCTGAACTCGGGATTATGAGCGCTGTCCGTTCTCCGAGCTCGGGAGTGTGAGTGCTGTCCATTCTCTGAACTCGGGAGTGTGAGCGCTGTGTGTTCTCTGAACTCGGGAGGGTGAGCGCTGTGCGTTCTCTGAACTCGGGAGCGTGAGCGCTGTGTGTTCTCTGAACTCAGCAGTGTGAGCGCTGTGCGTTCTCTGAACTCGGGAGTGTGAGCGCTGTGTGTTCTCTGAACGTGGCAGTGTGAGTACTGTGTGTTCTCTGAACTCGGGAGTGTGAGTGCTGTGTGTTCTCTGTACTCGGGAGCGTAAGCGCCTTGCGTTCTCTGAACTCGGGAGTGTGAGCGCTGTGTGTTCTCTGAACTCGGGAGTGTGAGTGCTGTGAGTTCTTTGAACTCAGGATTATGAGTGCTGTGTGTTCTCTGTACTCGGGTGCGTGAGCGCTGTGTGTACTCTGAACTCAGCAGTGTGAGCGCTGTGTGTTCTCTGTACTCGGGAGTGTGAGCACTGTGTGTTCTCTGACCTCAGGAGTGTGAGCGCTGTGCCTTCTTATAACCCGTGAGTGTGAGCCCTGTGTGTTATCTGAACTCGGGTGTGTGAGCTCTGCGTGTTCACTGCACTCGGGAGTATGAGTGCTGTGCGTTCTCTGAACTCAGCTGTGTGAGCGCTGTGTGTTCTCTGAACATGGCAGTGTGATCACTGTGTGTTCTCTGTACTCGGGATTGTGAGCGTTGTGTGTACTCTGAACTCGGGAGTGTGAGCGATGTGTGTTCTCTGAACCCGTGAGTGTGAATGCTGTGCGTTCTCTGAACTCGGGAATGTGAGCGCTGTGTGTTCTCTGAACTCGGGTGTGTGAGCGCTGTGCGTTCTCTGAACTCGGGAGTGTGAACGCTGTGCATTCTCTGAACTCGGGAGTGTGAGCACTGTGCATTCTCTGAACTCGGGATTATGAGCGCTGTCCGTTCTCCGAGCTCGGGAGTGTGAGTGCTGTCCGTTCTCTGAACTCGGGAGTGTGAGTGCTGTGTGTTCTCTGAACTCGGAAGTGTGAGCGCTGTGCGTTCTCTGAACTCGGGAGCGTGAGCGCTGTGTGTTCTCTGAACTCAGCAGTGTGAGCGCTGTGCGTTCTCTGAACTCGGGAGTGTGAGCGCTGTGTGTTCTCTGAACGTGGCAGTGTGAGTACTGTGTGTTCTCTGAACTCGGGAGTGTGAGTGCTGTGTGTTCTCTGTACTCGGGAGCGTAAGCGCCTTGCGTTCTCTGAACTCGGGAGTGTGAGCGCTGTGTGTACTCTGAACTCAGCAGTGTGAGCGCTGTGTGTTCTCTGTACTCGGGAGTGTGAGCGCTGTGTGTTCTCTGACCTCAGGAGTGTGAGCGCTGTGCCTTCTTATAACCCGTGAGTGTGAGCCCTGTGTGTTCTCTGAACTAGGGTGTGTGAGCTCTGCGTGTTCACTGCACTCGGGAGTATGAGTGCTGTGCGTTCTCTGCACTCGAGAGTGTGAGCGCTGTGCATTCTCTGAACTTGGGAATATGAGCGCTGTGCGTTCTCTGAACTCGGGAGTGTGAGTGCTGTGCATTCTCTGAACTCAGCTGTGTGAGCGCTGTGTGTTCTCTGAACATGGCAGTGTGATCACTGTGTGTTCTCTGTACTCGGGATTGTGAGCGTTGTGTGTACTCTGAACTCGGGAGTGTGAGCGATGTGTGTTCTCTGAACCCGTGAGTGTGAATGCTGTGCGTTCTCTGAACTCGGGAATGTGAGCGCTGTGAGTTCTCTGAACTCGGGTGTGTGAGCGCTGTGCGTTCGCTGAACTCGGGAGTGAGCGCGCTGTGTGTTCTCTGAACTCGGGAGTGTGAATGCTGTGCGTTCTCTGAACTCGGGAGTGAGCGCGCTGTCCGTTCTCTGAACTCGGGAGTGTGAGTGCTGTGCGTTCTCTGAGCTCGGGAGTGTGAGTGCTGTCTGTTCTCTGAACTCGGGAGTGTGAGTGCTGTGTGTTCTCTGAACGCGGGAGTGTGAGTGCTGTGTGTTCTCTGAACTCGGGAGTGTGAGCGCTGTGTGTTCTCTGAACTCGGGAGTGTGAGCGCTGTGTGTTCTCTGTACTCGGGAGTGTGGGCGCTGTGCGTTCTCTGAACTCAGCAGTGTGAGCGCTGTGCATTCTCTGAACTCGGGAGTGTGAGCGCTGTGCGTTCTCTGAACTCGGGAGCGTGAGTGCTGTGTGTTCTCTGAACTCGGGAGTGTGAATGCTGTGCGTTCTCTGAACTCGGGAGTGAGCGCGCTGTCCGTTCTCTGAACTCGGGAGTGTGAGTGCTGTGCGTTCTCTGAGCTCGGGAGTGTGAGTGCTGTCTGTTCTCTGAACTCGGGAGTGTGAGTGCTGTGTGTTCTCTGAACGCGGGAGTGTGAGTGCTGTGTGTTCTCTGAACTCGGGAGTGTGAGCGCTGTGTGTTCTCTGTACTCGGGAGTGTGGGCGCTGTGCGTTCCCTGAACTCAGCAGTGTGAGCGCTGTGCATTCTCTGAACTCGGGAGTGTGAGCGCTGTGCATTCTCTGAACTCGGGAGTGTGAGCGCTGTGCGTTCTCTGAACTCGGGTGTGTGAGCGCTGTGTGTTCTCTGAACTCGGGAGTGTGAGCGCTGTGCGTTCTCTGAACTCGGGAGTGTGAGCGCTGTGTGTTCTCTGAACTCGGGATTATGAGCGCTGTGCGTTCTCTGAACTTGGGAGTGTGAGCGCTGGGTGTTCTCTGAACTCGGGAGTGTGAGCACTGTGCGTTCCCTGAACTCGGGTGTGTGAGCACTGTGCGTTCCCTGAACTCGGGTGTGTGAGCACTGTGCGTTCTCTGAACTCGGGAGTGTGAGCGCTGTGTGTTCTCTGAACTCGGGATTATGAGCGCTGTGCGTTCTCTGAACTCGGGAGTGTGAGTGCTGTGCGTTCTCTGAACTCGGGAGTGTGAGTGCTGTGCGTTCTCTGAACTCGGGATTATGATTGTTGTGCGTTCTCTGAACTCGGGAGTGTGAGCGCTGTGCGTTCTCTGAACTCGGGAGTGTGAGCGCTGTGTGTTCTCTGTACGTGGCAGTGTTAGTACTGTGTGTTCTCTGAACTCGGGAGTGTGAGTGCTGTGTGTTCTCTGAACTCGGGAGTGTGAGCGCTGTGCGTTCTCTGAACTCGGGAGTGTGAGTGCTGTGCGTTCTCTGAACTCGGGAGTGCGAGCGCTGTGTGTTCTCTGAACTCGGGAGTGTGAAAGCTGTGCGTTCTCTGAACTCGGGAGTGTGAGCGCTGTGTGTTCTCTGAACTCGGGAGTGTGAGCGCTGTGCGTTCCCTGAACTCGGGAGTGTGAGCGCTGTGTGTTCTCTGAACTCAGGAGTGTGAGCGCTGTGTGTTCTCTGAACTCGGGAGTGTGAACGCTGTGCATTCTCTGAACTCGGGAGTGTGAGCACTGTGCGTTCTCTGAACTCGGGATTATGAGCGCTGTCCGTTCTCCGAGCTCGGGAGTGTGAGTGCTGTCCATTCTCTGAACTCGGGAGTGTGAGCGCTGTGTGTTCTCTGAACTCGGGAGGGTGAGCGCTGTGCGTTCTCTGAACTCGGGAGCGTGAGCGCTGTGTGTTCTCTGAACTCAGCAGTGTGAGCGCTGTGCGTTCTCTGAACTCGGGAGTGTGAACGCTGTGTGTTCTCTGAACGTGGCAGTGTGAGTACTGTGTGTTCTCTGAACTCGGGAGTGTGAGTGCTGTGTGTTCTCTGTACTCGGGAGCGTAAGCGCCTTGCGTTCTCTGAACTCGGGAGTGTGAGCGCTGTGTGTTCTCTGAACTCGGGAGTGTGAGTGCTGTGAGTTCTCTGAACTCAGGATTATGAGTGCTGTGTGTTCTCTGTACTCGGGTGCGTGAGCGCTGTGTGTACTCTGAACTCAGCAGTGTGAGCGCTGTGTGTTCTCTGTACTCGGGAGTGTGAGCACTGTGTGTTCTCTGACCTCAGGAGTGTGAGCGCTGTGCCTTCTTATAACCCGTGAGTGTGAGCCCTGTGTGTTATCTGAACTCGGGTGTGTGAGCTCTGCGTGTTCACTGCACTCGGGAGTATGAGTGCTGTGCGTTCTCTGAACTCAGCTGTGTGAGCGCTGTGTGTTCTCTGAACATGGCAGTGTGATCACTGTGTGTTCTCTGTACTCGGGATTGTGAGCGTTGTGTGTACTCTGAACTCGGGAGTGTGAGCGATGTGTGTTCTCTGAACCCGTGAGTGTGAATGCTGTGCGTTCTCTGAACTCGGGAATGTGAGCGCTGTGTGTTCTCTGAACTCGGGTGTGTGAGCGCTGTGCGTTCGCTGAACTCGGGAGTGTGAGCGCTGTGCATTCTCTGAACCGGGGAGTGTGAGTGCTGTGCATTCTCTGGAGTTGGGAGTGTGAGCGCTGTGCGTTCTCGGAACTCGGGAGTGTATGCTCTGTGCGTTCTCTGAACTCGGGAGTGAGCGCGCTGTGTGTTCTCTGAACTCGGGAGTGTGAATGCTGTGCGTTCTCTGAACTCGGGAGTGAGCGCGCTGTCCGTTCTCTGAACTCGGGAGTGTGAGTGCTGTGCGTTCTCTGAACTCGGGAGTGCGAGCGCTGTGTGTTCTCTGAACTCGGGAATGTGAAAGCGGTGCGTTCTCTGAACTCAGGAGTGTGAGCGCTGTGTGTTCTCTGAACTCGGGAGTGTGAAAGCTGTGCGTTCTCTGAACTCAGGAGTGTGAGCGCTGTGTGTTCTCTGAACTCGGGAGTGTGAGTGCTGTGCGTTCCCTGAACTCGGGAGTGTGAGCGCTGTGTGTTCTCTGAACTCAGGAGTGTGAGCGCTGTGTGTTCTCTGAACTCGGGAGTGTGAACGCTGTGCATTCTCTGAACTCGGGAGTGTGAGCACTGTGCATTCTCTGAACTCGGGATTATGAGCGCTGTCCGTTCTCCGAGCTCGGGAGTGTGAGTGCTGTCCGTTCTCTGAACTCGGGAGTGTGAGCGCTGTGCGTTCTCTGAACTCGGGAGCGTGAGCGCTGTGTGTTCTCTGAACTCAGCAGTGTGAGCGCTGTGCGTTCTCTGAACTCGGGAGTGTGAGCGCTGTGTGTTCTCTGAACGTGGCAGTGTGAGTACTGTGTGTTCTCTGAACTCGGGAGTGTGAGTGCTGTGTGTTCTCTGTACTCGGGAGCGTAAGCGCCTTGCGTTCTCTGAACTCGGGAGTGTGAGCGCTGTGTGTACTCTGAACTCAGCAGTGTGAGCGCTGTGTGTTCTCTGTACTCGGGAGTGTGAGCACTGTGTGTTCTCTGACCTCAGGAGTGTGAGCGCTGTGCCTTCTTATAACCCGTGAGTGTGAGCCCTGTGTGTTCTCTGAACTAGGGTGTGTGAGCTCTGCGTGTTCACTGCACTCGGGAGTATGAGTGCTGTGCGTTCTCTGCACTCGAGAGTGTGAGCGCTGTGCATTCTCTGAACTTGGGAATATGAGCGCTGTGCGTTCTCTGAACTCGGGAGTGTGAGTGCTGTGCATTCTCTGAACTCAGCTGTGTGAGCGCTGTGTGTTCTCTGAACATGGCAGTGTGATCACTGTGTGTTCTCTGTACTCGGGATTGTGAGCGTTGTGTGTACTCTGAACTCGGGAGTGTGAGCGATGTGTGTTCTCTGAACCCGTGAGTGTGAATGCTGTGCGTTCTCTGAACTCGGGAATGTGAGCGCTGTGAGTTCTCTGAACTCGGGTGTGTGAGCGCTGTGCGTTCGCTGAACTCGGGAGTGAGCGCGCTGTGTGTTCTCTGAACTCGGGAGTGTGAATGCTGTGCGTTCTCTGAACTCGGGAGTGAGCGCGCTGTCCGTTCTCTGAACTCGGGAGTGTGAGTGCTGTGCGTTCTCTGAGCTCGGGAGTGTGAGTGCTGTCTGTTCTCTGAACTCGGGAGTGTGAGTGCTGTGTGTTCTCTGAACGCGGGAGTGTGAGTGCTGTGTGTTCTCTGAACTCGGGAGTGTGAGCGCTGTGTGTTCTCTGAACTCGGGAGTGTGAGCGCTGTGTGTTCTCTGTACTCGGGAGTGTGGGCGCTGTGCGTTCTCTGAACTCAGCAGTGTGAGCGCTGTGCATTCTCTGAACTCGGGAGTGTGAGCGCTGTGCGTTCTCTGAACTCGGGAGCGTGAGTGCTGTGTGTTCTCTGAACTCGGGATTATGAGCGCTGTGCGTTCTCTGAACTCGGGAGTGTGAGTGCTGTGCGTTCTCTGAACTCGGGAGTGTGAGTGCTGTGCGTTCTCTGAACTCGGGATTATGATTGTTGTGCGTTCTCTGAACTCGGGAGTGAGAGCGCTGTGCGTTCTCTGAACTCAGGAGTGTGAGCGCTGTGTGTTCTCTGTACGTGGCAGTGTTAGTACTGTGTGTTCTCTGAACTCGGGAGTGTGAGTGCTGTGTGTTCTCTGAACTCGGGAGTGTGAGCGCTGTGCGTTCTCTGAACTCGGGAGTGTGAGTGCTGTGCGTTCTCTGAACTCGGGAGTGCGAGCGCTGTGTGTTCTCTGAACTCGGGAATGTGAAAGCGGTGCGTTCTCTGAACTCAGGAGTGTGAGCGCTGTGTGTTCTCTGAACTCGGGAGTGTGAAAGCTGTGCGTTCTCTGAACTCAGGAGTGTGAGCGCTGTGTGTTCTCTGAACTCGGGAGTGTGAGTGCTGTGCGTTCCCTGAACTCGGGAGTGTGAGCGCTGTGTGTTCTCTGAACTCAGGAGTGTGAGCGCTGTGTGTTCTCTGAACTCGGGAGTGTGAACGCTGTGCATTCTCTGAACTCGGGAGTGTGAGCACTGTGCATTCTCTGAACTCGGGATTATGAGCGCTGTCCGTTCTCCGAGCTCGGGAGTGTGAGTGCTGTCCGTTCTCTGAACTCGGGAGTGTGAGTGCTGTGTGTTCTCTGAACTCGGAAGTGTGAGCGCTGTGCGTTCTCTGAACTCGGGAGTGTGAGCGCTGTGTGTTCTCTGAACGTGGCAGTGTGAGTACTGTGTGTTCTCTGAACTCGGGAGTGTGAGTGCTGTGTGTTCTCTGTACTCGGGAGCGTAAGCGCCTTGCGTTCTCTGAACTCGGGAGTGTGAGCGCTGTGTGTACTCTGAACTCAGCAGTGTGAGCGCTGTGTGTTCTCTGTACTCGGGAGTGTGAGCACTGTGTGTTCTCTGACCTCAGGAGTGTGAGCGCTGTGCCTTCTTATAACCCGTGAGTGTGAGCCCTGTGTGTTCTCTGAACTAGGGTGTGTGAGCTCTGCGTGTTCACTGCACTCGGGAGTATGAGTGCTGTGCGTTCTCTGCACTCGAGAGTGTGAGCGCTGTGCATTCTCTGAACTTGGGAATATGAGCGCTGTGCGTTCTCTGAACTCGGGAGTGTGAGTGCTGTGCATTCTCTGAACTCAGCTGTGTGAGCGCTGTGTGTTCTCTGAACATGGCAGTGTGATCACTGTGTGTTCTCTGTACTCGGGATTGTGAGCGTTGTGTGTACTCTGAACTCGGGAGTGTGAGCGATGTGTGTTCTCTGAACCCGTGAGTGTGAATGCTGTGCGTTCTCTGAACTCGGGAATGTGAGCGCTGTGAGTTCTCTGAACTCGGGTGTGTGAGCGCTGTGCGTTCGCTGAACTCGGGAGTGAGCGCGCTGTGTGTTCTCTGAACTCGGGAGTGTGAATGCTGTGCGTTCTCTGAACTCGGGAGTGAGCGCGCTGTCCGTTCTCTGAACTCGGGAGTGTGAGTGCTGTGCGTTCTCTGAGCTCGGGAGTGTGAGTGCTGTCTGTTCTCTGAACTCGGGAGTGTGAGTGCTGTGTGTTCTCTGAACGCGGGAGTGTGAGTGCTGTGTGTTCTCTGAACTCGGGAGTGTGAGCGCTGTGTGTTCTCTGAACTCGGGAGTGTGAGCGCTGTGTGTTCTCTGTACTCGGGAGTGTGGGCGCTGTGCGTTCTCTGAACTCAGCAGTGTGAGCGCTGTGCATTCTCTGAACTCGGGAGTGTGAGCGCTGTGCGTTCTCTGAACTCGGGAGCGTGAGTGCTGTGTGTTCTCTGAACTCAGGTGTGTGAGCGCTGTGTGTTCTCTGAACTCGGGAGTGTGAATGCTGTGCGTTCTCTGAACTCGGGAGTGAGCGCGCTGTCCGTTCTCTGAACTCGGGAGTGTGAGTGCTGTGCGTTCTCTGAGCTCGGGAGTGTGAGTGCTGTCTGTTCTCTGAACTCGGGAGTGTGAGTGCTGTGTGTTCTCTGAACGCGGGAGTGTGAGTGCTGTGTGTTCTCTGAACTCGGGAGTGTGAGCGCTGTGTGTTCTCTGAACGCGGGAGTGTGAGTGCTGTGTGTTCTCTGAACTCGGGAGTGTGAGCGCTGTGCATTCTCTGAACTTGGGAGTGTCAGCGCTGTGCGTTCTCTGAACTCGGGAGCGTGAGTGCTGTGTGTTCTCTGAACTCAGGTGTGTGAGCGCTGTGTGTTCTCTGAACTCGGGAGTGTGAGCGCTGTGCGTTCTCTGAACTCGGGAGTGTGAGCGCTGTGTGTTCTCTGAACTCGGGATTATGAGCGCTGTGCGTTCTCTGAACTTGGGAGTGTGAGCGCTGGGTGTTCTCTGAACTCGGGAGTGTGAGCACTGTGCGTTCCCTGAACTCGGGTGTGTGAGCACTGTGCGTTCCCTGAACTCGGGTGTGTGAGCACTGTGCGTTCTCTGAACTCGGGAGTGTGAGCGCTGTGTGTTCTCTGAACTCGGGATTATGAGCGCTGTGCGTTCTCTGAACTCGGGAGTGTGAGTGCTGTGCGTTCTCTGAACTCGGGATTATGATTGTTGTGCGTTCTCTGAACTCGGGAGTGTGAGCGCTGTGCGTTCTCTGAACTCGGGAGTGTGAGCGCTGTGTGTTCTCTGTACGTGGCAGTGTTAGTACTGTGTGTTCTCTGAACTCGGGAGAGTGAGTGCTGTGTGTTCTCTGAACTCGGGAGTGTGAGCGCTGTGCGTTCTCTGAACTCGGGAGTGTGAGTGCTGTGCGTTCTCTGAACTCGGGAGTGCGAGCGCTGTGTGTTCTCTGAACTCGGGAGTGTGAAAGCTGTGCGTTCTCTGAACTTGGGAGTGTGAGCGCTGTGTGTTCTCTGAACTCGGGAGTGTGAGTGCTGTGCGTTCCCTGAACTCGGGAGTGTGAGCGCTGTGTGTTCTCTGAACTCAGGAGTGTGAGCGCTGTGTGTTCTCTGAACTCGGGAGTGTGAACGCTGTGCATTCTCTGAACTCGGGAGTGTGAGCACTGTGCGTTCTCTGAACTCGGGATTATGAGCGCTGTCCGTTCTCCGAGCTCGGGAGTGTGAGTGCTGTCCATTCTCTGAACTCGGGAGTGTGAGCGCTGTGTGTTCTCTGAACTCGGGAGGGTGAGCGCTGTGCGTTCTCTGAACTCGGGAGCGTGAGCGCTGTGTGTTCTCTGAACTCAGCAGTGTGAGCGCTGTGCGTTCTCTGAACTCGGGAGTGTGAGCGCTGTGTGTTCTCTGAACGTGGCAGTGTGAGTACTGTGTGTTCTCTGAACTCGGGAGTGTGAGTGCTGTGTGTTCTCTGTACTCGGGAGCGTAAGCGCCTTGCGTTCTCTGAACTCGGGAGTGTGAGCGCTGTGTGTTCTCTGAACTCGGGAGTGTGAGTGCTGTGAGTTCTCTGAACTCAGGATTATGAGTGCTGTGTGTTCTCTGTACTCGGGTGCGTGAGCGCTGTGTGTACTCTGAACTCAGCAGTGTGAGCGCTGTGTGTTCTCTGTACTCGGGAGTGTGAGCACTGTGTGTTCTCTGACCTCAGGAGTGTGAGCGCTGTGCCTTCTTATAACCCGTGAGTGTGAGCCCTGTGTGTTATCTGAACTCGGGTGTGTGAGCTCTGCGTGTTCACTGCACTCGGGAGTATGAGTGCTGTGCGTTCTCTGAACTCAGCTGTGTGAGCGCTGTGTGTTCTCTGAACATGGCAGTGTGATCACTGTGTGTTCTCTGTACTCGGGATTGTGAGCGTTGTGTGTACTCTGAACTCGGGAGTGTGAGCGATGTGTGTTCTCTGAACCCGTGAGTGTGAATGCTGTGCGTTCTCTGAACTCGGGAATGTGAGCGCTGTGTGTTCTCTGAACTCGGGTGTGTGAGCGCTGTGCGTTCGCTGAACTCGGGAGTGTGAGCGCTGTGCATTCTCTGAACCGGGGAGTGTGAGTGCTGTGCATTCTCTGGAGTTGGGAGTGTGAGCGCTGTGCGTTCTCGGAACTCGGGAGTGTATGCTCTGTGCGTTCTCTGAACTCGGGAGTGAGCGCGCTGTGTGTTCTCTGAACTCGGGAGTGTGAATGCTGTGCGTTCTCTGAACTCGGGAGTGAGCGCGCTGTCCGTTCTCTGAACTCGGGAGTGTGAGTGCTGTGCGTTCTCTGAGCTCGGGGGTGTGAGTGCTGTCTGTTCTCTGAACTCGGGAGTGTGAGCGCTGTGTGTTCTCTGAACTCGGGAGTGTGAGCGCTGTGCGTTCTCTGAACTCGGGAGTGTGAGCGCTGTGCGTTCTCTGAACTCGGGAGTGTGAGCGCTGTGCGTTCTCTGAACTCGGGAGTGTGAGCGCTGTGCGTTCTCTGAACTCGGGAGTGTGAGCGCTGTGTGTTCTCTGAACTCGGGATTATGAGCGCTGTGCGTTCTCTGAACTTGGGAGTGTGAGCGCTGGGTGTTCTCTGAACTCGGGAGTGTGAGCACTGTGCGTTCCCTGAACTCGGGTGTGTGAGCACTGTGCGTTCCCTGAACTCGGGTGTGTGAGCACTGTGCGTTCTCTGAACTCGGGAGTGTGAGCGCTGTGCGTTCTCTGAACTCGGGAGTGTGAGCGCTGTGCGTTCTCTGAACTTGGGAGTGTGAGCGCTGGGTGTTCTCTGAACTCGGGAGTGTGAGCACTGTGCGTTCCCTGAACTCGGGTGTGTGAGCACTGTGCGTTCCCTGAACTCGGGTGTGTGAGCACTGTGCGTTCTCTGAACTCGGGAGTGTGAGCGCTGTGTGTTCTCTGAACTCGGGAGTGTGAGCGCTGTGCGTTCTCTGAACTCGGGAGTGTGAGTGCTGTGCGTTCTCTGAACTCGGGAGAGCGAGCGCTGTGTGTTCTCTGAACTCGGGAGTGTGAAAGCTGTGCGTTCCCTGAACTCGGGAGTGTGAGCGCTGTGTGTTCGCTGAACTCAGGAGTGTGAGCGCTGTGTGTTCTCTGAACTCGGGAGTGTGAACGCTGTGCATTCTCTGAACTCGGGAGTGTGAGCACTGTGCGTTCTCTGAACTCGGGATTATGAGCGCTGTCCGTTCTCCGAGCTCGGGAGTGTGAGTGCTGTCCGTTCTCTGAACTCGGGAGTGTGAGTGCTGTGTGTTCTCTGAACTCGGGAGTGTGAGCGCTGTGCGTTCTCTGAACTCGGGAGCGTGAGCGCTGTGTGTTCTCTGAACTCAGCAGTGTGAGCGCTGTGCGTTCTCTCAATTCGGGAGTGTGAGCGCTGTGTGTTCTCTGTACTCGGGAGTGTGAG
Organism: Somniosus microcephalus; assembly: GCF_052327205.1. Lineage (NCBI taxonomy): Eukaryota > Metazoa > Chordata > Chondrichthyes > Squaliformes > Somniosidae > Somniosus > Somniosus microcephalus. The sequence continues at coordinate 66,233,193 of NC_141009.1, read as the reverse complement.
CGCTGTGTGTTCTCTGTACTCGGGAGTGTGAGCGCTGTGCGTTCTCTGAACTCGGGAGTGAGCGCTGTGCATTCTCTGAACTCGGGAGTGTGAGCGCTGTGCGTTCTCTGAACTCGGGAGTGTGAGTGCTGTGCGTTCTCCGAACTCGGGAGTGTGAGCGCTGTGTGTTCTCTGAACTTGGGAGTGTGAGCGCTGTGCATTCTCTGAACTCGGGAATGTGAGCACTGTGTGTTCTCTGAACCCGGGAGTATGAGCGCTGTGCGTTCTCTCAATTCGGGAGTGTGAGCACTGTGCGTTCTCTGAACTCGCGAGTGTGAGTGCTGTGCGTTCTCTGAACTTGGGAGTGTGAGTGCTGTGCTTTCTCTGAACTCGGGAGTGTGAGCGCTGTGCGTTCTCTGAACTCGGGAGTGTGAGCGCTGTGCGTTCCCTGAGCTCGGGATTATGAGGGCTGTGCGTTCTCTGAACTCGGGAGTGTGAGTGCTGTGCATTCTCTGCACTCAGGATTAGGAGTGTTGTGCGTTCTCTGAACTCGGGAGTGTGAGCGCTGTGTGTAGTCTGACCTCAGCAGTGTAAGCGCTGTGCGTTCTCTGAACTCGGGAATGTGAGCACTGTGCGTTCTCTGAACTCGGGAGTGTGTGTTTTCTGAACGTGTGAGTGTGTGCGCTGTGTGTTTTCTGAACTCAGGTGTGTGAGCGCTGTGTGTTCTCTGAACTCGGGATTATGAGCGCTGTGCTTTCTCTGAACTCGGGAGTGTGAGCGCTGTGCGTTCTCTGAAGTCGGGAGTATGAGCGCTGTGCGTTCTCTGAACTTGGGAGTGTGTGTTTTCTGAACGTGGGAGTGTGAGCGCTGTGCATTCTCTAAACTCGGGAGTGTGAGCGCTGTGTATTCTCTGAACTCAGGAGTGTGAGCACTGTGCGTTCTCTGAACTCGGGAGCATGAGTGCTGTGTGTTCTCTGAACTCGGGAGTGTGAGCACTGTGCGTTCCCTGAACTCAGGAGTGTGAGCACTGTGCATTCTCTGAACTCGGGAGTGTGAGTGCTGTGCGTTCTCTGAACTCGGGAGTGTGAGCAATGTGTGTTCTCCGAAATCGGGAGTGTGAAAGCTGTGTGTTTTCTGAACTCGGGAGTGTGAGCGCTGTGTGTTCTCTGAACTCGGGAGTGTGAGCGCTGTGCGTTCTCTGAACTCGGGAGTGTGAGCGCTGTGTGTTCTCTGAACTCGGGATTCTGAGCGCTGTGCATTCTCTGAACTCGGGAGTGTGAGTGCTGTGCATTCTCTGAACTCGGGAGTGTGAGTGCTGTGCTTTCTCTGCACTCAGGATTATGATTGTTGTGCGTTCTCTGAACTCGGGAGTGTGAGCGCTGTGTGTTCTCTGTACGTGGCAGTGTGAGTACTGTGTGTTCTCTGAACTCGGGAGTGAGAGTGCTGTGTGTTCTCTGAACACGGGAGTGTGAGCGCTGTGCGTTCTCTGAACTTGGGTGTGTGAGCGCTGCGTGTTCTCTGAACTCGGGAGTGTGAGCGCTGTGTGTTCTCTGAACTCGGGAGTGTGAGCGCTGTGCGTTCTCTGAACTCGGGAGTGTGAGCGCTGTGTATTCTCTGAACTCAGGAGTGTGAGCACTGTGCGTTCTCTGAACTCGGGAGCATGAGTGCTGTGTGTTCTCTGAACTCAGGAGTGTGAGCGCTGGGTGTTCTCTGAACTCGGGAGTGTGAGCACTGTGCGTTCTCTGAACTCGGGAGTGTGAGCGCTGTGCGTTCTCTGAACTTGTGAGCATGAGCGCTGTGTGTTCTCTGTACGTGGCAGTGTGAGTACTGTGTGTTCTCTGAACTCGGGAGTGTGAGTGCTGTGCGTTCTCTGAACTTGTGAGCATGAGCGCTGTGTGTTCTCTGTACGTGGCAGTGTGAGTACTGTGTGTTCTCTGAACTCGGGAGTGTGAGTGCTCTGTGTTCTCTGAACTCGGGAGTGTGAGCGCTGTGAGTTCTCTGAACTCGGGAGTGTGAGCGCTGTGTGTTTTCTGAATTCGGGAGTGTGAGCGCTGTGCGTTCTCTGAACTCGGGAGTGTGAGCGCTGTGTGTTCTCTGAACTCGGGATTATGAGCGCTGTGCTTTCTCTGAACTCGGGAGTGTGAGTGCTGTGCTTTCTCTGCACTCAGGATTATGAGTGTTGTGCGTTCTCTGAACTCGGGAGTGTGAGCGCTGTGCGTTCTCTGAATGTGGCACTGTGTGAGCACTGTGCGTTTTCGGAACTCGGAAGTGTGAGCGCTGTGCGTTCTCTGAACTCGGGAGTGTGAGTGCTGTGTGTTCTCTGAACTCGGGAGTGTGAGCGCTGTGCGTTCTCTGAACTCGGCAGCGTGAGCGCTGTGCGTTCTCTGAACTCGGGAGTGTGAGCACTGTGTGTTCCCTGAACTCGGGAGTGTGAGTGCTGTGAGTTCTCTGAACTCGGGAGTGTGAGCGCTGCGCATTCGCTGAAGTCAGGATTATGAGTGCTGTGTGTTCTCTGTACTCGGGTGCGTGAGCGCTGTGTGTACTCTGAACTCAGCAGTGTGAGTGCTGTGTGTTCTCTGAACTCGGGAGTGTGAGCGCTGTGTGTTCTCTGTACTCGGGAGCGTAAGCGCCTTGCGTTCTCTGAACTCGGGAGTGTGAGCGCTGTGTGTTCTCTGAACTCGGGAGTGTGAGTGCTGTGAGTTCTCTGAACTCGGGAGTGTGAGCGCTGCGCATTCGCTGAAGTCAGGATTATGAGTGCTGTGTGTTCTCTGTACTCGGGTGCGTGAGCGCTGTGTGTACTCTGAACTCAGCAGTGTGAGCGCTGTGTGTTCTCTGAACTTGGGAGTGTGAGTGCTGTGCGTTCTCTGAACTCGGGAGTGTGAGCGCTGTCCTCAGGAGTGTGAGCGCTGTGCCTTCTTATAACCCGTGAGTGTGAGCCCTGTGTGTTCTCTGAACTCGGGTGTGTGAGCTCTGCGTATTCACTGCACTCAGGAGTATGAGTGCTGTGCGTTCTCTGCACTCGAGAGTGTGAGCGCTGTGTGTTCTCTGAACTCGGGAGTGTGAGCGCGGTGTGTTCTCTGAACTCGAGTATGAGCGCTGTGCATTCTCTGAACTTGGGAGTATGAGCGCTGTGCGTTCTCTGAACTCGGGAGTGTGAGTGCTGTGCATTCTCTGAACTCAGCTGTGTGAGCGCTGTGTGTTCTATGAACATGGCAGTGTGATCACTGTGTGTTCTCTGTACTCGGGATTGAGAGCGTTGTGTGTACTATGAACTCGGGAGTGTGAGCGATGTGTGTTCTCTGAACCCGTGAGTGTGAATGCTGTGCGTTCTCTGAACTCGGGAATGTGAGCGCTGTGCGTTCGCTGAACTCGGGAGTGTGAGCGCTGTGCATTCTCTGAACCGGGGAGTGTGAGTGCTGTGCATTCTCTGAAGTTGGGAGTGTGAGCGCTGTGCGTTCTCGGAACTCGGGAGTGTATGCTCTGTGCGTTCTCTGAACTCGGGAGTGAGCGCGCTGTGTGTTCTCTGAACTCGGGAGTGTGAATGCTGTGCGTTCTCTGAACTCGGGAGTGAGCGCGCTGTGTGTTCTCTGAACTCAGCAGTGCGAGCGCTGTGCGTTCTCTGAACTCAGCAGTGTGAGCGCTGTGCGTTCTCTGAACTCGGGAGTGTGAGTGCTGTGCGTTCTCTGAACTCGGGAGTGCGAGCGCTGTGTGTTCTCTGAACTCGGGACTGTGAGTGCTGTGAGTTCTCTGAACTCGGGAGTGTGAGCGCTGTGCGTTCTCTGAACTCGGGATTATGAGCGCTGTCCGTTCTCTGAACTCGGGAGTGTGAGTGCTGTGCGTTCTCTGAGCTCGGGAGTGTGAGTGCTGTCTGTTCTCTGAACTCGGGAGTGTGGGCGCTGTGCGTTCTCTGAACTCGGGAGCGTGAGTGCTGTGTGTTCTCTGATCTCGGGAGTGCGAGCGCTGTGTGTTCTCTGAACTCGGGACTGTGAGTGCTGTGAGTTCTCTGAACTCGGGAGTGTGAGCGCTGTGCGTTCTCTGAACTCGGGAGTGTGAGTGCTGTGCATTCTCTGAACTCGGGAGTGTGAGTGCTGTGCTTTCTCTGCACTCAGGATTATGATTGTTGTGCGTTCTCTGAACTCGGGAGTGTGAGCGCTGTGTGTTCTCTGTACGTGGCAGTGTGAGTACTGTGTGTTCTCTGAACTCGGGAGTGAGAGTGCTGTGTGTTCTCTGAACACGGGAGTGTGAGCGCTGTGCGTTCTCTGAACTTGGGTGTGTGAGCGCTGCGTGTTCTCTGAACTCGGGAGTGTGAGCGCTGTGTGTTCTCTGAACTCGGGAGTGTGAGCGCTGTGCGTTCTCTGAACTCGGGAGTGTGAGCGCTGTGCATTCTCTGAACTCAGGAGTGTGAGCGCTGTGCGTTCTCTGAACTCGGGAGTGTGAGCGCTGTGTATTCTCTGAACTCAGGAGTGTGAGCACTGTGCGTTCTCTGAACTCGGGAGCATGAGTGCTGTGTGTTCTCTGAACTCAGGAGTGTGAGCGCTGGGTGTTCTCTGAACTCGGGAGTGTGAGCACTGTGCGTTCTCTGAACTCGGGAGTGTGAGCGCTGTGCGTTCTCTGAACTTGTGAGCATGAGCGCTGTGTGTTCTCTGTACGTGGCAGTGTGAGTACTGTGTGTTCTCTGAACTCGGGAGTGTGAGTGCTCTGCGTTCTCTGAACTCGTGAGCATGAGCGCTGTGTGTTCTCTGTACGTGGCAGTGTGAGTACTGTGTGTTCTCTGAACTCGGGAGTGTGAGTGCTCTGTGTTCTCTGAACTCGGGAGTGTGAGCGCTGTGAGTTCTCTGAACTCGGGAGTGTGAGCGCTGTGTGTTTTCTGAATTCGGGAGTGTGAGCGCTGTGCGTTCTCTGAACTCGGGAGTGTGAGCGCTGTGTGTTCTCTGAACTCGGGATTATGAGCGCTGTGCGTTCTCTGAACTCGGGAGTGTGAGTGCTGTGCTTTCTCTGCACTCAGGATTATGAGTGTTGTGCGTTCTCTGAACTCGGGAGTGTGAGCGCTGTGCGTTCTCTGAATGTGGCACTGTGTGAGCACTGTGCGTTTTCGGAACTCGGAAGTGTGAGCGCTGTGCGTTCTCTGAACTCGGGAGTGTGAGTGCTGTGTGTTCTCTGAACTCGGGAGTGTGAGCGCTGTGCGTTCTCTGAACTCGGCAGCGTGAGCGCTGTGCGTTCTCTGAACTCGGGAGTGTGAGCACTGTGTGTTCCCTGAACTCAGTGGTGTGAGCGCTGTGTGTTCTCTGTACTCGGGAGCGTAAGCGCCTTGCGTTCTCTGAACTCGGGAGTGTGAGCGCTGTGTGTTCTCTGAACTCGGGAGTGTGAGTGCTGTGAGTTCTCTGAACTCGGGAGTGTGAGCGCTGCGCATTCGCTGAAGTCAGGATTATGAGTGCTGTGTGTTCTCTGTACTCGGGTGCGTGAGCGCTGTGTGTACTCTGAACTCAGCAGTGTGAGCGCTGTGTGTTCTCTGAACTTGGGAGTGTGAGTGCTGTGCGTTCTCTGAACTCGGGAGTGTGAGCGCTGTCCTCAGGAGTGTGAGCGCTGTGCCTTCTTATAACCCGTGAGTGTGAGCCCTGTGTGTTCTCTGAACTCGGGTGTGTGAGCTCTGCGTATTCACTGCACTCAGGAGTATGAGTGCTGTGCGTTCTCTGCACTCGAGAGTGTGAGCGCTGTGTGTTCTCTGAACTCGGGAGTGTGAGCGCGGTGTGTTCTCTGAACTCGAGTATGAGCGCTGTGCATTCTCTGAACTTGGGAGTATGAGCGCTGTGCGTTCTCTGAACTCGGGAGTGTGAGTGCTGTGCATTCTCTGAACTCAGCTGTGTGAGCGCTGTGTGTTCTATGAATATGGCAGTGTGATCACTGTGTGTTCTCTGTACTCGGGATTGAGAGCGTTGTGTGTACTATGAACTCGGGAGTGTGAGCGATGTGTGTTCTCTGAACCCGTGAGTGTGAATGCTGTGCGTTCTCTGAACTCGGGAATGTGAGCGCTGTGCGTTCGCTGAACTTGGGAGTGTGAGCGCTGTGCATTCTCTGAACCGGGGAGTGTGAGTGCTGTGCATTCTCTGAAGTTGGGAGTGTGAGCGCTGTGCGTTCTCGGAACTCGGGAGTGTATGCTCTGTGCGTTCTCTGAACTCGGGAGTGAGCGCGCTGTGTGTTCTCTGAACTCGGGAGTGTGAATGCTGTGCGTTCTCTGAACTCGGGAGTGAGCGCGCTGTGTGTTCTCTGAACTCAGCAGTGCGAGCGCTGTGCGTTCTCTGAACTCAGCAGTGTGAGCGCTGTGCGTTCTCTGAACTCGGGAGTGTGAGTGCTGTGCGTTCTCTGAACTCGGGAGTGCGAGCGCTGTGTGTTCTCTGAACTCGGGACTGTGAGTGCTGTGAGTTCTCTGAACTCGGGAGTGTGAGCGCTGTGCGTTCTCTGAACTCGGGATTATGAGCGCTGTCCGTTCTCTGAACTCGGGAGTGTGAGTGCTGTGCGTTCTCTGAGCTCGGGAGTGTGAGTGCTGTCTGTTCTCTGAACTCGGGAGTGTGGGCGCTGTGCGTTCTCTGAACTCGGGAGCGTGAGTGCTGTGTGTTCTCTGATCTCGGGAGTGCGAGCGCTGTGTGTTCTCTGAACTCGGGACTGTGAGTGCTGTGAGTTCTCTGAACTCGGGAGTGTGAGCGCTGTGCGTTCTCTGAACTCGGGATTATGAGCGCTGTCCGTTCTCTGAACTCGGGAGTGTGAGTGCTGTGCGTTCTCTGAGCTGGGGAGTGTGAGTGCTGTCTGTTCTCTGAACTCGGGAGTGTGGGCGCTGTGCGTTCTCTGAACTCAGCAGTGTGAGCGCTGTGCATTCTCTGAACTCGGGAGTGTGAGTGCTGTGCATTCTCTGAACTCGGGAGTGTGAGCGTTGTGCGTTCTCTGAACTCGGGAGCATGAGTGCTGTGTGTTCTCTGAACTCGGGAGTGTGAGCGCTGTGTGTTCTCTGAACTCGGGATTATGAGCACTGTGCGTTCTCTGAACTCGGGAGTGTGAGTGCTGTGCGTTCTCTGAGCTCGGGAGTGTGAGTGCTGTGCTTTCTCTGCACTCAGGATTATGAGTGTTGTGCGTTCTCTGAACTCGGGAGTGTGAGCGCTGTGCGTTCTCTGAATGTGGCACTGTGTGAGCACTGTGCGTTTTCGGAACTCGGAAGTGTGAGTGCTGTGCATTCTCTGAACTCGGGAGTGTGAGTGCTGTGCGTTCTCTGAACTCGGGATTATGAGTGCTGTGCGTTCTCTGAACTCGGGAGTGTGAGCACTGTGCGCTCTCTGAGCTCGGGAGTGTGAGTGCTGTGCATTCTCTGAACTCGGGAGCGTGAGTGCTGTGTGTTCTCTGATCTCGGGAGTGCGAGCGCTGTGTGTTCTCTGAACTCGGGACTGTGAGTGCTGTGAGTTCTCTGAACTCGGGAGTGTGAGCGCTGTGCGTTCTCTGAACTCGGGAGTGTGAGTGCTGTGCATTCTCTGAACTCGGGAGTGTGAGTGCTGTGCTTTCTCTGCACTCAGGATTATGATTGTTGTGCGTTCTCTGAACTCGGGAGTGTGAGCGCTGTGTGTTCTCTGTACGTGGCAGTGTGAGTACTGTGTGTTCTCTGAACTCGGGAGTGAGAGTGCTGTGTGTTCTCTGAACACGGGAGTGTGAGCGCTGTGCGTTCTCTGAACTTGGGTGTGTGAGCGCTGCGTGTTCTCTGAACTCGGGAGTGTGAGCGCTGTGTGTTCTCTGAACTCGGGAGTGTGAGCGCTGTGCGTTCTCTGAACTCGGGAGTGTGAGCGCTGTGCATTCTCTGAACTCAGGAGTGTGAGCGCTGTGCGTTCTCTGAACTCGGGAGTGTGAGCGCTGTGTATTCTCTGAACTCAGGAGTGTGAGCACTGTGCGTTCTCTGAATTCGGGAGCATGAGTGCTGTGTGTTCTCTGAACTCAGGAGTGTGAGCGCTGGGTGTTCTCTGAACTCGGGAGTGTGAGCACTGCGTTCTCTGAACTCGGGAGTGTGAGCGCTGTGCGTTCTCTGAACTTGTGAGCATGAGCGCTGTGTGTTCTCTGTACGTGGCAGTGTGAGTACTGTGTGTTCTCTGAACTCGGGAGTGTGAGTGCTCTGCGTTCTCTGAACTCGTGAGCATGAGCGCTGTGTGTTCTCTGTACGTGGCAGTGTGAGTACTGTGTGTTCTCTGAACTCGGGAGTGTGAGTGCTCTGTGTTCTCTGAACTCGGGAGTGTGAGCGCTGTGAGTTCTCTGAACTCGGGAGTGTGAGCGCTGTGTGTTTTCTGAATTCGGGAGTGTGAGCGCTGTGCGTTCTCTGAACTCGGGAGTGTGAGCGCTGTGTGTTCTCTGAACTCGGGATTATGAGCGCTGTGCGTTCTCTGAACTCGGGAGTGTGAGTGCTGTGCTTTCTCTGCACTCAGGATTATGAGTGTTGTGCGTTCTCTGAACTCGGGAGTGTGAGCGCTGTGCGTTCTCTGAATGTGGCACTGTGTGAGCACTGTGCGTTTTCGGAACTCGGAAGTGTGAGCGCTGTGCGTTCTCTGAACTCGGGAGTGTGAGTGCTGTGTGTTCTCTGAACTCGGGAGTGTGAGCGCTGTGCGTTCTCTGAACTCGGCAGCGTGAGCGCTGTGCGTTCTCTGAACTCGGGAGTGTGAGCACTGTGTGTTCCCTGAACTCAGTGGTGTGAGCGCTGTGTGTTCTCTGTACTCGGGAGCGTAAGCGCCTTGCGTTCTCTGAACTCGGGAGTGTGAGCGCTGTGTGTTCTCTGAACTCGGGAGTGTGAGTGCTGTGAGTTCTCTGAACTCGGGAGTGTGAGCGCTGCGCATTCGCTGAAGTCAGGATTATGAGTGCTGTGTGTTCTCTGTACTCGGGTGCGTGAGCGCTGTGTGTACTCTGAACTCAGCAGTGTGAGCGCTGTGTGTTCTCTGAACTTGGGAGTGTGAGTGCTGTGCGTTCTCTGAACTCGGGAGTGTGAGCGCTGTCCTCAGGAGTGTGAGCGCTGTGCCTTCTTATAACCCGTGAGTGTGAGCCCTGTGTGTTCTCTGAACTCGGGTGTGTGAGCTCTGCGTATTCACTGCACTCAGGAGTATGAGTGCTGTGCGTTCTCTGCACTCGAGAGTGTGAGCGCTGTGTGTTCTCTGAACTCGGGAGTGTGAGCGCGGTGTGTTCTCTGAACTCGAGTATGAGCGCTGTGCATTCTCTGAACTTGGGAGTATGAGCGCTGTGCGTTCTCTGAACTCGGGAGTGTGAGTGCTGTGCATTCTCTGAACTCAGCTGTGTGAGCGCTGTGTGTTCTATGAATATGGCAGTGTGATCACTGTGTGTTCTCTGTACTCGGGATTGAGAGCGTTGTGTGTACTATGAACTCGGGAGTGTGAGCGATGTGTGTTCTCTGAACCCGTGAGTGTGAATGCTGTGCGTTCTCTGAACTCGGGAATGTGAGCGCTGTGCGTTCGCTGAACTCGGGAGTGTGAGCGCTGTGCATTCTCTGAACCGGGGAGTGTGAGTGCTGTGCATTCTCTGAAGTTGGGAGTGTGAGCGCTGTGCGTTCTCGGAACTCGGGAGTGTATGCTCTGTGCGTTCTCTGAACTCGGGAGTGAGCGCGCTGTGTGTTCTCTGAACTCGGGAGTGTGAATGCTGTGCGTTCTCTGAACTCGGGAGTGAGCGCGCTGTGTGTTCTCTGAACTCAGCAGTGCGAGCGCTGTGCGTTCTCTGAACTCAGCAGTGTGAGCGCTGTGCGTTCTCTGAACTCGGGAGTGTGAGTGCTGTGCGTTCTCTGAACTCGGGAGTGCGAGCGCTGTGTGTTCTCTGAACTCGGGACTGTGAGTGCTGTGAGTTCTCTGAACTCGGGAGTGTGAGCGCTGTGCGTTCTCTGAACTCGGGATTATGAGCGCTGTCCGTTCTCTGAACTCGGGAGTGTGAGTGCTGTGCGTTCTCTGAGCTCGGGAGTGTGAGTGCTGTCTGTTCTCTGAACTCGGGAGTGTGGGCGCTGTGCGTTCTCTGAACTCGGGAGCGTGAGTGCTGTGTGTTCTCTGATCTCGGGAGTGCGAGCGCTGTGTGTTCTCTGAACTCGGGACTGTGAGTGCTGTGAGTTCTCTGAACTCGGGAGTGTGAGCGCTGTGCGTTCTCTGAACTCGGGATTATGAGCGCTGTCCGTTCTCTGAACTCGGGAGTGTGAGTGCTGTGCGTTCTCTGAGCTCGGGAGTGTGAGTGCTGTCTGTTCTCTGAACTCGGGAGTGTGGGCGCTGTGCGTTCTCTGAACTCAGCAGTGTGAGCGCTGTGCATTCTCTGAACTCGGGAGTGTGAGTGCTGTGCATTCTCTGAACTCGGGAGTGTGAGCGTTGTGCGTTCTCTGAACTCGGGAGCATGAGTGCTGTGTGTTCTCTGAACTCGGGAGTGTGAGCGCTGTGTGTTCTCTGAACTCGGGATTATGAGCACTGTGCGTTCTCTGAACTCGGGAGTGTGAGTGCTGTGCGTTCTCTGAGCTCGGGAGTGTGAGTGCTGTGCTTTCTCTGCACTCAGGATTATGAGTGTTGTGCGTTCTCTGAACTCGGGAGTGTGAGCGCTGTGCGTTCTCTGAATGTGGCACTGTGTGAGCACTGTGCGTTTTCGGAACTCGGAAGTGTGAGTGCTGTGCATTCTCTGAACTCGGGAGTGTGAGTGCTGTGCGTTCTCTGAACTCGGGATTATGAGTGCTGTGCGTTCTCTGAACTCGGGAGTGTGAGCACTGTGCGCTCTCTGAGCTCGGGAGTGTGAGTGCTGTGCATTCTCTGAACTCGGGAGTGTGAGCGCTGGGTGTTCTCTGAACTCGGGAGTGTGAGCACTGCGCGTTCCCTGAACTCGGGTGTGTGAGCACTGTGCGTTCCCTGAACTCGGGAGTGTGAGCACTGTGCGTTCTCTGAACTCGGGAGTGTGAGTGCTGTGCGTTCTCTGAACTCGGGAGTGTGAGCAATGTGTGTTCTCCGAAATCGGGAGTGTGAAAGCAGTGTGTTTTCTGAACTCAGGTGTGTGAGCGCTGTGCGTTCTCTGAACTCGGGAGTGTGAGCGCTGTGTGTTCTCTGAACTCGGGATTATGAGCGCTGTGCGTTCTCTGAACTCGGGAGTGTGAGTGCTGTGCGTTCTCTGAGCTCGGGAGTGTGAGTGCTGTGCTTTCTCTGCACTCAGGATTATGATTGTTGTGCGTTCTCTGAACTCGGGAGTGTGAGCGCTGTGTGTTCTCTGTACGTGGCAGTGTGAGTACTGTGTGTTCTCTGAACTCGGGAGTGTGAGTGCTGTGTGTTCTCTGAACTCGGGAGTGTGAGCGCTGTGCGTTCTCTGAACTCGGGTGTGTGAGCGCTGTGTGTTCTCTGAACTCGGGAGTGTGAGCGCTGTGCGTTCTCTGAACTCGGGAGTGTGAGCGCTGTGCATTCTCTGAACTCGGGAGCCTGAGTGCTGTGTGTTCTCTGAACTCAGGAGTGTGAGCGCTGTGCATTCTATGATCTCGGGAGTATGAGCACTGTGCGCATTCTGAACGTGGCAGTGTGATCACTGTGTGTTCTCCGTACTCGGGAGTGTGAGCGCTGTGCATTCTCTGAACTCAGCTGTGTGAGCGCTGTGTGTTCTCTGAACTCGGGAGGGTGAGCGTTGTGTGTTCTCTGAACTCGGGGGTGTGAGCGCCTTGCTTTCTCTGAACTCGGGATTGTGAGCGCTGTGTGTTCTCTGAACTCGGGGGTGTGAGCGCTGTGTGTTCTCTGAACTCAGGTGTGTGAGTGCTGTGTGTTCTCTGAACTCGGGAGTGTGAGCGCTGTGCGTTCTCTGAACTCGGGAGTGTGAGCGCTCTGCGTTCTCTGAAATTCGGAGAGTTTGCGCTGTGTGTTCTCTGAACTCGGGAGTGTGAGCGCTGTGCGTTCTCTGAACTCGGGAGTATGAGCACTGTGCGTACTCTGAACGTGGCAGTGTGATCACTGTGTGTTCTCTGTACTCGGGAGTGTGAGCGCTCTGCGTTCTCTGAAATTCGGAGAGTTTGCGCTGTGTGTTCTCTGAACTCGGGAGTGTGAGCGCTGTGCGTTCTCTGAACTCGGGAGTATGAGCGCTGTGTGTTCTCTGAACATGGCAGTGTGATCACTGTGTGTTCTCTGTACTCGGGAGTGTGAGCGTTGTGTGTACTCTGAACTCGGGAGTGTGAGCGCTGTGTGTTCTCTGAACTCGGGAGTGTGAATGCTGTGCGTTCTCTGAACTCGGGAATGTGAGCGCTGTGTGTTCTCTGAACTCGGGAGTGTGAGCGCTGTGCGTTCTCTGAACCGGGGAGTGTGAGTGCTGTGCATTCTCTGGAGTTGGGAGTGTGAGCGCTGTGCGTTCTCGGAACTTGGGAGTGTATGCGCTGTGCGTTCTCTGAACTCGGGAGTGAGCGCGCTGTGTGTTCTCTGAACTCGGGAGTGTGAATGCTGTGCGTTCTCTGAACTCGGGAGTGAGCGCACTGTGTGTTCTCTGTACGCGGGAGTGTGAGCGCTGTGTGTTCTCTGTACTCGGGAGTGTGAGCGCTGTGCGTTCTCTGAACTCGGGAGTGAGCGCTGTGCATTCTCTGAACTCGGGAGTGTGAGCGCTGTGCATTCTCTGAAGTCGGGAGTATGAGCGCTGTGCGTTCTCTGAACTCGGGAGTGTGTGTTTTCTGAACGTGTGAGTGTGAGCGCTGTGCGTTCTCTGAACTCGGGAGTGTGAGCGCTGTGTGTTCTCTGAACTCGGGATTATGAGCGCTGTGCGTTCTCTGAACTCGGGAGTGTGAGCAATGTGTGTTCTCCGAAATCGGGAGTGTGAAAGCTGTGTGTTTTCTGAACTCAGGTGTGTGAGCGCTGTGCGTTCTCTGAACTCGGGAGTGTGAGTGCTGTGCGTTCTCTGAGCTCGGGAGTGTGAGTACTGTGCATTCTCTGAACTCGGGAGTGTGAGTGCTGTGCTTTCTCTGCACTCAGGATTATGATTGTTGTGCATTCTCTGAACTCGGGAGTGTGAGCGCTGTGTGTTCTCTGTACGTGGCAGTGTGAGTACTGTGTGTTCTCTGAACTCGGGAGTGTGAGTGCTGTGTGTTCTCTGAACTCGGGAGTGTGAGCGCTGTGCGTTCTCTGAACTCGGGTGTGTGAGCGCTGTGTGTTCTCTGAACTCGGGAGTGTGAGCGCTGTGCGTTCTCTGAACTCGGGAGTGTGAGCGCTGTGCATTCTCTGAACTCGGGAGCCTGAGTGCTGTGTGTTCTCTGAACTCAGGAGTGTGAGCGCTGTGCATTCTATGAACTCGGGAGTATGAGCACTGTGCGCATTCTGAACGTGGCAGTGTGATCACTGTGTGTTCTCCGTACTCGGGAGTGTGAGCGCTGTGCATTCTCTGAACTCAGCTGTGTGAGCGCTGTGTGTTCTCTGAACTCGGGAGGGTGAGCGTTGTGTGTTCTCTGAACTCGGGGGTGTGAGCGCCTTGCTTTCTCTGAACTCGGGATTGTGAGCGCTGTGTGTTCTCTGAACTCGGGGGTGTGAGCGCTGTGTGTTCTCTGAACTCAGGTGTGTGAGTGCTGTGTGTTCTCTGAACTCGGGAGTGTGAGCGCTGTGCGTTCTCTGAAATTCGGAGAGTTTGCGCTGTGTGTTCTCTGAACTCGGGAGTGTGAGCGCTGTGCGTTCTCTGAACGTGGCAGTGTGATCACTGTGTGTTCTCTGTACTCGGGAGTGTGAGCGCTGTGCATTCTCTGAACTCAGCTGTGTGAGCGCTGTGTGTTCTCTGAACATGGCAGTGTGATCACTGTGTGTTCTCTGTACTCGGGAGTGTGAGCGTTGTGTGTACTCTGAACTCGGGAGTGTGAGCGCTGTGTGTTCTCTGAACTCGGGAGTGTGAGCGCTGTGCGTTCTCGGAACTTGGGAGTGTATGCTCTGTGCGTTCTCTGAACTCGGGAGTGAGCGCGCTGTGTGTTCTCTGAACTCGGGAGTGTGAATGCTGTGCGTTCTCTGAACTCGGGAGTGAGCGCACTGTGTGTTCTCTGAACTCAGCAGTGTGAGCGCTGTGCGTTCTCTGAACTCAGCAGTGTGAGCGCTGTACGTTCTCTGAACTCGGGAGTGTGAGTGCTGTGCGTTCTCTGAACTCGGGAGTGTGAGCGCTGTGTGTTCTCTGAACTCGGGAGTGTGAGTGCTGTGCGTTCCCTGAACTCGGGAGTGTGAGCGCTGTGTGTTCTCTGAACTCGGGAGTGTGAGCGCTGTGCGTTCTCTGAACTCGGGAGTGTGAATGCTGTGCATTTTCTGAACTCGGGTGTGTGAGCACTGTGCGTTCTCTGAACTCGGGATTATGAGCGCTGTCCGTTCTCTGAACTCGGGAGTGTGAGTGCTGTCCGTTCTCTGAACTCGGGATTATGAGCGCTGTCCGTTCTCTGAACTCGGGAGTGTGAGCACTGTGCGTTCTCTGAGCTCGGGAGTGTGAGTGCTGTCCGTTCTCTGAACTCGGGAGTGTGAGTGCTGTGTGTTCTCTGAACTCGGGAGTGTGAGTGCTGTGTGTTCTCTGAACTCGGGAGTGTGAGCGCTGTGCGTTCTCTGAACTCGGGAGCGTGAGCGCTGTGTGTTCTCTGAACTCGGGAGTGTGAGCACTGTGTGTTCTCTGAACTCAGCAGTGTGAGCGCTGTGCGTTCTCTGTACGCGGGAGTGTGAGCGCTGTGTGTTCTCTGTACTCTGGAGTGTGAGCGCTGTGCGTTCTCTGAACTCGGGAGTGAGCGCTGTGCATTCTCTGTACTCGGGAGTGTGAGCGCTGTGCATTCTCTGAAGTCGGGAGTATGAGCGCTGTGCGTTCACTGAACTCGGGAGTGTGTGTTTTCTGAACGTGTGAGTGTGAGCGCTGTGTGTTCTCTGAACTCGGGATTATGAGCGCTGTGCGTTCTCTGAACTCGGGAGTGTGAGTGCTGTGCGTTCTCTGAGCTCGGGAGTGTGAGTGCTGTGCTTTCTCTGCACTCAGGATTATGAGTGTTGTGCGTTCTCTGAACTCGGGAGTGTGAGCACTGTGCGTTCTCTGAACTCGGGAGTGTGAGTGCTGTGCGTTCTCTGCACTCAGGATTATGAGTGTTGTGCGTTCTCTGAACTCGGGAGTGTGAGCGCTGTGTGTTCTCTGTACGTGGCAGTGTGAGTACTGTGTGTTCTCTGAACTCGGCAGTGTGAGTGCTGTGCGTTCTCTGAACTCGGGAGTGTGAGCGCTGTGCGTTCTCTGAACTCGGGAGTGTGAGCGCTGTGCGTTCTCTGAACTCGGGTGTGTGAGCGCTGTGCGTTCTCTGAACTCGGGAGTGTGAGTGCTGTGAGTTCTCTGAACTCAGGATTATGAGTGCTGTGTGTTCTCTGTACTCGGGTGCGTGAGCGCTGTGTGTACTCTGAACTCAGCAGTGTGAGCGCTGTGTGTTCTCTGTACTCGGGAGTGTGAGCACTGTGTGTTCTCTGACCTCAGGAGTGTGAGCGCTGTGCCTTCTTATAACCCGTGAGTGTGAGCCCTGTGTGTTATCTGAACTCGGGTGTGTGAGCTCTGCGTGTTCACTGCACTCGGGAGTATGAGTGCTGTGCGTTCTCTGAACTCAGCTGTGTGAGCGCTGTGTGTTCTCTGAACATGGCAGTGTGATCACTGTGTGTTCTCTGTACTCGGGATTGTGAGCGTTGTGTGTACTCTGAACTCGGGAGTGTGAGCGATGTGTGTTCTCTGAACCCGTGAGTGTGAATGCTGTGCGTTCTCTGAACTCGGGAATGTGAGCGCTGTGTGTTCTCTGAACTCGGGTGTGTGAGCGCTGTGCGTTCGCTGAACTCGGGAGTGTGAGCGCTGTGCATTCTCTGAACCGGGGAGTGTGAGTGCTGTGCATTCTCTGGAGTTGGGAGTGTGAGCGCTGTGCGTTCTCGGAACTCGGGAGTGTATGCTCTGTGCGTTCTCTGAACTCGGGAGTGAGCGCGCTGTGTGTTCTCTGAACTCGGGAGTGTGAATGCTGTGCGTTCTCTGAACTCGGGAGTGAGCGCGCTGTCCGTTCTCTGAACTCGGGAGTGTGAGTGCTGTGCGTTCTCTGAGCTCGGGGGTGTGAGTGCTGTCTGTTCTCTGAACTCGGGAGTGTGAGTGCTGTGTGTTCTCTGAACTCGGGAGTGTGAGCGCTGTGTGTTCTCTGAACTCGGGAGTGTGAGCGCTGTGCGTTCTCTGAACTCGGGAGTGTGAGCGCTGTGCGTTCTCTGAACTCGGGAGTGTGAGCGCTGTGCGTTCTCTGAACTCGGGAGTGTGAGCGCTGTGTGTTCTCTGAACTCGGGATTATGAGCGCTGTGCGTTCTCTGAACTTGGGAGTGTGAGCGCTGGGTGTTCTCTGAACTCGGGAGTGTGAGCACTGTGCGTTCCCTGAACTCGGGTGTGTGAGCACTGTGCGTTCCCTGAACTCGGGTGTGTGAGCACTGTGCGTTCTCTGAACTCGGGAGTGTGAGCGCTGTGCGTTCTCTGAACTCGGGAGTGTGAGCGCTGTGCGTTCTCTGAACTTGGGAGTGTGAGCGCTGGGTGTTCTCTGAACTCGGGAGTGTGAGCACTGTGCGTTCCCTGAACTCGGGTGTGTGAGCAGTGCGTTCCCTGAACTCGGGTGTGTGAGCACTGTGCGTTCTCTGAACTCGGGAGTGTGAGCGCTGTGTGTTCTCTGAACTCGGGAGTGTGAGCGCTGTGCGTTCTCTGAACTCGGGAGTGTGAGTGCTGTGCGTTCTCTGAACTCGGGAGAGCGAGCGCTGTGTGTTCTCTGAACTCGGGAGTGTGAAAGCTGTGCGTTCCCTGAACTCGGGAGTGTGAGCGCTGTGTGTTCGCTGAACTCAGGAGTGTGAGCGCTGTGTGTTCTCTGAACTCGGGAGTGTGAACGCTGTGCATTCTCTGAACTCGGGAGTGTGAGCACTGTGCGTTCTCTGAACTCGGGATTATGAGCGCTGTCCGTTCTCCGAGCTCGGGAGTGTGAGTGCTGTCCGTTCTCTGAACTCGGGAGTGTGAGTGCTGTGTGTTCTCTGAACTCGGGAGTGTGAGCACTGTGCGTTCTCTGAACTCGGGAGCGTGAGCGCTGTGTGTTCTCTGAACTCAGCAGTGTGAGCGCTGTGCGTTCTCTCAATTCGGGAGTGAGCGCGCTGTGTGTTCTCTGAACTCGGGAGTGTGAATGCTGTGCGTTCTCTGAACTCGGGAGTGAGCGCGCTGTGTGTTCTCTGAACTCAGCAGTGCGAGCGCTGTGCGTTCTCTGAACTCAGCAGTGTGAGCGCTGTGCGTTCTCTGAACTCGGGAGTGTGAGTGCTGTGCGTTCTCTGAACTCGGGAGTGCGAGCGCTGTGTGTTCTCTGAACTCGGGACTGTGAGTGCTGTGAGTTCTCTGAACTCGGGAGTGTGAGCGCTGTGCGTTCTCTGAACTCGGGATTATGAGCGCTGTCCGTTCTCTGAACTCGGGAGTGTGAGTGCTGTGCGTTCTCTGAGCTCGGGAGTGTGAGTGCTGTCTGTTCTCTGAACTCGGGAGTGTGGGCGCTGTGCGTTCTCTGAACTCGGGAGCGTGAGTGCTGTGTGTTCTCTGATCTCGGGAGTGCGAGCGCTGTGTGTTCTCTGAACTCGGGACTGTGAGTGCTGTGAGTTCTCTGAACTCGGGAGTGTGAGCGCTGTGCGTTCTCTGAACTCGGGATTATGAGCGCTGTCCGTTCTCTGAACTCGGGAGTGTGAGTGCTGTGCGTTCTCTGAGCTCGGGAGTGTGAGTGCTGTCTGTTCTCTGAACTCGGGAGTGTGGGCGCTGTGCGTTCTCTGAACTCAGCAGTGTGAGCGCTGTGCATTCTCTGAACTCGGGAGTGTGAGTGCTGTGCATTCTCTGAACTCGGGAGTGTGAGCGTTGTGCGTTCTCTGAACTCGGGAGCATGAGTGCTGTGTGTTCTCTGAACTCGGGAGTGTGAGCGCTGTGTGTTCTCTGAACTCGGGATTATGAGCACTGTGCGTTCTCTGAACTCGGGAGTGTGAGTGCTGTGCGTTCTCTGAGCTCGGGAGTGTGAGTGCTGTGCTTTCTCTGCACTCAGGATTATGAGTGTTGTGCGTTCTCTGAACTCGGGAGTGTGAGCGCTGTGCGTTCTCTGAATGTGGCACTGTGTGAGCACTGTGCGTTTTCGGAACTCGGAAGTGTGAGTGCTGTGCATTCTCTGAACTCGGGAGTGTGAGTGCTGTGCGTTCTCTGAACTCGGGATTATGAGTGCTGTGCGTTCTCTGAACTCGGGAGTGTGAGCACTGTGCGCTCTCTGAGCTCGGGAGTGTGAGTGCTGTGCATTCTCTGAACTCGGGAGTGTGAGCGCTGGGTGTTCTCTGAACTCGGGAGTGTGAGCACTGCGCGTTCCCTGAACTCGGGTGTGTGAGCACTGTGCGTTCCCTGAACTCGGGAGTGTGAGCACTGTGCGTTCTCTGAACTCGGGAGTGTGAGTGCTGTGCGTTCTCTGAACTCGGGAGTGTGAGCAATGTGTGTTCTCCGAAATCGGGAGTGTGAAAGCAGTGTGTTTTCTGAACTCAGGTGTGTGAGCGCTGTGCGTTCTCTGAACTCGGGAGTGTGAGCGCTGTGTGTTCTCTGAACTCGGGATTATGAGCGCTGTGCGTTCTCTGAACTCGGGAGTGTGAGTGCTGTGCGTTCTCTGAGCTCGGGAGTGTGAGTGCTGTGCTTTCTCTGCACTCAGGATTATGATTGTTGTGCGTTCTCTGAACTCGGGAGTGTGAGCGCTGTGTGTTCTCTGTACGTGGCAGTGTGAGTACTGTGTGTTCTCTGAACTCGGGAGTGTGAGTGCTGTGTGTTCTCTGAACTCGGGAGTGTGAGCGCTGTGCGTTCTCTGAACTCGGGTGTGTGAGCGCTGTGTGTTCTCTGAACTCGGGAGTGTGAGCGCTGTGCGTTCTCTGAACTCGGGAGTGTGAGCGCTGTGCATTCTCTGAACTCGGGAGCCTGAGTGCTGTGTGTTCTCTGAACTCAGGAGTGTGAGCGCTGTGCATTCTATGATCTCGGGAGTATGAGCACTGTGCGCATTCTGAACGTGGCAGTGTGATCACTGTGTGTTCTCCGTACTCGGGAGTGTGAGCGCTGTGCATTCTCTGAACTCAGCTGTGTGAGCGCTGTGTGTTCTCTGAACTCGGGAGGGTGAGCGTTGTGTGTTCTCTGAACTCGGGGGTGTGAGCGCCTTGCTTTCTCTGAACTCGGGATTGTGAGCGCTGTGTGTTCTCTGAACTCGGGGGTGTGAGCGCTGTGTGTTCTCTGAACTCAGGTGTGTGAGTGCTGTGTGTTCTCTGAACTCGGGAGTGTGAGCGCTGTGCGTTCTCTGAACTCGGGAGTGTGAGCGCTCTGCGTTCTCTGAAATTCGGAGAGTTTGCGCTGTGTGTTCTCTGAACTCGGGAGTGTGAGCGCTGTGCGTTCTCTGAACTCGGGAGTATGAGCACTGTGCGTACTCTGAACGTGGCAGTGTGATCACTGTGTGTTCTCTGTACTCGGGAGTGTGAGCGCTCTGCGTTCTCTGAAATTCGGAGAGTTTGCGCTGTGTGTTCTCTGAACTCGGGAGTGTGAGCGCTGTGCGTTCTCTGAACTCGGGAGTATGAGCGCTGTGTGTTCTCTGAACATGGCAGTGTGATCACTGTGTGTTCTCTGTACTCGGGAGTGTGAGCGTTGTGTGTACTCTGAACTCGGGAGTGTGAGCGCTGTGTGTTCTCTGAACTCGGGAGTGTGAATGCTGTGCGTTCTCTGAACTCGGGAATGTGAGCGCTGTGTGTTCTCTGAACTCGGGAGTGTGAGCGCTGTGCGTTCTCTGAACCGGGGAGTGTGAGTGCTGTGCATTCTCTGGAGTTGGGAGTGTGAGCGCTGTGCGTTCTCGGAACTTGGGAGTGTATGCGCTGTGCGTTCTCTGAACTCGGGAGTGAGCGCGCTGTGTGTTCTCTGAACTCGGGAGTGTGAATGCTGTGCGTTCTCTGAACTCGGGAGTGAGCGCACTGTGTGTTCTCTGTACGCGGGAGTGTGAGCGCTGTGTGTTCTCTGTACTCGGGAGTGTGAGCGCTGTGCGT
Source organism: Somniosus microcephalus (assembly GCF_052327205.1). Taxonomy (NCBI): domain Eukaryota; kingdom Metazoa; phylum Chordata; class Chondrichthyes; order Squaliformes; family Somniosidae; genus Somniosus; species Somniosus microcephalus. The sequence continues at coordinate 66,213,160 of NC_141009.1, read as the reverse complement.
TCTCTGAACTCGGGAGTGAGCGCTGTGCATTCTCTGAACTCGGGAGTGTGAGCGCTGTGCATTCTCTGAAGTCGGGAGTATGAGCGCTGTGCGTTCTCTGAACTCGGGAGTGTGTGTTTTCTGAACGTGTGAGTGTGAGCGCTGTGCGTTCTCTGAACTCGGGAGTGTGAGCGCTGTGTGTTCTCTGAACTCGGGATTATGAGCGCTGTGCGTTCTCTGAACTCGGGAGTGTGAGCAATGTGTGTTCTCCGAAATCGGGAGTGTGAAAGCTGTGTGTTTTCTGAACTCAGGTGTGTGAGCGCTGTGCGTTCTCTGAACTCGGGAGTGTGAGTGCTGTGCGTTCTCTGAGCTCGGGAGTGTGAGTACTGTGCATTCTCTGAACTCGGGAGTGTGAGTGCTGTGCTTTCTCTGCACTCAGGATTATGATTGTTGTGCATTCTCTGAACTCGGGAGTGTGAGCGCTGTGTGTTCTCTGTACGTGGCAGTGTGAGTACTGTGTGTTCTCTGAACTCGGGAGTGTGAGTGCTGTGTGTTCTCTGAACTCGGGAGTGTGAGCGCTGTGCGTTCTCTGAACTCGGGTGTGTGAGCGCTGTGTGTTCTCTGAACTCGGGAGTGTGAGCGCTGTGCGTTCTCTGAACTCGGGAGTGTGAGCGCTGTGCATTCTCTGAACTCGGGAGCCTGAGTGCTGTGTGTTCTCTGAACTCAGGAGTGTGAGCGCTGTGCATTCTATGAACTCGGGAGTATGAGCACTGTGCGCATTCTGAACGTGGCAGTGTGATCACTGTGTGTTCTCCGTACTCGGGAGTGTGAGCGCTGTGCATTCTCTGAACTCAGCTGTGTGAGCGCTGTGTGTTCTCTGAACTCGGGAGGGTGAGCGTTGTGTGTTCTCTGAACTCGGGGGTGTGAGCGCCTTGCTTTCTCTGAACTCGGGATTGTGAGCGCTGTGTGTTCTCTGAACTCGGGGGTGTGAGCGCTGTGTGTTCTCTGAACTCAGGTGTGTGAGTGCTGTGTGTTCTCTGAACTCGGGAGTGTGAGCGCTGTGCGTTCTCTGAAATTCGGAGAGTTTGCGCTGTGTGTTCTCTGAACTCGGGAGTGTGAGCGCTGTGCGTTCTCTGAACGTGGCAGTGTGATCACTGTGTGTTCTCTGTACTCGGGAGTGTGAGCGCTGTGCATTCTCTGAACTCAGCTGTGTGAGCGCTGTGTGTTCTCTGAACATGGCAGTGTGATCACTGTGTGTTCTCTGTACTCGGGAGTGTGAGCGTTGTGTGTACTCTGAACTCGGGAGTGTGAGCGCTGTGTGTTCTCTGAACTCGGGAGTGTGAGCGCTGTGCGTTCTCGGAACTTGGGAGTGTATGCTCTGTGCGTTCTCTGAACTCGGGAGTGAGCGCGCTGTGTGTTCTCTGAACTCGGGAGTGTGAATGCTGTGCGTTCTCTGAACTCGGGAGTGAGCGCACTGTGTGTTCTCTGAACTCAGCAGTGTGAGCGCTGTGCGTTCTCTGAACTCAGCAGTGTGAGCGCTGTACGTTCTCTGAACTCGGGAGTGTGAGTGCTGTGCGTTCTCTGAACTCGGGAGTGTGAGCGCTGTGTGTTCTCTGAACTCGGGAGTGTGAGTGCTGTGCGTTCCCTGAACTCGGGAGTGTGAGCGCTGTGTGTTCTCTGAACTCGGGAGTGTGAGCGCTGTGCGTTCTCTGAACTCGGGAGTGTGAATGCTGTGCATTTTCTGAACTCGGGTGTGTGAGCACTGTGCGTTCTCTGAACTCGGGATTATGAGCGCTGTCCGTTCTCTGAACTCGGGAGTGTGAGTGCTGTCCGTTCTCTGAACTCGGGATTATGAGCGCTGTCCGTTCTCTGAACTCGGGAGTGTGAGCACTGTGCGTTCTCTGAGCTCGGGAGTGTGAGTGCTGTCCGTTCTCTGAACTCGGGAGTGTGAGTGCTGTGTGTTCTCTGAACTCGGGAGTGTGAGTGCTGTGTGTTCTCTGAACTCGGGAGTGTGAGCGCTGTGCGTTCTCTGAACTCGGGAGCGTGAGCGCTGTGTGTTCTCTGAACTCGGGAGTGTGAGCACTGTGTGTTCTCTGAACTCAGCAGTGTGAGCGCTGTGCGTTCTCTGTACGCGGGAGTGTGAGCGCTGTGTGTTCTCTGTACTCTGGAGTGTGAGCGCTGTGCGTTCTCTGAACTCGGGAGTGAGCGCTGTGCATTCTCTGTACTCGGGAGTGTGAGCGCTGTGCATTCTCTGAAGTCGGGAGTATGAGCGCTGTGCGTTCACTGAACTCGGGAGTGTGTGTTTTCTGAACGTGTGAGTGTGAGCGCTGTGTGTTCTCTGAACTCGGGATTATGAGCGCTGTGCGTTCTCTGAACTCGGGAGTGTGAGTGCTGTGCGTTCTCTGAGCTCGGGAGTGTGAGTGCTGTGCTTTCTCTGCACTCAGGATTATGAGTGTTGTGCGTTCTCTGAACTCGGGAGTGTGAGCACTGTGCGTTCTCTGAACTCGGGAGTGTGAGTGCTGTGCGTTCTCTGCACTCAGGATTATGAGTGTTGTGCGTTCTCTGAACTCGGGAGTGTGAGCGCTGTGTGTTCTCTGTACGTGGCAGTGTGAGTACTGTGTGTTCTCTGAACTCGGCAGTGTGAGTGCTGTGCGTTCTCTGAACTCGGGAGTGTGAGCGCTGTGCGTTCTCTGAACTCGGGAGTGTGAGCGCTGTGCGTTCTCTGAACTCGGGTGTGTGAGCGCTGTGCGTTCTCTGAACTCGGGAGTGTGAGTGCTGTGAGTTCTCTGAACTCAGGATTATGAGTGCTGTGTGTTCTCTGTACTCGGGTGCGTGAGCGCTGTGTGTACTCTGAACTCAGCAGTGTGAGCGCTGTGTGTTCTCTGTACTCGGGAGTGTGAGCACTGTGTGTTCTCTGACCTCAGGAGTGTGAGCGCTGTGCCTTCTTATAACCCGTGAGTGTGAGCCCTGTGTGTTATCTGAACTCGGGTGTGTGAGCTCTGCGTGTTCACTGCACTCGGGAGTATGAGTGCTGTGCGTTCTCTGAACTCAGCTGTGTGAGCGCTGTGTGTTCTCTGAACATGGCAGTGTGATCACTGTGTGTTCTCTGTACTCGGGATTGTGAGCGTTGTGTGTACTCTGAACTCGGGAGTGTGAGCGATGTGTGTTCTCTGAACCCGTGAGTGTGAATGCTGTGCGTTCTCTGAACTCGGGAATGTGAGCGCTGTGTGTTCTCTGAACTCGGGTGTGTGAGCGCTGTGCGTTCGCTGAACTCGGGAGTGTGAGCGCTGTGCATTCTCTGAACCGGGGAGTGTGAGTGCTGTGCATTCTCTGGAGTTGGGAGTGTGAGCGCTGTGCGTTCTCGGAACTCGGGAGTGTATGCTCTGTGCGTTCTCTGAACTCGGGAGTGAGCGCGCTGTGTGTTCTCTGAACTCGGGAGTGTGAATGCTGTGCGTTCTCTGAACTCGGGAGTGAGCGCGCTGTCCGTTCTCTGAACTCGGGAGTGTGAGTGCTGTGCGTTCTCTGAGCTCGGGGGTGTGAGTGCTGTCTGTTCTCTGAACTCGGGAGTGTGAGTGCTGTGTGTTCTCTGAACTCGGGAGTGTGAGCGCTGTGTGTTCTCTGAACTCGGGAGTGTGAGCGCTGTGCGTTCTCTGAACTCGGGAGTGTGAGCGCTGTGCGTTCTCTGAACTCGGGAGTGTGAGCGCTGTGCGTTCTCTGAACTCGGGAGTGTGAGCGCTGTGTGTTCTCTGAACTCGGGATTATGAGCGCTGTGCGTTCTCTGAACTTGGGAGTGTGAGCGCTGGGTGTTCTCTGAACTCGGGAGTGTGAGCACTGTGCGTTCCCTGAACTCGGGTGTGTGAGCACTGTGCGTTCCCTGAACTCGGGTGTGTGAGCACTGTGCGTTCTCTGAACTCGGGAGTGTGAGCGCTGTGCGTTCTCTGAACTCGGGAGTGTGAGCGCTGTGCGTTCTCTGAACTTGGGAGTGTGAGCGCTGGGTGTTCTCTGAACTCGGGAGTGTGAGCACTGTGCGTTCCCTGAACTCGGGTGTGTGAGCAGTGCGTTCCCTGAACTCGGGTGTGTGAGCACTGTGCGTTCTCTGAACTCGGGAGTGTGAGCGCTGTGTGTTCTCTGAACTCGGGAGTGTGAGCGCTGTGCGTTCTCTGAACTCGGGAGTGTGAGTGCTGTGCGTTCTCTGAACTCGGGAGAGCGAGCGCTGTGTGTTCTCTGAACTCGGGAGTGTGAAAGCTGTGCGTTCCCTGAACTCGGGAGTGTGAGCGCTGTGTGTTCGCTGAACTCAGGAGTGTGAGCGCTGTGTGTTCTCTGAACTCGGGAGTGTGAACGCTGTGCATTCTCTGAACTCGGGAGTGTGAGCACTGTGCGTTCTCTGAACTCGGGATTATGAGCGCTGTCCGTTCTCCGAGCTCGGGAGTGTGAGTGCTGTCCGTTCTCTGAACTCGGGAGTGTGAGTGCTGTGTGTTCTCTGAACTCGGGAGTGTGAGCACTGTGCGTTCTCTGAACTCGGGAGCGTGAGCGCTGTGTGTTCTCTGAACTCAGCAGTGTGAGCGCTGTGCGTTCTCTCAATTCGGGAGTGTGAGCGCTGTGTGTTCTCTGTACTCGGGAGTGTGAGCGCTGTGTGTTCTCTGTACTCGGGAGTGTGAGCGCTGTGCGTTCTCTGAACTCGGGAGTGAGCGCTGTGCATTCTCTGAACTCGGGAGTGTGAGCGCTGTGCGTTCTCTGAACTCGGGAGTGTGAGTGCTGTGCGTTCTCCGAACTCGGGAGTGTGAGCGCTGTGTGTTCTCTGAACTTGGGAGTGTGAGCGCTGTGCATTCTCTGAACTCGGGAATGTGAGCACTGTGTGTTCTCTGAACCCGGGAGTATGAGCGCTGTGCGTTCTCTCAATTCGGGAGTGTGAGCACTGTGCGTTCTCTGAACTCGCGAGTGTGAGTGCTGTGCGTTCTCTGAACTTGGGAGTGTGAGTGCTGTGCTTTCTCTGAACTCGGGAGTGTGAGCGCTGTGCGTTCTCTGAACTCGGGAGTGTGAGCGCTGTGCGTTCCCTGAGCTCGGGATTATGAGGGCTGTGCGTTCTCTGAACTCGGGAGTGTGAGTGCTGTGCATTCTCTGCACTCAGGATTAGGAGTGTTGTGCGTTCTCTGAACTCGGGAGTGTGAGCGCTGTGTGTAGTCTGACCTCAGCAGTGTAAGCGCTGTGCGTTCTCTGAACTCGGGAATGTGAGCACTGTGCGTTCTCTGAACTCGGGAGTGTGTGTTTTCTGAACGTGTGAGTGTGTGCGCTGTGTGTTTTCTGAACTCAGGTGTGTGAGCGCTGTGTGTTCTCTGAACTCGGGATTATGAGCGCTGTGCTTTCTCTGAACTCGGGAGTGTGAGCGCTGTGTGTTCTCTGAACTCGGGAGTGTGAGCGCTGTGCGTTCTCTGAACTCGGGAGTGTGAGCGCTGTGCATTCTCTGAACTCGGGAGCCTGAGTGCTGTGTGTTCTCTGAACTCAGGAGTGTGAGCGCTGTGCATTCTATGAACTCGGGAGTATGAGCACTGTGCGCATTCTGAACGTGGCAGTGTGATCACTGTGTGTTCTCCGTACTCGGGAGTGTGAGCGCTGTGCATTCTCTGAACTCAGCTGTGTGAGCGCTGTGTGTTCTCTGAACTCGGGAGGGTGAGCGTTGTGTGTTCTCTGAACTCGGGGGTGTGAGCGCCTTGCTTTCTCTGAACTCGGGATTGTGAGCGCTGTGTGTTCTCTGAACTCGGGGGTGTGAGCGCTGTGTGTTCTCTGAACTCAGGTGTGTGAGTGCTGTGTGTTCTCTGAACTCGGGAGTGTGAGCGCTGTGCGTTCTCTGAAATTCGGAGAGTTTGCGCTGTGTGTTCTCTGAACTCGGGAGTGTGAGCGCTGTGCGTTCTCTGAACGTGGCAGTGTGATCACTGTGTGTTCTCTGTACTCGGGAGTGTGAGCGCTGTGCATTCTCTGAACTCAGCTGTGTGAGCGCTGTGTGTTCTCTGAACATGGCAGTGTGATCACTGTGTGTTCTCTGTACTCGGGAGTGTGAGCGTTGTGTGTACTCTGAACTCGGGAGTGTGAGCGCTGTGTGTTCTCTGAACTCGGGAGTGTGAGCGCTGTGCGTTCTCGGAACTTGGGAGTGTATGCTCTGTGCGTTCTCTGAACTCGGGAGTGAGCGCGCTGTGTGTTCTCTGAACTCGGGAGTGTGAATGCTGTGCGTTCTCTGAACTCGGGAGTGAGCGCACTGTGTGTTCTCTGAACTCAGCAGTGTGAGCGCTGTGCGTTCTCTGAACTCAGCAGTGTGAGCGCTGTACGTTCTCTGAACTCGGGAGTGTGAGTGCTGTGCGTTCTCTGAACTCGGGAGTGTGAGCGCTGTGTGTTCTCTGAACTCGGGAGTGTGAGTGCTGTGCGTTCCCTGAACTCGGGAGTGTGAGCGCTGTGTGTTCTCTGAACTCGGGAGTGTGAGCGCTGTGCATTTTCTGAACTCGGGTGTGTGAGCACTGTGCGTTCTCTGAACTCGGGATTATGAGCGCTGTCCGTTCTCTGAACTCGGGAGTGTGAGTGCTGTCCGTTCTCTGAACTCGGGATTATGAGCGCTGTCCGTTCTCTGAACTCGGGAGTGTGAGCACTGTGCGTTCTATTAGCTCGGGAGTGTGAGTGCTGTCCGTTCTCTGAACTCGGGAGTGTGAGTGCTGTGTGTTCTCTGAACTCGGGAGTGTGAGTGCTGTGTGTTCTCTGAACTCGGGAGTGTGAGCGCTGTGCGTTCTCTGAACTCGGGAGCGTGAGCGCTGTGTGTTCTCTGAACTCGGGAGTGTGAGCACTGTGTGTTCTCTGAACTCAGCAGTGTGAGCGCTGTGCGTTCTCTGTACGCGGGAGTGTGAGCGCTGTGTGTTCTCTGTACTCTGGAGTGTGAGCGCTGTGCGTTCTCTGAACTCGGGAGTGAGCGCTGTGCATTCTCTGTACTCGGGAGTGTGAGCGCTGTGCATTCTCTGAAGTCGGGAGTATGAGCGCTGTGCGTTCACTGAACTCGGGAGTGTGTGTTTTCTGAACGTGTGAGTGTGAGCGCTGTGTGTTCTCTGAACTCGGGATTATGAGCGCTGTGCGTTCTCTGAACTCGGGAGTGTGAGTGCTGTGCGTTCTCTGAGCTCGGGAGTGTGAGTGCTGTGCTTTCTCTGCACTCAGGATTATGAGTGTTGTGCGTTCTCTGAACTCGGGAGTGTGAGCACTGTGCGTTCTCTGAACTCGGGAGTGTGAGTGCTGTGCGTTCTCTGCACTCAGGATTATGAGTGTTGTGCGTTCTCTGAACTCGGGAGTGTGAGCGCTGTGTGTTCTCTGTACGTGGCAGTGTGAGTACTGTGTGTTCTCTGAACTCGGCAGTGTGAGTGCTGTGCGTTCTCTGAACTCGGGAGTGTGAGCGCTGTGCGTTCTCTGAACTCGGGAGTGTGAGCGCTGTGCGTTCTCTGAACTCGGGTGTGTGAGCGCTGTGCGTTCTCTGAACTCGGGAGTGTGAGTGCTGTGAGTTCTCTGAACTCAGGATTATGAGTGCTGTGTGTTCTCTGTACTCGGGTGCGTGAGCGCTGTGTGTACTCTGAACTCAGCAGTGTGAGCGCTGTGTGTTCTCTGTACTCGGGAGTGTGAGCACTGTGTGTTCTCTGACCTCAGGAGTGTGAGCGCTGTGCCTTCTTATAACCCGTGAGTGTGAGCCCTGTGTGTTATCTGAACTCGGGTGTGTGAGCTCTGCGTGTTCACTGCACTCGGGAGTATGAGTGCTGTGCGTTCTCTGAACTCAGCTGTGTGAGCGCTGTGTGTTCTCTGAACATGGCAGTGTGATCACTGTGTGTTCTCTGTACTCGGGATTGTGAGCGTTGTGTGTACTCTGAACTCGGGAGTGTGAGCGATGTGTGTTCTCTGAACCCGTGAGTGTGAATGCTGTGCGTTCTCTGAACTCGGGAATGTGAGCGCTGTGTGTTCTCTGAACTCGGGTGTGTGAGCGCTGTGCGTTCGCTGAACTCGGGAGTGTGAGCGCTGTGCATTCTCTGAACCGGGGAGTGTGAGTGCTGTGCATTCTCTGGAGTTGGGAGTGTGAGCGCTGTGCGTTCTCGGAACTCGGGAGTGTATGCTCTGTGCGTTCTCTGAACTCGGGAGTGAGCGCGCTGTGTGTTCTCTGAACTCGGGAGTGTGAATGCTGTGCGTTCTCTGAACTCGGGAGTGAGCGCGCTGTCCGTTCTCTGAACTCGGGAGTGTGAGTGCTGTGCGTTCTCTGAGCTCGGGGGTGTGAGTGCTGTCTGTTCTCTGAACTCGGGAGTGTGAGCGCTGTGTGTTCTCTGAACTCGGGAGTGTGAGCGCTGTGCGTTCTCTGAACTCGGGAGTGTGAGCGCTGTGCGTTCTCTGAACTCGGGAGTGTGAGCGCTGTGCGTTCTCTGAACTCGGGAGTGTGAGCGCTGTGTGTTCTCTGAACTCGGGATTATGAGCGCTGTGCGTTCTCTGAACTTGGGAGTGTGAGCGCTGGGTGTTCTCTGAACTCGGGAGTGTGAGCACTGTGCGTTCCCTGAACTCGGGTGTGTGAGCACTGTGCGTTCTCTGAACTCGGGAGTGTGAGCGCTGTGCGTTCTCTGAACTCGGGAGTGTGAGCGCTGTGCGTTCTCTGAACTTGGGAGTGTGAGCGCTGGGTGTTCTCTGAACTCGGGAGTGTGAGCACTGTGCGTTCCCTGAACTCGGGTGTGTGAGCACTGTGCGTTCCCTGAACTCGGGTGTGTGAGCACTGTGCGTTCTCTGAACTCGGGAGTGTGAGCGCTGTGTGTTCTCTGAACTCGGGAGTGTGAGCGCTGTGCGTTCTCTGAACTCGGGAGTGTGAGTGCTGTGCGTTCTCTGAACTCGGGAGAGCGAGCGCTGTGTGTTCTCTGAACTCGGGAGTGTGAAAGCTGTGCGTTCCCTGAACTCGGGAGTGTGAGCGCTGTGTGTTCGCTGAACTCAGGAGTGTGAGCGCTGTGTGTTCTCTGAACTCGGGAGTGTGAACGCTGTGCATTCTCTGAACTCGGGAGTGTGAGCACTGTGCGTTCTCTGAACTCGGGATTATGAGCGCTGTCCGTTCTCCGAGCTCGGGAGTGTGAGTGCTGTCCGTTCTCTGAACTCGGGAGTGTGAGTGCTGTGTGTTCTCTGAACTCGGGAGTGTGAGCGCTGTGCGTTCTCTGAACTCGGGAGCGTGAGCGCTGTGTGTTCTCTGAACTCAGCAGTGTGAGCGCTGTGCGTTCTCTCAATTCGGGAGTGTGAGCGCTGTGTGTTCTCTGTACTCGGGAGTGTGAGCGCTGTGTGTTCTCTGTACTCGGGAGTGTGAGCGCTGTGCGTTCTCTGAACTCGGGAGTGAGCGCTGTGCATTCTCTGAACTCGGGAGTGTGAGCGCTGTGCGTTCTCTGAACTCGGGAGTGTGAGTGCTGTGCGTTCTCCGAACTCGGGAGTGTGAGCGCTGTGTGTTCTCTGAACTTGGGAGTGTGAGCGCTGTGCATTCTCTGAACTCGGGAATGTGAGCACTGTGTGTTCTCTGAACCCGGGAGTATGAGCGCTGTGCGTTCTCTCAATTCGGGAGTGTGAGCACTGTGCGTTCTCTGAACTCGCGAGTGTGAGTGCTGTGCGTTCTCTGAACTTGGGAGTGTGAGTGCTGTGCTTTCTCTGAACTCGGGAGTGTGAGCGCTGTGCGTTCTCTGAACTCGGGAGTGTGAGCGCTGTGCGTTCCCTGAGCTCGGGATTATGAGGGCTGTGCGTTCTCTGAACTCGGGAGTGTGAGCGCTGTGTGTAGTCTGACCTCAGCAGTGTAAGCGCTGTGCGTTCTCTGAACTCGGGAATGTGAGCACTGTGCGTTCTCTGAACTCGGGAGTGTGTGTTTTCTGAACGTGTGAGTGTGTGCGCTGTGTGTTTTCTGAACTCAGGTGTGTGAGCGCTGTGTGTTCTCTGAACTCGGGATTATGAGCGCTGTGCTTTCTCTGAACTCGGGAGTGTGAGCGCTGTGCGTTCTCTGAAGTCGGGAGTATGAGCGCTGTGCGTTCTCTGAACTTGGGAGTGTGTGTTTTCTGAACGTGGGAGTGTGAGCGCTGTGCATTCTCTAAACTCGGGAGTGTGAGCGCTGTGTATTCTCTGAACTCAGGAGTGTGAGCACTGTGCGTTCTCTGAACTCGGGAGCATGAGTGCTGTGTGTTCTCTGAACTCGGGAGTGTGAGCACTGTGCGTTCCCTGAACTCAGGAGTGTGAGCACTGTGCATTCTCTGAACTCGGGAGTGTGAGTGCTGTGCGTTCTCTGAACTCGGGAGTGTGAGCAATGTGTGTTCTCCGAAATCGGGAGTGTGAAAGCTGTGTGTTTTCTGAACTCGGGAGTGTGAGCGCTGTGTGTTCTCTGAACTCGGGAGTGTGAGCGCTGTGCGTTCTCTGAACTCGGGAGTGTGAGCGCTGTGTGTTCTCTGAACTCGGGATTATGAGCGCTGTGCATTCTCTGAACTCGGGAGTGTGAGTGCTGTGCATTCTCTGAACTCGGGAGTGTGAGTGCTGTGCTTTCTCTGCACTCAGGATTATGATTGTTGTGCGTTCTCTGAACTCGGGAGTGTGAGCGCTGTGTGTTCTCTGTACGTGGCAGTGTGAGTACTGTGTGTTCTCTGAACTCGGGAGTGAGAGTGCTGTGTGTTCTCTGAACACGGGAGTGTGAGCGCTGTGCGTTCTCTGAACTTGGGTGTGTGAGCGCTGCGTGTTCTCTGAACTCGGGAGTGTGAGCGCTGTGTGTTCTCTGAACTCGGGAGTGTGAGCGCTGTGCGTTCTCTGAACTCGGGAGTGTGAGCGCTGTGCATTCTCTGAACTCAGGAGTGTGAGCGCTGTGCGTTCTCTGAACTCGGGAGTGTGAGCGCTGTGTATTCTCTGAACTCAGGAGTGTGAGCACTGTGCGTTCTCTGAACTCGGGAGCATGAGTGCTGTGTGTTCTCTGAACTCAGGAGTGTGAGCGCTGGGTGTTCTCTGAACTCGGGAGTGTGAGCACTGTGCGTTCTCTGAACTCGGGAGTGTGAGCGCTGTGCGTTCTCTGAACTTGTGAGCATGAGCGCTGTGTGTTCTCTGTACGTGGCAGTGTGAGTACTGTGTGTTCTCTGAACTCGGGAGTGTGAGTGCTCTGCGTTCTCTGAACTCGTGAGCATGAGCGCTGTGTGTTCTCTGTACGTGGCAGTGTGAGTACTGTGTGTTCTCTGAACTCGGGAGTGTGAGTGCTCTGTGTTCTCTGAACTCGGGAGTGTGAGCGCTGTGAGTTCTCTGAACTCGGGAGTGTGAGCGCTGTGTGTTTTCTGAATTCGGGAGTGTGAGCGCTGTGCGTTCTCTGAACTCGGGAGTGTGAGCGCTGTGTGTTCTCTGAACTCGGGATTATGAGCGCTGTGCGTTCTCTGAACTCGGGAGTGTGAGTGCTGTGCTTTCTCTGCACTCAGGATTATGAGTGTTGTGCGTTCTCTGAACTCGGGAGTGTGAGCGCTGTGCGTTCTCTGAATGTGGCACTGTGTGAGCACTGTGCGTTTTCGGAACTCGGAAGTGTGAGCGCTGTGCGTTCTCTGAACTCGGGAGTGTGAGTGCTGTGTGTTCTCTGAACTCGGGAGTGTGAGCGCTGTGCGTTCTCTGAACTCGGCAGCGTGAGCGCTGTGCGTTCTCTGAACTCGGGAGTGTGAGCACTGTGTGTTCCCTGAACTCAGTGGTGTGAGCGCTGTGTGTTCTCTGTACTCGGGAGCGTAAGCGCCTTGCGTTCTCTGAACTCGGGAGTGTGAGCGCTGTGTGTTCTCTGAACTCGGGAGTGTGAGTGCTGTGAGTTCTCTGAACTCGGGAGTGTGAGCGCTGCGCATTCGCTGAAGTCAGGATTATGAGTGCTGTGTGTTCTCTGTACTCGGGTGCGTGAGCGCTGTGTGTACTCTGAACTCAGCAGTGTGAGCGCTGTGTGTTCTCTGAACTTGGGAGTGTGAGTGCTGTGCGTTCTCTGAACTCGGGAGTGTGAGCGCTGTCCTCAGGAGTGTGAGCGCTGTGCCTTCTTATAACCCGTGAGTGTGAGCCCTGTGTGTTCTCTGAACTCGGGTGTGTGAGCTCTGCGTATTCACTGCACTCAGGAGTATGAGTGCTGTGCGTTCTCTGCACTCGAGAGTGTGAGCGCTGTGTGTTCTCTGAACTCGGGAGTGTGAGCGCGGTGTGTTCTCTGAACTCGAGTATGAGCGCTGTGCATTCTCTGAACTTGGGAGTATGAGCGCTGTGCGTTCTCTGAACTCGGGAGTGTGAGTGCTGTGCATTCTCTGAACTCAGCTGTGTGAGCGCTGTGTGTTCTATGAACATGGCAGTGTGATCACTGTGTGTTCTCTGTACTCGGGATTGAGAGCGTTGTGTGTACTATGAACTCGGGAGTGTGAGCGATGTGTGTTCTCTGAACCCGTGAGTGTGAATGCTGTGCGTTCTCTGAACTCGGGAATGTGAGCGCTGTGCGTTCGCTGAACTCGGGAGTGTGAGCGCTGTGCATTCTCTGAACCGGGGAGTGTGAGTGCTGTGCATTCTCTGAAGTTGGGAGTGTGAGCGCTGTGCGTTCTCGGAACTCGGGAGTGTATGCTCTGTGCGTTCTCTGAACTCGGGAGTGAGCGCGCTGTGTGTTCTCTGAACTCAGCAGTGCGAGCGCTGTGCGTTCTCTGAACTCAGCAGTGTGAGCGCTGTGCGTTCTCTGAACTCGGGAGTGTGAGTGCTGTGCGTTCTCTGAACTCGGGAGTGCGAGCGCTGTGTGTTCTCTGAACTCGGGACTGTGAGTGCTGTGAGTTCTCTGAACTCGGGAGTGTGAGCGCTGTGCGTTCTCTGAACTCGGGATTATGAGCGCTGTCCGTTCTCTGAACTCGGGAGTGTGAGTGCTGTGCGTTCTCTGAGCTCGGGAGTGTGAGTGCTGTCTGTTCTCTGAACTCGGGAGTGTGGGCGCTGTGCGTTCTCTGAACTCGGGAGCGTGAGTGCTGTGTGTTCTCTGATCTCGGGAGTGCGAGCGCTGTGTGTTCTCTGAACTCGGGACTGTGAGTGCTGTGAGTTCTCTGAACTCGGGAGTGTGAGCGCTGTGTGTTCTCTGAACTCGGGAGTGTGAGTGCTGTGCATTCTCTGAACTCGGGAGTGTGAGTGCTGTGCTTTCTCTGCACTCAGGATTATGATTGTTGTGCGTTCTCTGAACTCGGGAGTGTGAGCGCTGTGTGTTCTCTGTACGTGGCAGTGTGAGTACTGTGTGTTCTCTGAACTCGGGAGTGAGAGTGCTGTGTGTTCTCTGAACACGGGAGTGTGAGCGCTGTGCGTTCTCTGAACTTGGGTGTGTGAGCGCTGCGTGTTCTCTGAACTCGGGAGTGTGAGCGCTGTGTGTTCTCTGAACTCGGGAGTGTGAGCGCTGTGCGTTCTCTGAACTCGGGAGTGTGAGCGCTGTGCATTCTCTGAACTCAGGAGTGTGAGCGCTGTGCGTTCTCTGAACTCGGGAGTGTGAGCGCTGTGTATTCTCTGAACTCAGGAGTGTGAGCACTGTGCGTTCTCTGAACTCGGGAGCATGAGTGCTGTGTGTTCTCTGAACTCAGGAGTGTGAGCGCTGGGTGTTCTCTGAACTCGGGAGTGTGAGCACTGTGCGTTCTCTGAACTCGGGAGTGTGAGCGCTGTGCGTTCTCTGAACTTGTGAGCATGAGCGCTGTGTGTTCTCTGTACGTGGCAGTGTGAGTACTGTGTGTTCTCTGAACTCGGGAGTGTGAGTGCTCTGCGTTCTCTGAACTCGTGAGCATGAGCGCTGTGTGTTCTCTGTACGTGGCAGTGTGAGTACTGTGTGTTCTCTGAACTCGGGAGTGTGAGTGCTCTGTGTTCTCTGAACCCGGGAGTGTGAGCGCTGTGAGTTCTCTGAACTCGGGAGTGTGAGCGCTGTGTGTTTTCTGAATTCGGGAGTGTGAGCGCTGTGCGTTCTCTGAACTCGGGAGTGTGAGCGCTGTGTGTTCTCTGAACTCGGGATTATGAGCGCTGTGCGTTCTCTGAACTCGGGAGTGTGAGTGCTGTGCTTTCTCTGCACTCAGGATTATGAGTGTTGTGCGTTCTCTGAACTCGGGAGTGTGAGCGCTGTGCGTTCTCTGAATGTGGCACTGTGTGAGCACTGTGCGTTTTCGGAACTCGGAAGTGTGAGCGCTGTGCGTTCTCTGAACTCGGGAGTGTGAGTGCTGTGTGTTCTCTGAACTCGGGAGTGTGAGCGCTGTGCGTTCTCTGAACTCGGCAGCGTGAGCGCTGTGCGTTCTCTGAACTCGGGAGTGTGAGCACTGTGTGTTCCCTGAACTCAGTGGTGTGAGCGCTGTGTGTTCTCTGTACTCGGGAGCGTAAGCGCCTTGCGTTCTCTGAACTCGGGAGTGTGAGCGCTGTGTGTTCTCTGAACTCGGGAGTGTGAGTGCTGTGAGTTCTCTGAACTCGGGAGTGTGAGCGCTGCGCATTCGCTGAAGTCAGGATTATGAGTGCTGTGTGTTCTCTGTACTCGGGTGCGTGAGCGCTGTGTGTACTCTGAACTCAGCAGTGTGAGCGCTGTGTGTTCTCTGAACTTGGGAGTGTGAGTGCTGTGCGTTCTCTGAACTCGGGAGTGTGAGCGCTGTCCTCAGGAGTGTGAGCGCTGTGCCTTCTTATAACCCGTGAGTGTGAGCCCTGTGTGTTCTCTGAACTCGGGTGTGTGAGCTCTGCGTATTCACTGCACTCAGGAGTATGAGTGCTGTGCGTTCTCTGCACTCGAGAGTGTGAGCGCTGTGTGTTCTCTGAACTCGGGAGTGTGAGCGCGGTGTGTTCTCTGAACTCGAGTATGAGCGCTGTGCATTCTCTGAACTTGGGAGTATGAGCGCTGTGCGTTCTCTGAACTCGGGAGTGTGAGTGCTGTGCATTCTCTGAACTCAGCTGTGTGAGCGCTGTGTGTTCTATGAACATGGCAGTGTGATCACTGTGTGTTCTCTGTACTCGGGATTGAGAGCGTTGTGTGTACTATGAACTCGGGAGTGTGAGCGATGTGTGTTCTCTGAACCCGTGAGTGTGAATGCTGTGCGTTCTCTGAACTCGGGAATGTGAGCGCTGTGCGTTCGCTGAACTCGGGAGTGTGAGCGCTGTGCATTCTCTGAACCGGGGAGTGTGAGTGCTGTGCATTCTCTGAAGTTGGGAGTGTGAGCGCTGTGCGTTCTCGGAACTCGGGAGTGTATGCTCTGTGCGTTCTCTGAACTCGGGAGTGAGCGCGCTGTGTGTTCTCTGAACTCGGGAGTGTGAATGCTGTGCGTTCTCTGAACTCGGGAGTGAGCGCGCTGTGTGTTCTCTGAACTCAGCAGTGCGAGCGCTGTGCGTTCTCTGAACTCAGCAGTGTGAGCGCTGTGCGTTCTCTGAACTCGGGAGTGTGAGTGCTGTGCGTTCTCTGAACTCGGGAGTGCGAGCGCTGTGTGTTCTCTGAACTCGGGACTGTGAGTGCTGTGAGTTCTCTGAACTCGGGAGTGTGAGCGCTGTGCGTTCTCTGAACTCGGGATTATGAGCGCTGTCCGTTCTCTGAACTCGGGAGTGTGAGTGCTGTGCGTTCTCTGAGCTCGGGAGTGTGAGTGCTGTCTGTTCTCTGAACTCGGGAGTGTGGGCGCTGTGCGTTCTCTGAACTCGGGAGCGTGAGTGCTGTGTGTTCTCTGATCTCGGGAGTGCGAGCGCTGTGTGTTCTCTGAACTCGGGACTGTGAGTGCTGTGAGTTCTCTGAACTCGGGAGTGTGAGCGCTGTGCGTTCTCTGAACTCGGGAGTGTGAGTGCTGTGCATTCTCTGAACTCGGGAGTGTGAGTGCTGTGCTTTCTCTGCACTCAGGATTATGATTGTTGTGCGTTCTCTGAACTCGGGAGTGTGAGCGCTGTGTGTTCTCTGTACGTGGCAGTGTGAGTACTGTGTGTTCTCTGAACTCGGGAGTGAGAGTGCTGTGTGTTCTCTGAACACGGGAGTGTGAGCGCTGTGCGTTCTCTGAACTTGGGTGTGTGAGCGCTGCGTGTTCTCTGAACTCGGGAGTGTGAGCGCTGTGTGTTCTCTGAACTCGGGAGTGTGAGCGCTGTGCGTTCTCTGAACTCGGGAGTGTGAGCGCTGTGCATTCTCTGAACTCAGGAGTGTGAGCGCTGTGCGTTCTCTGAACTCGGGAGTGTGAGCGCTGTGTATTCTCTGAACTCAGGAGTGTGAGCACTGTGCGTTCTCTGAACTCGGGAGCATGAGTGCTGTGTGTTCTCTGAACTCAGGAGTGTGAGCGCTGGGTGTTCTCTGAACTCGGGAGTGTGAGCACTGTGCGTTCTCTGAACTCGGGAGTGTGAGCGCTGTGCGTTCTCTGAACTTGTGAGCATGAGCGCTGTGTGTTCTCTGTACGTGGCAGTGTGAGTACTGTGTGTTCTCTGAACTCGGGAGTGTGAGTGCTCTGCGTTCTCTGAACTCGTGAGCATGAGCGCTGTGTGTTCTCTGTACGTGGCAGTGTGAGTACTGTGTGTTCTCTGAACTCGGGAGTGTGAGTGCTCTGTGTTCTCTGAACTCGTGAGTGTGAGCGCTGTGAGTTCTCTGAACTCGGGAGTGTGAGCGCTGTGTGTTTTCTGAATTCGGGAGTGTGAGCGCTGTGCGTTCTCTGAACTCGGGAGTGTGAGCGCTGTGTGTTCTCTGAACTCGGGATTATGAGCGCTGTGCGTTCTCTGAACTCGGGAGTGTGAGTGCTGTGCTTTCTCTGCACTCAGGATTATGAGTGTTGTGCGTTCTCTGAACTCGGGAGTGTGAGCGCTGTGCGTTCTCTGAATGTGGCACTGTGTGAGCACTGTGCGTTTTCGGAACTCGGAAGTGTGAGCGCTGTGCGTTCTCTGAACTCGGGAGTGTGAGTGCTGTGTGTTCTCTGAACTCGGGAGTGTGAGCGCTGTGCGTTCTCTGAACTCGGCAGCGTGAGCGCTGTGCGTTCTCTGAACTCGGGAGTGTGAGCACTGTGTGTTCCCTGAACTCAGTGGTGTGAGCGCTGTGTGTTCTCTGTACTCGGGAGCGTAAGCGCCTTGCGTTCTCTGAACTCGGGAGTGTGAGCGCTGTGTGTTCTCTGAACTCGGGAGTGTGAGTGCTGTGAGTTCTCTGAACTCGGGAGTGTGAGCGCTGCGCATTCGCTGAAGTCAGGATTATGAGTGCTGTGTGTTCTCTGTACTCGGGTGCGTGAGCGCTGTGTGTACTCTGAACTCAGCAGTGTGAGCGCTGTGTGTTCTCTGAACTTGGGAGTGTGAGTGCTGTGCGTTCTCTGAACTCGGGAGTGTGAGCGCTGTCCTCAGGAGTGTGAGCGCTGTGCCTTCTTATAACCCGTGAGTGTGAGCCCTGTGTGTTCTCTGAACTCGGGTGTGTGAGCTCTGCGTATTCACTGCACTCAGGAGTATGAGTGCTGTGCGTTCTCTGCACTCGAGAGTGTGAGCGCTGTGTGTTCTCTGAACTCGGGAGTGTGAGCGCGGTGTGTTCTCTGAACTCGAGTATGAGCGCTGTGCATTCTCTGAACTTGGGAGTATGAGCGCTGTGCGTTCTCTGAACTCGGGAGTGTGAGTGCTGTGCATTCTCTGAACTCAGCTGTGTGAGCGCTGTGTGTTCTATGAACATGGCAGTGTGATCACTGTGTGTTCTCTGTACTCGGGATTGAGAGCGTTGTGTGTACTATGAACTCGGGAGTGTGAGCGATGTGTGTTCTCTGAACCCGTGAGTGTGAATGCTGTGCGTTCTCTGAACTCGGGAATGTGAGCGCTGTGCGTTCGCTGAACTCGGGAGTGTGAGCGCTGTGCATTCTCTGAACCGGGGAGTGTGAGTGCTGTGCATTCTCTGAAGTTGGGAGTGTGAGCGCTGTGCGTTCTCGGAACTCGGGAGTGTATGCTCTGTGCGTTCTCTGAACTCGGGAGTGAGCGCGCTGTGTGTTCTCTGAACTCGGGAGTGTGAATGCTGTGCGTTCTCTGAACTCGGGAGTGAGCGCGCTGTGTGTTCTCTGAACTCAGCAGTGCGAGCGCTGTGCGTTCTCTGAACTCAGCAGTGTGAGCGCTGTGCGTTCTCTGAACTCGGGAGTGTGAGTGCTGTGCGTTCTCTGAACTCGGGAGTGCGAGCGCTGTGTGTTCTCTGAACTCGGGACTGTGAGTGCTGTGAGTTCTCTGAACTCGGGAGTGTGAGCGCTGTGCGTTCTCTGAACTCGGGATTATGAGCGCTGTCCGTTCTCTGAACTCGGGAGTGTGAGTGCTGTGCGTTCTCTGAGCTCGGGAGTGTGAGTGCTGTCTGTTCTCTGAACTCGGGAGTGTGGGCGCTGTGCGTTCTCTGAACTCGGGAGCGTGAGTGCTGTGTGTTCTCTGATCTCGGGAGTGCGAGCGCTGTGTGTTCTCTGAACTCGGGACTGTGAGTGCTGTGAGTTCTCTGAACTCGGGAGTGTGAGCGCTGTGCGTTCTCTGAACTCGGGATTATGAGCGCTGTCCGTTCTCTGAACTCGGGAGTGTGAGTGCTGTGCGTTCTCTGAGCTCGGGAGTGTGAGTGCTGTCTGTTCTCTGAACTCGGGAGTGTGGGCGCTGTGCGTTCTCTGAACTCAGCAGTGTGAGCGCTGTGCATTCTCTGAACTCGGGAGTGTGAGTGCTGTGCATTCTCTGAACTCGGGAGTGTGAGCGTTGTGCGTTCTCTGAACTCGGGAGCATGAGTGCTGTGTGTTCTCTGAACTCGGGAGTGTGAGCGCTGTGTGTTCTCTGAACTCAGGATTATGAGCACTGTGCGTTCTCTGAACTCGGGAGTGTGAGTGCTGTGCGTTCTCTGAGCTCGGGAGTGTGAGTGCTGTGCTTTCTCTGCACTCAGGATTATGAGTGTTGTGCGTTCTCTGAACTCGGGAGTGTGAGCGCTGTGCGTTCTCTGAATGTGGCACTGTGTGAGCACTGTGCGTTTTCGTAACTCGGAAGTGTGAGTGCTGTGCATTCTCTGAACTCGGGAGTGTGAGTGCTGTGCGTTCTCTGAACTCGGGATTATGAGTGCTGTGCGTTCTCTGAACTCGGGAGTGTGAGCACTGTGCGCTCTCTGAGCTCGGGAGTGTGAGTGCTG
Source organism: Somniosus microcephalus (assembly GCF_052327205.1). NCBI lineage: Eukaryota > Metazoa > Chordata > Chondrichthyes > Squaliformes > Somniosidae > Somniosus > Somniosus microcephalus. The sequence continues at coordinate 66,194,094 of NC_141009.1, read as the reverse complement.
TGCATTCTCTGAACTCGGGAGTGTGAGCGCTGGGTGTTCTCTGAACTCGGGAGTGTGAGCACTGCGCGTTCCCTGAACTCGGGTGTGTGAGCACTGTGCGTTCCCTGAACTCGGGAGTGTGAGCACTGTGCGTTCTCTGAACTCGGGAGTGTGAGTGCTGTGCGTTCTCTGAACTCGGGAGTGTGAGCAATGTGTGTTCTCCGAAATCGGGAGTGTGAAAGCTGTGTGTTTTCTGAACTCAGGTGTGTGAGCGCTGTGCGTTCTCTGAACTCGGGAGTGTGAGCGCTGTGTGTTCTCTGAGCTCGGGATTATGAGCGCTGTGCGTTCTCTGAACTCGGGAGTGTGAGTGCTGTGCGTTCTCTGAGCTCGGGAGTGTGAGTGCTGTGCTTTCTCTGCACTCAGGATTATGATTGTTGTGCGTTCTCTGAACTCGGGAGTGTGAGCGCTGTGTGTTCTCTGTACGTGGCAGTGTGAGTACTGTGTGTTCTCTGAACTCGGGAGTGTGAGTGCTGTGTGTTCTCTGAACTCGGGAGTGTGAGCGCTGTGCGTTCTCTGAACTCGGGTGTGTGAGCGCTGTGTGTTCTCTGAACTCGGGAGTGTGAGCGCTGTGCGTTCTCTGAACTCGGGAGTGTGAGCGCTGTGCATTCTCTGAACTCGGGAGCCTGAGTGCTGTGTGTTCTCTGAACTCAGGAGTGTGAGCGCTGTGCATTCTATGATCTCGGGAGTATGAGCACTGTGCGCATTCTGAACGTGGCAGTGTGATCACTGTGTGTTCTCCGTACTCGGGAGTGTGAGCGCTGTGCATTCTCTGAACTCAGCTGTGTGAGCGCTGTGTGTTCTCTGAACTCGGGAGGGTGAGCGTTGTGTGTTCTCTGAACTCGGGGGTGTGAGCGCCTTGCTTTCTCTGAACTCGGGATTGTGAGCGCTGTGTGTTCTCTGAACTCGGGGGTGTGAGCGCTGTGTGTTCTCTGAACTCAGGTGTGTGAGTGCTGTGTGTTCTCTGAACTCGGGAGTGTGAGCGCTGTGCGTTCTCTGAACTCGGGAGTGTGAGCGCTCTGCGTTCTCTGAAATTCGGAGAGTTTGCGCTGTGTGTTCTCTGAACTCGGGAGTGTGAGCGCTGTGCGTTCTCTGAACTCGGGAGTATGAGCACTGTGCGTACTCTGAACGTGGCAGTGTGATCACTGTGTGTTCTCTGTACTCGGGAGTGTGAGCGCTCTGCGTTCTCTGAAATTCGGAGAGTTTGCGCTGTGTGTTCTCTGAACTCGGGAGTGTGAGCGCTGTGCGTTCTCTGAACTCGGGAGTATGAGCGCTGTGTGTTCTCTGAACATGGCAGTGTGATCACTGTGTGTTCTCTGTACTCGGGAGTGTGAGCGTTGTGTGTACTCTGAACTCGGGAGTGTGAGCGCTGTGTGTTCTCTGAACTCGGGAGTGTGAATGCTGTGCGTTCTCTGAACTCGGGAATGTGAGCGCTGTGTGTTCTCTGAACTCGGGAGTGTGAGCGCTGTGCGTTCTCTGAACCGGGGAGTGTGAGTGCTGTGCATTCTCTGGAGTTGGGAGTGTGAGCGCTGTGCGTTCTCGGAACTTGGGAGTGTATGCTCTGTGCGTTCTCTGAACTCGGGAGTGAGCGCGCTGTGTGTTCTCTGAACTCGGGAGTGTGAATGCTGTGCGTTCTCTGAACTCGGGAGTGAGCGCACTGTGTGTTCTCTGAACTCAGCAGTGTGAGCGCTGTGCGTTCTCTGAACTCAGCAGTGTGAGCGCTGTACGTTCTCTGAACTCGGGAGTGTGAGTGCTGTGCGTTCTCTGAACTCGGGAGTGTGAGCGCTGTGTGTTCTCTGAACTCGGGAGTGTGAGTGCTGTGCGTTCCCTGAACTCGGGAGTGTGAGCGCTGTGTGTTCTCTGAACTCGGGAGTGTGAGCGCTGTGCGTTCTCTGAACTCGGGAGTGTGAATGCTGTGCATTTTCTGAACTCGGGTGTGTGAGCACTGTGCGTTCTCTGAACTCGGGATTATGAGCGCTGTCCGTTCTCTGAACTCGGGATTGTGAGCGCTGTCCGTTCTCTGAACTCGGGAGTGTGAGCACTGTGCGTTCTCTGAGCTCGGGAGTGTGAGTGCTGTCCGTTCTCTGAACTCGGGAGTGTGAGTGCTGTGTGTTCTCTGAACTCGGGAGTGTGAGTGCTGTGTGTTCTCTGAACTCGGGAGTGTGAGCGCTGTGCGTTCTCTGAACTCGGGAGCGTGAGCGCTGTGTGTTCTCTGAAGTCGGGAGTGTGAGCACTGTGTGTTCTCTGAACTCAGCAGTGTGAGCGCTGTGCGTTCTCTGAACTCGGGAGTGTGTGTTCTCTGAATGTGGGAGTGTGAGCGCTGTGTGTTCTCTGTACTCGGGAGTGTGAGCGCTGTGCGTTCTCTGAACTCGGGAGTGAGCGCTGTGCATTCTCTGAACTCGGGAGTGTGAGCGCTGTGCATTCTCTGAAGTCGGGAGTATGAGCGCTGTGCGTTCTCTGAACTCGGGAGTGTGTGTTTTCTGAACGTGTGAGTGTGAGCGCTGTGCGTTCTCTGAACTCGGGAGTGTGAGCGCTGTGTGTTCTCTGAACTCGGGATTATGAGCGCTGTGCGTTCTCTGAACTCGGGAGTGTGAGCAATGTGTGTTCTCCGAAATCGGGAGTGTGAAAGCTGTGTGTTTTCTGAACTCAGGTGTGTGAGCGCTGTGCGTTCTCTGAACTCGGGAGTGTGAGTGCTGTGCGTTCTCTGAGCTCGGGAGTGTGAGTACTGTGCATTCTCTGAACTCGGGAGTGTGAGTGCTGTGCTTTCTCTGCACTCAGGATTATGATTGTTGTGCATTCTCTGAACTCGGGAGTGTGAGCGCTGTGTGTTCTCTGTACGTGGCAGTGTGAGTACTGTGTGTTCTCTGAACTCGGGAGTGTGAGTGCTGTGTGTTCTCTGAACTCGGGAGTGTGAGCGCTGTGCGTTCTCTGAACTCGGGTGTGTGAGCGCTGTGTGTTCTCTGAACTCGGGAGTGTGAGCGCTGTGCGTTCTCTGAACTCGGGAGTGTGAGCGCTGTGCATTCTCTGAACTCGGGAGCCTGAGTGCTGTGTGTTCTCTGAACTCAGGAGTGTGAGCGCTGTGCATTCTATGATCTCGGGAGTATGAGCACTGTGCGCATTCTGAACGTGGCAGTGTGATCACTGTGTGTTCTCCGTACTCGGGAGTGTGAGCGCTGTGCATTCTCTGAACTCAGCTGTGTGAGCGCTGTGTGTTCTCTGAACTCGGGAGGGTGAGCGTTGTGTGTTCTCTGAACTCGGGGGTGTGAGCGCCTTGCTTTCTCTGAACTCGGGATTGTGAGCGCTGTGTGTTCTCTGAACTCGGGGGTGTGAGCGCTGTGTGTTCTCTGAACTCAGGTGTGTGAGTGCTGTGTGTTCTCTGAACTCGGGAGTGTGAGCGCTGTGCGTTCTCTGAACTCGGGAGTGTGAGCGCTCTGCGTTCTCTGAAATTCGGAGAGTTTGCGCTGTGTGTTCTCTGAACTCGGGAGTGTGAGCGCTGTGCGTTCTCTGAACTCGGGAGTATGAGCACTGTGCGTACTCTGAACGTGGCAGTGTGATCACTGTGTGTTCTCTGTACTCGGGAGTGTGAGCGCTCTGCGTTCTCTGAAATTCGGAGAGTTTGCGCTGTGTGTTCTCTGAACTCGGGAGTGTGAGCGCTGTGCGTTCTCTGAACTCGGGAGTATGAGCGCTGTGTGTTCTCTGAACATGGCAGTGTGATCACTGTGTGTTCTCTGTACTCGGGAGTGTGAGCGTTGTGTGTACTCTGAACTCGGGAGTGTGAGCGCTGTGTGTTCTCTGAACTCGGGAGTGTGAATGCTGTGCGTTCTCTGAACTCGGGAATGTGAGCGCTGTGTGTTCTCTGAACTCGGGAGTGTGAGCGCTGTGCGTTCTCTGAACCGGGGAGTGTGAGTGCTGTGCATTCTCTGGAGTTGGGAGTGTGAGCGCTGTGCGTTCTCGGAACTTGGGAGTGTATGCTCTGTGCGTTCTCTGAACTCGGGAGTGAGCGCGCTGTGTGTTCTCTGAACTCGGGAGTGTGAATGCTGTGCGTTCTCTGAACTCGGGAGTGAGCGCACTGTGTGTTCTCTGAACTCAGCAGTGTGAGCGCTGTGCGTTCTCTGAACTCAGCAGTGTGAGCGCTGTACGTTCTCTGAACTCGGGAGTGTGAGTGCTGTGCGTTCTCTGAACTCGGGAGTGTGAGCGCTGTGTGTTCTCTGAACTCGGGAGTGTGAGTGCTGTGCGTTCCCTGAACTCGGGAGTGTGAGCGCTGTGTGTTCTCTGAACTCGGGAGTGTGAGCGCTGTGCGTTCTCTGAACTCGGGAGTGTGAATGCTGTGCATTTTCTGAACTCGGGTGTGTGAGCACTGTGCGTTCTCTGAACTCGGGATTATGAGCGCTGTCCGTTCTCTGAACTCGGGATTGTGAGCGCTGTCCGTTCTCTGAACTCGGGAGTGTGAGCACTGTGCGTTCTCTGAGCTCGGGAGTGTGAGTGCTGTCCGTTCTCTGAACTCGGGAGTGTGAGTGCTGTGTGTTCTCTGAACTCGGGAGTGTGAGTGCTGTGTGTTCTCTGAACTCGGGAGTGTGAGCGCTGTGCGTTCTCTGAACTCGGGAGCGTGAGCGCTGTGTGTTCTCTGAAGTCGGGAGTGTGAGCACTGTGTGTTCTCTGAACTCAGCAGTGTGAGCGCTGTGCGTTCTCTGAACTCGGGAGTGTGTGTTCTCTGAATGTGGGAGTGTGAGCGCTGTGTGTTCTCTGTACGCGGGAGTGTGAGCGCTGTGTGTTCTCTGTACTCGGGAGTGTGAGCGCTGTGCGTTCTCTGAACTCGGGAGTGAGCGCTGTGCATTCTCTGAACTCGGGAGTGTGAGCGCTGTGCATTCTCTGAAGTCGGGAGTATGAGCGCTGTGCGTTCTCTGAACTCGGGAGTGTGTGTTTTCTGAACGTGTGAGTGTGAGCGCTGTGCGTTCTCTGAACTCGGGAGTGTGAGCGCTGTGTGTTCTCTGAACTCGGGATTATGAACGCTGTGCGTTCTCTGAACTCGGGAGTGTGAGCAATGTGTGTTCTCCGAAATCGGGAGTGTGAAAGCTGTGTGTTTTCTGAACTCAGGTGTGTGAGCGCTGTGCGTTCTCTGAACTCGGGAGTGTGAGTGCTGTGCGTTCTCTGAGCTCGGGAGTGTGAGTACTGTGCATTCTCTGAACTCGGGAGTGTGAGTGCTGTGCTTTCTCTGCACTCAGGATTATGATTGTTGTGCATTCTCTGAACTCGGGAGTGTGAGCGCTGTGTGTTCTCTGTACGTGGCAGTGTGAGTACTGTGTGTTCTCTGAACTCGGGAGTGTGAGTGCTGTGTGTTCTCTGAACTCGGGAGTGTGAGCGCTGTGCGTTCTCTGAACTCGGGTGTGTGAGCGCTGTGTGTTCTCTGAACTCGGGAGTGTGAGCGCTGTGCGTTCTCTGAACTCGGGAGTGTGAGCGCTGTGCATTCTCTGAACTCGGGAGCCTGAGTGCTGTGTGTTCTCTGAACTCAGGAGTGTGAGCGCTGTGCATTCTATGAACTCGGGAGTATGAGCACTGTGCGCATTCTGAACGTGGCAGTGTGATCACTGTGTGTTCTCCGTACTCGGGAGTGTGAGCGCTGTGCATTCTCTGAACTCAGCTGTGTGAGCGCTGTGTGTTCTCTGAACTCGGGAGGGTGAGCGTTGTGTGTTCTCTGAACTCGGGGGTGTGAGCGCCTTGCTTTCTCTGAACTCGGGATTGTGAGCGCTGTGTGTTCTCTGAACTCGGGGGTGTGAGCGCTGTGTGTTCTCTGAACTCAGGTGTGTGAGTGCTGTGTGTTCTCTGAACTCGGGAGTGTGAGCGCTGTGCGTTCTCTGAAATTCGGAGAGTTTGCGCTGTGTGTTCTCTGAACTCGGGAGTGTGAGCGCTGTGCGTTCTCTGAACGTGGCAGTGTGATCACTGTGTGTTCTCTGTACTCGGGAGTGTGAGCGCTGTGCATTCTCTGAACTCAGCTGTGTGAGCGCTGTGTGTTCTCTGAACATGGCAGTGTGATCACTGTGTGTTCTCTGTACTCGGGAGTGTGAGCGTTGTGTGTACTCTGAACTCGGGAGTGTGAGCGCTGTGTGTTCTCTGAACTCGGGAGTGTGAGCGCTGTGCGTTCTCGGAACTTGGGAGTGTATGCTCTGTGCGTTCTCTGAACTCGGGAGTGAGCGCGCTGTGTGTTCTCTGAACTCGGGAGTGTGAATGCTGTGCGTTCTCTGAACTCGGGAGTGAGCGCACTGTGTGTTCTCTGAACTCAGCAGTGTGAGCGCTGTGCGTTCTCTGAACTCAGCAGTGTGAGCGCTGTACGTTCTCTGAACTCGGGAGTGTGAGTGCTGTGCGTTCTCTGAACTCGGGAGTGTGAGCGCTGTGTGTTCTCTGAACTCGGGAGTGTGAGTGCTGTGCGTTCCCTGAACTCGGGAGTGTGAGCGCTGTGTGTTCTCTGAACTCGGGAGTGTGAGCGCTGTGCGTTCTCTGAACTCGGGAGTGTGAATGCTGTGCATTTTCTGAACTCGGGTGTGTGAGCACTGTGCGTTCTCTGAACTCGGGATTATGAGCGCTGTCCGTTCTCTGAACTCGGGAGTGTGAGTGCTGTCCGTTCTCTGAACTCGGGATTATGAGCGCTGTCCGTTCTCTGAACTCGGGAGTGTGAGCACTGTGCGTTCTCTGAGCTCGGGAGTGTGAGTGCTGTCCGTTCTCTGAACTCGGGAGTGTGAGTGCTGTGTGTTCTCTGAACTCGGGAGTGTGAGTGCTGTGTGTTCTCTGAACTCGGGAGTGTGAGCGCTGTGCGTTCTCTGAACTCGGGAGCGTGAGCGCTGTGTGTTCTCTGAACTCGGGAGTGTGAGCACTGTGTGTTCTCTGAACTCAGCAGTGTGAGCGCTGTGCGTTCTCTGTACGCGGGAGTGTGAGCGCTGTGTGTTCTCTGTACTCTGGAGTGTGAGCGCTGTGCGTTCTCTGAACTCGGGAGTGAGCGCTGTGCATTCTCTGTACTCGGGAGTGTGAGCGCTGTGCATTCTCTGAAGTCGGGAGTATGAGCGCTGTGCGTTCACTGAACTCGGGAGTGTGTGTTTTCTGAACGTGTGAGTGTGAGCGCTGTGTGTTCTCTGAACTCGGGATTATGAGCGCTGTGCGTTCTCTGAACTCGGGAGTGTGAGTGCTGTGCGTTCTCTGAGCTCGGGAGTGTGAGTGCTGTGCTTTCTCTGCACTCAGGATTATGAGTGTTGTGCGTTCTCTGAACTCGGGAGTGTGAGCACTGTGCGTTCTCTGAACTCGGGAGTGTGAGTGCTGTGCGTTCTCTGCACTCAGGATTATGAGTGTTGTGCGTTCTCTGAACTCGGGAGTGTGAGCGCTGTGTGTTCTCTGTACGTGGCAGTGTGAGTACTGTGTGTTCTCTGAACTCGGCAGTGTGAGTGCTGTGCGTTCTCTGAACTCGGGAGTGTGAGCGCTGTGCGTTCTCTGAACTCGGGAGTGTGAGCGCTGTGCGTTCTCTGAACTCGGGTGTGTGAGCGCTGTGCGTTCTCTGAACTCGGGAGTGTGAGCGCTGTGCGTTCTCTGAACTCGGGATTATGAGTGCTGTGCGTTCTCTGAACTCAGGAGTGTGAGCGCTGTGCGTTCTCTGAACTCGGGAGTGTGAGTGCTGTGTGTTCTCTGAACTCAGGCGTGTGAGCGCTGTGCGTTCTCTGAATGTGGCACTGTGTGAGCGCTGTGCGTTTTCGGAACTCGGAAGTGTGAGCGCTGTGCATTCTCTGAACTCGGGAGTGTGAGTGCTGTGCGTTCTCTGAACTTGGGAGTGTGAGTGCTGTGCTTTCTCTGAACTCGCGAGTGTGAGCGCTGTGCGTTCTCTGAACTCGGGAGTGCGAGCGCTGTGCGTTCTCTGAGCTCGGGAGTGTGAGTGCTGTGCTTTCTCTGCACTCAGGATTATGAGTGTTGTGCGTTCTCTGAACTCGGGAGTGAGCGCGCTGGGTGTTCTCTGAACTCGGGAGTGTGAGCACTGTGCGTTCCCTGAACTCGGGTGTGTGAGCGCTGTGCGTTCTCTGAACTCGGGAGTGTGAGCGCTGTGTGTTCTCTGTACGTGGCAGTGTGAGTACTGTGTGCTCTCTGAACTCGGGAGTGTGAGTGCTGTGTGTTCTCTGAACTCGGGAGTATGAGCGCTGGGTGTTCTCTGAACTCAGGAGTGTGAGCACTGTGCGTTCTCTGAACTCGGGAGTGTGAGCGCTGTGTATTCTCTGAACTCAGGAGTGTGAGCGCTGTGCGTTCTCTGAGCTCGGGAGTGTGAGTGCTGTGCTTTCTCTGCACTCAGGATTATGAGTGTTGTGCGTTCTCTGAACTCGGGAGTGTGAGCGCTGGGTGTTCTCTGAACTCGGGAGTGTGAGCACTGTGCGTTCCCTGAACTCGGGTGTGTGAGCGCTGTGCGTTCTCTGAACTCGGGAGTGTGAGCGCTGTGTGTTCTCTGTCCGTGGCAGTGTGAGTACTGTGTGCTCTCTGAACTCGGGAGTGTGAGCGCTGTCCCTTCTCTGAACTCGGGAGTATGAGCGCTGGGTGTTCTCTGAACTCAGGAGTGTGAGCACTGTGCGTTCTCTGAACTCGGGAGTGTGAGCGCTGTGCATTCTCTGAACTCAGGAGTGTGAGCGCTGTGCGTTCTCTGAACTCGGGAGTGTGAGCGCTGTGTATTCTCTGAACTCAGTAGTGTGAGCGCTGTGTGTTCTCTGAACTCGGGAGTGTGAGCGCTGTGCGTTCTCTGAACTTGGGATTATGAGTGCTGTGCGTTCTCTGAACTCGGGAGTGTGAGTGCTGTGCGTTCTCTGCACTCAGGATTATGAGTGTTGTGCGTTCGCTGAACTCGGGAGTGTGACTCCCACAGCTACCTGGACTACACTTCCTCCCACCCCGCCTCCTGTAAGGACTCTATTCCATTTTCCCAGTTTCTCCGTCTCTGCCACATCTGCTCCGATGATGCCACCTTCCACACCAGTGCTTCCGACATGTCTTCCTTTTTCCGCAGCCGAGGATTCCCCTCTACCGTGGTTGACACGGCCCTTGACCGTGTCTGTTCTATCTCCCGCACTTCTGCCCTCACCCCTGCCCCTCCCTCCCGGAACCACGATAGGGTTCCCCTTGTCCTCACCTTTCACCCCACCAGCCTCCACATTCAACGGATCATCCTCTGCCATTTCCGCTACCTCCAAAGTGATCCCACCACCAAGCGCATCTTCCCCTCCCCTCCCCTTTCAGCATTCCGTTGGGACCGCTCCCTCCGAGACACCCTAGTCCACTCCTCTATCACCCCCAACAGCCCTTCCCCTTCGCCCGGCACCTTCCCGTGCAAGCGCAGGAGATGCAACACTTGCCCCTATACCTCCCCCCTTCCCACTGTCCAGGGCCCCAAACACCCCTTCCAGGTGAAACAGCGATTTACTTGTACTTCTTGCAATCTAGTATACTGTATTCGCTGCTCACAATGTGGTCTCCTCTACATTGGGGAGACCAAACGCAGATTGGGCGACCGCTTTGCGGAACACCTCCGTTCAGTCCCTAAGGGCGACCCCGAGCTTCCGGTCGCCTGTCATTTTAATTCACCGCTCCATTCCCACTCGGACCTCACCGTCCTTGGCCTCTTGTATTGTTCCACGGAAGCTCAACGTAAACTCGAGGAACAGCACCTCATCTTCCGATTAGGCACTTTGTAGCCTTCCGGACTCAATATCGAGTTCAACAATTTCAGATCATAACCTCAGCCCCTATTACATTTTTACTTATATATTTTTTTCCACCCCTTTGTTTTGGGTCTTCCCTTCACCCCCCTTCCTTTTTTTTCTCTCTCCCACATGGCAGCTGTCTCCCATCCTGCCAGTACACTTCACACCTAATCTGAGCCATCTTTTGTCTCCACTGTCCTATTACCATCTCGTCTGGTTTTGAATACCTCTTAATGTCTCTTTTACTTCTTTTGTTCTATCGCAGCCCTGCCTTCGATCTATTTCATTTCCTTTCCAGTTTTGAAAAAGGGTTTTGACCCGAAACGTCGACTCTAATTTCTCTCCACGGATGTTGCCTGGCCTGCTGAGTTTTTCCAGCATTTTCTGTTATATGTTCTTGTATCTCTTTGCAGAAAGGATTTCAAGATGAAGGGGGGCCTACTCCTACTCGCCCTGACAGGAATGAGCATTGGAAAGCGAGGTGACGTAGAGGACTCCCACATCTATGGATGCTCAGGAAAGCAGCAGTTGTGACTGCTGTGAGCAGCGATCAAGGCGCGGAGGAGCCCGCTATCTATTCCCATGAGGGAAGATGGCCCGGGTGGTTGGGATCCAACTCCACCCAGTATGCCAGCCAGACCGGGTTCACCTACAGGGAGGCCTCCCTCCCCTGCCCCAGCGTACAGGTTGTGGCCACACGGGTCGGGTCACTGAGGGGAAACGCGTGTGCCTGACCTGCAGAGGACAGATTCCCCGGGGAAGGTGGTGGTGGCTCAGGAAGCTGAGCACAGACATGGGGGACCGTACAGCTGACTGGGAACGAATGGGGAACGACACCCACTGGACGGTCACAGGGACCCGAGGGGGGACGAGAGTGTGCTGGGATAAGTGGTGGGAGTCGGAAAAGGGAATTTATGTCTGCATGTGGGGGTCGCAAAGGGCCTGCCCCACGGGCATATCTATCATCTTCTCTGCATCATGGCAGGATAAGGGGAATGGGGTGGAATGGGATTCCCACCTACACACCTGCATAGTCCCACGTTACCCAGCCCCGGTCAAAGCCACTGAGCTAGTGGCACACGCCCGAAAGCCCCTGCCCACGACCCAGGCAGCAAGGACACAGAGAGGGGTGCCCTGCCACCACCAAGGGACCAGGGAATGGGCTGGTACTAGTGCCAACGGAACAGGTGCTATACCAGGGGGTACACTACGTGGTAGCTTCCGTGATCCTGAACCTCACCGAGGTACATTTACCTGACTGGTGCCCCAAAGAGACAGAACAGCTATACCAGGCCCTGTTAAAGGAGATGTTTAGGAAATTCTACGAGTTCGATTTTGCCAATGTAGAGAAAACCGAACTGTACACCACACACCATGAGTAGTTTGGTAATGCGGGGAGACAAAGAAGGGGAGCATGGAATGATGCTTTTAACGCGTTTAACACAGGGTCCTCTGTCATCAACAGTCTGGATGACATAGAATTGCAGACACAGATAAACGGTCTAAAAACACAATTGAGGAAAATCTTGATGGATGAAAATAAGGTAGTAGGCTCAGAGTTACATGAGGACCAGGCCATGACGGTGCATTTAAAAGAAATAATAGCTGAGCTGGAAAGACACGCCAAGACTGTAAATGCCCTTATAAGAGAGGCCAGAAATGCTTCTGACCAGGCTGCACAGAACGAGGTGTGCGTACTGTACGGGGCATGGTTGCTAGGCGAGGGCCGCAGTAACCTGGAGGATTTAGAACAGGGTTTAGTCCCCTCCTGGATCAGCAACAAGCACCTCGCAGCCCTCCACCCGTTTGAGAATGCATTAAGCCCGTGTCAACTCTGGCTAGCTTCTGAGGCCTACCCAGTCCTAGTAGATTGTGGACGTTCAAATCATACTATCATGGGTATAGTAGTAAGGATGCCGGTCATGGGTGGGACAGTCCGACCGGCGCCGGTATACAGGGTAGAGAACATTGGAATCATTCAAGGGGGTGCACACATCCGTTTCACAGCGGTCCCACCTTATGTCATAAAGTGGGAGCACGCTATGACAGGTACTGACCTCTCGCGGTGCTGGAGCCGGGGAGCACACATAATACTGTGTCCCCAGCACTTGAACGCCTATTCAAAACCAAAATGCAGTTTTAAAGCTGCTGGCACAAAACCTATAAACTGTACCATGGAGGTAATGGCACAAGACCATGTTCCCCCACAGGTAGCATATATAGGAGGTGGGACATATTGTGTCACCACAGGGGCGCCCCACTACCAGCATGGACAGCATAGCTGGTGTCCGGTAAGTGACAGCAGTTTCTGCTTTAAACCCGAGGCAGAAGTTCAAGTGGCCCAGGAGCGAATTGTCCCCATTCCTGAACCCTCCACTGTTCACCTCACTGTAAAAGAGAATTTCACCAACCTGCAAAAGTATGTAGCGCATTTCGGCTACGAAATCCCCCCTCTCCCAGAAGATCTTACCAAAATACTCAAAGCAGTAATAATCTCACAGAAACATTTCTACACGTTGGAGCAGAAGACGGTAGAGATACGGGCCAAGATACTGGACATTGTAGTTCCACCCTGGTGGGACATTTTTGAAAATATAGAGGTCCCTTCATGGGTTAACTGGCTTCCCACATCCTCGTGGTTTGCCAGCTGGGGATAGTATTGTACCTAGTGGGCACTCAGTGCAAGGGAAAAGGTCAAAGACTAGAATTCCGAAACCAAAGGACCTCGAAGGAACATTATGTTAAAGTGGAGGGAGATACACCTGTTTGAATCTTTTTATTTTATATTTCTGAATAAAGATTGTTGTTTTTTTGTGTTTTTTAATAAAGATTTTCGACGTGTTTTTTTAATAAAGATGTATGTGTGCCAAGTGGTGCAGGGGTGTTGGACCCCCTCCATGCTTGGATGTGTGTAAACGACTGTATTCTGTCTATGTATGCTGATGTACACTACATTTTTACAGAATGGGAAATGCATGTGTCGTGGGATCAGAGATAGGTAATTACAGGGGAAGATTGACGATGGAGGGTCGGGAATTTTGCTCACCTTGTCAGGATGATTCTTAAAGCGAGTTTAGTATCAACAGGGGGGAGTGTAGGGTTCTCAAAATTCCCACATTCCCCAAAAGTTATGGATAAAGGGACCCTGAAGGACGATGTTATAAGGGAACCCTAAACAAAATGGCTTCTGGACCTCGTGGCAGAAGCCTGCAAGAGCAGGGCCCTGCAGAAACGGCAGGTCAAATTCAAAGGGGCTTTTGAAAACCCCGATATGCCTGGGCCTGTGAAAGACTTTTTGTTTCTGAAAGCCAGACAAGTAGACAATGCAGAATACGTTTTCTTAATTCAACTCAGGAAAGACTTAATCTTGAACCCATCAAACCTTTGCATAAATAATCGCTTACAGTTTAAACTGGCTACCGAGCCAGGAAGATCCCGATTCATTTTATGAATAACAAACACCAGGACATTAAAGAGCATTTAGCAAAGGGGCAACCACCCAAAAAGCAGTTAAAGTGAACGGCTATAATCACTTTAACGAGCCCGCCAAAAATCGGACAAAGAACTGACCCTGATTTGGCGCACAGGTAAGGGGTGAAGAACTGGGTATAATTGTAGGCCCACCGGTAGCCAAGGTCTCTTGCCTCTTGGCTGGCTCTCTTCTTCCTCTCCTCCCTCCCCGCGCTGCTCGACACCAAGGACGCCCATTACAACACCGGGGGCCAAACGCGGGAGGAGAACGGGACCCGAATTCGAACACGCACAGGACCGCAAACGGGCAGGCGAGACGTGAACGAACGGCAAAAACCGGTAAGCAGAGAAGGGCAGCGAAAAGAAGCGTTGGGGACGAGCGGGCACGCACCCCGGTCCAGTTATAAGCTGGCGTTTGAAGCATGGGTAGGAAAAGCAAGCTAACGATATAAACCGCCAACTGAACCCCATCCGCAACAAAACCGTCGGCGACCAGACCACCACCACCAGAACAACCATTTCTGCAAGGTAAAGTACCCAACAAAGACTTTACTCCCTATTCTCTAACGGAGGAAAAGGAGGGTACTTTACACAGACGACTCCACCGCCGCACACTGGGACCACGTGACGACGGCAGGCCCCAAAGGACAACAACAAGAGCGAACCCCAAAACCACAACCGGCTTAATCGACAGGTTTCGAACCATCAAAAAGGAACCCCATTGGTGAGCATAAATCCCTGGCCCCTCGTAGCTTAATCTAGTTAGGCATTGGGAGTGGGATAAGGGTAGGGGGATTTTTAATGTGTTTGTTCCCTCGATGTGCCGTGTGTTCCCCATTCCCAAATAAGTGTAATTTTATGTGCCTGTAATTATTCTAGTAATTCTCAGTAATGGCCCAGTAATTCCTGTCACAATGCGTGAGTACGGACGGGGTACTCACGCGTGCGCCCGGAGGAATTGCCGGTTTTCAGCATGCACAGCGCATGCGCTGAAAACCGGCATTTCCTGTCCTCTGACCCAAGGGGTTAAGAGGCAGAACGTGCGCGACTTGTGATGCAGCGCGTGCGCAGTAAAATTCCTTCTTTTTTCCCCCAGAGTTGCCCGAGTGTAAAGGCCTCCAGTTTTTACGCATTGAAAACCCAGACGTAAGTATTTAGTTTTACAGGTAAGTGGGCTTTTAGTACAATTTAGAATTTTTTTTTCCCCACAGGTTTATTATTTTTAAAGAATTTACAGTCAGGTAAGTTTAGTTTTAGACCCTATTTTAAAATTTTTTATTTTTTTCACAAATTTGATTAATTGTTTAAAATATTTTTTTTTAACTTATTTATAGTTAACTAGCTGAAGTGCCCGGCGGTGCCGAGGGTCTTTTGAGGGCATGTTGTTGTTGGAAGAGAGAGAGCGAGCGACTGGGGGGAAGAGAGCGAGCGACTGGGGGGAAGAGAGCGAGCGACTGGGGGGAAGAGAGCGAGCGACTGGGGGGAAGAGAGCGAGGCGACTGGGGGGAAGAGAGAGCGCGACTGGGGGGAAGAGAGAGCGCGACTGGGGGGAAGAGAGAGCGCGACTGGGGGGAAGAGAGAGCGCGACTGGGGGGAAGAGAGAGCGCGACTGGGGGGAAGAGAGAGCGCGACTGGGGGGAAGAGAGAGCGCGACTGGGGGGAAGAGAGAGCGCGACTGGGGGGAAGAGAGAGCGCGACTGGGGGGAAGAGAGAGCGCGACTGGGGGGAAGAGAGAGCGCGACTGGGGGGAAGAGAGAGAGCGCGACTGGGGGGAAGAGAGAGCGCGACTGGGGGGAAGAGAGAGCGCGACTGGGGGGAAGAGAGAGCGCGACTGGGGGGAAGAGAGAGCGCGACTGGGGGGAAGAGAGAGCGCGACTGGGGGGAAGAGAGAGCGCGACTGGGGGGAAGAGAGAGAGCGCGACTGGGGGGAAGAGAGAGCGCGACTGGGGGGAAGAGAGAGCGCGACTGGGGGGAAGAGAGAGAGCGACTGGGGGGAAGAGAGAGAGCGACTGGGGGGAAGAGAGAGAGCGACTGGGGGGAAGAGAGAGCGACTGGGGGGAAGAGAGAGAGCGACTGGGGGGAAGAGAGAGCGCGACTGGGGGGAAGAGAGAGAGCGACTGGGGGGAGAAGAGAGCGACTGGGGGGGAAGAGAGAGAGCGACGGGGGGAAGAGAGAGAGCGACTGGGGGGAAGAGAGAGAGCGACTGGGGGGAAGAGAGAGAGCGACTGGGGGGAAGAGAGAGAGCGACTGGGGGGAAGAGAGAGAGCGACTGGGGGGAAGAGAGAGAGCGACTGGGGGGAAGAGAGAGAGCGACTGGGGGGAAGAGAGAGAGCGACTGGGGGGAAGAGAGAGAGCGACTGGGGGGGAAGAGAGAGAGCGACTGGGGGGAAGAGAGAGAGCGACTGGGGGGAAGAGAGAGAGCGACTGGGGGGAAGAGAGAGAGAGCGACTGGGGGGAAGAGAGAGAGCGACTGGGGGGAAGAGAGAGAGCGACTGGGGGGAAGAGAGAGAGCGACTGGGGGGAAGAGAGAGAGCGACTGGGGGGAAGAGAGAGAGCGACTGGGGGGAAGAGAGAGAGCGACTGGGGGGAAGAGAGAGAGCGACTGGGGGGAAGAGAGAGAGCGACTGGGGGGAAGAGAGAGAGCGACTGGGGGGAAGAGAGAGAGCGACTGGGGGAAGAGAGAGAGAGAGCGACTGGGGGGAAGAGAGAGAGCGACTGGGGGGAAGAGAGAGAGCGACTGGGGGGAAGAGAGAGAGCGACTGGGGGGAAGAGAGAGAGCGACTGGGGGGAAGAGAGAGAGCGACTGGGGGGAAGAGAGAGAGCGACTGGGGGGAAGAGAGAGAGCGACTGGGGGGAAGAGAGAGAGCGACTGGGGGGAAGAGAGAGAGCGACTGGGGGGAAGAGAGAGAGCGACTGGGGGGAAGAGAGAGAGCGACTGGGGGAAGAGAGAGAGCGACTGGGGGGAAGAGAGAGAGCGACTGGGGGGAAGAGAGAGAGCGACTGGGGGGAAGAGAGAGCGCGACTGGGGGGAAGAGAGAGAGCGACTGGGGGGAAGAGAGAGAGCGACTGGGGGGAAGAGAGAGAGCGACGGGGGGAAGAGAGAGAGCGACTGGGGGGAAGAGAGAGAGCGACTGGGGGGAAGAGAGAGAGCGACTGGGGGGAAGAGAGAGAGCGACTGGGGGGAAGAGAGAGAGCGACTGGGGGGAAGAGAGAGAGCGACTGGGGGGAAGAGAGAGAGCGACTGGGGGGAAGAGAGAGAGCGACTGGGGGGAAGAGAGAGAGCGACTGGGGGGAAGAGAGAGAGCGACTGGGGGGGAAGAGAGAGAGCGACGGGGGGAAGAGAGAGAGCGACTGGGGGGAAGAGAGAGAGCGACTGGGGGAAGAGAGAGAGCGACTGGGGGGAAGAGAGAGAGCGACTGGGGGGAAGAGAGAGAGCGACTGGGGGGAAGAGAGAGAGAGCGACTGGGGGGAAGAGAGAGAGCGACTGGGGGGAAGAGAGAGAGAGCGACTGGGGGGAAGAGAGAGAGCGACTGGGGGGAAGAGAGAGAGCGACTGGGGGGAAGAGAGAGAGCGACTGGGGGGAAGAGAGAGAGCGACTGGGGGGAAGAGAGAGAGCGACTGGGGGGAAGAGAGAGAGCGACTGGGGGGAAGAGAGAGAGAGCGACTGGGGGGAAGAGAGAGAGCGACTGGGGGGAAGAGAGAGAGAGCGACTGGGGGGAAGAGAGAGAGCGACTGGGGGGAAGAGAGAGAGCGACTGGGGGGAAGAGAGAGAGCGACTGGGGGGAAGAGAGAGAGCGACTGGGGGGGAAGAGAGAGAGCGACTGGGGGGAAGAGAGAGAGCGACTGGGGGGAAGAGAGAGAGCGACTGGGGGGAAGAGAGAGAGCGACTGGGGGGAAGAGAGAGAGCGACTGGGGGGAAGAGAGAGAGCGACTGGGGGGAAGAGAGAGAGCGACTGGGGGGAAGAGAGAGAGCGACTGGGGGGAAGAGAGAGAGCGACTGGGGGGAAGAGAGAGAGCGACTGGGGGGAAGAGAGAGAGCGACTGGGGGGAAGAGAGAGAGCGACTGGGGGGAAGAGAGAGAGCGACTGGGGGGAAGAGAGAGAGCGACTGGGGGGAAGAGAGAGAGCGACTGGGGGGAAGAGAGAGAGCGACTGGGGGGAAGAGAGAGAGCGACTGGGGGGAAGAGAGAGAGCGACTGGGGGGAAGAGAGAGAGCGACTGGGGGGAAGAGAGAGAGCGACTTGGGGGAAGAGAGAGAGCGACTGGGGGGAAGAGAGAGAGCGACTGGGGGGAAGAGAGAGAGCGACTGGGGGAAGAGAGAGCGAGCGACTGGGGGGAAGAGAGAGAGCGACTGGGGGGAAGAGAGAGAGCGACTGGGGGGAAGAGAGAGAGCGACTGGGGGGGAAGAGAGAGAGCGACTGGGGGGAAGAGAGAGAGCGACTGGGGGGAAGAGAGAGAGCGACTGGGGGGAAGAGAGAGAGCGACTGGGGGGAGAGAGAGCGACTGGGGGGAAGAGAGAGAGCGACTGGGGGGAAGAGAGAGAGCGACTGGGGGGAAGAGAGAGAGAGCGACTGGGGGGAAGAGAGAGAGCGACTGGGGGGAAGAGAGAGAGCGACTGGGGGGAAGAGAGAGAGCGACTGGGGGGAAGAGAGAGAGCGACTGGGGGGAAGAGAGAGAGCGACTGGGGGGAAGAGAGAGAGCGACTGGGGGAAGAGAGAGAGCGACTGGGGGGAAGAGAGAGAGCGACTGGGGGGAAGAGAGAGAGCGACTGGGGGGAGAGAGAGAGCGACTGGGGGGAAGAGAGAGAGCGACGGGGGGAAGAGAGAGAGCGACTGGGGGGAAGAGAGAGAGCGACTGGGGGGAAGAGAGAGAGCGACTGGGGGGAAGAGAGAGAGCGACTGGGGGGAAGAGAGAGAGCGACTGGGGGGAAGAGAGAGAGCGACTGGGGGGAAGAGAGAGAGCGACTGGGGGGAAGAGAGAGAGCGACTGGGGGGAAGAGAGAGAGCGACTGGGGGGAAGAGAGAGAGCGACTGGGGGGAAGAGAGAGAGCGACTGGGGGGAAGAGAGAGAGCGACTGGGGGGAAGAGAGAGAGCGACTGGGGGGAAGAGAGAGAGCGACTGGGGGGAAGAGAGAGAGCGACTGGGGGGAAGAGAGAGAGCGACTGGGGGGAAGAGAGAGAGCGACTGGGGGGAAGAGAGAGAGCGACTGGGGGGAAGAGAGAGAGCGACTGGGGGGAGAAGAGAGAGAGCGACTGGGGGGAAGAGAGAGAGCGACTGGGGGGAAGAGAGAGAGCGACTGGGGGGAAGAGAGAGAGCGACTGGGGGGAAGAGAGAGAGCGACTGGGGGAAGAGAGAGAGAGCGACTGGGGGGAAGAGAGAGAGCGACTGGGGGGAAGAGAGAGAGCGACTGGGGGGAAGAGAGAGAGCGACTGGGGGGAAGAGAGAGAGCGACTGGGGGGAAGAGAGAGAGCGACTGGGGGAAGAGAGAGAGCGACTGGGGGGGAAGAGAGAGAGCGACTGGGGGGAAGAGAGAGAGCGACTGGGGGGAAGAGAGAGAGCGACTGGGGGAAGAGAGAGAGCGACTGGGGGGAAGAGAGAGAGCGACTGGGGGGAAGAGAGAGAGCGACTGGGGGGAAGAGAGAGAGCGACTGGGGGGAAGAGAGAGAGCGACTGGGGGGAAGAGAGAGCGACTGGGGGGAAGAGAGAGAGCGACTGGGGGGAAGAGAGAGAGCGACTGGGGGGAAGAGAGAGAGCGACTGGGGGGAGAGAGAGCGACTGGGGGGAAGAGAGAGAGCGACTGGGGGGAAGAGAGAGAGCGACTGGGGGGAAGAGAGAGAGCGACTGGGGGGAAGAGAGAGAGCGACTGGGGGAAGAGAGAGAGCGACTGGGGGGAAGAGAGAGAGCGACTGGGGGGAAGAGAGAGAGCGACTGGGGGGAAGAGAGAGAGCGACTGGGGGAAGAGAGAGAGCGACTGGGGGGAAGAGAGAGAGCGACTGGGGGAAGAGAGAGAGCGACTGGGGGGAAGAGAGAGAGCGACTGGGGGGAAGAGAGAGAGCGACTGGGGGGAAGAGAGAGAGCGACTGGGGGGAAGAGAGAGAGCGACTGGGGGGAAGAGAGAGAGCGACTGGGGGGAAGAGAGAGAGCGACTGGGGGAAGAGAGAGAGCGACTGGGGGGAAGAGAGAGAGCGACTGGGGGGAAGAGAGAGAGCGACTGGGGGGAAGAGAGAGAGCGACTGGGGGGAAGAGAGAGAGCGACTGGGGGGAAGAGAGAGAGCGACTGGGGGGAAGAGAGAGAGCGACTGGGGGGAAGAGAGAGAGCGACTGGGGGGAAGAGAGAGAGCGACTGGGGGGAAGAGAGAGAGCGACTGGGGGGAAGAGAGAGAGCGACTGGGGGGAAGAGAGAGAGCGACTGGGGGGAAGAGAGAGAGCGACTGGGGGGAAGAGAGAGAGCGACTGGGGGGAAGAGAGAGAGCGACTGGGGGGAAGAGAGAGAGCGACTGGGGGAAGAGAGAGAGCGACTGGGGGGAAGAGAGAGAGCGACTGGGGGAAGAGAGAGAGCGACTGGGGGGAAGAGAGAGAGCGACTGGGGGGAAGAGAGAGAGCGACTGGGGGGAAGAGAGAGAGCGACTGGGGGGAAGAGAGAGAGCGACTGGGGGGAAGAGAGAGAGCGACTGGGGGGAAGAGAGAGAGCGACTGGGGGGAAGAGAGAGAGCGACTGGGGGGAAGAGAGAGAGCGACTGGGGGGAAGAGAGAGAGCGACTGGGGGAAGAGAGAGAGCGACTGGGGGGAAGAGAGAGAGCGACTGGGGGGAAGAGAGAGAGCGACTGGGGGGAAGAGAGAGAGCGACTGGGGGGAAGAGAGAGAGCGACTGGGGGAAGAGAGAGAGCGACTGGGGGGAAGAGAGAGAGCGACTGGGGGGAAGAGAGAGAGCGACTGGGGGGAAGAGAGAGAGCGACTGGGGGGAAGAGAGAGAGCGACTGGGGGAAGAGAGAGAGCGACTGGGGGGAAGAGAGAGAGCGACTGGGGGGAAGAGAGAGAGCGACTGGGGGGAAGAGAGAGAGCGACTGGGGGGAAGAGAGAGAGCGACTGGGGGGAAGAGAGAGAGCGACTGGGGGGAAGAGAGAGAGCGACTGGGGGGAAGAGAGAGAGCGACTGGGGGGAAGAGAGAGAGCGACTGGGGGGAAGAGAGAGAGCGACTGGGGGGAAGAGAGAGAGCGACTGGGGGGAAGAGAGAGAGCGACTGGGGGGAAGAGAGAGAGCGACTGGGGGGAAGAGAGAGAGCGACTGGGGGGAAGAGAGAGAGCGACTGGGGGGAAGAGAGAGAGCGACTGGGGGGAGAGAGAGCGACTGGGGGGAAGAGAGAGAGCGACTGGGGGAAGAGAGAGAGAGCGACTGGTGGGGGAAGAGA